>NC_090926.1:1186515538-1187715538 GCF_040938575.1 Ambystoma mexicanum
GATAATGTCAGAAAGGGAGATCAGGATGTTCAGTAGGGCCCTGGTATCTTGTGAAGGCTGACTGAACGTCAAAGTGCCAAGAAACATATTCATTTCTTCCAACATACATGATTCTTTGTTGGTATAGAGGTCTGCATAGAAACTTGTGAACACCTCATTGATGGGTGTGTGTGCGCTAAGCTAACAGATGTGTCAGTTACAAATGGAATGCACTCGCTGCCATTTTCTTGATGCTCCATATGGGTGAACAGTTTACTAGGCCTGTCGCCTTCCCGTACTTCCTATCCGACAATGGGGAGTCAAAAACTGTAACTTCTTGCTCAGCCTGCATCCTAAAGGTGTTGATGGCATCTTTGATCTGTGCCAACGTGGCCATAGGTGCTCAGTAGCTAGCCCTCATTCCAGTTCCCTCAGTTTGCCCTCGCATTGCTCTATAATGTTTCGGATTGCTTTGAGGACACTGAACTCTGCAGACATTGCGATTCCTCTAATCTAGACCTTGAAGATTTCCCAGAGTGTGCCAGGTGAGGGTACAGAACCCACATCTTTCTCAAAAAATAATAGCAAGTGATCATCAATAGTGGATGCAAACAAAGCATCATGTAATGCTAATGGTTTAAATCACCAGTTGTTATGTGGCCTGGAAAGTGTCAGTAATGTCAAGGAGATACTAACTGGAGATTGATATATGATATGGCATTTATATTGTGACTATACACAAGTGTTTCAAGACGCGATGAGGCAAGGGAAGGGAAGAGAGGGAAGACAGACAACGATCTTACTAGGCCAAGTGACACTGAGATCGCATAAGTGCAGGGGAGGTGGGGGAGCGGATAAGTGCGAGATCGAAGGGGGAGGAGAAGTGCAGTACATAGGGTAACAGTAGATACATAGAAACAATAAAGAGGAGCAATAAATAAGAAATGCGGCAAGCTGGTGGCAGGTGCAAGGGTAAGTGCAGACATCAGATGTCAAGCGCTGGTAGGGGGCTGTAGGGATTCAGAGCCAGCAGCAGAGTGCAAGGCTTGCCAGGGGGCAGTGCAGGTGTGCAACTGGTGGGGAGGGGACCTGGGCCCGAGAACAGAGGGTAGCCAGGTGACCAGTGCAGTTTTGGTTTCAGCCAGGAGTTCAGCAGGGCGAGAGAAAACAAAAGCAAAGAGGAAGGTCTTGAGGTGGTTCCGGAACTGGAGATGGTTCTCAATTTTCAGAGAAGCAGGGAGGCTGTTCCAGAGGGATGCCCCAGCCGAGGAAAGAGATCTACCACCAACTCGTTGCTTGGAGAACCGACTGACCTGAGGGAGTTGGAGGTTGATGAGCAAAGAGCTCGAGAAAGAAGATATTTAGGAAGAGAGAGTGGAAGGTATAGAAGCCCCAGACCCCAGAAGGCCTTGTGGACAATTTAGAGGGTTTTGAACTTAATCCTCGCAGCCACTGGGAACCAATGCAGAGATTTCAGTCCTGGAGAGATACGATCCCTGGGCTTGAGGCCAAGGACAAGTCTGATAGTCCTGTTCTGGATGAGTTGCAGAGAGTAGAGACAGGCAGATTTATAAAGAAGCTGTTGCAGTAGTCCAGCCTAGAGAGAACCAGAGCTCCGGAAACAGTGAGCTTCTGGGTGAAGGAGAGGAAAAGAAGAATACCTCTGAGGAGGTGCAGCTGGTAGTGTGACTTCTTAGAAACCTCAGAGATGTGAGTAGAGAAGGAGAGTGTGGAGTCGAAGATAACCTGAAGGATTTTAGACTCACAGTGGGAGCAGGGAGAGGGCCGAGAGGCCGACCAGAGAGTGACAAGAAAAGAGGGTGTGGGTATGCCGATGAGGAGAATCTCAGACTTGATGGCATTAAGGCAGAGATCATTGGCGGCACACCACTCCTGGATAGCGGACAGACAGTCAGAGATGAGAGAGGGAGAAGAGGTGACTGAGGGTAGCCTGCAAATGAGCTGTGTCATCCGCATAGCACTGGAAGTTGGGGCAGAGCGTGGCAATGCGGTGGGCAAGAAGGGCCAGATATTGGTTGAACAACCAGGGGGAGAGGTTAGAACCCTGGGGAACTCCAAAGGTAGAGATAGAGATGGAGGAGAGGAAAGACAGATTCAGTGTTAAAATTAAGCTGGGAGATGGGCAGCTTTCCCAGGAGTTTGCACAGGAAAGTAGTGATGGAAACTGGGTGATACTTAGTCAGGCAGGAAGGGTCGGCAGAGGGTTTCTTAAGAAGAGGGTGCACAGGGGAGTGTTTCAGGGGGGAGGAGAAGACTCCAGTGGCAAAGGAGTGGTTGCAGAAATCAGCCACGACAGGAGCCAGTGAGTCAATGTGGTCCTTGATGGTTTTGGAGAAACAGGGGTGAACCTGTTTTGATGAGACTTTCATAGATCAGACTTGTCTAGAAACCTCATCTGGGGAGAACAGGGGAAAGGCAGAGAAGAGGGGAGGAGAGGTGGCCGCAGAAGGGCCAGAGGAAGACCAGGGAGTAGAGGGAGAAGGGGGAGAAGGAGAAGCGGGAGAGGGAGAAGGGGGAGAAGGGGGAGAGAGGGAGAGGGAGGGGGAGAAGGGGGATAAGGGGGAGAGAAGGAGCGAGGGTTAGGGAGAGAGGGAGATGGAGAGGGAGAGGGAGAGAGGGAGAGGGAGAGGGAGAGAGAAAGAGAAAGAGAAAAGGATGTCCTGAGTTTTAAAGATGAATATGAGAAGCCAGTGCCGTGCAGAGGGCCTGGGAAGGGACAGGAGAGGTAGAGACTCCGGCAGGATTGGCAGTTCCTTACAGATTTTAGAGAGTTCAGCCCAGTTGTTGGATGCCTCAGAGATGCGGGCTTGGACGTGAGATCTCTTTTTAGTGCGAACAGAGAGCTGGGATTGCCATTGGAGCAGACGGCAGGCCAGTTTGTCGGAGGATGTACGTGAAGCAAGCCATATCTTCTCAGCCACCCTGCACTTGCGTTTAAGGGTGAAGAGGTCTGAGTCGTACCAGTAGTTGCACTTGGCTTTCGGCTTCAGGCGGTTCCTCATGACAGGGGCAAGAACATCGAGAGTGTCTGATATAGCAGAGTGGAGCATGGATAGGGCTGTGTCAGGGTGTGAGTCAGCCAAAGAGGGGGTGGGGGGGAGAGGCAGAGAAAGCCTCAATTGACATGCGCTTCATGGGTCGGATGACTGAGAAGGTGGGTGGCAAAGATGGAGTTGGCTTGGTCTGCTGGTTAGAGAGGGTGAGCTGGGAGGAAAGAAGAATGTGATCACTCCAGGAGAGAGGAGTGGTGAGAGGGATAGAAAGGGGAAGGTCTGAGGAGATCAGAACATCCAGCGTATGCCCTGCAGAGTGAGTCGGGGCAGAGAGGAGAATGGAGAGTGAGAGAGAGTCGCTAAGGTCCCGAAAGAGTCCAGAGGAAGAGCAGGAAGCATCCAAGTGGATGCTGAAGCCTCCAAGAAGGAGGAGTTGAGTGGTCGAGACCAGGAGGGAAGAGGAAAGGTCCGACTACTCGGAGAGGAAGGAGGAGATCTGAGATCTGCATAGGAATGACAGAGGCAGGAATACACTCAGGGAAGATCAAGGCTACACCCCCTCCAGAACGGTTGGGTCTGGGCGCAGAGAGGATCTTGTAGCCATCAGGGAGGAGAGTGTCAAAGCTTGTGACAGAGCTGGCCGTAAACCATGTCTCGATGAGACCGAGGACGTCGAGGTCAAGTTCCTCCCGAAGGTGGCAGATGTCAGGATAATCACAGCAGGCTTTAGCAGGATCACCACCCAGGAGATGTGCCATGGTCTGCACGTGGTCCCTGCCAGGCAGCAAGCAAGGTAGCACCCATAGAATGTATCACCAGCAGAACATGCAGTATGTCATGTCCTGGGTGTGTCCACACCATAGCTAGTCCAGATGAACCGGCAGTTGCAAATAGTGTCCATGATGCCCCAAGATGGCTGCATGTCTCCCTCAAGCAGGGCTACCGGACGTGTACCCAGATGGCAGGTAGGGGCAAAATGATGTTGGCTACAAGTTTGAGCCTGCAGGAGCCAGACTGCACCCAACCAATGCTCCACTAATACAGCAGTGCATGAAGGTTTGTCAGTGCCTTGCACGTCGGAGAGATATGTGGCAAGAAGCGGATGTACAGCATAGTGACTGAGGTGCCGTGGTTCTTTTGATATTTCACCAGTATCCGTGTGGTGACAGGACTCCACTCACAGAGGACTCAACCCCATCACAAACCACCAGCTCCAGTAGTGCAGTGTGGTGGGCGTCCCATCACCAGCAGGTAAATCGCTCAGTGCATTCCCACTCAACCACCACAATGGGAGCCCTGTGCGGGTATTGAGGATCTGATAGGCATCAACGACTGGGGCGGGATGTGCCCCAGGCCCTTAGTGAAATTTGCAGCAGCAGTCGGGCCTCGTAGTATGATGGGAGGCACAGGTTGCCCCTCACTTACAGTTCCCTGCAGGCGTAGCAAACCCAGCCGCTCATCCCTCACTTTTCAGATCACTTAGCGGGTCGGGAGGGGATCGATATATAGCTGGGACCGTCAGGCATCCACTTTTTGCCCTGAGATGTATCACAATCTACTGGAGAAGTTTATTTCTGTCTTTAGACAGCACCAGGTGCGGGAGCACTAGGTGAGAGCCGCCATCTTGTTTGTTGTGCAACAACGGCCACAGACATATCAATTTGAAGTAATGTTCTCATTTTATCAATATTTAAATAACAGACAATGGATGTAGATTGTTTGCAGGCAATTTAGGACAATACTATGACTCCAATTCATAGCATGGATATATAATCCCACGTCCTGTTCAAAACGTATTTATGTGAGGCTGTTTTGTTTCAGATCTCAGAACCTGCAAAAAGCACCCAGGTTTTCCATAGAAAGAAATAAAACAGAAAAGTTGTTTGCAAGCAAACGAAGTTAACGGAATGGGATGAGTTCCAGTAGTCGTGCCATTGAGGGGCGCCAAGTAAGTGACACTCCTGCACCTGCTGATGGGATCACAGAGGTGATGGTATTTGTAGTGAGCTAGAGTCACCAGCGCATGCGTCCAACTCGTGCTTTTTGCAGGTTCTTTGCTGTGAAAAAGGGATGCATTTTTAAATCAGGAACACAGCTTTTGAAGAACACAGCTTTTGAAGAACAAAGGAGGGGTTGCATTGGTTTTTGGAAGTTCTGAGGAAGGCCCGACAAAAATGAATGTGGTTCTCGTGCAGAAGCAAGAGAGACCTTGCAGACAAGTGGGCCGAAACAGATGTGTCGACAACCTTAAGAATGTACATTTTAAATGGCAGAAAGTATTTAACCACTTTTTGGAGTTGTGTGCATGAGCAACACACTAGAGACTGTGGAGCTGGAGCGTGAGGAGAACTGTAAACTATCAGTGGATAGGAGACAGCATTGGAACGGTTTGTCATGCATAACAGCTTTGTGTAAAATACCTCATTATATGCAATTGGTTAATTAAAGAGACCATGGAAAGTGTAAATCCTGGGGTTGTGTACAATATCGACTCACATACTAATCCCCACATAACATTTGCATGATTTTTTTTAAATTTTTTTTTTATTGGTTAATCTTATTTAAACCTTAAACATTGTTTCCTTACTCGATTAGTAAGGTAATTATTCCTTTCTTTAAATACTCTGCAATCGATAAGAACCAGTCCAGTAGCGTATTCCCTCAGTTACCTTTTGTTCCATCGTTACATTGTTCCAAGATTTGTTTTGCAAAAGTAATTAATTGATTAATTACATAAGTCTACTCCTAGATTTGTCTTAAGGGTCTGGACCCTTCTTCCTCCTGATTCAGATTTAATTTTTTGACAAATTTTAATGCATCGAGGGTTTTGCCAATCTTGTCAACAGTCAGGAGTCGTTCCCAGTAGTCTTCTTCCGTCTCCTCAATAATATTCCTTATATAGCTGCCCATATAGATCTCTCTTTTCCATTTTAATGCTGGGCAGACTAACATAACATGCCTGATCGTTTCCAGTTGGTCTTTAAGTTTGCAGAACCTGCAATATGCTTCTGATTTTTCAATTTGCCTCCTTTCCCATTTTACTTCTCTGCAGTGCCAGATGTTAGGTCTGCAGCGCAGCAGCAGGTCCCGGTAATGCTTAGATGGAAATTTCAACAGGTACGGAGGTAGCATGTTCAAGCCTTTTTTTTCCCAGAAGATGTTATAACATAGATTTCTTTTCAATCTTTGTTCCTGGGTTTCCTCCCAGTCCTTTTCCCGGATAACTCTTTTTGCTTTATCCGGATTATTCTTTAGAGTGTCTTCCAAGAGGTTTACTTGTTCCATGCAAGCTTTGCATCTTCCTTTCCAGTTATTAAGCATCTTATCTTCATTCACTGTATCCATCTGTACTAGAATTTCAAATGGCTTTGATGGTATGTCCAGAATGCACTTTCTATACAGTGATAGAGATTTCCAGAGTGCGACTGAGGCCACCGATTGGAGTCTAAGCTCCATTCTTATGAGTTCCACTGGTAATGAAGTTGGTAGGCGCAAGATCTTACGCCAAAAGTACGCCTCGCAGAGATTCCAAACTTCCCATTTTAGTGCTAAGAGTGCCTCCGCACCATAAGTGATGACCGCCACCACTTTCTGCTTGAAAAAGGTTACAATCGGAGTTAAAGAAAACTTCCCATATCTGCGATGTAGGCAAATACCTTGATTTGTCAGGGCCACTAGTTTTTCCCGGATCAGAGTATAATGTGCCTGTTCATTGCAGTTTTTGTTAATCATTATCCCCAGGTACAGTGTCGTTTCCACTGCCTCCAATTTTTCGTTTTCCAATGACCATGTCACAGTTTTTTATCCTGCCAATTTTCTTCCCATGCCAGATTTCATGGTTAAGATCATAGACTTCTTGACGTTCATCTTCATGCTATTTTCTTTTAGATATTACTGAAGGTCTCAATCCGTCTTTGTAGGCCTATTGGTGTTTGGTCTATAAATACTGCATCATCGGCATATAGCATCCACGGTATCCCTTTTCCAATTATTTTCGGCGGGAATGCACAAATCTTGTCTTGGGCAGTTTTCATATCGGCCATATATAGCACAAAGAGGAACAGAGCTACTGCACAGCCCTGTTTGATTCCTCTGGAGGTTCTGATCCTCCTAGAAAGCCCCCCATTGCTTGTGATTTGAATCTTGATTGAAGTGTCAGTATATAGTGTTTTAATGGCTTCCAGTAAGTCCTTTGGGCAACCCCAGTTCCTCGATTTTGACCACAGACGTTCTCTATTAATTTCATCGAAGGCTTGTTCGAGGTCAATAAAAGCTAGGTAAAGTTTTTTTTTTTTCCCAGCTCATGTATTTGCCTTCAACAGGTTAATCAGAAACAGATTCAAGGTGGTGCCAACTCCACTAACAAAGGCTGTCTGTCTTTCATCTAAGATTTTGGCCTGGGAAGCCCATTTTTTGAGGTCTCTTAGTAGAAGTGATGCAAATAGTTTGGCAATTGAATCTAGAAGCGCTATTGGCCTATAGTTTCTGGGGTTTTCCCGGTCCCCCTTCTTGTATATCGGTACTATATAAGCCTCTGTCCATGTGTCAGGGATTTGTTTTGTTTTCATGATTTGTTGAAATGGGCATATATCAGATCAGTCCAGTTCTCACAATTTTCTTTCAACAATTTATTGGAGATGCCATCTGGGCCAGCTGCTCTAGAGGTACTAAGTTTATTTATTAGGATTCAGATGTCATCTTTATCAAAGTCCAGGGCCCAAGGGGTCGTGTCGGGAGTCTCTTTTGTGATTTTTCCCTGGATTTCACCTTCATAAAGAGCAGTGTAATGTTGGAACCATTTCTCTTCTGAGACTTGATTAATACCTATTGCCGATAGATTGAGGTCTCTATCGTTGAGTAAGTCCCATGTACCTCTTGCGTTGTTAGTAGATATTGTGGCTAGCATTTTTTCGGCATCCCTTTGCATTCTTAAGTAACTAGTTCATCGCAACCAGTTCTTATAGGTTTGTTGACTTTTCCTCAGGAGTTCATATCTTTCTGTACTGGTATTCTATTTTATGAGTCTCTGTTCTGATCTATATTGTTTCCTGCTAGCCACTAGCTGTTCATCATAAGCATGTTTTTTCCTTAATATGCTTGCTTTGGGTAGGGTTATACTTGACCTCATAGGCTTCCAGAAGCCATTTGTAATCAACCAGCTCTTCATTTTTGGTTATAGCTTCTTTGTATCCTTGAACTAGTTTTGGGATTGCCTGAGTTTTTATTCTCAAGCAATTTCTTCCCCATGAAACCTCAGTTTCCATTGATCTTTCGCTCTCTCTGTTAGTTCTTATTTCCAAGGCGAGTTTGATGGCTAACAGACAATGATCACTGCTTGTATGTTTTACTATTGTTAAGGATGTTTTCCTCTCCAACGTGTTCCCTCCAACAATGCAGTAATCTAGGCATGCTCCTGATTTCCCGCTGTGCCAAGTGTTAGCCCCCTGCAGATCTCCCTTTGTCTGTCCATTTAACATCTTCATCACACGGATTCTCATTTCCTTCATCCATGTTTTTTCTTTTCCTAGTAGATGCTCTATTACTTTGATTTTACCATCTTTGTCCAGCAGTTTGATGTTTAAGTCGCCATTTAATAATATCAGCTGGTTATTGTCCTCCGTCATGGATTTATCAATTACATCCATGATTGATTTTAGAAAGATCGCCTGTCCTGTAGATGTTAATCAAGATAATTTGTTTCGGGGCTTTCAAGTCTTCCGCTTCAGATGTTACTTTGAGCATTTGTACATATGGGTTTGGTGTCAGATGTTCTAATACTTTTAGTGGACATTCCAGTTTCTTAAGTATCATGAGGCCTCCAAATGGTCTTCCCTTGGGTCCCTTTCTAGTCGGGTTGGTATAAACTTCTTAGCCCTCGGATACTGGAGGGTCACGCAACCATGATTCCTGTATTGAAATGAGGTCATATTTTGCCAAGAAGCAGCTGTCATTTGAGAGCAGGTGTTTGAATCCTCTTGTGTTCCACGAAGCACAGAGGATCGACTTCTGCTCGTTCTCCTTACTCTATTGTTTCTTCTTAGAATTCAAGGCATTTGCCATCCATGACCAATCCTTTCCCTGGCTGTCTGCCTTAGTTGGCTTACTCTTTGTCCTCCTTGGATTTTCCGAATTGTCCACTGTGAACCTCAGGGTTTTCAGTGTCTCCTTACTGTTTTTTAGTTGTTAAAAGATTTTCTTTCTGATTTTCTTCCTCTTCTTTACCTTTTTCATTCTTTTTCTTCGGTGTTTCAGCATCTGGTCTATTTTTTATGTGCTTTTTCCCAGTGTCTGTGACTCTAGTTCTTACTGAAATCTCCTCCTTTGTTTCCTTTCTTTGTCCCGTTTGAGCTTTTTCTTTTATTTTTTTTTTATTTTATTTTTTATTTTTTTTTTATTACGAGTGTATAATCACCGTGGTGATTTTTACAAGAAGATGAACGAAAAACACTCCCCAGTTCCAACAATTATCTGTCAAACTGTCTAACTGTGGCCAGGCCCGTTAAGACGGGGGCACATGTACGAAGATCTGATCCAAAATTTTTGTGGCTGCAATAGACCAAGATGTTCTCAAGCCTCCTATTAAGCGCTCCCACCAGAGCTCTTCCTCCCTCAGATAGGAGTTTTTTAAGTGATGGAGAATGTATGGTGATCTAAATTTGTCAGTACCTGGACATAGTAGTAAAAGGTGCCGTAAAGTTTCGCTTTGTTCAATGTTATTACAAAAGCGGCAAGTATTTGTTGTTGAAAGGCCCCTTGTGTACAGAATCTCATTTGTAGGTAGCAAATTTAGCCTCGCACGGAGTAGGGTGTTCCTAGTTTTTTTGTCTGGGTGCTTTGTCAGGAAGGGTTGGAGTACATTCAGTTTTCTGTTTGTTGGTGGAAGGTGGCTAGTTAACTTGTACTCAGATGCCTTTTCCAATGTATTTATCCAGTCCAATTCTTCTAATCGGGTTTTAGTTTTAGTCGGGTTCCCCAGAAGTTCTTCAATCGAGCTGCCACAGATATCAAGTTGCTGTAAACACATTTGCTCCCATTTGGACGATAACCTGGATTTGCTTGAGTTCATCTCTTCATGGACCATCTGGAAAATTGCAGAGGAAGAAGGATCTATTATTTTCCAATATAACATAACTGACGCTCTTTTCACAATTGACTCTAAGGAGGAGAGGGAAAGTTCACGTCTAATCAGAGCAATCGGAGTAGAAGATGGCATGTTCAGTACTGAGCGCCAGAACTGACTCTCCAGTCTGGCCCATATGAAGTGAGGTAAAGATGGCATGGCCTCGGCTCCATAGGTGATGGCCGGGATAACTTTGCCCCTGTAGAATTTAAGTAGTGGCAACAATGAAAAACGTCCGTATTTGTTGTCCAGTATTTTTGCTTGCGAGGCTAGAGTTTTCATTTTTCCAGAAAGATGGTGCTGCATCGCCGAGTCATTGGCCGTGGAGTCAATGAGGACTCCAAGATATTTAAATTCAGCCACTTGTTCGATTTTGTTTGTGTCCAGATACCACGAGATATTCTTCATCTTTGTCTTTTTTTGATTCTTTCCAAATACCATTATCTTCGTTTTCTGTTTGTTTACTTCTAGGTCGTTGGCGGCTGTATATGTGGTCAATGCAGACAGCTGCCGTTGTAAACCAATTGGGGTCTGGTCCAATTGAATGAGGTCGTCTGCATACAGGAGTCTCGGGATCTTCTCTTTACCCAGTTCTGGGGGGAATACTATTGTGCTGATTAGAGAATCTTTATAGTCCCCAAAATAGGCCAGAAAAAGGGCTGGTGCTAGTGGGCAGCCTTGTTTGACCCCTCTGTCTGTTGTTATGGATGACGAGAGTAGGCCACTGGTGTTCAGTCGTACCTGCATTGATGTGGCAGCGTGCAGGACCTTGATGGGATTCAGGATCTCCTGAGGGCAGTCCCAACTGGAAAGTTTTCCCCAGAGCTTCCTTCGGTTGACCAAGTCGAAGGCCTGGGACAGATCTATAAATGCCAAAAACAGGTTCCGATTTTTTTCGCGAGCTTTTGCTTTTAAGAGGCTGAGGATAAAGATGTTTATACTAGTTCCTACTCCTTTTTTAAACCCCGATTGGAGAGGGTCATTACAGGGCGCACTTTTTGCCCACTGATTAAAGTGATCCAACAGAAGGGAACCATAAACTTTCCCTATAACATCTAAGAGGGCCACCGGGCGAAAATTTCTAGAGTCGTCCTTCCTTCCTTTTTTGAATATGGGAATAATAACTCCTGAGGTCCAAGTGGGCGGGATTGAGCGGGAGGTAGTGCATTTGTAAAAAATTATGCTCAGCAAGTTTGCCCATTCTTCTGGCACAGATTTCAAGTTCTCGTTTGACAGACCGTCAGGCCCTGGAGCCCTTGATTTCTTTAGCTTGAATATTTTGTCCAAAATTTCAGCTCTGTCCGAAAGGTCGACCCACCGAGCTGTCGTCTGGGGATATAAAGGTCCTTCCTCAGAGTCTGGAGATTTGAAGAGTGTTGAGTAGAACCCAGTCCATGCTGGTTCCGATATACTGTTTAGCATCATTGTAGATGCCTCCTTAGCTCGTGGGTTAACCAGACTCCAAAAGTCTCTAGAGTTGGATTTTCCAATTTGTTCCAACATGTTTTCAGAGTCTTGTTGGTGTAGTTTTAAACGGTGGCCCCGTAGCCAGTTTTTATAGGCTCTTGTTGTCTTCTTCATGTGAGCCCTAGTAGCGGGCGAGTTGTTTCTTGCAGCCATTCTTTTAGCTCTGCGGAGGATGTTTCGCTGTGCCACCAAAAGCGAGTCAAAAGTATGTGCATGGTAGGTCTGGGTTGTATTGGGCCCCTTCGATCTTTTTAACGAGGCTCTATAAGGTTCCAAAAATGGTCTGTAATCCACCTTTGCGGCCTCCTTGCTGCTTCCATACAAACAAGTAATTTCTTGAATGTTGGTCAGTGAGATCCTTACCCGGTTGCCTTTTCCTACCGGTTCGATTCTTTCAGAGTAATGATCTGTATCTGGTTTTGTGGAGGCCCATTTAATGGCCAGCAGGTTGTGGTCGCTTTGCTGTGACTGGCAAATGTTAAAGTCTATCAACCGGGCTAACAGCAAATCAGAGACAAATATGTAGTCTATTGTTGAGCTGGTCAAACCTCTTTTCCATGTTGGTAGAGAGATAGAATCAAGAAATGTAGTTGCAGAGTTGAAAAGATGTCTGGCCGTCATCAGCTTCTGCCAGGCTAAGCCTTGTTTACAAGGCTTACTCTGTGCGTGGTCTGTGGTGCTATTATTAATCAATGGGCACTTGATGTTTAAGTCCCCACATATTATAACATCGCATACCCCAAACTCTAAGTAGACTGAGTCCAATGTGGAGGTTACTATATCAAACAGTGAGGTCTGTTGAATCCCTTTGTGGTTCCAATAGATCGACATCACCAACAGGGGGGTGCATGTTTGTTGTTCTTCCCCAGCCTCCTTTCGTTGCCACGAGATGAGTACCGCGATAGCGTATGGGGTCTTCAAGATGGTTTTGGTTATTTCTAAACCCACACCCATCCGGACTGCGACGATTAGGCCTGAAGATGGTCTTCCTTTAGGGCCCGCTAATGCTTCTGAGAAGGCAATCTCAAAACCATCCAATGTTGGTTTGGTTTGTAACCAGACTTCTTGGAGGCATAAGATGTCATAGTCCCCTAAGTTGATGTCTCCAGAAGTTGTCAAATGTAGAAACCCTCTTGTGTTCCATGTTGCCAGAGTCAGTTGATGTAGGTCTTGGTCAGTTTTTGTAGATTCTGATGGCTATTTCTGGAGGCGTGTGGATAAAGCTTTTGGTAGCCAGGCCCATGAAGACGATTCAAAAGACGGTCTGGACTGAGTCACTTTTTGGGTCTCTTCTAAGGTTGTGGGAGCCTTTGTGTTAGAAAAAATACTAGGGGAATTTGCTTTCCCCTGAGAAATAGAGTCGATCGTGTTGGACTTAAGAGTAGCTGGTGGTTTCTTTACGGAATTTTCCTTTGAGTTAGTGGACTGACATTCTTCGTTTGATCTTTCCTCCATTGTACGATCCTTTGTCTTGTCATTATCTGTTCTAGGTGGTCTGGTTATTGTTAGCTCAAACCCTTGTTTGAATAGTACTTCCTCTGCTGCTAGTAGTGCTGTAGTCACGTCAGCTGACGATGTGTATAGCAGACAATATGCTGTATGGTCCTTGTGGAAAGGTTCCACCGTTGTAAGGTCCTCTGATTTTAAATTTCTTAAAGAGGAGATACTATGTAGCAGTCTCAACACCGTACGTCTATTTAGTACCAGATATTTTTGGTTCCCAGACCGTTGACGTATTTTGACCGCTGGATTCTTGTTGTGATGTTTCGAGTCTTGGTGCGACTTCTTCGTATGATGGAATCTATGATCCCCATTCTCATGTTGTTTATATTCTTGAGGTCCCTTTCTCTTATGAGAATACGTCAAGTCTTTAGAATTATCCGGTAGGTCAGGTTTTGTTTGAGTGTGAACTCTTGATCTATACGTCACTTGAGGCCGATGAGAAGATGGGACCACTTCACAATTTTGTTCAGGACGCTTTTCAGTAAATTTCCTGAATTGATCCCCTTGAGTGCTACGTAGAGATTTGAAGCGCTCATCCAGTGAACTGAAGCCTGAAAGGTCTCTCGTGACTGACTGCTGGTTGTATGTCATCTTAGTTAGATGAGAGTTCGCCCCTTTCTGTTTGTCCGGGGAGTCGTCAAAGTGTTGACTTATGTCCATCAAGTCCTTTTGCATAAGAAAATCTTCTGATGTTTTTGGTGACTGCGATGGGACTTCTAGATGTGCCTCTGTGTCTGTCACTTTTGTTGTCACTGGTTTCGTCCCTCCCCAGTTTTGGGGCGTCTTTGGTAAGGGATCTTTTTGTTGGAGATCACATTGCGGCGTTACTGGAGATGCTTTAAACAAAGGAGCCGTCTTGAGGCATGTGTGCGTTCTGAGAGTCTGTTGCTTTGGTCTCATGTCCAAATTCCCCTCAAAACGCGGCCCTGGGTTCATTGGTTTGTGGCCTGGGCCTTGGGTGAGTTTCGATCCTAAGTGGTCTTTCTGTGGGAGGATGGCGTCTAAACAAATTACATCGTTTACACTCAGATTGTTAGATGTCAGATTTGCTCTGATTGGCAGTGTATTGAGAGAGCCTGACATGGAGGTTGAGCCCGCTTTTGGCCTTGTCCCACAATCAGTGTAGGATATGTCGCTGCACGGAGTGACTGGTGCTGTTATTTGGGTACTTACATCCATCCCTAGGCTATCTTTGTTGGTTTTTCTTAAGCTTGATAGGGCTTCCATGAACTCAACTTGCTGGAGCTGCAAAGCACCAATTGGGTCAGTTTTTCTTTTCTCTAAAGCGTTGATGTAACCTTCTAAGTAAATGAGCTTAGAGTTCATCATCGCGAAGATAGAAGTATGGTCTTTCAAAGAGTCGTTTATTGCCTCATAGAGTTTGCAAAAAGGTGCTAGAGTGATGGTTACAGCAGACATGATGTACATGAAATCCGCTTTTTTTGACGGAGTCTCCTTAGGGAAAGTGTAAGAAGCCTCACTTGATCTTCTATTAGATGCGGAACTCACAGGTGTTGAAGGCGGCCATAGCCGCGGCAGTTCCTTTGATTTCTGTTGGGAGGTCGTCAACCTTGGGATGGAGCCCTCTCGGGGGTCCAGCAGGACCTCTTTGTTTCCATTTTCCTCAAGTGCTTTGCTGGCCAAAGGAGCCACCGAAGGGGTGGGCTTGTATCCCGAGTTGCTTTTCTCAAAAGGGTACTCCGTCAGACTTGGACTGTCAGCTAGCCCCAACCTGTTTAGATCCGGTGACACTGGAAGAGGTGGTATTGATCTTGTACTGTCTGACTGGGGTAAGAAATTCTTACTTCCCAGTAGAGATTCAATTAAAGGCTCAGCCTCCAAGACAGTTGGGGCTTCACTGTGAGACTCCTGGACTTCACCACAAGGCTCATTATGCACTAATGATGGTGGTGGAGGTACCGGTTTCTCTATCCCAGTTTTTTGTAGTTCCAAGATAGTTGGTGAGCCTGATGGTCCAAAGTTAGGAGTATCTAATAGATGTGCCTTTGTATGAGTTGGTGGAGCCATAAACCCACTGCTAGAGGAATTCTTCTGAGAGTCCGATGATGCAGTGAGTAGAGGTTCTAGGAGAGCTTCCAAAAGGTCTGCGTCTGAAATTTCCCCAAGCCCTGCATGGTGCAATTTCTTTATGGCCTGTCTGTGAAAAAGCGTTTTTAGTGAGTTTTCCAAACGCTGACTCGCCATTGGTATTGCTAATCTCTGAGGTTATTTTGCAGCTGTTCGCTTGGTAGACTTTGGAAGGTCAACATTTTTCTTAGAAAGCAGTCTAAATGGGATTCCATGTAATTGGCGAGTTGGATCCCCCTGTTTGCTACCCCTCCTCAAGTCTATAGATTTGACAACCTCAGGTTCGATGGGCTCAAGACTTATGGGGGCCAAAGGAGAGAAGGTTAGTGCGGGCGAGGTTGAAATCGTCTCAACTGAGTGTTCAAGAGTCTTGTCCCCTCCCTCTGGCGACTTTAGGCCATTTCTATCATAAATGGACAATTCTGCACGTTCTGCTGGTGGTGAAGAAAGTTTATTATGAACTTGAGCCTTAGTTAGAATTTGTAGTGGGGGCTCTGTCACGATATCCGTGTCCGCCTGATGGCGCTGTGGGGCAGCTAAACCAGTTTAAGGGCTTCTCTGCCCCACAGACTCTGGTTTCCTCATCCGGATGCTGGAGTGTGCACGAAGCTCCCTTGAGTGCAACAGGACCTGGGCAGCCCAGCCGCGGCTCCCCCCGGTCCACGACCCGGGAGGCCTCCCCTCCTCCGAGGGACGGCTCCTCCGAGTCATCCACCGGGACTGGACACCGGGCCTCAGCCTGCCCAGCTCCTGTGCAAATCAGTCCGCGCTCGGCCCCAGCCTCCAACAGCTGTTCAAACGAGGCTTTCCCGCAACTCTGTTGATCCGAGGAGCCGCGGCTAGCCCCGCCGCCAGCCCCGCTCGCGAGCTCCTCGCCGACGCCATCCGACCCCAGCCCCACCCGGTCCCCAGCCCGGGAGGCCCCCCCTACTACGAGGGGGGGACCCCCCACGCCGTCCACCAATGCAGCCGGGGGTCGTGGCACCGCGGCTCCTCTGGGGCTGGAGCCCATCACCGGCTCTAAGGCGAAAATGCCACACCGCTCCAGTCGCCTCGATCCGCCAGCGGTGTCCCCAGCCGTGGGGAAACCAGAGGTATGTTCGATCCACTCCTCTGGTAATAGTTGTTGTTTGTGCTTCTGTATGGAGATGTTGTTTTTAGTGGCATGCTGTTGCACAGTTGATTGCACAGTTGATTTGAGTAACTTCTTTGATGGGATGTTTTGTAGTTTGCCTCCTGATCTTTTCAAAGAGCCTGCACAGGCTAGAGTGTTAGAAAGCAGGGTAGAGTGAATTTCTCTAGAAGGTGAGGGAGCCAACAAAAGGGCAGACGAACTGTTGGCACTCCGCAGTCTTCGTGGAGCATCCTCCTCTTCAAAGATGTTGTGTCTCAGGTCCAGGGTCTCTCCCCCATCCGCCCTAGATGCCATTAGACTGCCGCAGACTGCCCACTCTCACACCACTCCGCTCCGCTTCGCTGCTGCCTTCTGATTTTGAAGGAAAAAGGCGCCAAAAATGTCTCTGTAGCCACTGTAGAAAGACTGTAGAAAGGCTGAGAGGGACTGCCGCAGACTGCCCACTCTCACACCACCCTGCTCCGCTTCGCTGCTGCCTTCTGATTTTGAAGGAAAAAGGCGCCAAAAATGTCTCTGTAGCCACTGTAGAAAGACTGTAGAAAGGCTGAGAGGGACTGCCGCAGACTGCCCACTCTCACACCACTCCGCTCCGCTTCGCTGCTGCCTTCTGATTTTGAAGGAAAAAGGCGCCAAAAATGTCTCTGTAGCCACTGTAGAAAGACTGTAGAAAGGCTGAGAGGGACTGCCGCAGACTGCCCACTCTCACACCACTCCGCTCCGCTTCGCTGCTGCCTTCTGATTTTGAAGGAAAAAGGCGCCAAAAAGTCTCTGTAGCCACTGTAGAAAGACTGTAGAAAGGCTGAGAGGGACTGCCGCAGACTGCCCACTCTCACACCACTCTGCTCCGCTTCGCTGCTGCCTTCTGATTTTGAAGGAAAAAGGCGCCAAAAATGTCTCTGTAGCCACTGTAGAAAGACTGTAGAAAGGCTGAGAGGGACTGCCGCAGACTGCCCACTTTCACACCACTCCGCTCCGCTTCGCTGCTGCCTTCTGATTTTGAAGGAAAAAGGCGCCAAAAATGTCTCTGTAGCCACTGTAGAAAGACTGTAGAAAGGCTGAGAGGGACTGCCGCAGACTGCCCACTCTCACACCACTCCTTTCTTTTATTGCCTAGAGTCATCATCCAGATCCTCCAACAGGAACCCCCTTTTTTTAGAATATCAGTCGCCTCCAAGAGTTTCCGCTTTATCTTCTTGGACGTCAAGTGCAAAATGACTTGGTCCAACCTCTGTTACCTTGGGAATTCGACTATTTTTATATCCTCAGTCGATATCATCCGTGGTGGTAGGACTTGGTTACAGAGCTCCATCACATAGCTCCTATTTAACATCACCCTTCTTGGTCCATTTACAGCTGTTTCTAGTTTTAGATAGCATCCTTTAAATAAAATGGATTTCTTTGGTGGTGATGTTAGCGGTAACACTTCCCTTTTCTTAGCTTCAGTGTGCTTTTTTTTTCCTTGTCATTTAGTTGTTTAAGTCAGGGGCTGTCCTGAGTCTTTCGTTCTATCCTCCCTTTGTTCACCTGTTCTTTTCTTTTTTGTTCCAACGTCTTAAATTTGGTAGACTCCTGGTCTGAATCCCATTCACTTTCATATGGTCCCGGTCGTTTTCCTATCTCCCTGCTGTTTTCTTGGGTACTTTTTCTATGGGACTTCAGCTTCTTATCATCCTTAGAGTTTTCAGTTGGGTCTACTGTATCCCAGTTGTCTATGCTCTGCCATTCCGATACACTGATACTGACCCAGTCTTCATCCTTACTGTCATTTTCCATCAGCTCAATAAGATCATTGAGATTTGCTGGCTGCTCCTGATCATCCCAGTTTTCCTCTATTATTGCATTTTCTAGATCTTTTATCCCCTTGGTCTCTATAGAGTCATTCATATTCAGTTCTCTTCTAGATTTCTTAGCACACTGTGTATTGTCTATTCTGGGTGGAGTTCTTAAATTCCTCAGAAAAGCACTTGAACCATTTACTTTACGTTTAAGGGATTCATTTTTTTTTCTTCCCTTTTCGTTCGGTATTCTTATGATCTCCTTCCCATTTTGGTGGGTCAAGTCCTTCAACGTAGCCCCTGACAAAATTGCAAAGGAGGATAGTTCCGATTGAGCTGAGATCGGTTGTTTGGTTGGAATGCCTTTATCCTTTCCCTTTATCCCGGACGGGATCAGAATCACATTGTCCAGATGTTGCTCATTTTTTTTTTGAGGGGGTGGTTGCACCCTGTTTCAATTTCGTTTGGCCATTGCCTTCTTTGGGTTTTGTATCAGCCCAATCGCCCTCGTTCTTTTGGCTCTTATGTTTATGGACACTTCTCATCCATTTGCAGTCCTCCAGGACTGTTTCCATCAGCAGGGATTTATCGGTCGCATCTCGCCTAGCTAGATCACTAAGACGAGATTGCCAAATTTGGGTTAATTCTGCTTCTTTATTTATTCGTTTATTTAAGCTCTGCAGAGAGGAAGTCATTTGGGCGTGTGTCTCTTTTATTTGAGTATTGCTGATGGTCACCTCTTGGACAGAGTCTTTAATTGCCTCGTAGAGCTTTAAAAAGGGGGCCATTGTGATGGTTAACAAAGCCATAACCACTTTCCAATATGCTCCATGTCTTGTTCTCTTTCAATTTTACAGGCCTCTGTTATTACCCGTAAGATTTGTTTGTTCCATAATTTTCCTGAAAGCCTGTTTGCATCTTCCGAGATTAAAGAGCTGGTTATGTTCCTTCCTGTTTGTTCCTTCCCACTGCTGCTTTTGTCGTGAGGTCTTCCAGAGTATCAGCTGGTAAAATTAAGTTTCTCTCATCCAAGGCTGGCGTTTGGGTCCCCTTCCTTGCTGTCTTATTCCCCCGATATTTGATCAGAGGTGTGGCAGGATCCTCAACCAAAGAGGAAGAGGTCCATTTGGCTTGTTCTTTATCTAGAGCGGCCATTCTCTCATTTATCAGACAGAAGCTCTTTCTTTTTTCTTTCGATTTTGTCCCTCAGTATGGAAATGTCTTGCATGATTTTGTTTGCAAGACATGAATTGCTCAGGCTTGCTGGTCCAACATCTGATGTTCCATTGGTATTCATTCTTCCGAATGGAATCGCCCTCCCCATGTGGGGCCTGGTATGTTCAGCATCATACCCAACGGTATGGATTACTTTGTTTGCTTCATTGAGGGGATTTATAGATCGACTCCCTTTTCCCTTTAGGGGATTTGTAGCCAGTGGACTTTTCTTCGTTATGGGGCGAGCCTTATCTTCCTTATACGGTTGGAAAATGTCTATAGTATCTTGGACTAACTTTGTTGGCACTCTATAATCTGTCTTCTCACTCAGGTTGATGGACTCCTGTAGGACTTCTTCCATTCGTCCCAGTTCGATCACATCCCATTGGTCTCCTCGGTCCCATGATGCTTCTGATGATTGATGGCCATTTGTGATGCTATCCATACCGCAGCTAAGCTCTAGTGTCAGTGGCCTTAATGTTTCATTTAGACTCGTGGCAATTCTTGCCTCAGACGTCAATTCACTTAGGTCTGCCCTTTCCACATCGTGAGACGGTGTGGTCAATTGTGGATTCTCCACTATTTCACCTGAATTCTTGTTTGGGGGGTGCTGTTCTTCTCTAAGAATGTCTAGAGACAGACCTGTTCTATTCAAAACCTCCATCTCCCCCACTGCAAGGCGTGTTACAATGACCTCACCCTCAGTTTTTAAGTTCCTCTGGTTGTTTAAAGTCTCTTCAAGTGGGTTGGCAGACACTAGGCTGAGCTTCTTTGGTCGTGCGTCAGTTCCCAGCACTAGGATAGGGTCCTCACTTAGTGCTATTTCATTGGGATCACTAAGAGTTTGTTCAGCCACTTTCTCCTTGCAAGTAGGCTTAATAGCCATCTCAGATAGTATAGCTATTGTAGGAGCTGGGGGCAGTTTTATGATTTCTCTTGCCATGGGGATAGTACACGCCATGGGTAGTTCAGGAGAATTTGGGGCCAACCACAAATTGTTGCCTTTTTCTACTAACTGCGGTTGATTTGATATTTCCATATCTGGCTGACTAGCTCCCACTGATAGACTTTTTCGTTTTTTTGTACAGAATGGTAGGCGACTCTGTTTTAGCATAGCAGTTCTCAAAGATTACTCCGGACTCGCATTCGCCTCCGGGAGTGAAGCAAATCTTTGCGTTACCTGAAGGCGGGTTGTTAATCCAGTCCCTTGTAGATCCCTTGATGCTGGGGTTGATTTCATGTTATCAAGGGCCTCTTCGTTGTGCTTCGTCACAGTGACTTCTGGCAGCCAACGATTTAGAGATTCCTGCAGCCACAGCAATTAGCCAAACAGCTTAACAGCTGACACAAACCTCTATAACTATGCCCTTTGCGCGCCGGGCTTAGCGCCGCAAGGGTGTCTGGGAGGTGATTTTATTTCACTTCCTGTAGGCGTGGTAAGGGGCGAGCATGGGGCGGAGCCAACCAGCGTAACGGCGCACGCTCCTGCACCGCGTCCTCCTCAGCAGCAAACCGCATGTCCCACAACACCTCCAGTCCTCCGTAGGCTGGCAGATTAACAGAGGGCAGGTGAGGGGGGTTGCAGCCACTGCTTAACAGCTGACACAATCCTCTGTAATGATGCCCTTTGTTGTATTGTTATTTGATGTTTAGAAAATTGAACCAAGGCAATGCATGTTTGTACGAAGGATCTAATAAAAAGTTAAACACACTTTGTGTAGAGCTGTGGGTGAGAAGCAGTGGGTGTATGTAAGAGGCAGGAGTGTTATAGTTCCAGGATGTTCCCTAAGACCTATGATGGAGCATGTCTTGATGCCACTTGACTCATAATGTATTTGACTATCTTCAGTATATCATTACAGGTAGTTAGGTAGGGATTTTATAAGGGGCAATATTCACCTCAAATTAGGCGGGGACTCTGCCCTGCTAGCTCTTATGATATGATATGGCATTTATGACATGCCTCTACACAAGTGTTTCAAGGCAGGACAAGGCAAGGTGGGGAACAGAGGGAGGACAAAAAACAACAATCTTACTAGGCCTAGTGACATTCACATTGTGCAAGTGCAGGGAATGGGGAGGGGAAAAGTGCCAGGGCTGGGGTCGGGGGGAGATGTCCAAGTGCAGGATAAAGGAAACAGGAAACAACAAGTAGTGCAGCCAGCGGGTGGCAAGTGCAGGTGCTCAGAAGAGCAGACAACAAGTGTCTAATAAATGCAGGAGAGAGGACTGTAGGATTACAGATACAGACCACAAGTGCACGGGGTGCGAAGAGGCAGTGCGGGCCCGCAGATGGACAGGCAGGGACCTGGGCCTGAATTCAGAAGGTGTCCAGGTAACCAGTGCATGAGTCAGACAGGAGATCAGTAGGGGAGAGGAAGAGAAAAGGCAGAAGCAAAGAGGAAGTTCTATAGCCAGTCTCATTGGATGAATCAGAGGGTTGATATCTGTCAATAATACACTTGCAGTGTCTTGGTGTTTCAACAACGGTGAACTAGGCTTCTCAGTGCTTTTCCTTGTTTAGGTGTGGTTCATAATGCAGCATTCGCAGCAGTCCAACAGCAAGCAGATGTTGAAACAGGGTCAAACTGAAGAAGGCAGCACTTTGAATCATTACTCAGGGGCTGCAGATCATGGAGGTTATCAGGTTTGGTTTGAAAGTCAAGGTTCGATGGCAGACAAGCTTGAAGGACGCAATTTGGGAAGAACACCAGGGTCGAATCGATCAGAGACTCGTTTTGCAAAGAAGAAGCTGGATGTTTAAACTGTTAAACAGGAAATTATATTAGTGCCTAAGCCTAGTAGCTCTGCGAAGAAAACCGTGTTGCAATGTTCTGATTTTGGATCGACTTCGCCGCCATTTTAGGTTCATCCGCCATTTTGATTTCTGTTCATAATGATTCTCTGTTCTAAAATGGTGGACTGAGTTTGTAACTTGCAACTGAGCCTTCCCGACCTTTGAATCCTGTTAATGGTTAGACTGTTCGTGGGTCGACTGTTTAGACTAGGTAATGAGACCTTGTGCTAAGTATGAACTGTTGTCCCAAGACTGTCTGCGCTAACAAGCCTCATCCACGAACACACATCAGCAACAATGTGAGCAAATGCTAAGCGTGGACACTGGCTGAACTACATTGTGAGGGGATATGGACAAAGGCTTACTGAAGGACTCAAGAATACACACTGCCATTGTAACTTCATGGAAACACAAACTCATGTAATCCTTCTGCATATTATTGTATGAGCTATATGTGAACTCGGCACAAACTCTAGACGGCAGATTATTAATCTTTAAATGGGCTGGACAATATTGTAAGAAACGTATAAAAATGCGAATGTTTAGAAGTCCAGCACTCTCCCTCCTCACTCTGACGGTCTGGTACTCATTGCGGGGTGTTGAGAGACCAGGTAGCTAACTGTAACAGATCTGTTTCTTTGGTTCTTTGTAAACTGCACAGTATTAAAGATCTGTGAATCTTTATAAGCCCATGTTTGGTGTATTTCCTTTTGTGGTACTCAGCCTCAATATTTCCTTGCTTTTACAGATGGCGCCTGAATAGGGACCCTCAAGATTGATGCCATCTCGTTGAAGTGTTGACGCGGCTATCGGACCGGGATCAGATGGTGAGAAAGGGGACCCCTATTTGGATGAGACGTGACGCCTCAACAGTACTGCATGACCCGATCCCTGGACGGTGAGCCCGTGGTCCGAGACGCCATCTCGACGAGAGTCCATATATCGAGGCAGGCAGTTTTGCCAAAATCACCAACCACAAGGGTCCTTTGTTGTCCTTTGTAATCTGATTGGACCTCCCTTAGTCCTTTGATCAGGTGAGTCGTGACCCGATTCTTAAGTATCCTGATATTTGAATTTGGCGTATTGCTCTCGCGTGAAAAATTATTGACCAGGTAACACCAGTAATCTGAAATGCCTGAGAAATTGTCTGCCTGTTTCAGGGCGTTATTCCGCAGAGACAGACAATCTTTGGAATTTGGCCGTCCAGCGCCACAGGAGGGGTCATTGACTTGTACTATGTACTGTAAGCACGGCATTGGTAGTATAGTGTTTAACGATATTTGGTACAGACAAACTAGACATGCTTCCGAACTTCAGTGGCCAATCAATAGTAGCTTTGAGATTTCTTGCATAGAGTATTTAGAATCTATATTGTTGAAGAAAAAAGCTAGACCTGCAGCATTTGATGTATTGCAAAATTGGAAAAGAGAAGCTATGCAGCAACTTAAAAGTAGAGAGAAACATGCGCGTCGACAAATGTCAAGCTCAGAGAAAGCATTATTGTATGATCAGCAGAAACAGTCAGAGTCAGTCAGAAATATGGATAGGGCTTTTCAACTTGGTATGCAGAAAATATACCCGTCTAAAGATTTTCATGCATCTGATGAACTAATTGACAAGCTTCTAAATGAACGGAGGTCTGGCGCCACTGCACCACCTCCTTATGTACCTATTCCTGTTGCCTTACCTCTTCCTGCTGTCGTTCCTCCTCCCGTTGCAATTCCTATTCCTCCTATCGTTCCTCCTATTACTCCTCTTCCTCCAGTAATTGTTCCTCCTTCTATTGTAGTTCTTCCAACTGCACCTCCACCTTTGCCTACTACTAAGGGTTTGGTAGATTTGTCTTTGACGCAGTGATAGCGCCTTCTTTGCCTGTTGTACAAGATCAGTCTACTCTTTTTCTTCCAAGTGGTTCTATTCCGCTTGAAGTTAATAAGGGTGCAGAATCGAAATTGTAACTCGTAATACATTGTCTAAAGAAAGAAAGCAAGATTTGAATACATGGGCTAGACAGTGCATGGAGAAGGGTGAACAATCTAATGTTTTTTCTACACTCTCTAATATAGAAAGTTTTCCTGAGAAAGCTGTCTGTATTGAAGGACTGGGCATTCATTTATCTGTAAATTGGAATAGACTAAATGATGTAGATCTCCCACAAGGGTTGAGGGATATGAATGTTTTAGCATATTCAAGAGATACTGCAGAGAAAGTATTTGAGCATGTCGAGAGGGTTTTTGAGTATAGAAGGGAGTTTGAAAGGTTACAGAATGATGAAGAAGATGGTGATAGTTTGGACGCTATGTTTGTACCGAAACGGTTCTTTCCTATTTGTAAGTCGATGAGTGAAGAAACGCGAATTTGCACAAGAGATGCACGTAGATGGATTTCAGAAATGTCGATAGCTCCCGTAGAAGTATATGACACGTATAGTCAGGATACGCCAGAAATGCAGAGGAAAGTGATACAGGTTATGGTAGAATACCTGCAGGATGAATGTATAAAAAGAAAGATTTGTTGTCCCGCAAAACTATTGAATATGTATGAGAGCTTTTTCGTCTGACACTCCTTCAGCTGCTTTAGCGCTTGATTTAGCTCTGTTGCTCAGTAAGCATTCAGAGTTTCCTACTTCTCAGTTGCCTATGAGAGAGGTTCCTCCGACATTTGTCCCAAAACTGAGGTACCAGCTAATGTCGCTGGGGTCCAGCTGCCTATGACATTCCTGCACATTATGTATCGCAGTTTGTTCATGTCCCGTTCTCAAGAGACACTCTATCTCAGATATTAGAAAGAATCCAAAAGGGTTCTATAAAGAAATGAAATCTGTCTTGCAGTCGTCAGTATTCACTTTGAGTGATATAGATTTGCTATTTCCCGTGCTCCTGCCTACTGATTTGCAGAAACAAATTAGGACAGTAGCTGATATAGCAGGGTTAGGTGACATGTGGGATAATATGGCTGGACAAGATAGAGATAGATCAGCTGATGAGAAACCACCACAGGTAATACTGACTTTGCCTGATAGAATAGTGACAAACTGAAAGCCTTAATTCCTGAGAGAAGGATTGTTTGGGACAAATTTACTGCTTGTGTCCAAGGAAAGTCTGAGGGTGCTACCAAATTCTTTAATCGGTTTGAACAATTGTTTTCAGATTTCAGTGGACAAGATTTAAGCACAGAGTCTGAAATAACAACTATTTGTAGACATGTTTGTGCGTGGATTGTTACCCGACATCCAATCACAAATTATGACTTCTGAAAGCACTTGGCAAGCTAGGTCTCAGTCTGTAGTATTGCACTTGGCACAGTATTACGAAAACTGAGTCAATAGTGAGAAGGAAAGGATTGAGAAGAAAAAGGGAGACTTGAAGACTAAAGTTTTGTTGCAACAAATTGTTAGAGGCCCTAGAGGGGGTAGTACACAGATTAGAGGACAGTATGTTCCACAAGGGAATGTGCCGTTGGGTCCTGTACATGCGAACCAATGTGCTTATTGCAGACAAGAGGGTCATTGGCGAGCACAATGCCCGATCCTCCAGTAGAGGTTGAATAACTCATTTGGTGCCATAGGTAGACGATCCAGAGGCCGCCCTGGGGCAAGAGGTCCTGGTAGAAGTCAGTTTTCCCAGAATTCACAGTCTTTCCCTCAAGACAGTCTCCGAGTGTGGATAATAGAAACATTTTTGATCATCCTTCTGCTGCTTATCTCTCTGAAGACCTTCCTTTTGATGATATATTGTTTTGCTAGGATTGCCCAAAGCAGGGGTTGGAACCAACGCCTATTCCCGTTAATCAGAAAGGTCCCTACGTTGAAATGATAGTGGGACATAGGAAACATCTATTCTTGATATATACAGGGGTACAGAAGTGTTCCATCAATCATTCACGGGTTCCAAACATTCCACTGTCAGGGCAAACTAATGATTCTGTAGGGTTTTCTGGTACACCAGTGGTTAGTCCAGTTTCCTCGCCGGTACCGATTACACTGGGTTCATTCCCTGTGGTGATAATTTTTTGGGGTTGAATCTGTTGAAGGAATTAAATGCGGTAATTCATTGTTCTTCAGATGGAGTGCATTTGACGATTTCACCACAACAACTTTCTGCCTCACAGTTTCTGACTAGACCTTTACCGCCGGAATTTTGTGACGTTCCGGAGTTTTGTGGGCGATTGATGATAATGATGTCGGTGTGTTACAGATCGATCCTGTTAAAATAGTCTTGAAATAAGGAGTAAAGTTGCCATGTATTCTCAGTATAAGATTTAGGTGGATGGTGAGCAAGCTTTGAAGTGCATAGTTTCTGATTTTGTACACCATGGGGTAATTGAAGAAACTGCAGGTAGTTTGTGCAGTAGTCCGATTTTACCGGTGTACAAGAAAGGAGATAATGTGATTCCTTTTGTTTTATCATTGATTTACGCGCTATCAACAAGATTGTTGCTCCACAATTTACTATTGTGTCTGATGTGACAACAATATTAACTATGATCCCAGCTTCTGCTACTCATTTTAGTGTTGTAGACCTTAAGAATGCTTTCTTCAGCACTCCTACACAAAGATAGTAGATACCTGTTCTCGTTCACCTTAGGGGGACGCTCGTTCACATTCACCAGTGCGCCGCAAGGGTACACAGAAAGTCTGAGCATTTATAGTAGGGTTTTGAAAGAACAGCTTGATATGCTTGAATTGCCTACTACTTGCACAGTGCTTCAGTATGTTGACGATCTCTTGTTAGCTGCAGACTCAGAAAGTGCTTGCAAAGAGGGCACTGTGTTGTTGCTCATTCACCTAGCAAAACATGGACATAAAGCTTCACTGAAAAAGTTTCAATATTGTCATCAGGAGGTTGCCTATTTAGGCTATCTCCTGTCAAAGGAGGGAAGAAGATTGACACCTGAACGAATTAAAATCTTTTCTAGCATTTCTGTCCCAAATACACAGAAGGAAGTCAGAGCCTTGATAGGAATGGCTTCTTACTGTAGGCAGCGGATCCCCAACTTCTCACTAGTGATCAAACCAATGTTGGCTCTGACAAAGAAGGGCATTTCTTTGCCATTGCCGTGGAACGTGGAACACCAGAAAGCTTTTGGTCTGCTCAAGACTGCACTGTGTTCAGCACCAGTTTTGGGCACACCAAATTATGAAAAGGCCTTCGAGTTGTATGTGCATGAACGTGATGGATCTGCTTTGGCTGTGTTAATGCAGGAACATGTAGGGAGGAATAGGCCGTGCAGTTACTTTTCCTCCGCCCTTGATCCTGTTGCATGCGCTTTGCCGATATGTCTGAGAGCTGTCGCTGCTGCTGCTGCGTCTGTAAAACAGAGCGAGGGTATGGTCCTAGGCCATGCTTTAACCTTGTTGTTATCTCACTCTGTAGACGTCATATTAAATATAACGCAAACACAACAACTTCCACACAATTAACGAAATATGATTTGATCTTGTTTGCACCGCATATAAAAATTGAATAGTGTTGTGTATTGAATCCAGCTGAACTATTACCTCGCCCGCAAGGTACTGCTTGCAGTGACGAAACGTCAAATGACTGCCTTTTTACCACAGAACAAGAAACTAAAGGCAGGATTGATTTGAAACATACACCTCTGAACGATCCACAAGGGGATCTGTTTTGTGATGGCTCCTGTTTCAAACTTCCGGATGCCATCACTACACTAAGCATGATCATGGAAACCAAAAGAATTTTACATAAATCTGCACAGGCCGCAGAGATTATTCCATTGACTCGAGCTTGTGAACTTTCTGAAGGGCTTAAAGTAAATATATATACTGACAGTCAGTATGATTTTGGGGTAGTTCACAACTTCGGTAGACTTTGTGCAGAACGAGGTTTCTTGACCTCACATGGAACGAACATCCAATATGGCACCTTGATAGTTCACTTACTCTCAGGGCTTGTGCTTCCCACTCAGCTAGTAATTATGAAGTGCGCGAAACATCAGAAAATCACAGATGATGTAGGGAAATGGAACGCTTTCACTGGCCAGATAGCCAAACAAACTCCTACTGATCTCTATTCAGAAATGTATATTACAAGGGAAGCCATGAAAGTCTGTACCATAGATGAGGGAATTGACTCTATAAAGAATATCCAAGCCGATGCCACTCTAGAAGAAACTAAGCAATGGGCTGAGGGCTTGGCGAGGAAGGATGATGATGGGTGTTGGGTGGATAACCTAGAGGGAGAATGGATGCTGCCAGATGCGTACATTACTATGATGGTCACAATGGCTCATGGCCCCACCCATATATGCACAAGAAAGATTTGTAAAATGTTAGAAACTGTCTGGGTAAATGTCAACATCTTGAAAACTGCTGAGCGTTTTGTCCAGAATTGCCTGGTCTGTTTACAGCACAATATGGGGTAGTTATGGTCCACCTTCTGTCCCCTTTGAAGTCATCCACATTGATTTTATTGAAATGGAGCGTTGTAATAACTTAAAATATGTTTTGGTTGTTATTTGTGCTTTCAGTAAATGGGTTGAAGCCTTCCCTGCAATGACAACGGTGAAAACCATGCTGAAGGAATATTTTCCTAGGTTTCGTTTGCCAAGAGTCATCTGGTAGGACAATGGTACACATTTTATCGCTGCTGTAATTCTGCGGATATGCGCGGGATTACAGATCGATAAACGGTTCCATTCGGCTAGACATGCTCAGAGTGCTGGATTGGTAGAGAGACATAATGGGATTTTGAAAAACAAGTTCGCTAAAACGTGTGCCAGCACCAATTTGAAATGGCCGGACGCCTTACCGATCATGTTACTCTCAATGAGGACAACCCCACAGACTAGGACTGGGCTCTCCCATTTGAAGTGGTTATGGGTAGGCCAGCTAACATTTGGAATTTGCCTAAACCTAAAAGGCTAAAAGACATAGAGCATGTACTTCTTTCCGATTACTGCGACCAGTTGACTAAAAATCTGTATTTGATTCATCAACAGGTACGGGAAGCCCTCCCAGTCAAATACGAGGGGCCAGGTCATGGTATCCGACCTGGAAGCTGGCTGCTCGTAAAGTTGTTTGAAAGAGCATCCTGTTGCGCACCGTGGTGGAGAGGGCCCCATCAGGTCCTCCTGGCCACACAGACCGCCATACGAGTGACTGGCAGAAAGCACTGGATCCACGCATCACATGTCAAGAAAATACCTTTCTCTTTGCCACACAACAAAGAAGATAAAGAAAAGCTTACTTGTGTTGCTCCCAGCGATCATCCAGTCTTGAGCAGCATTGAGAGTGCTTCGGAGACACTCCCTGAGCCCGTGGGGCCTGGGAAAACAGCCGCTTCATCTCCACACTCTCCTCCAGATCCCTTTTCATCTGTCTCTGGTTCTGTTGCAAATTCATCACTTCCATCAGGAAGCAACGACACACTGTTCGCAGATCATACTGTACCAGGAGTCAAAAGGTACAATCTGTGTCCACAGAGCTAGACTTACTGCACGGTTCGGCTGTGCCATCAAGCTAGACTTACTGTACGGTTCGGCTGTGCCAACAGGAAAATCATCATAGGGCTTGTCCTTTGCCCTGTCTTTTGTATTCAAAGGAAAGCAGGTGGCTGGGGATAGGGAAGGACTAAGAAAACGCGCTATCAGGAGATCACCAGCAAACGAACTACAGGGTTTTTCGATTTGAAAGAACAATGCCTGCTATCGCTTTCACTCGTACGGAACAAATAAATGACTGTGTGGCCAATCAAGACAATGGACAATCGAATACATGGTCTTGCAAGACGTATTGTTTTCTTGTGATTTTGTTACCCGGTTGTATAGTGTTAATTACCATGGGTTTTTGGTATTTAGAAGAAGTACATCCGCTCGAAATGCTCTTGCCTACAGAGAATGTATCTACTGTTTCTACACCTTTCGTGCATCTGCACACTCTATCTCCTCTCAACACAGACAGAGTTACTATAATAATACCTTACTGCTCATAATGAATGCAACTCACAGCATTTTGACCAAGTCCAATTGCTGGATCTGCTCTCATTCACCGCAACATGGGGAAAAAGGGTTGGGCTGGTATATTCATCCTTTACCTCTTACCACTGCTTCTTTAAGGGCTCTATTCTTTGGCCGATGGAATGATAGCATCTTGGGAACGTTGATGGAACGAATTTGAATGAATTTGAAAGATGAGTTCTAACGCCCCTGGGAAGCTCACTTTTTGCAAATAGGAGCAAGCTTAATGTTGCTCCTATTAGGCCTTCTGATAGACTGTCCCGACCTTGTCAATCTTTGATCTCTTTTAAGATGGCTCCTATAGGCAATAGGGATGCCACGCCACCTTCCTATACTGTTAACCATAGCCCCAACTCAGTTTCTTTCTGCATACAGAGGAATGGTAGTCAATTGGTAATTTCAAGGGTTGCACTAATGTTGCGAACTTGACCAGTGAGGCCAGACCTCTGTATGTAGGCGAACCTGTTTACTTCATTTGCGGTAATGAGGATTATCCATGGCTACCTGGGGATTGGCAGGGAACCCGCTATTTAGGAATTCTGCTGCCTGGGGTATATGTAGCTAGTACCACAGAAATCTCAAGGGCTCGTCCAAGGCGGGATGAGAATGGAGATACTCCTTTGCAAACTCTGGGTGACGTAGCAAAATCCTTTGTACCTTTTTGGGTGCACATTTTGAAATCTGAAGATATCAGGAGACTAGCAAGAGTACTGGAGAAAACCATCAACCAAACCACTGACTTACTCTATAACATGACTCTAGAACAGAAAGCAATAAGATTAGTGGCACTTCAGAACCGGATGTCATTAGACGTCATCCTGGCTGAGCGTGGTGGAGTAGGCAAATTATTGTGGTCCGCTTGTTGGTTATACAAAATCTGCACATCCTAAGCTCAGAAGTACATGTTCCCAAGGGAAATTGGGATCTTAGTGCTTGGTTCTGGGACTTCTTAGAGTCTTACAGTCTTGGGGATGGAAGCTTCTCTCAGTCTTTCTAATAATTCTGGGTATACTGATGTTCTGTTGTTGCTGTGTACAATGTATTCCTGCCATATGTTCAATGTTAGGGGGATGTTGTGCACAGGCTATAGGAACGATAAGACCAAAGGTACACGCACCAGAAAGAATGACGAAGGAATTTGTGATGAAGGAAATTTCTGTTACTGATCTAATGGCGATCAATATATCTGATGAATGTGATTCAGGGTGTATGGATATTGAGATGTGGAGTTATTCGTAAAGCGACTAATGTTTAGTTAGCACTTGTCTTAGGCCAAAAGGAGGGTTTGTTAAACGGGAAATTATATTAGTGCCTCCTTTCGATTATGTTGGCTCAAGCCTAGTAGCTCTGCAAAGAAAACCGCATTGCAATGTTCCGATTTTGGATCGACTTCGCCGCCATTTTCATTTCTGTTCTAAAATGGTGGACTGTGTTTGTAACTTGCAACCAAGCCTTTCCGACCTTTGAATCCTGTTAATGGTTAGACTGTTCGTGGGCCGACTGTTTAGACTAAGTAATGAGACCTTGTGCTAAGTATGAACTGTTGTCCCAAGACTGTCTGCGCTAACAAGCCTCATCCACAAACACACATCAGCAACAATGTGAGCAAATGCTCAGTGTGGACACTGGCTGAACTACATTGTGAAGGGATATGGACAAATTCTTACTGATGGACTCAAGAATACACACTGCCATTGTAACTTCATGGAAACACAAACTCATGTAATCCTTCTGCATATTATTGTATGAGCTATATGTGAACTTGGCACAAACTCTACACCGATTATTAGCCTGCAGAGGGGCTGGACAATATTGTACGAAACGTATAAAAATGTGAATGTTTAGATGTCCAGCACTCTCCCTCCTCACTCTGACGGACTGGTACTCATTGCGGGGTGTTGAGAGACCAGATAGCTATCTGTAACAGATCTGTTTCTTTGGTTCTTTGTAAACTGCGAATCTTTATGAACCCGTGTTTGGTGTATTTCCTTTTGTGGTACTCAGCCTCGATATTTCCTTGCTTTTACGAAACAGCGATTCGAGGTGGGTACCTATTCAGCAGGCATTTGTTCGAGACAAGGCAATTATGTGCTTTCAGATGGAGAGGTGGAGTGGTGTGGTGGCCAACAGGTTTGAATGTTAGGGCTAGAAGTTCAAAGTTCTGCGATTGGCAAAAGCAGCTCTGGGGGGTCCTAGTCTGGATCAAACTTGAATTATGTCTTGTAGTGGTTCAATATTGAGGTGGCAGGGATCCTAGCGGTCTTGGCTCTCGGGAGCTGTGAGTCCTACTCCAGGATCTCAGGGACAACGTTGGTTATTTACTTTGTCTACCATACATGTGGGAGACTGCCACACACATTCATTGGTCCATACAAATGTGAGTCCAAGGCCAAAAGGGTGGCAGGCAGAGGTGCAGATTAGATATTGTTCCAGTGGCAATTCACCTATAATACTCCCTGGGGAAGGTTGGTGGACAGAGCTTGCCTCTGCCTTAGAACACCTGCCTTCTCCTCACAATTGTAGGATTTTGGAAAAGACTAACAGGGTCTAAAGAAATCTGCTTGAATATTTGAATCTCAGAGATGTTTCAAATAAGTGGTGCAATGCCACTTCTATTATAGGCCAAAGCCCCCAAGTGATTGGACTAAAGCTAGCCTGCTTATAGAGGTTCAATCCCTGTTCTTGGAACAAGTAGTGCTTTGTGCTACAAGATATGGAGGTGACATGAAGAAAAGAATGAAGCAGTGATAATCAAGACAGTGAGCCCTTTCTGTAGCTGTAAAGAGCTTGCTCTATCTGCGCTAACCCCACCCCTTCCTTTCTCAATGGAATCAAAGGCCTTTTGATATGCAGCACCCTGGTGTGAGACTAGTCGTTTTGATCATGGGTGCCCCCTATGATTTCCATTCTCAGGATAGCTACCTGTGGAGTGCATGTCTCTCTGGGGATGGTGTTACCTGCACTCACAAATGAACAAATGGAGGCATCCCTAAGGCTACAGTCTTGCTAGCAGCAGCAAATTCAGCCTGTCTGGGGGTGAATACACACAACACTTCCACACTTGAACTGTGCTCACAGGGTTGACACATGTGAAATCAAATTGATGTTTCTTGGATGATTATGAGAGATGATGGCCACCACACACTGAACTCAGGTATGGCTTATATTTTCAGCCTTGTGTGCCACCAGGCAAGAAATTTCAAGTTATGAAGTGTTTGGAAATCCCAGCGCTACATAGACCTGGCTTTCACTGCAGCTTTGAAATTGGCACCTGTGCCTGCTGAGCCTGTTTTGTGCCACTGGAAAGCAGGAACTGCAGTTCAGGTTACTGATTATGCTTTTGGCATTGGGCTTATGAAAGGGAAATCTGATCTGCAGATTCCCTTCCTGAAATAGAATTACCTGCATCATTTTATTAACTAATAAAAACTCAAACACGCGGGACTTCTACACCCTTACCAGATGAAAATCTCTCAAAGTAATGAACATTTTGTGATACTTGATTGTTTGGAGGTGTGAATTATAAGTGTTCCTAGTTTTTTCCCAATTACAGCACAATAGTCCTTCAGGAAGAGCTACTTAAAGGGCAGAGCTGTGTGTGCCATTTTTCAAATGGAGGATTTTGGTTTTCTCAGCATTCAAAAACAAATCATTGTTGATTGTCCAATCCTGAACTCTCTGGGGTAATTAATATATTTCAGTATTGTAACTCCCCTAAACTGGCTCTGATACCTGTGCTCCTAACTTGTTTCATTATTCTATTAAAAGATATCTCATTAGTCACAATAGTTATATTTCACTCTTTCAAATCAATATTCTTGAAGATGTAATTACTGTCATCAGCCAACCTGTGTTTCAACCTCCTTCGGTCTTCCTCAGGTCTGTACATTAAAGTTAATTGTTGTTATCTAAAAATATAGATTAATACATTATACCATTTAACATATGTAACATCCATGCGTGTTCAACAAAAGATAACAAACAAAAGAAATACCACATTTTGATTTTCAAACATAAAAGACAAGGCCAATTCATAATAACCAAAAACATATTACAATCAACAAATCCAATGGTTAAAATGTACACCATCAGGTGAACCCAATTGCCAATGAATTTATAAACGACACAGATAAACAAACTATAAATCAGGCATGTTTTTTGTATCACCAACCTATAAAAAGTTTAACATCTATAAGAGATCCCAATTCCATTGGTTATATACATGGTTAAAAAATAGAAAATGTGAACATTGGTGAACCAATGTTTGTTTGCCCAGATACCATATCAATGACCAACATTCACAAAAGACAAACTGGTGGATAGGCAGGGAAGTACGGGGTAGGGTATAAGGAAAGAAAGGGAGAAAAATATATGTAAACACTTAATTCAGTTGTTTGTACTAAGTGCTAAACACATATAACATAACCAATCTGGCCATCCATGCCCACCACCATCTAAAAATACAAATATTTAAACCTTAGCTATCACCTATCTTGTCTTCTGATGGCCCACCCATATTGTGAACACCTACATTCCTTTTTTTCAAATGTGAAGTCAATTCTATATCATGTAACTCGTGTTTGTTATTTTGTGTTATTGGTCTCTATCAAAACCCAAAGTGTTCAAACTAACCACAGGCCACTCCATTGTTACTTGTCTTTTAATAAATGTAACCAAATAACATCTTCTGTCTAGTAAACTGGGTTTCCCAACACCCTGTATCTATAAATGAGGTTTATCACCCTTTCAACATCGAATCATATTCACCCAAACACTTGAAATTCAGTTTAAGACGTATAACGTGTACTCAAACCGATCTTCTAGAGATCGTGTATCTGCGCCCTGCAGACGAAGTGGCATATCATTAATGCACAAAACAATAGGGAAGAACAGGGGCACTACTATGTTCCTATATATTAATCTAAAGTCCTTCGGCGTAAAGGAACATGCAGTCCAAAGTTCAAACTTTCAGATAGTAACATATACATCTATTTCTGGTGCAAAGGGACTAAATATGTCTCAAGACCACTAGAGACAAAAAGTATAAACCAAAAAGAAGAACCTGTCATATGCTGACGGGTAGTCCCTATATGCACTCCTACGGGATATATATCCCCACAGTTCAAAAATCAAAAATCAAGCTTTCACTAATCACAAAAATTCAAAAGCAATGTAAATAACAACCTACAAATCAATTGTTATTTTCAAATAAACATACTTTATAATGAGGGTTTTCAACCAAAACAATTTCACATAAAGATTTTCAACAAAACCATAAAATAATATTGTAAATAGAACAGCAAATATTTTCCCAAAAATAGATGAAATGTCATTACGAGTTATTCATCCTAGTGATAATACAAGTAAACTGACAATACAATGGTAGAATACATTATTTCATCAAATCAAGACAAACAGTTCATACAGGATATTAACAAATTCCTGAATTGCTTCCAGTGTGGCAGTTCACAAGTGTCAGATGCATAAGGTGTTTGTTACACATAGTTATATATCCTGTATTGATGTCTCAAAGTGATCCAAATCTGTGGACAGTGTCAATATCATTAAAGCAACAATATTTACCTCTTATAAAGCATACCAGGATATCTGTATTCAATAGATTGTCTCCTGCAAATTACAAGCAAAACGATTCCTTATTTTACATTATACCTTTCTTATAGCACACATTATTTCCTTTCTCTGTCATAATAGTAAAAGTAAAGGATCAGTAATAACCAAAAACAATACAGGAGTCCATATCTCCTCATTGACCTTACTCCCATGTTTATGTGCTTTCCTACTTGGAACCCTTTGAGGCAAACGTGGCATTCTGCGTGGCATTCTAGCAACGCGTGCCATTTTGAATTCTCTGTATATACTAAATGTGACGTCATGGTCACATTAGCATTTATAAACAAAATGCACCACCATTTCATTAAGATCATACAACCTATTTGGAAGCACTCCTCCTGTGCTTACCAACTTGGACCTAACAGTTTATTAAATCGGTCATGCTCTAGCACCTTGAAGCGTCTCTTGTGCTAGATGGGGTTACCAATAAAGATTTCAGATGAAATAACCGGACAGGCAAAGTACTACTTTATTCTCAATTTAATGAATCAGGGCAAACTTGCTGACATCGGACTGATGCTTGCACACTCACATACAAACTTTATTACACAGAGCTTTTCTACCACAATATGCATCGTCTATGATGTCATTCTACGTGGCAATCTATTAAACGTATCGGCAGGAGGGATTGGTTTCCATTCAGATTACCTATGAAACACTGATGCACATGTGAATCAGACGGTGAGAAACTGCTCCTACTACCTCGGACTACTGAAAAACGTACACCCTTCCTATCTGAGTCTAACTGTGCATCTGTTTCTCACAAAACTATTTTATCCAGGCTTGACTACGGGAATGCCCTCTTAATTGGCGCCCACAAAAAAACATACAGGAACTGCAGGTAATACAAACAAATTCAGTTCGCATTGTCAAGGGAAATCCAGAAGAGGCCATATCTTGCATTGTCGACTGAATTCCATTGGCTCCCTATCATTGCACGACTATAATTCAAGACAGCAACTCTTGTCCAAAAATACTTTATGGTAACCTTCCACCCGACATTACAAATCATGGGTCTACTTACTATCACGGTGTTATTACACAGCACACTCCAACCAGGGACTCCTTCCCTGACAATGAACCAACCAGGGACTCCTTCCCTGACAATGAACCAACCAGGGACTCCTTCCCTGACAATGAACCAACCAGGGACTCCTTCCCTGACAATGAACCAACCAGGGACTCCTTCCCTGACAATGAACCAACCAGGGACTCCTTCCCTGACAATGAACCAACCAGGGACTCCTTCCCTGACAATGAATGTGGCGCACAATAATGCGCTTTTTATTTTTAATAAACCACGGATTATTTTTTGAGTAGGCCTCCAATCTGTTCGGACCCAACCTCCACAAACTCCCTGTGTCACAATGGACTAGGAACCAGGCCGGTGTGTATGAATAAGATATTTATTAATTTATTATTTAATGAAAAAAGAAAATAGTTAACAAACAGCAGCCACCACAATTGTGGCAACACAAATGCAATATACTATCTAGAGCGACCAAGTGGAAATGGGCTGTTAAACTCACTTTTGTTATAATGACAAACAGGAAAATACAATCAGGTTGAAAAAGAATGTTACCCTTGCTTTTGTTTTAATGACAAAGCAGGAAAATACCATCATTGATAGCGCCACAGTTTTAGCACTCTCCCCTGCAACACTCACCCGCAAACATCAATTAAACGTGTTTCCTTTGAATGGAAGGCAGTGGAACGGAGTAGGAATAGAGAGAGAACATCGGATTTGGGGTAAAGGCCACAACCCCCAGATGGGAAGCCAGCAAAGAAATTGAAACCCCGATTTTGGAGCAAGAAAGGCAGAATGGGGTTTTGGTTCTTACTCACAACTGCTAGGGGACAAAATAGAAGGACATTTGAATTGCTTACACTTAGGGAAAGTTTACAGAATACTAATCAGCATAGCAGGGCAAAAATAGACATGAAGTGGGAAAATCGCTTTTGGGAGAAGGCAAATGCAAAAGGGAAAAATACATTGGCAAATGGAAATGTGTTTACACTGGGTTGACAATGACAGGCAGCTCAGTTAAGGGGGTTAGCTTAAAATAGGAAAATCGGTTTTCAATGACAAGGACTGAGGCACATAACAGGTAGACTTCAAGGCAAAGGGATTGCTCACAATGGAACAACTGTTTGGGTTTAATAGGACAGATGCAACTAGGAATTTGTAGGTTAATGCACACACCACACTGAGAAATTCGGTTTTCAGTTACAAAGAGACAATTCTTATGAGGCAACTCTTTAATATCTATGATAGTTAAATACAACACCAGTGACAAGATGGAATGTCAACGATCTTGCACTGTGAATTTCAAATAGGGAAATTAATTGATTAACTTAAAAGAAATGCTAAGGATTTACACAGACAACTGATTTAAAAAAAAAAGAAATATGCTAAAATACAGAGGCTAATAATAGAATCTTCTATGGGAAGGTGACTGAATTACACTGGTAATGTAGGGTTTTATTGGGGGAAATATTGGATGCAATGCTACAAAAATGAAGGGCGTATGCAAGTTAGGGCTGGGTCATATGCTACTTACAAAGCAAGTCTTGGTTTAGGATTCAGGACAGCCAGCTGGATCCCAGGACACTCTGGACAGCTAAGGCAAGGGTTCTGGTCATTGCTCTCTTAAAGATGGTAAGGTTCAGCAGCCTTCTCTCCATCCTCCTTCTCCTGTCTCCTGGATTTTGGTATGTCCTCCTCTGACCTAGTAAAAACCCCCTTATATAACACAAATGACATCACTAACTTTACAATCTACGGGGAGTACCCTGTAATTATCCATGCTGCTTGGATAGGATGGTTTACCATTCCTCTCTCCACCCACTGGCATGATTGGTTCATGGGAAGAGAGCACCACCTGTCTATTTGCATTTATTACACTTCTTTGTTCACATGACCACTTTTGGCCAAAAACTAGTTATGTCTCATAACTTTATAATTATACTAGCCCCGGCCATATGCCATAGATATGCGGTTTTAGTGGGTCATAGGGAATTAGGTAAGCACAAGTTAGCATGGCCCTTTGGCACATTTTTGTCATTTTCATAACATGTATTACAGTTATGACTCTGCAAATTATCCTGCATGTTCCTAATTTCATCTTCCATCTTTCAATCAACTGTCATGTTTGTCACCTGTTCAGATTAGTCAGAAACTAGTCTAAACTGGTCATTTCAGTCCCCAAAGTCCTAGGGAAAGGCAATTAGTCTCTTTAAAACCGCCTGGAAATCACATGAAAGAAATAGCATAAAAAAATGAAATTGATTCTTATTCTGATTTCCTGCCACCATGCCTAAAAATGAAATCAGTCTTTTAATGTAACTTGGGAGCATCTTGTTCCACTTGGGGGAGGGCCACTTCTTCCCCACACGCCATCTGTCTTTCTCTGGACTCAGCCGATGACCTGAGATTTTTATGACTCCCTTCAAAGTTACAGTTTACCCTTTGTAGTTAGTGCAGGAAGGGGTCACACCTCCTGGTCAAGCTTTAGCCATACTTTGCCACGGTTGAAATCTCTGGGCTCCTGCCTTCATGTCTAGCAGAGCAGGGAATTATGACGCCCCTCGGAAGCATCAGATTGTATTGCGAGATGCTTATAGGATATGTGTGAGATCCAGTGGGAAGAAGGGCTTTGTCATCATGAGTCCATGCCTTCATGCCAGAACCATTGTTTCCGGTAGCAAGGGTCTATTCAAAGGTGACACAAGTTTTGTGGGTTGGAACATAATCTGCATTCGCTTTGGTCAACCCTCCACCCCCATCATATTCCCCTGACATTTCTCTGTGCGCGCAGTGCCATCTTTTCCACTTTGCCTTTTTAAAGCCGTTTTTCTTTTCACACGTGTGCAGGCTTTTTGCTTCTAATGTTTAAAACCCTGTCTTGTAGGTCACGGGATTCTTTGATGTCAACTTTTTGAGCAAGTTTGCATTTGCTGTTGGTCCATTGATAATGATGTGTAGGCCCCCCCCCTTTCACATGGTTCTTTTATTTGACATGAACACAAAGAAAACAAAGCCCTTTTCTTTCTTCGTTTGCCGTGTTTAAAGGGCCGCTGTTCATGTGCAAGGGAAAGGAAAAGCCATTTTTGGTTGTAGTATTAACATTCTTGTCATTCAGATGAAATAAAAGCACAGCAAGGCCGTTTTCTGTTGCAGTGTAGAAATTCTTGCCACTCATGTGAAATACAAGTAAAGCAAGGTCGTTTTTGGGCTGAAGTGTATAACTTCTTGTCATTCAGATGAAATAAATGTAGAACAGGGCTTTTATTGGTTGCAGTGTAGAAATTCTGCTGTTCAGGTGAGGTGGGCTTCTGTCTAGGGCCTGTAAATGCCCCACACATTACGAGCCCATAATGAGTTTACGTTCATCAAAACTCTTTGGTCAGAAATACCAATTTCAAACGTGCAAATAGTTTGGGAAGATCATTCCCTGTTCAGGCTGCCAACATTTGGAAACCCCTTCCATCAGATCTAAGGCTACTTAAATAATTTTAAAAAAATCCATCAACAACTGAAAACCTTATTATTCCACTGAGATCCCTCATAGTCCTTTGTTAGGTCCCATCCTGTGCCTTTCACATGTCCAGTTTTGTTGCTGTTGCACCATGTGTTTTTGTTATGGCTCCCATGCCCTGGGCTTTCGGTGCCCTATAAATGAATTAATAAAATAATAATAAAATTGGTTAGGGGCACATATCTACTTATACAATACATATAGGTTAGTACTTCTTTGGCTGTCTCTTATCTGTAAGGCACACCTCAAACAACCTCTAAATATGTATAATACTGATTATAGTGGACAAAATAGCAGCATATTGGTCTATGCAACATTGTGTTGCAGGTTGCCCCATAGACCCATTGATTGGTTTGCATTTCCACCCAACCTTGACCTTTTGCTCGGCTAGCAACATGTAAGCAAAACAAAACCTAGGTGCTTATGTCACGTCAGATTACTCCCCACTTTCCCAATAAGTCCAGCATCTCTCTTCAGTCTGACCATGAGCCAAGTTTCCCGTCTGTAGTTGGCATTGTAGCTGACTCTCTGTTCTGGGACATTCAAGGGAGTGTAAGCATATCACTATCTTCATCCACAGCTTAATTAATAGCTCTTGTTTTTGACCTCTGAATCACATGTGGGGAGACCGCAAATTTGTCCATTTCAACCTCTTATTTACTGCTATTTGGATTCATTATACTGGGTGTCACTGCTCCTCTTGGCCTGTACAGACTTGCTCACTCCATCTTGTAGGAGCCTGATTCATTTTTAATTGTCCAGTTCTTGGCTCTTGCACATGTTTTCTTCTTCTTTAATCAAAGAGAAATATGTCTCATATACATGACTTATCCATCTGCCTCACTTTGTGCTCTGCACCTATTCCTCAAATAGCATCCTTGATCCCAGGCCAACATAGACTCTGCTTCGTTTTGCACACAAAGCTAATTCTCCAACAACTTCTGACCCTGCACCCCTGGACTGTTTCTGAGGTAGCTGGATTGAATCTTTACACAAGCCAACGTCCATCGTGCTATCTTGGCCATCCATGCCAACGTAATATTTTCCTCTATAGCACACTTCTATATGCCTCATCTACCTTGAGTGGCTGCATATTTACACTTAGTCAGCAAGTTACTTTATCTACGTTTGCATACATAATTACTTCATCATTTTGTACATGTTTCTCTTGTCACTTCAGTTACATTGTCATGCTTAAGTATTTTCATATCGTTTCAGTATGTCTTTGTACATCTTCTTCATGATATCACTCTAACCTTGTACCATTGCACTCAGAACTGCATGATGTCCAATGGTGTGTGCTGACATCCTTCCCTATGATATCCTTCTACTCTCTCAGTGCGAGGGTACATTAGATACAGTTGTCTGAGTGCATATCGTCACTTGTTTACCCGATGCTGTATTGGCATATCACATGGAGTCCCATGTAAGGCTCTTCTCCTACTGTTCCAGTATGACGGCAGTGAGGGGGCGGGAGTTAGGGATAATGCATTCATCTGCTCTTCTACATTCCCCTCTCTGGTCGAGTCCTCCACAATATTCCCCTCTTCAATCTCCTTTATCTTATCTTCATACTGTCATTAATTTGGGATCCATATTTGACCTACATTCTTTATATGTTCATCCACACTAATGGTGGATAGAATATCCAACGTCTCACATATTTGTTATGTTCCTTGGGATATTAGAACTTCATTCCAGGTAGTGATAAGGTACTTTTCTTTATATTATCACAGCTATTTTCTTCATGTTGCTTCTGCTCACCAGTTCCAGCATCTTTATCAATCATTATCTTCATCCCAATAGCTTTCTTGACTGTCTTATGGCACTATCCCAAGATAAACCTTATAAGACAGAATCCTAGCAATAACAACACTAGTTTTGCTCCGAGTATTTTCAAAGCATTACCCTGCCAGGTTGGAATCCATGACAATAGAAATGAGAAACAGTCATCTCCTGATGTCTCATCCGCTTCATCTTCCATCTTTGTATGTAGAGTCATCAGAATAGTTATTGATTATGTCAGGGTTCCATTTTCTCCATTATGGGATGGTATGAATGAACAGTGTGGAAGGCTCGACCTTGGCGCACATCCCTCCTTCCATTGCTTTAATCAAGTCCAGGACATGCCTGTTCTGGACATTCATCAGCCTGCTAGCTCTCACTTCTTCTCAGATTGCATTGAATCCTTTTTAATGTTGCATTAATCGTCTGTAACAACTCCCATCGGGTGATCTGCAGCCGCGTGGTGTTCATTGCAGTCTGGACTCCTGGCATAAATATAGATGTCAATATCATTACTTTCCGGCTGAACAGTTTATGTTCATCTGGAATGTCTTCATAGGCTTTTATAGATTTAGAAGAAGTTCTCCCTTTTCAACCGGTAAGAATAAGCAATCTCTTCCTTCTCTGGTGTTCATTCATTTTTGGAAATGTGTTGATAATTTAGATCACTTAGAGGAATCACGAATGCCTGATCATGTATTAATACAATGGGAAATATTCCTCCCCTATTTTTAGGTAACTGCACATAAGCACTGGATCCACAAGCCCAATATCGATCCATCAGTACGCCAGTTCCTTCATTCATTCCTGGGACCTCGATTGTCTGTCCACATCCTTTGTTATCTCCAACCAGGACCGAGCCTCCATTCTTGAAGCATGTTGTTGCATTCTTAAAGGATAGTTCCGGGACTTTTTTTTTATTGTCCCTACGGTTCGGCCATGTGTTTTTAAGCATAAATCGGTAGATCGTAGAAAACTTTCCTATGGACCTTACCCGACTTTTTTGTCCATTAACGCACTCGAAATCAGCCGCCATTTTGTGATAATCCTATCATTTCCCCCCATCGACCTGGCTCACCTGCGTTTGCGGCACTAAATCAAATCCCCCGCCCCTGAGCCTGACATCAGCAGACGCGTACCGCCCATTTCCCAACGCCAAAGCACGTTTCGTGTCAACAATCGCTGCGCCTCAGCTAATGAAGTGTCGCCATGGAAATGGCAGGACACCTCTTTCCTCAATAAGTATAAACAGACCGTTTCACAACACACAGCAGCAGATTTTCGATTCCATTCCTCTCTCTCTGTTACTTTGAGTATTCTGTGACTCGTTTCTGTGCTCTGGTCAGCTACCTTCGCCGCTTGTAGCCCGTGTGAACAGATACCAGTACCACCGCTATAAATTATTTTAGTTTGTTTTACACACAATGGCTACAATAATGCCCTACATGTACGAGCCCGAGTACACCGAGGAGGAACTACTGGAAAGGCAAGCACGCGAAAACGATGGGGATTCGGACGGCAGTTGGGAGGACCAGTCAACGGATGAAGAGCTTGGACCATGTCGCATGGACGGCGTCTCCACCTGGTGCACGTGCAATCGGTGCGAGCTAATGCCAACTGAGGAGAACTGCTGCTGCCGTGAAAATTCCGGGTGCTTGGCCTACATTTCGGAAGGCGAGCCAAGTCCGCAATGCATCACCGAGCTGCCAGAGTTCAGGGAAGCCTGCCTCTCACGGACCGTGTTGAGGATGATGATGGTGCTTATGCACGAACTTCGCGGCACTGTTCGTCCGCGTAATCCGAGTAACGAGTAAGTATACTCTGGTTGTGATGTCAGTGATGCCACTACTATTTCATGGTCGTCTCCCACATATAAAATTACATCTACATATCATTCGAACGCATGTAAATTGGTTCCATATTGTGCATTTTCTAGATAGAATTTTTTTCAAAGCAGAATGACATTTTTTATCTGAATCGACATTGATAAGAAAGTTTTGTCATTTTAATACAGTTTGCATCTTTCTTTTTCACAGGTGGTACAGGCTGGTGGCCTATCGTTGCTTCACTTGGTGGCTTCACGGGAGGCTCGGACACCGCGTTCGGAGAGTAATACCTGCCTGTGCGGTACTTGCCATTAGACAACATTTCCCCAGCGACAGTGGACAATACCGCGGATTTTCCCTGGATGTGCTGCAACCGGAACTTTACAATGTGTAATGTTTATTATTTATGTTCAATTGAAATTAAGATCTAAAATAAAACCCAACATATATTTTAACAATGGTTGTTTTGATTTTTTAAATGAATCTAGTGTGTCTCCATTGAATAGTCTTCCTGTGCCTTGTCTTGTCACACCACATGTCTCCGGCCAGCATCCTCCCTCACGCTGGCCGCCCACCTTCAATCCACATAACCGTTGAACCCATATGCAGCAGACATACATATGTTATTTTGCGGGTTGGCATCAAGCCTCCCGGCCTTGCCTCCTCCCCCAAAAATACTTACCACACCACTTTGTTCAAGCGTTGGCAATAAAAGGCTGTTGGATTTTATTGATACAAAACATGGTTATAGGTAAATAATCAATATGGTTGATCATAATAAATCATCCTTTTGGGCACCGGGTACAGAGATGACCCCCTCTGGCCCGTGCCGCCTTGCCACCACAGGCCAGCCTGCTGCTGACTAACTGCCTAGGCATCCAGGGTCTCCAGGGTGAACTGCACCCATATATTCTCCTGGGAGGGTGAGGTATTTATAAACTCACCCCCCTGCCTTCCATGTACTAGATCCTGCAGCCTGCCTCTTACATGCAGTTAGATGGCCTCTCCTTGGTGAGGCCCTGCGGCAAACGAGTCTTGTCTGCACGACCACCGCCCCAATCCACCTCCCGCCCTATCAAAGGCAGTTCGCACCGGGGTACTTGCGCTGGCAAGTGGAGCTGTCAGGGAGCGATAAAGGCCAAGAGGTGCCAAAGACCATGTACACTTCAAAGTGGTCTATAGAGCATGGGTTGTTGTTCCCATGTCTACCTCCAGACCCCGTGTCTCCTGCCAAGCATCCCCCCTCACGCTGGACGCCCCCCTGCAATCCACATAAGTGTGTCTCCATTCACGAGTCTTCCTGTGTCTTGTCTGCACGACCACCGCCCCAATCCACCCCCCGCCCTATCAAAGGCAGTTCGCACCGGGGTACTTGCGCTGGCAAGTGGAGCTGTCAGGGAGCGATAAAGGCCAAGAGGTGCCAAAGACCATGTACACTTCAAAGTGGTCTATAGAGCATGGGTTGTTGTTCCCATGTCTACCTCCAGACCCCGTGTCTCCTGCCAAGCATCCCCCCTCACGCTGGACGCCCCCCTGCAATCCACATAAGTGTGTCTCCATTCACGTGTCTTCCTGTCTTGTCTGCACGACCACCGCCCCAATCCATCCCCCGCCTTATCAAAGGCAGTTCGCACCGGGGTACTTGCGCTGGCAAGTGGAGCTGTCAGGGAGCGATAAAGGCCAAGAGGTGCCAAAGACCATGTACACTTCAAAGTGGTCTATAGAGCATGGGTTGTTGTTCCCATGTCTACCTCCAGACCCCGTGTCTCCTGCCAAGCATCCCCCCTCACGCTGGACGCCCCCCTGCAAACCGCATAATGCCACGACATATACACGTCATTCATTCACAAACACACCCCTGTTTCGAATTCTTTATAACCCACTTCATATTTCTAATGAGAACTTCTTTGCGCTTTGCTAGTCAACCCGTGAAGGTGCTGGTTATCTGCTCTTCGTCTCTGTGAACTTCCGTGACCACTTCGAGCAAACTCGTCAGTTTGCAACCTGTGAACTGCTCCCTGTTCTACGACAAGAAACTACTCTGATCCCTGCATCTAACTGATTGTTCGTCAAGGTAAGGCCATGTACCATAATCATTTTGCGTCCAATTTTTTTATTTATATCTATTTGCTAGTAGTCATCAAATTGCATCCATGTTTTCTTTTCGTTCAAGGCAGTACATGCAAGGAACTAGTCACATGTTCTGAGTTTAGTCAAATTATTTTTCTATTTTTTTAAAGTTATTCAAATACTTATCCGCATGTGAATAACGTGTATAGTTCCAAGAACCAAAACGAACCTTGCATTGAACCTTTTATGTGTCATTTAATTTTTTAACACATTGGTATTCATAGAGAATTGTTGATCTTTACTTTTCCGAACTTTCCACAATGCCTGCCTGTTCCATTGGCGGTTGCCCTTCGAAGACCCATAAAAAATCTGAAGGTACTATAATGCATGTTTTCCCTAAAACAATAGATCAGATAAGAGAATGGGTCCGATATTGCGGATATCCACCGTCTGAGCTTGAAAGTAGAGTCCTAGAAGTCTTTGCGGACAAGAGGGGTGATCGATACCGCATCTGCAGCAGGCACTTTAGCTCAGACATGTACTCCACATCATTGCTAATAAAGAAGAACACACCGCGAGCGAAGCGAAAATTGCTCTCAACCGCTATTCCCACTCTATTCGTCCACATCCCTCCACTGGTGAGTCAAGTTTACAGATTTAGATCTCGGCCTTGCGGTAGTGTGTAGCATTAGCTAACAATAATTTCCCCATTTATGTATCCACTCAATATGAAGGCGGAAGATTCTCCATCCGTGTCGTTATTGCAGTCATCAGCCACTTCAAGCGCCTATCGGGGAATCTTACTTAGCTATTCTGCCACTGACTTGTTTTAGGCATGTAAATCAATAGTTTTAATTTATCGTGTAGTTATTTTACCTAATGGTACACCCTAGTACTCGTCCTCTAGTCTTTGTTTTCAGTTATAATTATTGTTATCCAAAATAATGCAAGTACTGTCTTTCAGGGAGATGCTGAGGAGTCCAACGCATTGACGACAACCGTTGATGTCACTCAGATGCTTGAGGTACGTTTCCGGACAGTTCCATCAATGGAGATCATCAGATCTTGCATTCTTGTAGCGTTATTGTTACACACAATGTTTCTTTCGTTTTTAGCCATTGATATGTCCTTCTGTCGTCGCCCTCCTATGTGTCTTCTTTTTTCAATATTGTGTTCATTACTAATGAAAGTCCTATGTTTCAGGGAGTCGATGGAGCATTAGTCCAAGAAGAAGGGGGAGCATGCAGTTACGGGTCGGCGCAACAGCTTGCAGAAGTGTGCACCGCAGTTACAGTGTCCCTTGATGTTCTTATGCATTTCGAGGTATGGATACTGACAGTTCGATCAAGCGAGATCATATGACGTGATTACATCCGCTATACTTCCTTCTTTATTAACGCAAGTGCTATGTTTCAGGGAGATGACGGAGCTTCTTCTACAAGAACATCACCCCTAGTAGTTGATGCAGATCTCTGGGTGGTGACACTTCCAACAATCGAGCAAATCGAATCATATTTAGATATCCATTATTTATTTTAGACAACTGATCATTTGTGCAGGTCTATTTAGATGAGCCGTTGACGCCTGCACAAAGTTTATGTTCTTTTTAACAAAATAGAAAACCATACTAATGCAATTACTGTGTTTCAGGGAGTTGCTGAAGCGTCATCTTCAATAATATCATCAATGGAAGTCTATGCGGAGCCCGAGGTATGGATCTTGACAGTTCCATCTAACTAGATCAACAATGCGTGAATAATTGTCGTTTGAATGTTCTACACAATGCGTTCATTCGTGTTTTGCTATTGAGATGTACGTGTGTATTGGTCCCCAAGTACATTTTGTGTTTTCAATATTATTATACATACTAATGAAAGTTCTATGTTTCAGGGAGTCGATGGAGCGTCAGTGCATGATGGATGTGCTTATCATGAAAATATAGTCGTTGCAGCGCAAGAGGAAGTGGAGACATGCACACACGAGTCGGAGCAACAGCGTCCAGATGTTGAAGTTCGAGGCAAGAAAGTTTCAAAGAAAAGAAAGCAAAAGAAGGTTAGTGTCCTGGTCACTATATTATGTTGTTTTTCACTGTTAATAGTTCAATACTGTAAATTGTGTTTAAACTGAACATCCCTTTTCCAATCTGTCCTCTAGTTGCGAGTGGGTGTACGAACTAGATCTACACAGACAGTGAAGCGAACGAGAGATGTTGCTTGTCAAACCTTTTGGCAGGGACTTCAGACTGGAGATGCATCGTGCCAATGGGAAGAATATGAAGTGATTGACAACGGAGCTATACCACCACCAGCCATTGATAGTGAATGTCCTCCTGGTAGTTCGGATGCAGTCGGAGATCAATTCACAGAATCCACACCCGCAAAAACTAAGACCGCGAGAAAGTTGAAGAAATTGTTTTATTCTCCCATCGCCAGAGAAGGAACAGATGTTGCAATGGAAGAGAATGAAATGGACGACAATGAAACACCATCAATATCACTGAACATAGCGGAAGACGATATCAGAGATTGTACCTTTAATGTGAGTGACATGTCCTCAACGTTACAGGCCGAACCAGATGGGATGCAGAGTGACAGTATAAGGAAAGAGGCCAAATTCATTGTATTCGATAGTAGTTTGATTGATATTATTATTAGGATGAAATGTGGGCATTCGGTTGGTGGGGAAGTATGTGGGGAGCCATTGATTAATGTGACTCGTGCAATTCGAGGCACTAACCTTAAAATACATGCCACCTGTACAAAATATCATCCTTTCTCATGGTCTGCACAACCCATGCTGGGGCAACTGCCAGCAGGCAATCTACTTTGTGCAGCGGCCGCACTTTTTAGTGGTTCAAGTTTTAAAAAGTTCGAGTATTTCTTTCAGTTTGTGGGAATCCATTTCATTGCGAAAACTCAGTTCTACAAATACCAAACCGATTATCTATTTCCAGCCATTAGCGAAGCTTGGAGAATGGAAAAAATGTCTATTGATAGTACATTCGCGGGCAAACGGTTCAGGCTAGCCGGTGATGGACAGTGCGACAGCCCAGGATTTTCAGCCAAGTACTGCACCTACCACTTTCAGGACATAGAAAGTAAGAAAATTGTGAGTTCGGTGGTCGTGCAGGTGTCACAAAGTACATCCTCAGTGGCCATGGAGAAAGTTGGCTTTGTAGCATCATTGCAAGAACTACAATCGCGGGGAATGGTGATAGACCTGATAGCCACGGACAGACACGTTTCAATTGCCAAGACAATGAGAGAAGAGTACAAAAATATAAATCACCAATTTGACGTATGGCATCTTGCAAAAACAATCAATAAAAAAATGTCGGCTGCAGGTAAAAAAAAAGATATGCAAGGTATTTCACAGTGGTCCAAGTCAATCAGCAACCATCTTTGGTGGAGCTCAAAAACATGTGGAGGTTCGTTGGAAATTCTACTTGAAAAATGGTGGTCAGTAATGCTACACTGTAGCAACGTTCACCGCTGGACCACAAACCAACATTTCCACAATTGTGAACATGGCCATTTGTCCACAGAGGAGGCACGGAAGAAGAAGTGGTTGATTCCTTCATCACCCACTCACAAAGCCATTGAAAAGATTGTATTTGATAAAACTATAACAAGAGATTTGAGGGGACTCACGGAATTCTGCCACACAGGAGATTTGGAGGTGTTCCACAATATGTGCCTAAAGTACAGGCCAAAACGATTGCATTTTGGCATGGAGGGCATGATAAATCGGACTCTTCTAGCGGTCTTGGCACATAACCATAATGTTGGCCGTCAACAAAGTAGGACGACCAGAACTTTAGGGACGCTTCGCTACAATAAGGCCTTCACTAAAAGAAGTAAACAATGGGTGATCAAACCAGTGTTTGAGGATATGCAATATGAGTTTATTGAGAGACTTATTGTTGATGTCCTAGATAGGCACATACATGGAGTTGTGAACGAACCTGTGCAGGGGACAACTGCATTGCCACCCAACATTGCCTCTGTTCCATGTCCACCTAAAGCAGAGCTCATTGAGAAATACACATCACGGTTTAAATGATTGTAATTTGATTGTCTGTTCTCTCGAGTCTCCTCATGTTGCAGGCCCATTGAATATGTGTATCTATGTAATGTGTAAATAAAAGTGATTGCTCAGTGTACATGCAATGTGTCTCTCCACCCTTGCCCCTCCCTTCACCGTGCACTGGTGCGAACCACCCGGGTGTCACCTGTGACTTTGCTCTGGAGTCTCCTCATGTTGCAGGCCCATTGAATATGTGTAGCTATGTATTGTGTAAATAAAAGTGATTGCTCAGTGTACATGCAATGTGTCTATCCAACCTTGTTCATTTGCGCATTAAATTAAACCAAACAGTAATATAAATCATTTTTCAAAAAATATAGAATGTCTCCGTATTTATGGTTCTCTGGGGCTGCAAAGCACGCAGACAAAATGCAAAGATGGAGTGTAAATTTCAAGTCCTGTGAGATGGCCTTACACTGAATGTAGCTAACTAGGAATGTGTGCTCGTTCAAAGTGAAGGTCAGCTGCTTTGATTTTTTGCTCGGGTGCCGGAATGGCCCACGACTCAGTATAAGGTTCTATTGTTATTTGACCTTGACAGGCCGGGGCCATCCCGAAAGACTTCTTTTTGGGGGTGTGGTGCAATAACGTAAGAAACGATAATAAATAAAATTTCAGAAACGATAGCCATTTAATGTTCGTTCATTAGAAGAAATAACGTCGGCATAGAAGGAGTGGTATTTCGGGGCTGCCCTACGCACAGACACAATGGAAAATGCAAATATAATGTAAGTAACTCTTTAGATGAGTTTATACCGCAATTTAATTACTATACAGTAGCTTTAAAGACGGGTTAAGTTGTACTTGTTCGTTCTATGTGGCATATTGTTTTGTACCGCGCACTATCTTGAGGAGAACCATCTCCTTTAAGGGAAGCACCTCAAAACCTTCCTCTTTGCTTCTGCTTTCTCTCTCCCTCTCCCCTGCTACAACTGGTCCACTGTCTGCGACCTCGGTCCTGGGCCCTTCCACTCTCCACCTGCACTGCCTCCCTGTCAACCCCTGCACTGGGGGACTGTCTCAGTATCCTACAGCCCCCCCTTCCCAGCACTTGTTCTGCACTTACCTTGCACTCGCCACCAGCTGGCCCTATGTATTTATTATTTTATGCTACTTACCTTGTACTCCACTTCCCCCCTCCCCTTCCCCTTGCACTTTTACCTTCCCCCTACCCCTGCACTTGCGCGATCTGAATGACACCTGGCCTAGTAGGATCGTTGTCTGTCTTCTCCTTGTTCCCCCCCCCCCTGCCTCGCCACGCCTTGAAACACTTGTGTATAGGCGCGTTGCAAATGCCATATTATATCATATCAGTGACGAAGTGGTCCACTGGCGCTCAGGCGGCTCTGAAAAAGGCGGAGGAGAGGGGGTGGGTTACTGGAAATGACGTATAATACCCAGTTGCACTGTCCTAGCTATGAAATATTTTCCCGACCTAATATATAAAATGAATAATTTTAATAAAGATCTGATGGTGAGACTAATTTCATTTTTTATGTTTTTAAAACAGGTACATCCTTCATTATTGTCTGTGTCACGAGTACCAGACACCGGCGGATGGCTTTTACAACCGCCAGTTGCTTCTCCGCGTGAACAACGTTACCACCCTGACCATTTTATGGGACGATCGCCAAGTACAAGTATGCCCTTACGCGGTACTAATGGCTAGATGCAACATACATACCGTTGTGGTGGCCTAGTGCCTCGTTGTTGGAACAGCCATGCGATTATCAGTGCGACCGAAGAGCTTATTTTATCGTAAACCAACACCCTGTGTACTGCACACGAACATTGCTTGCCTCAAGACGAATTATTTTGGATCGAGAGCAAAGAAAAATGCAAATCGCTGAATATTCTCTAAACATTTGATGTCAAATAAATGTACTTTACCAAATTTACAATCTTGCGGTTTGATTTAAAAGTACAGTTTCATATTCCGAATTGTGGCGCGCTGTGTTGTGAGCTGATCTGTGTTGGTTTCCGGGTTCTGTGTGGAGTCGCGTAGAAGACGCCTGGGCGCGTTTGCCTACGCAGCACAGTCACGTCACAGATAGAGGCGGGGAATATGAATGTTTTGATAAAGTCTGTTTCAGGGGCGGGGGATATGATTTAGTGCCGCAAACGCAGTTGAGCCAGGTCGATGGGGGGAAATGATAGGATTATCACAAAATGGCGGCTGATTTCGAGTGCGTTAATGGACGAAAAGTCGGGTAAGGTCCATAGGAAAGTTTTCTACGATCTACCGATTTATGCTTAAAAACACATGGCCGAACCGTAGGGACAATAAAAAAAAAGTCCCGGAACTATCCTTTAAATGGTATTATGGATACTGGTCCTGCTTCATTGTCAACCCATGTTAGTAACTTAGAATACTTGTCCCATGATTCTAGGCATTTGTCATTCATTATTTGCACTATTCCTACAGGTTCTTTCTTCAATAGGTGTACAGGGCAAGAAAATAGTCTTTCTTCCTATCCGGTACTGGTAGCAACATGGCCATATACCACTAACTGAGAGCCCTGCATCCTGCTCTCCTGATCTTTCAGTCATAGCTAAGCAATTTATCCTCTTAATGTCAACGATTTTTATTCATTCTTCAATCTGGGATGGATACATTTTTTGCTTGTCCAGCCCATCCCAATTTCCATTATTTTTGTCTTCACATAGGTATCTTCATATGGAAATGTGCCTCTTGTTTGCCATTGTAGAGTTGGCCATTATCCTTTGAATTGCCCGCTGGCTGCAAATGCTGTTAGATAACTGGGACATACTGCATCAAATTCCTTATCAAATGTTGAAAGATATTGGTCCTCAGTTTAAAGGGCTGCTCTGCTCTTCATTTTCCTTGTCTTTGCTCTTGGCCACTGAATGAGTCTGTATGTGTGTAACTTCTTCTCTTGCTTCATTATCGGTAGTTGCAGAAGGAGTCTGGGTTTCACCTTTATATGGTTTGATGTTGTGCAAATGCAGCCAAGCTCTTCCTTTTAACTTGGCAGCTGTTGGGCTAACTTCTTCCACCTCAAATGGTCCTTCAAAGCAGGGCGTGCTCCAAGTGCGTACAAAACTTCGTACCAGCACATGGTCCTCTGTGTAAAGGCTGTTTAATTTTACCAAATCGTAATCTTCAATTGGTTGATCGTCTTTGTTGCTTCTCTTCGGTTCTTGACCTGTTGAGACATGAAAGAAACACTTGCAGTCATTGTTGTAAGGTAATGCATCTCGTCACCTAGTGCCTTTGCTAGACTATGGGCATCCATTTTTAACCTATTTGGAGGAGCAAGGGGTTTCTCATGCGGTATCCAGTCACCAACTCATGAGGAGTTAGATGGTGATCTGAAGCTGCTTCCTTAAAGAATAAAGAGCAAGAGATAGGCAATGTAGCCATATCTTTTCTAAAGTCATCTTTATTATTGCAATCCTTTTCTTAAATAATCCATTTAATCGTTCACCTGTGGGTGATACGCAGATGCTTAACCAGAAAACTGCCATGGGCCGATTATATCGGCCCTGCTTGAAATTGACACTGCTCAGGCCGTTTCTATCGGCCGTGAGCTCTACCTGTCAATAGGAGGATAATTCTGTCCTCCTCACCTCCCCTAAACCAACCCCTGTCATTTGGCATTACTACTGATCCCACCCCCTCTCATAGTATTGTATGTGGAGTGGTGGTGCTTGAAATTTTAATGACAACAAGCCCTCCCTTTTTGGGCTGGATATTCATGAAAGGGAGTTTGTTGTTTCTCCAGTAAAATGTTTGAAAATGGTTTTACTCACATAGTGCCCCTACTGCTTCCTTTTTTATTTCACGTGAATACTTGCACCATTTTATTGCATTTAATTTGTCTTTACATTCAAAAGAAATTGTAGTAAACAATGTTCTTCACTGCACTTGGGCCAGTTCATTTTTTGTCCACCCCTTCTTCGTTTCCAATCTTTGCTGCCTCTGTTGTCAATCATCCTGCATTTCCCTCACCCTGTCCTGCCCATTTTTTAAATGCAAGCCTTGCCCCCCTCCTTCCACGTGTCCCTGTTCTGCACGTGCCGACAACGCTACATTTCCTTCATGGTGACCAATTCACCCCTGCTGGTATCGTAGTCATTTGTCTGTGTGCAAAAGTACAGCTGCTAACAGAATGCCAGGCTGCCATGCACACACGATTATGATGCCCCCAGGTCAGTTTCCATGCACACACAATCCCCGTGCTCTAGGGGCCATGTGCTGCCACCGATCGTTGTTTTTCATTTGGCCTCAATCCAGTCGGCATTTGCTGTTTGTGTTATGTTACATGTTTATTTTAATGACTCTTTGTGTGTATTTGCTGTTTGCGTTATGCTACGCATTTATTTTAATGACTCTGTGTGTGCATTTGCTGTTTGCGTTATGTTACACGTTTATTTTAGTGTTTATTTTAATGACTCTGTATTTCCAGGATCACATGTGTTTGAATTTATTGCACACGAACATGAGCTGGGATTTGTTTAGAGGTGAGGGTAGTTTTATCATTCCCTCTGCGCATCAAAGGGACTGCCACTGTGCCACGTTAAATGTTCCCAAATTCCCAGGCTTTTTTTGCAGTTGGTGTTGTTGGGGAGGATCATGCTGTCTACCTTATATGCCACTGTCTTCCCCCTGTAAGGGTGGTGGCTGCCCCCACCATTGGTAGGGACTCACTGGAGGGTGGGGGCCTGGGGGAGCAAGGTGGTGCCTCACAGCGTTTGGTGTTAAGGTGGCGGCTGTTGCTTATGTGGGTTCTAGGCTGGTTCCGGGCGGCAGCACATACCGGCCCTGCCAGATTGACCCCGGCAAAGATTTATGCTGTCCTAAATAAAGGATTACAAGGTAAAGGGAGCAGACAAAGGTTCAACTACATCATGGTTTCACTTTGGTCATTCGTCATGCTGGCATCAAGAACAAAAAGGTAAGAGTAATTTTGCATTAACTACTACCATGTGATTGCCCTGTAATATTTTAACTTGCACCTGTTGACAGCTGTCACAAGACAAAAAAGTATGGAAAACATTTGTCCTTAATCCCATGATTTTATTTAATCACCCCTTTTTATGACAGAGGACGTGCACATACAAAGGGTCAAGGATGACTTAGAACGAAGTACTGCTTCACTGTAAAGTCAGCCCCCCTCGCACTTTCACGTTCTTCTGATCAACCTCTCTCAGTGATTGCACATAAACTACAGATAATTGTACATACACTCCAAGATTTTAATGCACTTTCATACCGGCCAATCTAATTGTCTGTCCTTGATTGTGTAATGATTATCAGCACCGTGTTTAGATAAATGCAAGCATTTCAGACGTCTTAGTGCTGTGGTTTTGTTATCCAAAACCAAAGGCCACCCTCATATTTAAAACAAAAGTGGGGACACTTTTGTCATCGCTGTAAATCCAACGGGAGTAATGCTTGTGTGTGAGGAATGCTAAGCAAAATTAAAGTGACTTTATTTGTATTTGTATTTATTTATTTATTTATATAGTGCACTTGGCCCAAGGGGCATCCAGACGCATCACCTAGGATACAGGCATCGTAAACATTACAGATAATATACAGAACACGGAATCATTTACAAATAATATAAAGCTTCAAATTATTTGGGTATCAAAATTACATATGTACAACAGAGAGTAATCGGTAGACCAGAACATAGGGGTGGCTAGCGAATAGTCTGATTCAAGGGGTGGTCTTGGGCAAACAGCCAGGCTTTTGAATGCTAGAAAGGGGGGTTCCGCTCTAAGAGGGTTAGGTAGTGAGTTCTATAGTTTCGCCGATAGGACTGGGAAACTGATCCCCACTGATCTCTGAAGGTTGAAGTGGGGTATAGAGAGGCAGTTAGACTGGGCACTTCTGAGGGGTCTGTTATAGGTGTGGATAGTAAATCTGCTGGCCAGGTAGCTAGGTGCTTGTTTGGTGGGGATGTTTAATAAAGCTCTAATATCATTGTTTTGAATAATCTATAACTTATTGAGGTTGCATTGGTTAGTACCTAAATAGGGGGCATTGCAATAGTCAATTTTAGACATTATCAAGGTCCAGGCTAGAGTGGTACAGTTGGCTGGTGATAAAAACAGGCTGCAGGCTGTAATGTGTTTACACGTATACGCTGTGGTGGAGCATACTGTGTTAGTTTGCCTGGAGAGGGTGGAGTCGATATAAATGCCTAGGGTTTTTGTGTCCTTTGTAACTTTAATGATGTTGCCATCAATGACGAACAATTTTAATGAGGGGTCAAGTTTGTTGAGTCTTTGGTTGGTGCCCAAAATGAGAAGCTCTGTCTTTTCATCATTCAGACAGAGTTCATGTTGCACCATCCAGGCTTGGATGGCTTGGTAGATGGAGTTAACGGGCAAGTGTGTCAGCTATATGATCACCCGTAATCGGTATGAGTATCTGGGTGTTGTCCACACAGTTGGTGTAGGTGACACCCAGATAATCCAGGATATCGAAGAGTGGCTTTGTAAACACATTATAAAGTGTGGGGGAAACACACGATCCTTGGGGAAACCCACATGTCACAGGTGAAGGTTCAGTGGCTGCAGATGGGGAGAAGACCCTCATAGACCTATTATCCAAGAATGAGCTGATCCAGGCCGTAGCTTTGTCAGAGAAGTGGGCCGCTAGTTTGAGGTGTCAACAAAGGATTTGATGAGTTACTAGGTTGAACGCCGCAGATAAATCAAGTAGGAGTAAAAGGGAAAGTTTACCCTTATCTTTAATGTCCTCAATCTGTGTTTTAAGATCAATCAGAACAGTTTCAGTTCCATGACGCGAACAGAACTCCGATTGTCTAAGTCCCAGGAGTTTGTTAGTTTCCAGATAATCTTTGATCTGCAGATAGGCAGCTCAATCACGAATTTTTAGCAAGAATTGCACTGTAGTGATGGGCCTGTAATTAGTTTAATGTTTGTATCCAATGAAGGTTTTTAAAGAATCGGGATGATCCAGGCATCCTTCAAGTTGTCCTGGACAATCCCAGAGCTAAATGAGGAATTTATAAATGCGGTAATGAAGGGGGCTAGATTATGGGAAGCCTCCTAGATAATAGGGGCAGGACATAAGTCACCCTGGCAGTTAGAGGGTTTAAGAGTGTTGATAATATTTTCTACTTCGGTGATAGTAAGGGGCAAGAAGCTAAATGGTTTCTGGGAGTAGAGGTTGGTATTAGTTCTGATCTGGTAAGATTTATCTTGTGGGTCAATCTGCAGGCTAGTTTTTTTGTTGTTGATTTTGGTTTGGAGAGTAGCTATTTTACCAAAGAGCGCCTTTTGTATATTGGCGCACCAGATGCTATCTTCAGTACAGGTGTCGGGAGGGGTGACCGGGGATTCCAGTTCTTTTTGTATTTTAAATAATTCTTTAGTGTTTGATTTAGCTTGTTCGATATGCCTGTTATATGTGTCTTTTTTCGCCTGAAGTATAGCCTCTTTGTAGTTCAGAGTGGCTAGAGTTAAGCTTGCATTGTTCATTTCAGTGGGGTTGCTTTTCCAGTGCACTTCAAGGTTCCGTTTGTCTTTGCATAGGACTCTCAGCTGAGGTGTAAACCAAGAGTTCAGATGAGCGTGTGGTTTAGGTTTTCTCAATTTAATAGGAACAATGTGGTCGAGAGCTTTTAGTATAGTCTGATTAAACATGTCTACCAAGACTGTTGGATCAGTACACATAGAGGCGTGTTCATTAAAGGCTGAGAAGATTAGCGGGAGTAGTTTTTCACAAGTTATGTCTCTCTTGTTTTTAGTGGAGATAGCAGGTGCAATGTCAGGTGTGGTACGGATAATGTTGGCTCGGATACTGAAGGTGATTAAATGGTGGTCTGTCCACGCACACAGTGGATTGGAATCAACATTGATTTCACAGTTTAGGCCAGATATCCAGTTGAGGATTCTGCCCTTAGATTGTGTTGGCTCATCGATATGTTGCGTAAAGCCTAGGTTGGAGAGCAAATTATTGATATCGTGGGCTGAGGCATCATTGGGGTCTAGAAGATCTAGATTACAATCGCCTAGCACGATGATTTGAGATTTAGTTTTGGTATTAACAGCCAGAATGTGAGATAGGTCTTTGGCAAATGTAGAGATAGAGCCAGGGGCCTATATATTAGATGGAGTGTGATGGTCTGACTAGGGGCTAAAGCTAATTTGATGGTAAGTATTTCAGCTGACATGATTTTTTGTGCAGTGGAGATATGGAGATTAATAGAATTTTTATGAATGAAGGCAATGCCACCTCCTTTGGTCTGAGAGGTATTGTGATCGCTTCTGATGATGTTATAATCTGTAGGGATAGCTAAAGAAAGGAGTGGTCCAGAAGCAGGGTGATGCCATGTTTCGGTAATGGCAATGAAGTCAAGGTCACGTGAAAGGATAAGGTTGGTCATAACAAGTGCGTGTGCAGTAAGTGACCTGGCTTTGATCAAAGGCCCCTTGATCAGGGTTATAGGAGCAGTTGGCAATCTTTAAATACAAATAGATAGTGGGGGTGGTGAGGTGACGTGGGCTGTTGCAGTTGGTGGTGATGGGTTAGTGTGCCTGATAGTATTTGTGTGGTAATAGGAAGCATGAGGGAGCCTGGAGCCAAGTCTGAAGTTCCTCAAAGGTGCAGTACATGGTTGGTTAGATGTAGGTTTGGTGGCAAAGTGATCAAACCAGAGGGCTGGTAAAATGAGGTGTGGGTTAGTGGGATGTGTAGAGGGAGCCGAAGCTGAGATGTGGTGATGCTGTATGTTGTAGTGCAGAATGATACTAGAGCTTTGTCCAAATGGAGTAGGTGTGCTGAGCCTTAATTGGGGAGCGCAGGGGAGCAATTAATGTATGCAGACCCTGGTAAGTGGAGAGGCTGCTAATGTGGACGTTGTGGTGTCCCTTTAACCCTCACTGTGCATTGTAATGTTGCTTTTTGATCTTAGGGCACCGCAAAACTGACTGAGCTGCTTTTTGTAGGCAGAGCCAGCCACTTGCATTCATATTGCCCCAACTCACTTCCACACAGTAATGGTTACATGCTACCCCCTAACTAGAGTGAGCAGTGCCCTATTATTCCTCCAGGCTGACTTCTTTGGGGGAGGGGGCAGCATCGTGAGTTGCATGCAGGCTGTCCTGTGTCGGGGGTTGGTGGTTAGTGTTCCCAGGTGAAGCACAACCCCACATGTCCAAGAATTGAAAGCACTGGCCTGGATCTGCATCTCGTAACAGACCTGGGGTTAGATCGGCGTGTGCATCCTATTCTGCCAGTATGCCCAGTGCCACTATGGAGATTTAGCTTATTCATGCATGCTTTTTATTTGCATTCTGGGGTATATAGTTTGGCTTGTCACGTTATAAAACCTGGACTTCAAGTACCAGAATGCAAAGCAAAAAACAAGCATCAACCAAGCAAATAGTGTTGGTTTTCGTATGCCATTATGGCCTCACGCGCTTTGCCAACCATTATTATCCTTATACCCAGATGCCAACGTAATATATATTTTCATTGTCTGCTTTTGTACTTTCATCAGATGGCCCATCAAAAGCCAACATACTTGCACCATTTCCTGGTTGTCCATTAGAATGAACACAGTTCACTTGCTTTTATTCTCTATTTCCTATTCAGGATAATGTTAGCATGTCATTAGGACATGTTTTTTATATGATGTTTAAAAGAGAGATGGGAATATAATTTGAAAGGTTTTTTTTTCGTTTGAACACACGCATATAAATAAAAAGTAACATGTTTAAAAGTATAGGCATGGCATCTAAAGACTGGAAACTAGTAGGTAGTTCTCAGGAAAACAAATGTATTTACTCCATTGCCCCGTCGGCAAACCTGCAAGGAAAGCTGGCAGGTGGGGTGGAGGAGCCAAGCAGCAGGGGCACTGGAGGTTACATGCCCATTCTCAGATCTCTCATCCTGCTGCAGGCCCATGGCAGGGTCTGCTGATCTCCATGCTGCTCTCCATCTGCTGCCCGAGCTCTGCCCTTTTGTGTTGCCCACTGAGCTTTGTGCGTGGATTTGCTGTGTCTACAGCAAAGGAACGGCTCGTGCTGCCTGCTACTTCCATGTGGAACAAGCTGGTTGGTAGATGTGCCCAATTGCTCAGCAAGCCAGAGTAGCTCTGAATAACAGGGCTTTTCCGGGTGAGCAGGATATTTAGCCAATTCAAATTGACAACGATGTTAATCTAGCTGATAAGGCAGAGGAAACACGTTTTCGCATACCATGCATGGACAGGGTAACCGTGCTGTTTTGCCCTTGAATTCAGAGATGTGTAGTCCTGAATTTAAAATGGTGGGGAAAACAAAACTGTAAATTCTGGAAAGCAAATAGTTAAAGTGGAGCTGAATGTCATACTAGTGGATAGGGACATGTGAGAGCGCGATCCCATTGGCCTGAACGTCCAGGCAAGCTTACAGTACAGCTCAAAGACCAAAAAAGTTGAAGGGCCGCATTGGCCCCCTTTTCCACTAAGTTAGGGGCTGATTAACTTGCAGGCCACCTTTATAATGGAGAAAGGAACAGCAGGACTGGACTATAATCTCCAGAAGGGAATGGGCATATTGTCTTGTATGCACAGTGGGACACAATTTTGCTGTTGGGTGGGCTTGGAGGTGGTGGAAAGGTGCACTGAGTGTAAAAGCATGGAGATGGAGTGCCATGGAGATTGAGAATCAACCAATTTGGTTCTGCAAACATTTCAGCAGGTGGAGGGCTTAACCCTTCAAATGATGGGAGTGGAGCAAACTTCAGAGAACTGTGGGGGTAGAGACAAACATACTTGTGCAGGGGCATCTAACTTCTTCACACATTCTAATGAGGCTATTCTGGTGAAGCCTCATTGTTAAAAGCAGTTAGCTTTCTCATTCGTGACTGAAACCAGACGGCTGTGAGAATGAGCTGTGTCCTGTCCTGCACACACCACACCTACCCTTCTAATGACTCTCTGACCTGCAATCATGATTTGGGGTGGAGGGGTGCATGCATGAGTTCAGAAGCACCTGAGAGAGCGAGGGTAGATGCACGTGCAAGGGTAGGTGTCCAAGGCATGTTGCAGGGTGCAGGGATTTCTTGAAAACACATGGCAGTTCTGGCATGGGAGTCATTTGGGGGTTTTACCTATGCCTCCATGCTACTCACCTTTGTCCTGTGTGTCTCCCCGCAGTGAACAAGGCCTCCGCCTATCACAGTCCAAAGCTGGAGAAGTGGAGCACCCTGGGCAAGAGCCACTTCCAGCTCCTTGCCGGCCTGGAGAAGACACCTCTGGGCCAGGAGTCGAACTACAATCAGGTAAGATAGTGACCATACGAGCGTGCCATGCTGTGCGGTGGTTTTAGGTGCAAGAGAGAGCAGTGGGCCATGTTTACATAAAGCTGAAGAAACCTCTGTGATTCCGCTGCTGGCAATTCATGTATCCAGTCCGAGGAAGGTGGTGTACTGGATCCATTCTTCGGGTGCCTGACGGTTGCCTCTGATGAGACTGCGTGTGTGCATGTGTGTGCAGGCTTGTTTCTACGTGTGTGTGTATATGTATGCGTGTATCTATGGAAGTCTGATAGGGATCAGTGACAGGGAGTCGATATTCAACTGTGTTGAAGGGAAAAAGCTTTATTTTGTACGTTTTATAAGATATGCGCAAATTCCCCTAAACTTTCAAGTCCATACCCATGGTCTATGCTATGATATATACATCCATTGTTGCTTGCTATATGCCTTTTTATTTTTGCTTGATCACCTGTGCATTATTTGAGGCAGCAAACAAAATAATGGAATATGTGTACTTTTAGCTCTACTACTTTGTGTGCTGCCTCTATACTGCAGCCTATATACTTTCCTTTGTTCTATGTGAACATGTTGGAGAAAAGTCAGCAGTGTGATGTAGGCGTGCAATATAGTCAGTCGTCAAAAGCCACAAATCGCAATTTTCTCATCTATTATTTTCTGATTTTTCCCAGTCTCTGCCCCTGCAGTGAACACGGCTTCTCCTTATCACAGACCAAAGCAGGAGGAGTGGAGCACCATGAGCTGGATCAACTTCCAGCACCTCCTTACTGGCTTTGAGAAGATCCCTCTGGACCAGGAGTCCGCGTACAGCTAGGTAAGAGAGTAGCCCCCTACGGATGTGCCGTGGAGTGTGGGGTGCCAGAGAGTGCAGAGGGAAAAGGTGGTGGCAGAGGCATGTAGTGGTTTGGGGGCATGTGCCAGCTAGGCTGATGCATGCATTCAGAGGTTTGGGGTGGGGGGGCACTGTGTTCTTGGATATCACTGGATAGCACCCACCCATGTTTTCATATGGGGGAGCAGGTGCCCACAAGTTTTGTTTGGGTTTTTTATTTTAACAGAGTTAAGTGACACTGGCCTACATGGAGTGTTTCACTTCCAAGAACCAGGCCTTGTCTGGGTTGGTTTGAATTAAATAATTGTGTTTTTTCCCCATGTATTTAGGGGGCGCTGGGTGTCACCAGTGCATGGGTGCAGTGCTGCGGGCATGCTTTGTGGAGGTTGCAAGAGTGACTTGACCTTCAACCTTGCAGGTTCTAAACCTGTGGTTGAGGGTTCGGTTCCTCATGTTTTTAAAGTTGAGTGTCACAACTGTATTTATTCGTACATCATCTTGGTTGCCTGTGGCACAGAGAGCAGTTGACTCATGTTTGGCCACAGCATATCATTTAGGAAGGCCAACTAAAAACATAAAGTGGAGGATTGCTTCTGTAATGGCCTGTTCAACCTCTCCCAGCATTGGACACTGTCAACCACTCAACAATTCTGTCACTACATGGTTTGGGTTCACAGACTGTCCCCACCGGGTTGCCTCCTTCCTGTTGGCCAGTTATCTAGTGGCAAAAACACTGATATGTGCTTGTTCAAATTAGACTATCAAGCACATACCTACATCCAAACTTCATCTAAACTGAGTTTGTGTTCTCCGCAAACCAAGCCAGACAAAATACATTTGATCTGGCCAATCTGATGTGAATGTCTTCGGGTTCATGCTGAATAATAATCTCACATGCCACATCTTAGGTTTCATCATTGATTAAAGCCTCTCATTCAACTGGACAGATTTGCATTTTTACCATGCAGCATCTCGCTAGAAGAAAGCTGTTTTCTTCGAAGTACATGTAGGTCTATATTTCAGTAATGTCCTGTCTAATTGGGTTGACCATTTTATTCTTCTGTTTATATCCACTTACAGTTTAGGAATAACACCACCTTGTCTTTTTCAGTAGAGACTAGAACACACTGGATACGCCAAGATAGGAAAGAAGCCACCATCACATAATCTAACAGTGATATTTCTAAACCAAAGCATCTAAAAAACTAGCATAAAGGAAGTGAAGACAGTCTTATGATGGCCACTCTAAAAATGCATGTATCTTGAATGCATGTATGTATGGGATTTATAAAGAACAAAACTAACTAGAAACCAAGGGTGTGCTGTATCCCAGGAGGATAAAAGTAGGGTGCATTGGTAGGGGAAGAAGATGTTGCTAGTAATGCACTTGTGGTGAATTGTGGTGTTGCAGGGTCCGGAACTAGGTCGATGACATGTTTCATAACTTGGAAGATCACTCTGCCCTTGTTGGAGGCTTCCATGATGGTTATGTCGTGGTTTACTTTTGCTGTGGTGAGGAGTGTCATATGTGCTAATCAGGGGGCTCTCAGGCATCAGGGGTCTTCTGGTTTGTGGAACCTTTTCTGGATTTACTTTTCTGCATATGCTATGCTTACCTAGATGCTGACTGCATGGCATGCTCAGGGCTTTTGAGACCAGAGATTTCTATTTCTGTTGTACTTCCAAGGAGGGGGAAAGTGCTCACGTTCTGAAAAACCTTAAGATGGTCCTCGCTTTCTAACCTGTATCATGGCTACTCCCAGTGGTCGAAGTGTGCGAAAAGAAGTAGTGGAACTATTTTCCCTTCTGGCCTGCACCCACTCCCCGCAAACCCCATCACCACGTCCCCTCCCACACACAATACACCCCCCCAAACACTTGCACCTGATGTTTAAGGCAACGATCAGTGCCTTAAAGAAGTTTCAACTTCTTCCTATACATTTATTTTAAAACGATACCATTCCGGACCGGTTTCTTTTTACAATAAAAGTATATGAGCTGTAAAAGGTAATTTAAAAAAGTAGAGGAGCACTGCCCCCAACCGCTCCCGCTCACTTTGACCACTGGCTACTCCTCTCACTGTACCCGCACCCACTCTCATTACTTGGTTAGTCTTAAAGTGTTAGGTGATTAGACTGTTAATATCTGCGGTATGCGAGTGTCTGAGGTCAATCCATATATACATATTTTATAAATATTAGGTCTGCCAAGTTTAATCGGGTACTGGAAGGCATAACATTACCAAGTGAGTGGTAGCCTCTAGCTTTGTGTAATGTAAGGTAATTGGATATTTAAAGGTGTGTAGGTTGGTTGGGGAGAAGTGAGGGTTTGGAAATAGTGAGGACTCCTGCAGGTGCATCTTTGTAATAGGTTGAACTGTTAGCCCGCTGACACATGGAAATCAGACAACTGAAACGAGCTGTAGTGGGCGGCGGGAGGGAGTGAGCCTCTTTTGTATATCTGACTTCTTTTCTTTTTGTTTTTGGAATTACTTCATCGAGAACGGTGGCTGTGGATGTCTACGTACACTACCAGACCAATGTGCAGGCAAGTGTTGACGATCAATGAAATCAACTCCCAGGTAAGTCAGTGACTAGATGGCTATACCTGCACTTTGGGAACCATGTGGTGATTTTCCAAGCAGTATGGTATACTTACTAGGAATCCGAGTTTATTACTTGCACTCTTCTTGTTCTAGAAATGGAAATGCTTTTGTCAGGTGTAGCTCCTCCATGTAAATTGAAAATGTATACAGGGGCTTGCCACTAGATTAGGCCCATGCAGTTTGCGTCTATCCAACCCGCCCATCAGGCCGCATTGACAAGCAGTGAGTTCACCCCCATTGCTCTCTCCTGGGCAGCTGGTGGACGGCAAAATCTTTGCATCCATCTTTTTCTTGCAGGTGGAGCCGGGCATTGTCTTTATTACATCTCACACGACAGACCAGGGCTCATCACTAGATTAGGCCCATGCAGTTTGCTTCTTTCCAGCCTGCCCATCAGAGCGCCTGACGGGCAGCGAGTTCTCCTGCCTTGCGCTCCCCTGGGCAGCTGGTTGATGGCAAAATCCCTGCATCTGTCTTTTTTTTGCAGGTGGAGCCGGGCATCGTCTTCTCTACACCCAACACAGTAGACCAGGGATTGCCACTAGACTAGGCCTCAGCAGTATTTTAATTAATGCATTTCTAAATATGTCAGTAAACTACTGGTTGCTCGCAGTAATCTTAGTTTGATTATCTGCATCTATGTTTCAATTTGTAATTTCTTAAAATAGTTTGGTGTTGGGGTTTGAGGGTGTGGAAGGGCATGGGTGAGGTGGGATGGCATGGGTGTGAGGGGAGTTGAGGGAGGTGGGAGGGAATGGGTGCGGGGGATTGATGGGTGTTTGAGGGCTTATTACTCAGTTTCTCCCTTTTTTTACCATACCATACACTTTTACTTAAAGTGTGCATACTCATCTACAGACTAGAACAACATATGCAGGCACCCACTGGTCTTCCAATGTGCTGTGGTTAAGGTTTGCAAAAGGATCTTGCCCTCCTTTCACCCCCATTTGGACATCACAATCTTCTATTGATAAGTTTGTGGGGGGAGTATTTGAGTCTTATTGTGGGTGACAAACAATTCTTTGTGTGTTTTCTTTGCAGCATAGGTGTGAGCACTGCACCAACCAGCCCAAGCCCCTTTCTGCATGAGCGGACGCCGTGCTCTTAGGAGGAAAGTCACCCTGTTTTGGGAGACTTAACACTGTACTAGTTTGTGCGGCCTGACATGTTGCAACACTATTGATCTTGCTTCTCTATTGCTCTTGTTTTTTTTGTAGGTGAATTAATATATACATGTATAACTAGGTGATGAGGGGCGCACTCTGGTTCCCTATCTTCCACAGTCCAGTTGATCTTCTGCTCCAAGTGCTTTCATGTCTCTTGTAATCTTCAAGGAGGCAGTCTTTTCAAATAGTTTATACCTAATGTGGCCTCAGGGAATATGATGAATAAAAAGTGCATACCTTTTATTCAAGTTTACATTTTCTGTGTGCAAAATGTGCTTAATGATCTTCCCAACATGTTCAGTCTTAGTGCTGGACAAAGACAGATGCCATAAAATGCTTTTCCTGTTGAAGTTTGAAAAGCGTAAATTACCGTTTTGCCCTCCACAGTGATCCCAGCTGTGTCTATGGTTGACCAGGCTCTCTAACAATGATTGTTTGTGGTGCTTATGACCGAAATGGATTGCATTTAAAAGTATGAAATGTGTTTAAAATTAGAAGTTAACAAAGCCCACAGCAGGGATCTGCAACATGTGCCTCTCGAGATCTTACTTATTTTACTACAACACCCATGATTCCTCAATATAATCAATACGTGTCATGGTGGAAGGATTTAACAGCCCACAAAATCTTAAGCTTGAAAGTTTGGACTCTTGCTTTTTCATGCTACACTTTGATTGCACTACAGCATTTTTACAAGCAGGCTTTGCCCATAGTAAACGGCTGTTTTAAAAGAAGAGGAAGTGCATTCATTTCATTTTTTTAACTGACATTCATGATTACTAACAGCATCTACCATTTCTCCATTTAAAAAGTATGCAATTCTAATGACCATTATTATGTGGTTACTCTTGTTCATGTGCACTGGGTGCTGCTTGCAAAAGGGTCTGGGCTTGCAGTCATGAAGAGCTGAAATAGATACATTTACCTGATTTCTGTCAGCAGGCCTTCTGACAGGGCTCTCTGCATGAAGCAAAGTAGACTTGTTTCCCCAATGTTTGTAACAGAAAATGTAGATCTATTTGTTGGTTTATAAGTGCTTTTTGGTGAAGTTAAATTATAATTCTAGCACACACTTTACAGTAATAGATTGTAGGGACTGTTCATGAAAAAGGCTCCAAAAACCTTTTCTGACAAGACAGTCACACACAGCCCATTCAGCTCTTTTTTTCTCTCTTCTCTAAGAAAGTACTGTTGTTCTTCAATAAAATAACCAAATACACCCACAGTCCCCAAATTTGACCACATTATAAAAAATGTCAAGTTTTCTCAGAAAGTCTCCTCAATGGGGTTCAAGTGTATTACAAAAGTTAGATATGGGGCAAGGCCAGGCAGCAGGTAGTGCTACAGTGCCTAGTCATGTCCACTGTGAATGACCTTTGCTAATAAAGTTCGACCTTGTAGCAGTAAAAGGGGAAAAAAGGTGCATTTAGCCTCTGACTGACTGTAATCTCTCTTTGAGTGCTTTGTTTGGGAAGGAGAGAAGTTGTGTTTTTACTGCTCGTATGAATCGATTTCTTTGTCAAGGCGATTGATTTCAAAGGTGAATTTGGACATTTGGGTGAGTAGGTGATTGTGTTTTGGTAAATTCTACTTCGTGTAACTTTACTGGGAAGGAGATTTTATTTTTATTAACCCTTCCTGAGCCTTTCTAGGACACAGGATACCATCCATGTGTGTTTTTGTTTTGTGTTTTATTGTCTGAAGTTTCTTTGTCTCCACTCACTCATTCCTATGGTTTTTGAACAAAACAAAAAAAGCACTTTCAGTTAGTGATTTTTAGGCCAAAGGTCAAATGGCAAAACATCTCAAAAGCAGTACCTTTCATAGGAAAGTATGTACCATTGCTTTGAGATGACATCACACTTGTCTGTACCGGTTCCACGGTTTCAAAACAATTGCCACAAACCCATCAAGAATGACTATTCTAAGGTCAAAAGTTAACAATAATTGCCACTTGACTTAGATATCCAAATTCCTGGGCTAGTGCATACCAATATATTACTAATGGCTTCACATTTTTATAAAACTGCTCAAGAGTTGGGAAAATACAACCGAAAATCATATTTAGAATATTCAGATATCAAAGGTCAAATTAAATGGCCACTCTGACTAGCTACAACATTTATGAGATAGCACATACCATAACCTTTGCAGTGATACCTCACACATTGAAATCAAATAAATGTTTGCCCACCCCATGCCCTTCTTGACGTATAGAAGACAAAGTACATGACCATTCTAACAACACCTCATGGTAGCATAACAGAAACGTTTAGTTGAATGATTTAGGGGTCAAATGTCAAATCCCAAAGCATCTCAAACTATCTGTACCTTTTATACGAAAGAATGTACCATGGGATTGAGATGACACCACATTTGTCTAAATCGAAGCAAGTTCGAAAGCAATAGCAAAACACGCATTGAGAATAATTGTTCTAAGGGTCAAAGATCATTTCCACTTGACTTATATATCCAATAGATGTGATAGTACATACCGAAACATTAGTGTTGGCTTCACCCTTTTCTAAAACTGATCAAGAATTGTCATAATATAACACATAAATCATATTTATAATCCTTTTTTCTGAGGTCAAACAAAAATGCCACTTTGACTATCTGCCCCATTGATGAGTAGGACATACCATGTCCATTACAGTGATACCCCACACATCTAATTCAAATTAATGGTTGCTGAGAAATTACAAACACACTTTGTAAGTGCTCATTCTAAGGTCAAAGGTCAAATGTCATACCCCCCTACACACTACTTAATGCCTCCAAGTCAAAGTACCCAACATGACTGTTCCAATAACACCTCTTTTATATAAATGTGCTAAATGGTAGCATAGCAACAACAAAAAACACTTTCGGGTGGGAAATTCTATGGTCAAAGGTCAAATAACAAAACCTGAGGCCTTATCGATACATGAATTAAAAAACACAAATCAAGACTTTCGAAGAGACACCTCATTTGTCAAAATTGGTCCCACGGTTGTATAACAATTAACAAAAAAAGCACTTCTCACTTTATTATTGTGAGGTCAAAGGTCAAATGTCATAACCTCTCAAAATATTACACAATGGATTATGGAGAACATGTCATTAACTTTCAAAAGTCACTGCAATCAAGACAAACAGATCTAGGGTTACAAAGATATGATGACAAAAACATTGAATGTAGTGCATTTTAAGGTCAAAGGTCAGATACAAAGACTCTGTGACCCATTGGCTCACATACAGAGATAACACATTCGAAAATTGTCTGACTAAACATAAATACCAGAACAAACCATTTACTAGACTTTATTTAGTTCCAGTTCTGCAATAGAGATTCTTGCAGGAAAAACAGCAAGGGTAATAAACAATGTCAGCCATTTTGAAATGTATGTAAGACTACCCAGAACCTCTGAGAATATTTATTTTCCTTTGCATCATATTGCTACTAAGTAAAACCTGAATTCCCTAATGATGCTTCTAAATTATTGGTCTTTTCCTTTTACTTTTTCATTATATTTGTGGATTGGAAAAAAGTTACCGTTTGACACGCATGGGATGCACTTACGCTAAGCCCAAAAAAATAAATAAATAAAATAAAATAAGAAACTTCTGTTTTTTGTCTGAGCAGCACACATAATATACTTGAAATTTGCCCATCTACCTACAGAAAAAAATATTTTTCTGAAAGTGCTACCTTTGTCGTTAGTGATATATACCCTTTACAGTGATATGTGTCCACCATATTGAATTATGTCTTGTAACCTCAGGGTGTGACACAAACGTGTGCTTTTTGGCTCATTTTATAGAGAAAAATATACTGAAACAAAAAATGCATGATTATCCTATAGTATTATCGATTTCTAGTCAGCTACAGCTGAGTTGAAACAGCTAAGAATCATAGAAAATAGCATGGCACTGAGTGTTTTCCAATTGGCACTGATAGGGTTAATGCCTAATAGAAGTACTATTTGGTCAAACAGTACATTTACAAAATGCTGTCCAATGTCAGAATGCAAAACCGTTATATTTCCTGGAAGTTTTAGAGAAAGTGGCACATATTTATGGTCCATGAGTCCATAGGACGTGGGTCTATTAAAAGGAGTGGGAGCATTTGAAATCAAACTACATCCAGGAGTCCTATTGCCACATGAAAAGCAATATCCAATATCCAGAGATGAGGATGAAGGCATATTTGAGACCATTTCTGCTTTAATGAATCAAGGAATATTAGTACCATCCGATTCTCAATGTTACACTGCTATGTACCCAGTGAAAAAATCAACGGGGGATCGTGGAGATTCATAAAGGACACCCTAAACAAGATAGTCAAAGCTGAGTTTCCTTTAGTTCCAAACACTGCAACAATATTGTGCAAGGCCAGATATTTTACAGTCATAGGGCCTCATTAAGCCTACATGCACCATTGTTACAGGTCCAGCACAGAACGACTCTGGGGGCGAGTTCGTCCCACCCGCAAAATCAGACCAGGTGGGCGCAACGGCACCCACCCGCAGAGTTTCAAGGAAGCACCGGCACCATTATTAACAGAGCCGGCTCTTCCGTGGTCCCCATTCCCATTGAGTCCTATGGGACACAAATGGGAATGGGGATTTACAATTACAGGCGCCTGACTTCCTGGAACGCCGGGGTTGTAATTCCCTGGTGTTTCCAGCAAATCAGGCACCAGTAAAATGTACAAGACTGGCGGCAGCCTGCCGGTTTTACCGGCACGATTACCGCCGGACTTGTAATGAGGCCCGTAGACTTAAAGAATGCATTCTTTTCAATTCCCCTTCACAGAGACTCACAGGATTTGACTTCCTATTTGTATATAAATATTCACCTGAAACATGCTCATTTGCCCAAGGGGTACTGTGAGTCCCCTTCAATCTTTAACAGAGTCCTTCAGATGGATCTAGGCAATGTTTAGCACGAAAGTGCAATAGTCCAATACATGGATGACATTTTGGTGTGCAGTGAGACAGAAGAAAGATGCAGAGAAGATTTAGTTAAGCTCATGACTATACTCTCAGAGAAAGGTTCAGTAATGAACATCGGGCATTGTCTTTGAGTAGACTGAATTTAGACAAGGGTGAGGGTGATGATAATCACACTAGTTGGGGTCAAGACATATATGTTGAGGAAAGATAGTCCAGTCTTGGGGCAGGAGGGAGCGTGTGTGTCCCTAAAGGAAGCCTGCAAATGGATAAGGAAGTGAGATGGTCAGATCTGGAACAACCTAAAGATAGAACGCCAAATCCTGTAGCATAGCCTGAGCATCCCCAAGGACGGTCACACAGTGAGAAGGGAGAGTTCCACCATATGTAAGTAGGTTAAGGTAATTACTGACAAAAAGACAGACAAGGATGATTATCCCTTCCATGGATAGGCTAATAGTGGGATCCGACTATGGCATGAGGTTCACACAGTTCCCATTGTTAGAGAAGGGGGAGTGGAGCCCACAATATATTCCATGGCCACATATGGACAAGGATAACTTAAAATGCAAGCTCCCTGGTTTGACTTTGGGGCTGGGAAATGGGTATATAATAGGGGAGAAAATGACAGGAGGAAATACGCTGGCCAAAGGGGACATAAAAGGTCTCTTAGTAGCCATTCTTGCAGAGAGGGCTGATAACATATGAAGTACTGATCAATAATTTTAGAGCAGACGTTTGGAGGGCTCTCAGGTTACAGTATCCTTACACATCGGATATGGGTGCATTTATGACACGTAAAATGAAGGAAGATGTAGACCCTATTGCTTACATTTAGGATATTCAGGAGAAATGGCAATTTGAAACTCGCAAGCTGTGAGAAAAGACAGTGGCATTATTTTACCACATTTTATGTCAGGGGTTGACTAAGCCAGTACAGAGGCAAATGAAAAATCAAGTAGGGATGGAAGCAAAGCCCTGGGCTGAGATACAGTTGACAATAATGCACCACGGTCAGTTATTACAAGAGAAAAACAAGAAAAAGTTGGGAATAGGAAGATCGAGGAAGCCAAGTTAGTTCAGAAAAAGTTGTCAACATTTGCCATAAAAGTGGCGGTACTGACAAACGGACAGGGTTTGGGAATGCAGGAAGCAATAGGTACACGATTTCTAACTGAGCGATTAAAATTGTAAGATGTAAAATAGTGAACTCTGCCACGTTCATAGCTGAACCCGTAGAAGAAGGTTATCATGTGCATGACTATGCCAAATATGTTGAATTTTATGATAATATACCCCGTGTGAAGGAGAATGCTTTAGCGTGAGGGGAGATTATGTTTATTGATGGTTCTTCAAAAATGTATCAGGCTAGTGGTGAAAGGCATTCAGGTGCCGCAGTAGTAAGACACAGATGATTAAATGGAGAATTCAAAGTAGTAGCAAGTGCAAGACTCCTGACTCATTTTTCAGCGCAAGAAGCAGAATTAGTAGCGCTTATTGTCGCACTTGAGAAACATGAAGGGCAGGAAGTGATGGTGTACAGTGACTCTGAACTGTAGTTCCCCTTCGGAATCAGCCAGGATTGGACCACCACCTGACCCCGAATGAGCTACTTACAGGACGTCAAATGAGAATGCCCCTTACACCTCTGTCTAGGATTAGGAGTGATGCCCAGAGTGAAGCCAAAGCTTTAGGTGATGAGATATACATAATTATTTGACGTGTATGACTTCCAGTATTTCTTTTATTTCAGATCAAGTGAAGCATCAGGGGGGGAAGGTCTAAGAACACAGAAGAAGATGATTTGGTGACCAATCCAAGTGAACTATTAACACCACCCAAGTTATCTGTATGGGACCTAGTCCTGATCATGAATTTCACCAGGAAGTGGCATGAGCCTCGCTTTGATGGCCTATTCTGTGTTGAAGAAGTGCCTCCTTCAGATGTTAAGATTCAAGGAAGAAGAGCTTTGCTCCACTTAAACGACATGAAGATTGATAAAGGCGAGACCCTCTCTCCCACCGTTGCTGATTGAGAAGCAAGACAAGAAGAATTTCTGTGTGTGCAGACGTGATCAATAACTAAGAAGAAGGACAATAAAGCAACGAGTGATTAACACATACTTTATTTGGACTGGAATTGAATAGACACTCCTTATATATATTTTAGCAGGAAGGGCAAGGACATGCAGTTAATTCCAGGAATTTTTAAATGATCTTTTAGAAATATATTAAAGCAGAGAAAAATGCATCAGAGTTATGCCTAAATGTCAGTTTTGATCAGAAATTGGAAACAATATCAATATCCAAATAATTTTGTGGAGAATATTTGTTTTAAGTGATATAAAACACATGGTATCTCCTGACAGTGATGTCCATCGGCTTGTGGTTGCTGTCTTTGTGTTCATACTCCAATCTCTTGTTATAAGAGACGTCAATATTCACACCTTTTTACAGGATCCTAAAAACAGTTCAGTGAGAAGAAGACTCATTGCTATAATTGTACAAAATATACAGTTGCAGACATAAAAGAAATGTGATGATTGTATTAAGATTGATTAATGAAGAAGATGGCATGATCATAGAGAGTGAACATGTTCAGCAAGCAGTAGGGTGTCGCGAGAAATGGTTTCCAGATTTGTAAGCATGATATATATTTGCATGATTCTTCTCATTGTCTCTCTGTTCCTCATCTTTCACAGTCTCTATCATTTTAATGTTTCTACCAAAGAAGGAGCTCTTATGGCTCTCCCCACTATGAAAACGAATAATGACAAATGACTTGATCTCTATAAATATATTGGGAGACATATAAGAGATGCAGATGAAGATAAAGAAGGGATAAATACATATCTAGATAATGCAGGTCACCTAGGGAATCACATGTGGTATCAACACATGAAAAAGGTGGGGGAAAGTCCAACTGATGAGAGTTGCTATGTCTGCTCCTTCATCCCCATACCATGAAACAAGTAAGGACTTTCATTTCGAATCAGGTTTCAGCATATGATGTGAAGTGCCCCAGCCATCTTGCAGCATGCACTACTCAAGGACAGTTTCAAGGAAGTTGGGCGACCTTTCGATGGAGATCAAAATTATTGTTTCCATACAAGGATGACCACAGAAATGGAGAAGGAGCCTGGATGAAAGAGCAAGATGCTTGTATATCCTGCTGCAGGACTGGATGAGGTGATCATTGAAGAAATAAAGAGAATTAATTGTCCTGATGTGACAGAAATAGCAGGATCACCTGGATTTTGGGAACAAACTCAAAAGTTGATCTATGGACGAGTGCATACAAAGAAGGGATGGATAGAAGGAATGGTGTCCTGTGCAACTCATCTTCTGAAGACGTATTACATGCAAGAAGTGCAGAAGGTGAATGGTGGTTGCTTAAAGCCATGGGCCAAGGATTCCAAACTATTGGCATTGGTAGAAGACGAATCAGGCTCAGTAGTTGTAATTCCGTTGGTTAATGCAACACTATGCTTCCAAAGGCATTGAAAGAACCATGTGGGAGATAACAAAGAATTCAAGACCACAATTGACGTCCCCAGGATGGGAGAAGGGACAGCCGTCCTTATGGATCGATATTGAGCTTGTGGTGGATGTAGGGCCGATATGAAGTTGCCCAAGGATTGGCGCAGAGTATGTTAGTAATATCCAATGGTCCTGTCCCAGTAATGAGGCCAGGCAGGGTCAGGCACTTAGTCATAATCACAAACACCTGAAACAACTTGACGGCTACCAAGGAGTATAAGAGGTGGAGCATAGAATCACGCAGTGAGCGAGTTAGAGCCCAAGAAGGAACACGAGTTGGAGGTTGAGCAGACAGGCAAACTGGGTCACCTAGGTACCCCAAACTCTGTAAAGGGAGAACAAAGCGCCAAGGCACTGAGGGCCTGAGAGGTGGAAATGCCACAGAAAGCGTGGCCGGGTAGCCGTGTCTCCAAGGAGCCAGGAGGGGGTTGCTTGAGGAAACAAACTCTAAACAGAAATCCTGGCATAGCAGCTTATTTGCCTGGGCATGCAAGAAGGCCTGAGAGTGTTGGAGGGGCATCGGAAGAGACCCTGACCTTGACAGGCAACAAGCGATAAAGAGAAACACAGCCGGTGAGTTCAAAGCAGAAGGGATCCTGGTTTGTGAAAGGCGCAAGACGTGAGTGAAATACAATGTTGCAAAATGAGGACACGCGCATTCCGAGAGACACAAAGAAGATGAAATCTTCAATTGTCCATTGTTGAAAGAGTGTGATAAGAAACTAAGTGAGAGCGAGGCTGCGTGTACGTTTACACAAGTGAAGAGAGATATTTTGAGATTGTGAATTATTAAGGGCTCGAAGTATGAGCGAAAGTAAAATAAGAACTGTTATGTTTGTGTATGCATCGGAAAAGGGTCTGGGACCTGTAATGAGAATTTAAAAAAGGGTCTGAGATCCAAAAGTAGAATTGTGAACGATAGTGCCAGGGGCAGAACCAAGTGAAGATTGTGAAAGATAGTGCGGGCGGGACACAACCAAGTTAAGTACAATACGAGTAGCAGGTACTGTATAGACAACCTTAGTAACCGAGTGGTCCCACACAGGGCCAAGCAAGATACTATGTGTTTGCAAAAGTCTTTGTTACTGTGTTATGAAGTAAAGAAGTGCCAGGGCACAATTGTGTGAAAGCATCAATGAGATATTTGACCCACACAGGGCTAGCGAATATTGAGTATTTGTGAAGGTCTCTGTCATTTAAACCATTGAAGGATTGTTGAACTGTTAGGGAAGGGAACCCCCGTGTTAAACAAGTATTGAACTGTTGGGAAAGGGAAGCCTATTATGAAACATTTTGAGTTGATGCCAAACCAGGCGAGGGAAGCCTGAATGAACAGTATGCTGTTGAACTTTGTGAATTCAGATGCAGGCAAGGGCTGCCTGTAAAAACGGTGCTCCATTGAACTGTGTAAACTAGCCACCCAAGTGCCCTAACAATCTCTTATTACTTAGGCTTGGGGAAGAGAGTGTTATTCATCTCCATTACCATTCTGACTTTCTTTTGATACACTGTTTCGTTTTGACTTATTTCCCATCACTTAGTTATTGAAAAAGTATAGCAAGATTTATTTTGATTAGACTGAATCTGACTAATAATTTTTATTTAATGGTTTGACTACTCCCATTATAAAAATAAGGCCAGCTAGGAAGTCTCCAACCCCACATTCAAAGCTTAATAAAGGTGTTGAAACTTTTATCTTTGTGTCTAACCTGTGATATCATGCCTGCCTCACAACCCCACACATATGCAGTGTTTAAAATGTATGCATACTCCTCTTTTACCATCTTTAGTTAATGTATCTCATCTAATTGTTACCCCATTTTGGAGATTGATACGCACTCTTCTTGTTGGCCCTGCCCCATTAATCCTTGATGCTGCTAATTGGAGTCTTTTTAGTGCATATCCATCTATCCCTTGGAACCAGGAATCAAGGTATCTACTTCTTTTCTTTATAGTCCCCCAAAATCCTGTTACTTTTTATATATGTATATTATTTACAACACAGACTCTCTCCCTATTTTTGCCACTTTCAATGTTCTACTTCTGTCCGTGGTTCAGCTCGAGTCCCTCAGCATCGACTCTCCCTCAACCGACCAGTTCTCCTTCTGTCCACGGGGCACCTGCAGGGACCAGACAGGAATTTTGTCAAAGGGGGACATGCCAACTGTATCTTCTTACACATTGTTTTGTTTCATTCTATTCTCCACAGGAAGCCCTGCAATCTTCTGACAAATTGCGTGGGCAGTCGAGCATCCGGAGGTCTGGATCTGGACCTACGTTGATAAGACCAGAACTATCCTCTTCTACAAAAATGTGCTCTAGCACCTTGAAGTGTCGCTTGTGCTAGATGGGATTACCAATAAATATCTCAGACCAAATAACCGGACAGACTCAAAGAAATTGGCAAAGTACTACTTTATTCTCATTTCAATAAAGCAGGGCAAACTGGCAGACATCGGGCTGATGCTTGAACACTCACACACAAACTTAACTATAATATCATCCTACATGGTAAACTATAAAACCTATCGATGGGAGGGAATGGCTAGTGGAACATATCTTCTTTAGAATACATATGGGTTAGTACTTCATTGGCTGTCTCTTATCTATAAGGCACATCTTGAACTACCTCGAATACATATAAGACTGATTATAGCAGACAAAATAGCAGCGGATTGGCCTATGCAACATTGTATAGCAGGTTGGCCCATAGAACCACGGATTGGATGCCATTCCCACACAACCTTGGAATTTTGGCTCATCTAGCAGCACGTAAGCAAATCGAAATCCAGGTGCTTGAGTCATGCCAGATTACTCTACACTTTCCCAATGAGTCCATCATCTCTCATCAGTCTGAGCATGAGCCAACGTTTTCCGTCTGTAGTTGACCATGTAGCTCGCTCTCTATTCTGGGACATTCAAGAGAGTGTCAGCACATCACTATCTTCATCCACATCTTAATGAATAGCCCTTGTTTTCGACTTCTGAACCACGTGTGAAGAGACCGCAAATGTGTGCATTTCGACCTCTTATTTACTGCTATTTGATGCAATTATGCTGTGTGTCATTGCTCCTCTTGGCCTCTAAACACTTGCTCACTCCATCTTTTAGGAGCCTTATCGATTGTTAATTGTCCAATACTAGGGTCTTGTACATGTTTTCTTCTTCTTTATTCTAAGAGAAATATGTCTTGAGTCCATAACTTATCTGTCTGTCTCCCCTTGTACTTTGCAGCTTTTCCTCAAATAACATCCTTGATCCCAGGCCAACATAGACTCCTCTTGGTTTTGCACACAAAGTTAATTCTGCAACGTCTCCTCACTCTGTAACCCTGGTCTGTTTCTGAGGTAGCTGGATTGAATCTTTACACAAGCCGACATCCATTTTCCGATCATGGCCATCATTGCATGTTATATTTTCCTTTATAGAAAGCTTCTATATGTCTCATCTGTCTTGCATTGCTGCACATTTACACTTATTGGTCAGCAAGTTACTTTATCTTCGTTTACATACATGATTACTTCATCATTTTGTACATTTTTCTCTTGTCACTTCAGTTACATCATCACTCTTAAGTATTTTCATATCGTTTCACTATGTCCTCCTACATCTTCTTCATGACATCAGTCTGCCCTCGTCAGATTTCACTCAGCACTACATGATGTTCAATGGTGCATGCAGACATCTTTCCACATGATATCCTTCCATTATCTCAGTGCAAGGGTACATTCAAAACATTTTTCTGAGTGCATATCATCTCTCTTATACTCAATGTGGTATACGCATAACACATGGAGTCCCATTTAAGGATCTCTATCTTCGAAATAACCCATGAAATGGTTAGCCAATGGTGGGGCATAATTGGCCCTCCATGGCTACCACCATTGTTAGTCTATATATCACTGTTGAACAGGATTGTATTATAAAAGCCACCATGGTTATAATTTGAGTAGTATTTTTTGAATTCATATAAGTTATGCAGAATGTGTGAATTCCTTGTATGCATGTTTATTGTAGGAGGGACGGATTCAATGGAGTGAGGTGAGTGGTCTAAAGTACATTAAACAGCTACGTAGAGTCAATGGAACTGTGAGATACACCACGTGTAACTTTCACAGTGGTTAATTTTCTGTTTTAAGGGCCTCATCACAAGTTAAGCAGTATCCCAACTCGCAATTACCACGCAGTAATAACACAGGTGGTAATGGCGCCAAAAATGGGAATTTTTCCAGCGTGTTTCACCCCAGCTCTGGGCTGGGGGTAAACACGCCAGACTTGAGATTGGGCAGACCCTTAAATGCAGCAGTAACAATGTTAAAGCAGAATTTAAGGGCTACCACCCCAACTCGTGATCAGGCCCTTAATCTTGTTGGTCTTGTCCCATATATAAGTGGCTAGCAAGTCCTGAGAGCTCCTGCCATGCCCGCCATGCACTTAAGCTTATTCAGCAATCATTTGTGGTTTTCGGCATCATGAGCATCAGACAGCTCTATGAGTGTTAATGTGGTTTTGGACTTCTTATTGTAGTGAATTGGCATTCCTGGGAGAGTGGCTACTTTTTTCATGTGTAGCAAAACTAGGAACAATCCCTGCAATTACACAGATGCCATGCCCATAACAAGGTGCAGACTTCTAGTCAGTAGTAGTACTGTATACACATGCATGTAGTTCTAGAGAATGCCACACATGGGAAAATGATCGACCCAGCTATGAGGCCAATGATACTCCCATTTGCTCAGAATGAGAAGGGACTTCTCAGATACTATTATTCAATCCTCCTTCCTGCTCTCCTTTTCTTTGCTGTGAACACATCCGTCCGAAAGGTGCGAGACCTCGGACCAGACTTTCAAGGCAATAAGGACCTCGTCTTTCTGCTGTTGGGAATTGGGTTCAGAGTCAGGTTCAGTTTCACATATGACTCATTGGATGCTGTCTGGTTTTGAGTTAGTATTCAATCTAAAATCTAGCATAATCTGCCAGATTATGGGAAGTGGTAGGGCTGGATTAGTCTCCTCACTTGGTGTCCATAGGACTTTGTTAGGGATTTTGAGGAGTTCCCACAGATGCAAATTATACACATGGTAAATCCTCAGTTCACCACAAAGTGTGGAGCTTGGTGGTGCGGCAAAGGTGGCAGTACATATAGTACAGTCCGAATAAATTATAGGAATGGATTCACAAGTTTGTTTATGGCTCGGTCACAATATACCACACTCCAAATGAGGCAACATTTCTTGGCAAGAATGTAGGGTTCAGCAATTATGCAAATTTTCAATGGTTTTACTGACAAACTCGTTTACCGTTACCACCATTTGGTCCAGTGGATTTACCACTGGATTTCCAGTGGTGGTAATCCCCATTTTTGGGGTCCATCCACAGGACTCCATAGGGGTCTTATGTAGATTAACTGAGAGAAGTCATTCTGTGCTATGGTGAATCCACTGATGTCTGCATGTCATGTGGTGGGATTACTGTCAGCTGTATTCAGGAGGCACAGACTCTACTTCACCTTCAAACTCGGAGTTTGTCGGTGCGATAAAGTGAGTGGAAATGTTATTATCACAAAAGAAGTGGTACCAATGGAATTACTCTAAGCAATTGACTGCATCGGCAAACTCGTAGTGAGGTCCTTTGAATGGAGTGTTATGTGCAGACGTCTGTTTTTATTTGTTTTGACCCAGTTGGTGTGCAAAGTCAATTTCACCTCTGCAATGCACCACAGGCCTTATTGCGAGTTTGGAGGTATTTCAGAGGGATTTACAGTTACCACCACTTGGTCCTGTGGATTTACCACAGGACTACAAGTGGTGGTATGTGGTGGAAATCACCATTTTCTGGAGTCCATAGAACTCCATCTGGTATTTTTTGTGGATTTACCATTAGTGGAAATCCTCCACTCAATATCAAAACTCATAATTTGGAGTACTGGTAGAAATTGGAGATAACCTACAGTTTTACCACATACCGCCATACTCGTAATGAGGCCCATCATGTGTTGAACGATGAGCATAAACACGAGTCCCGGCCAGTAAACAGATATGGTTAGGGTAGGCTGTCTTGAATGTTTGCTGATAAAAGTATGTTTGGTAAACTTAGTGAACTGATGGTTGCAAACATGTCAAAGAAGCAGATTCCCCTTTATTCTATTATGGTGCTTTAACCTTAACAGAATAACATGTTGGGCCTGCTGGGTATTTTCCTTCCATCTAGCAACAGCAAAGAAAGTGTTTTTGTCTGGTAAATGAAGAGAAATTAAGTTACTTTACAAAAAAAGAAAATAATAAATTCAAGCCTTTTTGCACTATCAAACATAAAAATACCTGTACAGTAAAATAGATGAGTCTTCTTAATAATGAAGAGTAAGTTAATACACAAAAATAAAGACATAATATATACATAATACAGAATAACACGTTCATGAATAAAAAAATAAACGTCATTTATCGTCAGTAAAGCCGCACCCCAGGCACCATGCGCTGCTGCAGACATAATCAAAGAATCCGACGAGTATACAGATGCCCAGAAGGAATCTGAGCTCACATATGTAATAGAGGAGCAGATCACCCCATAATCTCTCTGATCATTTTCAACTAAGTTAGTGAGGACTCCACGTCATCATATCCTTTGCTCACGAGGAATGCCGGTCCAGGCTCCAGTCAATTCAAAGACAGGGAGTATTTATTTATTTATTGGATATTTATAAGGTATTTATACAACAAGACAGTGGGCCTCATTACGAGGCTGGCGGCCACGGAATGAACAGTGCCGGTAAGGTACTGGCACCGTTCATTTCGGACCGCCACATTACGTGTTTGCTCGCGGGTGGCGTTCTGCACTTCAGGCCAGACCAGACGTGCATACCGCCACCCGCGAGCAGACCAGGATGCTAACAACGGACCCATCATTAACGGGTCCGTTGTTAGCATCTTCCCCATTCCCATTGAGCCCTATGGGGGCTTGAATGGGAATGGGGATGTACCTGGTGCGGGTCCGGAAAAAAGGGAATTACCGGTCCTGCAAAAGTGGGAATGGGCCAGTAATTCCCTTTTTTCGGGACCCGGACATGAGCTTGGAGGCAGCCATGCCGCTAAGAACGGCATGGCACCTCCAAACTCGTAATGAGGCCCAGTGTTACAAAGGCACAAGGTAAGGGAACAAGGGAGCGAATAAACAATGAAGATGACAATGAATGAATAGAAATGAACAGCTATCCTACTAGGCCTTGTGACATTCAGAGCATGCTAGTGCAGTTATATGAAGGGGGGGGTTTGGGGGCACGGTTAAGTGCATTTAGGGTCCCCTAGGGGAGAAAGTGCCAGAGGTGCCCATTTGGGAGGGAACAGGTAAGTGCATGGGTGGACCACATCCCATGCGAGAGGGGGGTCTACCACCCAACAGGTAAGTGCAGGGCGGAGGCAAAACCACCTGACAGGTGGGTGTGGGCCCAGAGGGCAGTGCAGGGGGGCGTGCTGGGGCAATTGGGTAGAAGGCCATGGCCCAATCAGACTCTTGAGGGACCGGGCCTCAAATCTCAGCAATAGAGGGGATGGTTTGCAAGGGAGAGGGAGACGGAAGGAGGAGGAGAAGAGAAAGGTCTTGAGTCATTTGGGGAACTTGAGGTGGTCCAGTTCAAGACGGAGAGAGAGATGGAGCCTGTTCCAAAGGAGGGAGTCATCTGAGGAGCCAGATCTGCCCCCAGCTCTCTAATTGGAAAAAGTTTTGATAAGCAGAGAGTTGGAGCCAGAAGATCGAAAGGATCTGGAAGGAGAATATTCAGTAAGAGAGAGCTGCAGGTAGCATGGTTAAAACACATATATAGGACTGGCCACCAGGGGGCGCACGGAGAATGCCGTGCCCCGTTTGAGCTCGCCCCTCTATTGTCCTTAATACGGTCTGAGCCCCCACTTAGAGGACCCCCCCATGGATGAGAATCGATACGGAGCCTGGTGAAGCCCCCCCCTCCTGTGGCAAAAATTCGGAGAAAAACGGAAGGGTCTTCGCCCACAACCGACCACCTGAAGCCGGCCTCCCTCCCTTCGAGGAAATCTAAAGCAGCGAGCCCGACGCGGGCCCGCCTGACTGAGGCCCCAGAGGTTCCTGGCCCCACGACAGGCGCGGCCTCGCGTGCCGAAGTACTGCGGGCGCGCAGAGTGAGTCTTGTGTCACCCGTGCCCTCCATCTGGATCGCTGCCCAACGAGAGACACCCTTGAACGCTGCCGGAGCCTGGAGGACTGCCTGCGGCCTGCGGTGGGCCCTGCCCTGCGTGAGCGCGGCCCCTGGTGAGAGGTGAGATCCGGGTCCCACGGAAGGACATCCCCCGCCCCCGAACATCGTTCCGCATCGGGACTCTGGGAGAAGCTGTCGGGCCCGAGCCTCACTGCGTGCATCCGTGATCCACCACCAATACGCGCGGGATCCCGCAGGGCCCCATGCCCTAACATGGGAAGTCTGGAGAGATGCCCATCACCTTCCATGACTGACACAACAGGAACTAACACCAAACTGACCTCCAGCCCTACGAACTGCCGTGAGCTCGGCTCTCGCCGGCCCCCAGAGACCTGCGTACAGGCCACAAAACACCGGAACTCTACCTGGTACACCTGAGGCCCTTCAACCTACGCTTTCTCCTCGTCCAGGGCAGTGATCCCAGCCTAATGACTGCGCTGCTCGCTGCAGGGCCTGAGGGGTGGGCCCCCAACTCCTGGGGCGTGTGCCCTCCTCAGCCGCACTACATACTCCGGGCCTTCCAACACTAGCGAGGGAAATACAGTCCTCCCAGTCGGACTCTCCTCACTACATAGCACAGGGCCCTGAGTGCTGCCTCCTCAACGCATAGGAAATTTGGCGTCTCAAAGATTGGACTTCCACGCCCCGGAGCAAGTTGGCTTCACGCCCCACACATAAGGTACAGAAACAGAGTCGCTGACGCATTGTACCCCCAGGATTCACATTGTGGCGCAGAACCTCACCCGTCCCTCTTCCAAGCCTGGTGCTAGCTGAGTCCTGCTTCGCGGTCTGTTGGCGCACTTCGATCCTATGGACATAAAACTGAAACTGGCCAAATTCAAATTCATTCAGCCTTCTGGTGCACCCCACTCCCCCGATCCCTCCATCATGGCGTCCAAGAACGCAGAAGAAGCTTTGACAAAGGGAGATATCGCTGACCTCCTCTCAGAAACGAAAGGGATGAGGGCGGACATTGGGAATAAAATTGATAAGATCACAAACAGAATAGACAAAATGGAGGAGAGACTCGAGGAGGTCGAACACAACCAATCCTCTTTAAGCACGCTTGAAATGCAATTCGACCACCGCCTTGCGGAAATTGAGAGCAAGGAAGAAGAACTCCGGTTTAAAGTTGATGATTTGGAAAATGGAGAACGCCGGAACAATATACGCGTTTTCGGCATTCCTGAACTTGAAGGTGAAACGGGAACGCACCTAAAAAAAATCGTTGCATGACATCCTGAAACTACTATTTGGAGACGAGGGAATAGATGAACCGAAAATCGATCGAATTCATAGAGCTGGGGGCAAACCAGGTGGCCCGAGATCGGTCTTGGCCCACAATTACGCGGACAGGGCTCGGATCCTAGAGAAGGCCAGACTTGCACCACAGATCTCCCTGGGAGGGTCACCCATTGTCATCTTTCAAGACCTGTCTTCCCTTACACTGGCATTGCGAAGAAAGTGCCTACCGATTACGAGACTTCTCAAGGACAAAGGTATCAGATATCGATGGGGTTATCCATTCTCCCTCTCTTTCTTTCGACTGGGAGGGTACAGGAATGAAGCTGACCTCCGAAAAAGACAATACCATTACAGATCTACTAGGCCCTCAGACGAATGGAGCCCGCGCATCAACACAGAAAAAAGCTGAGGGCTCATGGCAAATTAAAGGCCCTCGAAGAAGACGGATGCAGGGCTCCAGGAAATTCCAGAGAATGAACGCTTCTTCAGATATTGAACATTAACTCTTCTACCATCACGACTGCCCACCCTATTGTGACATTTCATCGGAGAAGAAACAGTGGGTGAAGAGTAAACTGCAACGACCCCCGAGCCGAATTCATGCATGAACCACGTGAAATAAGGTACAGGCTGGGTCCGAGGGGGGGAAATGTTGAATCAATGTTGAAACGGGGAGCTACCGTTGAATCAGTCTTGACTGATACTATGGAAAGCCTCATGCTTCCGGGTCTCGTGTGACACGAATTGGGGGCTCAACAGTTAAAGTTAAGTGACGTTTTATTGACTAGTGGACCGAATGTTGTGCGGTTCACACTGGTGGTTCTACTTCAGTCTGGTGATCTTAACCCGACTGAATCGGACGCCGCAGATGAAGATGGGTGCGGGTGGCCCCACATTGGACTGCTCTGTCCCTGGAGGGTGGGGCGAGGGATGGGAGGGAAATGTTGCAATTTTGTGGAATATTTGTTCACAACACGGGGCTGAACTGCAAAATGTGATGGATCTAATCCAACTTTTCCTTAATGGCAAAGGACAAGCACTGAACCTATGGACAAAAGAATTAGAAGCGGCAGCACGACAGGCACAGAGACCAACAATATCAACGCTAAACACCCTCAATGACAAACACACTTAACACTGATTGTTTACGCATATGCACACTTAACGTTAAAGGCCTAAACTCCCCCACAAAGCGCTCCCTTGTGGCCAGAGAATTTAAGCGCTCTAAAATTGACGTTCTTTTCATCCAAGAGACACACTATCTCAGGGTACGGAAAGGACAATCCCGAGCAGAACTGTTGGTTTTTCTCTGTGGAGCTCTGGATTATCCAAAAAGGCAGGGGTGGGGATACTGATACGGAAAGGCCTTCGTATGTCGACTCTCAGCACATGGGTCGACGTGGAAGGGAGGACAGCAGTTATAACAGGGACCATACAGGACACCCCCGTCACCCTGGCCACGGTCTACGCCCCGAACCAGGGACAGATAAGATTCCTCCACAAGGCGGTTGAAAAAGTGTTCCAAATGGCACGGGGACACACGGTCCTGGGAGGTGATTTCAATTTGTGGATGGACAGCTCGCTAGACAGGCAAAGTAAGACCAACACATCCAAGCCATCCCACACGTACGACGCAGCAGAAGTAAAGGCAGCCCTCTCAATGTTTGGTCTAACAGATAGCTGGCGTCACCTCCATCCCACGGATCTTGGCTTCACCTTCCGTTCTGCTACGCATGAAACTCTCACACGAATCGACTATTTATTCTTGTCTGAAGGCCTTCTGTGGGAAACCACTGTTGCAAACATACACCCGATCTCCTGGTCGGACCATGATATGGTGACGGCAGAAATATGCTGGCAAGCCGCACAAAACGAACCACAAAGTGGAGACGCAACAGCTCTTTGTGGAAGGACACGGTGTTTGGAGATGACTTTGAGAACGAAATCAAACAATATTTTATGTTAAATGACACAGGGGAGATCTCAAAGACCACAGTGTGGGAAGCAGCCAAAGCCACCTGGAGGGGCATCCTCATCAGAGAAGGCGCCCGCAAAAAGAGAGAACGATCCTTAATTGAGAAGAATATTAGAGAGAAACTATATCTGGCTGAGAAACGAGCCCAATCAAAGCCGCTTGAATGAACAAAACACATCAACGAAGCCAGGGAACTTAGAGAAGAACTCAAAGTTTTGGAAATTGGCAAAATAACACAAACCCTACAACACCTAAAGCAAAAATTCTGCGAAAAAGGCGACAAGGCGGATGCCCTCCTCGCGGCAAGGCTGCGCGCACAGAGAGCTGAGAGATGGGTGGATACCATAGAAAGGACAGACGGTACACTCCTGGATACTACAGAAACATCTCCCGATGGGATTCAAGAAGCCTTTGCCTCTCCTTCTCTCCTCATATTTCTGACGTCGCTAAGAAGTCACACTACCAGCTGCACCTCCTCAGAGGTATTCTTCCCTTCCTCTCCTTCCCCCAGAAGCTCACTGTCTCCCGAGCCCTGGTTCTCTCGAAGCTGGATTACTGTAACAGCCTCTACCTTAATCTGCCTGCCTCCACTCTCCGCCCTCTGCAACTCATACAGAACAGAACTGTGAGACTTGTCCTTGGCCTCAAGCCCAGGGACCGTATCTCTCCAGGACTGAAATCTCTACACTGGCTCCTAGTGGCTGCGAGGATAAAGTTCAAAACCCTCTGCATTGTCCACAAGGCCTTCTGGGGCCTTGGTCCTATATACCTTCAACTCTCTCTTCCCAAATATCTTCCTTCCCGAGCCCTTCGCTCATCCGCCTCCAACTCCCTCAGGGTCAGCCGCTTCTCGAAGCAACGAGCTGGGGGTAGATCTCTCTCCGCGGCAGGGGCCTCCCTCTGGAACAGCCTTCCTGCCTCCCTGAAACTTGAGGAGAACCATCTCCGGTTCTGGAAGCACCTCAAAACCTTCCTCTTTGCCTCTGCTTTCTCTCTCCCTTTCCCCTGCTGAACAGCCAATTATTCCTCACTGATACTGCACTGATTCTGCAACTGGACCACTCTTAACGGCCTCGGTCCTGGGCCCAGCCACTCTCCACTTGCACTGATGCCCTGGAACCCCTCTGCACTGCGGGACTGTCTCTGTATCCCTACAGCCCCCCCCCTTTTCCAGCACTTGTTCTGCACTTACCTTACACTTGCCACCAGTTGGCCCTATTTATTTATTACTTTACGCCACTTACCTTTACTGCACTTCCCCCCCTCCCCTTCCCCTTGCACTTTTCCCCCTCCCCCAACCTTGCACTTGCGCGATCTGAATGACACCTGGCCTAGTAGGATCGTTGTCTGTTTCCCCTTGTTTCCTCCCCTCCCTGCCTCGTCGCGCCTTGAAAAACCTGTGTATAGGCGCGTTACAAATGCCATATCATATATCATATCATATCATATCATATCATATCATTCTATGAAGATCTATATACATGAGTGACCCGCCCTCCCCACCATATGCCATAGAGACATATCTCAAAAATGTAAAACTACCTTCACTAACAACCGCAGAATCCGAGGCGCTCGATGTCCCCGTCAGTGAGGAAGAAGTTGCTGATGCGATTAAGTTGCTCAAAACAGGCAAGTCCCCCGGAGATGACGGATTCACCCCAGGTTTCTATAAATCGTTTTCCACATATATTGTCCCATTCCTAACAGCTCTTTTCAACGATATCCTTGATACAGGCAAAGCACCTCCCTCCTTTGAACAAGCCCTCCTCACTGTCATTCCGAAGAAGGCAAAGAACCAAAATTCTGTGGATCGTACCGCCCCATATCGCTTCTTAACATTGACACCAAAATGTACGCAAGAGTAATAGCAGCCCGTATAGAAGTCCACTTACCGCGACTGGTGAACCCGGACCAGGTTGGTTTTATATTAGGAAGACAAGGTGCTGACACAATGAGGAAAACGCTCCACTTGATTCACGAAGCTCAAAATATCCCAGTAGACCCGACCCTTCTCCCCTTGGACGCTGAGAAAGCTTTTGACAGGGTCGATTAGGACTTCCTGGAAAGGGTTCTCGTCGAGGTCGGCTTTGGCCCCAAGATACGCCTAGCCATAAAGGCACTCTACATGTCCCCGAGAACATCAGTCTCAGTCAACGGTGGCTATTCTAGATGGTTCCCCCTGGAGAGAGGAACAAAACAGGGATGCCCGCTATCTGCCATCCTGTTTGTCCTGTCGCTTGAGCCTCTTGCGCAGAGACTGAGAGCAGACCCCGGAGTCCGAGGGATCAGGGTCGGGGACAAGGAATACAAGCTTGGCCTCTACGCCGATGACATATTGCTACATCTTACTCACCCGCTTGAATCGATTCCAACGGCCCTGAACATCATTGAAGAATATGGCCAGATGGCGGGCCTGAAGATCAACACTAGCAAATCCATCCTCCTTCCGCTCGACAAGAACAAAGACTCCGAAGTGGAGAGATTCGCTCCATTGGGAATGAAAGTCAGCCTGTTCACCCTGCGATATTTGGGCATCAACGTGACACGTGACTTGAACACCTTATACAATGCCAACTTCCCTCCTATGCTATTGACACTCCGAAGTGACATGGCAAAATGGACCAAACTTACAATCTCATGGATGGGGCGCCTAAATGCCATCAAAATGGTGATCCTACCCAAAATTCTGTACCTGTTCCAGATGCTCCCCATAAAAATACCCAAGGAATTCTTTTCTGAATTGACGAAGTCCATGATGACCTTCCTATAGCAAGGCAAAAAACCAAGAGTCCCGAAATCCCTTCTGTACCTCAAGAAGGACGATGCGGGAGTGGGTCTCCCCAATCTTGAAGCGTACTACAAAGCGGCCCAGCTGCGAATATTGATCCCACATCTGAGACAGCAAGCAAACTTACACTGGATAGACTTGGACAACTTCCACCTCCGCCCGTACACTGTTGGTGAATGGCTATGGGTCCCTGGACCCCGGCTGTGACGCAGCATCCGGAACCATCCCATACTCGGAACCATTTGGGCAATTTGGAAACCGGACAGCTCCATGAAGAGAATCACAACCTGGCCTTCCCCTCTGGGACCCATATGGGTCCCAGGGATTTGTGACGATTTATCTGAACCACTGAGCTACCAGTCCTGGTACGAAGCTGGTCTGGAACGAGCGGGGCAACTGTGGAGAAACAAGTCCTTCATATCCATACAGGAGCTCGAAGACGCACTCAACATAGGCCCCTTGTCTGTCTTCCAATACCTAAAGCTAAAAGGGGTGATGTCTCAAGAAAAATGGAAAGATCAACTACAGAGGGACCTCACACCCCTTGAAAAAATACTGGACCCCTTCGTAGGCACCAGAGGCTTGATAAGCTCTATGTATACCGCTCTGATATCAACGGATCTAACTTCCTCTACCAAACTGCGGGGAAAAATGGGAATCCGATTTATGTGGACCTCTCCAGGATGAGATGTGGCTACGCATATGCAGACAAACGGCCAAAGTGTCAATATCATGCCAATACAAGCTCCACGCAATCAAACTCCTGCACAGGTGGCAGTACGACCCGCTACGCCTGGCGAAAATGTACCAAGGAACAAATCCACATTGCTGGAGGGGTTGTGGACAAGAAGCGAACTACTGGCATATGTGGTGGGGCTGCAATAAAGTTCAGGCCTTTTGGGACGAGGTTCTCAGTTGGATCAAGGATCTTGATCAAGAGGAAAGGGAGAAAGGCGCCCTATTGATCCTCTTCGGCCTTTTTCAAGAAGAAGAGACAATCTTAAAAGCTCCCAAGATGGTCATAAGCCTCCTGATGGCCGCAAGAGCCTGCCTCACAATGACCTGAAAGAGACCATCCCTCCCCTCTAAGGAGGAATGGGTGACCGTCGCCCGAACCATCTTCAGAATGGAGGTCCTGACCACTGCTCTACTTGGAAAAGGTGCTTCTGCCGAAACGGAATGGGCAGAGTTCCGTGCCAAATACGCCTCATGAGAACATTTGTGCATAATGCTGTAATACCATCACAACAATCCACTCTCCGCTTGTCACTGTCCAAAGGTCTCAAAGTTCTCGGTCTGTCGTGCATAATCCTGCCATATAAATGCTAGAAAGAAAAGTCACAATGAATCTAGAATGCTGCCTCTGCTCTCATGATGGGCACGAACCGAATGGGAAGGGAGTACAGCAGATACGTAAAATGTTTTTCTAAAATCAACATGATGTATGTTGCACTCGTATGTTGCTCTATCAATGTTACCAGTTATTACCTTTCGCTTCTGCTCACATGTAGAATTGTAAAACTTTTTGTTGCAAAACCAATAAAAATTGAAATTTCAAAAAAAAAAACACATATATAATTTAAAATGCCTTAATGGTACATTGCAGATTTCCAATAGGTAACGCCGCCGTGATTTGGGTGGGAAACTTTGCGAGCAGTATTCTGTGTATCTTTTCTTAATTACTAAAGTCGAGATTGATTGCGCTCTATCCCAATCCCAAGTCTTAGTTTTTAATTAGAAAGGAAAACACCAGCTTCGGACGTCTGAGGGAGTTGGAGGCCAATAAGTGAGACTTCACAGTGTTGGTAAGGCCCACAGAGGCCGTGTTATTAGGTTGATAATAAGAGTGCTTTAGAAACAGAGCCAATAAAGAGTTCTGCTTTTCCTCAGCCCATTTCATCTTTCCAAAAAGCCAGCAACAAGACACTTTCCAATACGACAATAGTGAAGGTAAGCCAATTCCAGGTGCAAAGCATGCCCTCGTGTCGCACTGGTTAGGCCGAGCAGGGAGCGTAACAGCTTTCCCTCCGTACGGGTCAACCATTTTGTATGCTGTTCAGGAAGCATTTCGAGCCCATACACGATTACTGGAACCACACCCCTTTTGTACACTTCCAGGATTCCTTTAATGGAACCACCACCCTTATGCATAACAAAACATCTGATGACCGACCAACAACTTTCCATAGATGCTTTGAGGTTGCAGAACCTCCCTGTAGAACTGCAGCATGGGGCAAGACTTAATAGGGAGTGTACAACCTCAAACTTTACCACAACCCATATGCCAGCCAAAGGATTTCCTTCATTGCGTGCCTCCACCAAGCATCATGATCTTAGTCTTGTTTTGGTTAATGTCAAGCTTGTTAGTCGGCACACACTGATAGAGAGCATCAATAGAACGTTGGAGACCCAGGGGGGTAAGGTCTATCAAACCGGTATCGTTGGTGTAAGATAACCACGAAATGGATACGCCGGCAAGTTTGAGGGGAACGCTATGAGCCCTCTGTAGGGAATCATCCGAATCAGCTATATAGAGGTTGTACAAGGCAGGAGCAGGTACGCAGCTCTGCTTAAGGGCCTGATTGGTCTCTATAAGAAGAGAAACTGAGCCATCTTGTGCGAGTCTTATAGGAGCAGAGTATGTACCAATTGGGTGTAATATAGTGAGGTGGGGTGGATACCCCATTCCTGCAGCTCCTCCCATAGTCGCGGGCGAGATGCACAGACGAAGGCTGCAGAGCAGTCCACAAAGCATAAATATAATCGACCCTTCGTCTGTCAGGAAATAACCGCAGCAAGCAGGCGGAAACCCCCAAATGCTCTGTGCCTGCTGCAATGTTTTTTTATGAATCCTGTTGGTTGGCATTTAATTCGATTTTTCGACTCCGCCCATCTATTAAGATGACACAAAAGAAGGGAAGCAAAGAGTCCGGAAATTGCAAGGATCAGAGTACAGACCCTTTTTTTGTGGCTGGGAATAAGTATCGAAAAATGCCGCTATGCGGTATCTTACATCATAGGCCCTATTTTTGCAAAGAGGGCGTGTAGGTATTCGGCCCATATGGTGTGGTCCCCTTTAATTACGCCATTGGCCAGGCCGTCAGGGCCGGGTGGAATTAAGTTACAAGATAAGACACTGTGAGACTCTCAGTAAAACACGTTTTTCTTTCAATTCAAGGGCTACGAGGCTTCTGAAAATGAATTCGGATTTTCGACGCACTGAACGCACATCTTTCCATTTCAAGCACGGCAGAGGGAGGAAACATCACACACAGAGGCACAACCAAGGGAGCTTTTTTCCCTTTGAGGAGAAGAGGCCCTCAGGGGTTAAGGGATTTGATCTCTCTCACTGAGAGTAGTTGAAAGCTACACGAGGATGCCAAGGTGTCATTGGATTCCCAGAATAATGTCTCCAGCAAAAGATAATAGTTCAAAGTGGAACTGTCAAAGAAAGTGAAGGGCGCATGCGTGCCGAGGATGTCGAGGTGTCCGCGGATTGCCAGAATAATGTCTCCAGCAAAAGGTACTGGTTCAAAGTGGAACTGTCAAAGAAAGAGAAATGAGCATGCGTCACCAGAGAGTGTAAGTGATGAAGGGCGGTATGCTTGTCGCACAGGCCAAGCAGAGCTTTGGATAAACAAAGAGGTCAGTCTTGAACACCTGTTCGCCAAATAGATACATTAGAGGAGAGAAGAGGCACTGGGCCTCATTACTACCCAGGCGGTAGAGTGATAACGGCGCCGGTAGAGCTGCCAGCGCCGTTAACCCTCTACCGCCTCATTACAAGGTCTGATAGCGGGTCCCGCTAAGGACAACTGGTCAGACCAGGCGTCCTTAGTGGGACCCGCTAGCAGACCAGGATGCTAACAACGGCCCTGTCATTAACGGGCCCGTTGTTAGCATCCTCCCTATTCCCATTGAGACCTATGGGGGCTCAAATGGGAATGAGGATGTACCGGGTCGGGATCCCGTGAAAGGGATTTACCAGGCCCTCCATGGTCGGAATGGCCCGGTATGTCCCCTTTTTGCGGGACCTGGACCCCGGGTTTGGGGGTAGCCATACCCTTAATAAGGGCATGACTACCTCCAAACTCGTAATGAGGCCCACTGTTTGCAACTCCCTCACATTGCACCCAAGAAGGGGAAGCAGGTGATTAATGAGTACCCTCAATTACCATTTCTGCCTCCCCTGCACACAAGGACATGATCTGGGGCATTCCCACATCTTAAAATATACCTCACCTCGCCTTTCTTCCTTGGGCTTTCGGCACAGTGTTGTCCAACTTCAGGTCTGGAGGGACGGAATCCTGACAGGTGTTCAGGATAGCCCTCATTAATATTCATTAGAACAAATGTACATGCATTGTCTCGGGATGATAGCTCAGGGGCAACATGCTCGCCTTGGAAGCAAGACCACACAGAGCAACACAGGTTCGATCCCCGGGTCCACACTTAGAAACCTACGGGTATTAAGCGCTTTATAAATAACCTATCATATCATATAATTTAGAAACATTGTCTGCACATTTATCTCATGAATATTAATGAGGGGTATCCTGAAAATCCAACATGTCCTGGCCCTCTAGGCCTGAAGTTGGACAACCCTGGGCTGGGAAGATTATTGAGGAAATCTGGAGAAGTACATGCAGTGATGCCATTGCAGCTTTCCACATGCCACTGCCCCTGCCCCTTGAAGGCCCGCACTTGAATGCACCAAAGCTGCACGGGGATTGGGGCAGTAGAAGAGTGCAGGATCCCTGCTCCAATCAGTGCCTTCACCTCTATTAAACATGAGGAGGCAGGAGAGACTGGGGGCTAGAGTTGCTGGGGGTTGGGAGTGAAAGGGGGAAGTGAAGCCATGCCTGCCTTTTGCCAGGAATCACAGGGACTCACGCGCGGTGTATCCGGGCATCTGAGCCCAATGCCTGGCAATGGTGTTAACACCTGGGCGCTGCATGTAAATACTAATCATGCTGTAGCACTTCCTTTTCTTCACTTTGCAGGACCCTTTGCTAAACCAGCAACCAAAGCCAGTGAGGAAAAGGGGTGGACGTTCCATGTGGTCTAAAACTGAGAACTACGCATGCGTCTCATGTTCATGCCACATGAGCAAATGGGGATTTTCCACTGAAAAGTGAGTGTTTAAAAAAAATAATATATGATCATATTTTTTAAGTGCTCTTCAACACATTATATGTCAATATCTGTCAACCATGCCATCCTGCTCAACCGTCTCAGTGATAACCTGGGTATCACTGGTCAGGCTCTGGAGTGGCTGACTTCTTTCCTCTCTGACTGACCCTCCCAGGTCCAACTAGGGCCCTTCCTCTCCGACATCTTTTTCTCTACCTGTGGTGTCCCCCAGGGGTCTATCCTCTCTCCCTGGCTGTTCAAACAATACCTGGCACTCCTTGCCCACCGCATCGCTGCTCTCTGTCCCAACTTTCAGTGCTATGTGGATGATACCCAGCTCATTTTCAGGCTACCCTCGGCCTCCTGCTCTCCTTCCCTCATCTCTGACTGTCTGTCTGGACTCCAGGAATGGTGTGCCGCCAACGACCTCTGCCTTAATGCCAGTAAGACTGAGATTCTACTCATCGGCACACCCTCTCAGAGGCAGCTCTCTGGCCGGCCTCCTTTGGCCCTCCTCCCACTCCCACCTGCAAGGTTAAAAACCTCTGGGTCATCTTCGACTCTGCACTCTCCTTCTCCCCTCATATCTCTGATGTCTCTAAGAAGTCACACTACCAGCTGCACCTCCTTAGAGGTATTCTTCCTGTCCTCTCCTTCCCCCAGAAGCTCACCATCTCCAGAGCCCTGGTCCTCTCCAAGCTGGACTAATGTAACAGCCTCTATCTAAATCTGCCTGCCTCCACTCTCCGCCCCCTGCAACTAATGCAGAACAGGACTGCAAGACTTGTCCTTGGCCTCAAGCCCAGAGATCGTATCTCTCCAGGACTGAAATCTCTGCACTGGCTCCCGGTGGCTGCGAGGATTAAGTTCAAAACCCTCTGCATTGTACACAAGGCCTTCTGGGGTCTGGGGCCGCACTACCTTCAACTCTCTCTTCCTAAATATCTTCCCTCTCGAGCTCTTCGCTCATCTGCCTCCAACTCCCTTAAGGTCAGTCGCTTCTCCAAGCAACGAGTTGGTGGCTGATCACTCTCTTCGGCAGGGGCCTCTCTCTGGAACAGCCTTCCTGCCTCCTGCCTGCCTTCCTGCCTCCCTGAAACTCAAGAAGAACTGTCTCCGGTTCCAGAAACACTGCAAAACATTCCTCTTTGCTTCTGCTTTCTCTCCTCCCCTCCCTTGCTGAATTCCTGACTGAAATTGCACTGGTTATCTGGCCACCCTTCTGATCTCTGGCCCAGGCCCTGTCAATTACCCACCTGCACTGCCTCCATGGCAACCCCTACACTTGGGGACTGTTTTTCTGTATCCCTTCAGTCCCCCTACCAGCACTTATGTCTGCACTCACCCTGCACTGGCCACTAGCTGGCTGTTTTATTTATCTTATTATTCCACTTCCCATGTACTGCAGTTTCCCCTCTTCCCTCCCCCTGCGCACTTTTCCTTCCCCCCCTCCTTCCCATGCACTTGTGCGATCTGAAGGACACCTGGCCTAGTAGGATCGTTGTCTGTCCTCCCTTTGCCCCCCCCCCCTTGCCTCGTCTCGCCTTGAAACACTTGTGTATAGGCGCGTTATAAATGCCATATCATATCATATCATCATAAAGCTATTTTTGGTGTGCTACCTTACAGAGATGTGTTGGCAATATTTGGTTTTGAGCATGCCGCGTTCTTTTGAGACTGCATAGACATCCACCCTATGCAGTCCTGGCATAATGCCACATTGATAGGGTGAGTTGCATGAAAGCTTCTGAATGGATCTACTCGGGGCATTTTGAAGAACACACACATCCACTGTATTCTGTGTTTGGTGAAAGCTCAGTGTGTGTTTCTGATGACTGCATCATGAGTTGCTTCTGTAAACAGTAAAGGTCAGGGCCTTTAACGATTGCAGATGTTCAGGTCAAAAATAATGTCACTTTCGGGGTCGATTGATTGTTCTTGTTTTGTCAATTTGGACGCAAATAGAAATCAAAATTACAATTTGTTTTCAGTTGACGAAAAAGGATCCTTCAAACGGTGTGTGCAATATTTCAGTGGTACGGGCCTACCACTCAATCTCTCGACTGCACTAATACCCACTTTAAAGTACACTTATTTAAGTGATGACAGAGTATCCATAGCTGTGTCGTGTGTTCTCGATATGCAAAAAACTATGTCATGCCTCCTTTGTCCTTTCAGAGGTACAGACCTGCCATGATCTCGTCCATTTGTAATATTCTTCATGTCCGTGTTCTTTATTAACCTAAGAAGAAAGAATTAAGTTAGGCTTGCAGCTGTGGCCTGCTGCAATGTAGCATGTTCCACATTTAAACCTTAGTCATAATAGAAAGGTATGCATGTAAGTGTGTTCTTTTTTCCATTTTCTTTGCCATGCATTGATTTGCAACCTTTATAAAGGTGGAAGAGACGCATGTTTCGAGCATTTTGCAGTTCCTCGGGACTCATCAATTATGGAATTCACTGAATATTTCAGGATGTAATATATTTTGCGTAGAAACATGTAGTTCTTCATTTAGCTAGACTATACAATGTGTTGATGGTAGGGTTATACCGAAATGACTCAACATAAGGTCATTTGGAGCACTATTTGGGTCCTTATATGGCACAGTTAACTAAGCAGCAATTTAACATTGGGACATATAACCTCTTTTTCTGTGGCCTTTATTTATTTATATATGTATCTATTTATTGATGTAGGAGTTATATATAGCAGAGGAAATGCGTCCTTGCTGGCACTGCAAGTCACACTGACCATGAATTGTAATAACCAAAGTTATATTTATGCATATTAATAAAATGCGATTTTTGAGGAAGATATCACCTCAATACTCACTATAAATACTAAAACTATCTCTCAAATTATAGTACTTGGTGATTTTAACCTAGGACTCAATGACCAAAAAGATGACAACGCCATCTTACTAGCTAACACTATCAACTCACCTACTCATACCAAAGGCAGAATACTAGGTTGGCTAGCCAACCTTAATTGCGACATCAAAATCATGTCCAACGACCCTTGCTCGTGGACTAACCATCACCTCATTATTTTTACCTTCCAAGACAGCCCTCAACCTATCCCGTTGTCCCCAGTGCCCCCCCGCCTTTACCAGAAACAAACGTAACATAACAGTGGAGAACTTACTACTGCTACTTCAACCCATCACCAACTTCACCACTAATAGCACGGACCCCTCAGTCCTGGTAGAACTCTATAACCACACGGTCAGCCAATAAAATAGCACCTCAAAAACTTTGTAAAGGCAAACCACGTGCGCATCTAAACCGTTGGTTTACCCCTACCCTTAAAGCACTCTGCAATGACAAAAGAAATGCCGAAAATTCAGGGAAAAACAATCCTTCTGCGGAAAACAATGAAAAGCTTGCCACAATCTCTAAGAATGATAAATCTGAGATGCTTCAAACCAAAAAAAAGATATGTATAACAACAGAATTAATAAAGCTAATTCTAACGCGAGAGACCTCTTAGTTATTTTAAGAGAATAAGAATCCCCTTCTCCCCCTTCAGACACTTGTACTAAAGATAAAGCCTGCTGCACAAATATTCAGGCACAGCTCTTGAATAAAATTGACCTCCTACAAAAGAAAATTGAACATAAAACACTCAATCTCTCTGAGAATCTCACCCAGCGGAAATCACTGACAACTTTGGAAAAACCTTGTCACCGCTTCAAATTCCCCTTAGTTACCATTCATGATGTAGAGAATATAATAGCCTCCCTCAAACCTTCCAGATGCAGGGGGGAGACCTGCCCTGCACCAATGATCAAAGAAGTAGCTAGGGATCTAGCACCATTTATTACAACACTAATAAATGTGTCCTTTGACACATGCACTGTCCCGGCTAACTTAAAAGACGCTTAGGTCCTCCCTCTATTAAAAATAAATAACCTCGATCCTTCCATCCCAACTAATTATAGACCAACAACAACTGTTCCCTTTCTGCTGAAGATCCTAGATAGGGCAGCCTATCTTCAGATACAGGCCTACCTGGAAGACAACAACCTCCTGGGCTTACGACAATCAGGTTTTAGACCTAAACACAGAACAGAAACAGCCTTAATAGACTTGAAAAACCAAATGAATGACATCCGGGACAAAGGAAACCTTGCCCTCCTACTACTCCTGGATCTCTCAGTTGCATTTGATTTAGTCGATCACAAAGTCTTATGTAACCACTTAAAATCTGCTGCCCACGCTTCCACCAAAGCCACTGCTTGGATACAATCCTTCCTGGATAATCGTACCACAAGGTTTTCTCCCCAACTGCCTCATCTGAGCCAATACCCATCACCTGTGAAGTGCCACAGGGGTTGTGTGTTTCCCCTACGATGTACAACATCTTCACTAAGCCATTATTCCACGACCTTGACAACCTGGGTGTCACCTACAAGAAACTATGACAATGACACCCAGATTCTCATCCCTATTACTGGCAATCATGAGACCTACTCTATCATGCTCAATAAAATCTACCTTATCATAAAAGCATGGATGGCCACGCATGGCCTCTGTCTCAATGACGAGAAGACAGGGCTTCTGCTCATTGTTTCCACAGTTAGGCTAAATAAACTAAGCAACTGTTATGACTGCTTGTTAGTCATCAAGATATAAAAAGGATATTGTGGCAGGTATACTTCATAGATACTTTATTCCAGTTCTTCAATTACAGGTACAAATCAGGTCTCATCAAGTCCATCAGGAGAAAGGAGGAAATCATGAGGGAAACCCACTGGCTGCCACCACCCTGTCAGCCTAGAAAAACTAGACACCCCTCGAACGGAAGGTAATGCATGATAATTGGTTGGCCGAAGACCAGCCGCCTCATTTAAAGTGTTAAGAATATATGCTCATTAGTCATTTCGTAGCTATTAGCTCAACTAGAGTGCGGCCATTTTAAGATGACCAGAATCACCATTTTGTTTTCTCTCTGCTCTCTCTAACGCTGCTACTTTGCCACATGTAAAACTGCTTTGCTGTAGATATTATTTCGCTTCAATGGTCCAAGGTTACTAAAGACATGTTGAAACATTAGGCTGGAGAGCCAGACAGAAATGCCCGGTTCCCTCCCTCACATATCATTGAAGGCAAGGAGCAAGGCATTTTAATCAGTACACGGATGTCAGCAAGTCTTCTTAAAAGAATAGCAATGTACAAAACTAATATTAAAAGGTTTGAATTATGCTCTTGTTACGGCCCCCCTTTCTGAGCACTGTGAGGCCCCAGAGAGCAGGCTGACCTCGAGAGCGTGAATCGAAACCAGGAGATAGTGAGGCCTGGAATGTGCCAGTCCCTTACGCGCAGCTTGCCCTTGAAAACAGAAGTGCTGTGTTCTCTCAAATAAAGAATGATGTCTGTAAATTCGAGATTGAAAACTGTTACTAAATATGGTGGTCTGAGGTGTCATATTCGTCACCATGGTCAATCATCGCCTCCAATTCAAAGGGAATGAATTGGGGGCGGGTTCGAATGTGTCATTACTGATTATAAGATGCTCATTTTGTATATATCTAACTGATGTACAATTTTCGCTCTCTTGCGTCCCCCAAGGTCTGTTAGACACACGTCGCGGGGCGTGGGACCATTTGGCCAACTGGGACTATTTGTTTTGCAATAAACCCTAGATTTTGGGAATACAACCTCGTGTCTGGTGTATCAGTTTGTGTGTGGTGATTGTGCCTTGTTTCCACATCCAAGGGTCCCTCAGGGGCCCCTTCAAGATGGCGCCCAAATAGGGACCCTCCCCCACTTGTTTCATCGTGTACATTGCAAAAGAAGGAAGGCGGTAAGAACGATGAGGACGGGAGCGATCGAGCCGGGATCAAGAGGTGTTCGGGGTGCCCTGCGTAAGTGATGAGATTCCTTGCTGCAGATCTGCACACAGCTGATCCCTGATCGACGTCCCTGGCCAGCGAACAAGGAGGCGAGGGTCCCGAAACAAGGCCGAGCAAGATACGCAGACACAACATCATTGGAAGCGTCAGTATACGGACGAATTGTGTCTTGAAAAGACAAAGTCGTGCCCCGATTTGTAAGTGATCCTGATATTGGTTGAGAGTTGATTTTGCAAAATCAAATACCAAGAGTAAGTTTGATTTGCCAAGGGTAAGGTTAAAACATGCCTGGGGTATTGTCCACCTTAGCGGGATTTTTCCGCTGAGGCGAACAATCTTTGGAAACTGGCCAGGTTGCGCCTCCGGGGGGAACGCTGGCTTATGATATGTATGTGAAGTATGGTGTGGGAGCAATAATGTTTTGTGAAATTTGGCACAAGCAAACCAGAAAGCAGGAAGATCTTCAGTGGCCGAGTAATGGTAATTTTGAGATGGATCGGATAGATAACCTGGAAAAGGTTTTGATAAGTAAGAAAGCACGCCCTGCAGCACTTGATATCCTTAGGGACTGGAGGAGGGAAGCAATGCTCCGATTAAGAAGTAGAAAGAAACATGCGCGCAGGCATAAGTCAAAAGCAGAGAAAGCTGAGGAAAAGGAGGAGGAGGAGGAGGAGTGGAGTAATAGTTTGAGGAAGGTAAATAGACGCGACCAATTGAATATTGAAAAAATATATCCACAAAGAGAGCTACACTTATCAGACGAATTAATAAACAAAATATTAACTGAAACAAAACAAGTCCTGAGGGGAGAGACTAAAATGACTACATCAGTAGCAGCCGCTCAACCCCCTCCCGTTGCTCAGCCCCTCCTAACCCCAGCACAGCCACAGGCGGCATCAGTAACTGCACTGCCCACTAGTCAACCAGCCACGAGTGTTTCGCACTTATCACAGCCCCAACAGATATCTTCCACTCTCACTGCCGCCTCCGTACCTCCCGGTCAAGAGGGTGCCTCTGTCCCGACCGCCCCACCATGAGCGAATTTGAACAAAGTGAATGTATGAGAGTGACCCGCAGCGCGATCAGCAAGGAGAGAAAGCGTGAGCTGCAAGAACAGGTGGAAATGTATATAGACGAGCATGATGGGGCATTCACGCTAGCGTCACTGTATAACTTCTGAAGGAACAATAAAGACAGGTATTGTTGGAATGCATGGGGGAATATTTGTTGGCACAATGGAAAAAGTTGATTGGGAAGTTACCACCGCAACGATTGTTGGATTTGAATGCATTAGCCCGTTGTAGAGGGAGAGATGAAGAAATAAAAGAACATGTGAGCAGACTGTTTGAACTTAAGAATGAAATTGATGAGGAATATTCCGAAGTACTTGCTACACCAGGGTATAGGAGGAAGGATATTGAGAGAGGTAGGAAGAAAGCAGCGGGACCTTATATGCAGAAATCTTTGCCGCCACCGGGGCAGATAGGTGATAGGCAAAGACTGCGAGAGTGTATGCGGGAAACAATGAGATGGATGTCAAGCCCTAGGACTTCTGTGGGGTAAATAAATGAGATATGTAATGAGTACCCATTGCAAATAAGAATAGACGCCCTGCGAACAATAGTAGGGGTGTTACTCCAGAAAATATCAGGACACAACAGGGGAAGGGGAAATGCACAGGGCAGGAATAATTTAAACATGCATGGAGGGCCTTTGGGATTAAATCAATGTGCGTATTGCAGAGAGGAAGGACACTAGCGAGCGCAATGTCCACATCTGCAAAATAGAGGCGGGTATGGTCAGAGAAGGCAGCACAGAGGGCACCTAGGAACAAATGGTCACAACAGAAACCATATGCAGCAGCACCAGAATAATCAAGGGAATGGTGCACAGAATCAAGGCCAGGCTCCGAATCAAACTATTTTTACCCAGAGTCAAAATCAGCAGGGTATACAAAATGGAAATAGAGGAAGTGGCAGGAACATTTTTGATACTCAATCGGGTGCATATTACAATAATAGCAGTGACTACACTTCGGATGATGTGTTGTTACCGCAATAGGACAGCCCACGACAGGGGCCGGAACCGGTGTCCATTCCCGTGAATCAGAAAGGACCCTATGTAGAGATGAAAGTCGGGAATGAAGAGCATAAATTCTCGTAGATACGGGGGCACAGAAGTGCTCGATAGACCATCACTTGGTTCCAGATATACCTCTGTCAGGGCGGGAAAATATCTCAGTAGGGTTTGCAGGTACCCCAGCAATAAATCCTGAGTCCAAATCAGTAGCAGTGACAATAGGGCCTTTTACTGAATGTTGTCCATTTCTTTTAACAGAGAATTGTGGGGAAAATTTCCTGGGATTGAATTTATTGAAAAAACTAAGCGCATTTATCCACTGTACACCAGATGGGGTATTCTTGACGATTTCTCCTCAGAATATGCCAACATCTGAATGTGTGCCTAAATCTTTAACAGGGAAATTGAGTAAGGTGCCAACTTGTATTTGGGCAGTGAATAACAATGATGTGGGATGCTTGAAGATAGAGCCAGTGAACATGGTTTTAAAAGAAGGAGTCACATTACTGCGCATCCCGCAGTATAAAATTTCAACAGAAGGAGAGAAAGGATTGAAAAGTATTGTTTCTGATTTGGTGAAATTGGGAGTGATTGAAGAGATTACAGGCAGCATATGCAACAGCCCCATTCTTCCAGTGTATAAGAAAGGGGGTATGAGGTACCATACCGTTTCATGATTGATTTGCGTGCATTAAACAAAGTAGTAGATCCCCAATTCCCGTTAGTTCCAGATGTTACCACAATTTTGACAATGATTCCTGCTTCAGCAGAATACTTTAGTGTTATTGATTTGAAGAATGCTTTCTTCAGCATTCCAGTACACTAGGAAAGCAGATATTTGTTTGCCTTCACGTTAGGAAGGCGATCATTCACATTCACACGCATTCCACAAGGCTACACTGAAAGTCAGAATATATACAGTAGAGCATTAAAAGAACAGCTAGACATGTTAGAACTTCTGACAGGTTGTGTATTGCTCCAGTACATTGATGACCTATTAATTGCAGCTGACACGGAAAAAATTTGTAAAAAAGGTACTGTCTTGTTATTGACTCGTATAGCTGTGCATGGCCTTAAAGCAAGCTTAAAGAAATTTCAGTATTGTCAGAAGGAGGTAACTTATTTGGGTTACCTACTCTCAAAAGAAGGGAGAAGACTAACGCCGGAGAGAATAGAGAGCATTTCTGGTATGCCTATTCCAAAGACACAGAAAGGAGATAGAGCTATAATTGGCATGGCTTCTTATTGTCGTCAGTGGATTATGAATTTTGCATTAATTGTGAAGCCAATGGTGGAGTTGACAAAGAAGGATGTAGTGATGCCGTTGCAGTGGAATGAAGAATGTCAGAAAGCATTTGATTTGCTTAAAACTGGGCTGTGTTCTGCTCCAGTTTTGGGCACGCCAAATTATAAAAAAGTGTTTAGGTTGTTTGTGCATGAGAATGAAGGCTGCGCGTTATCTGTTTTAACGCAGGAACAAGGTGGAAGAAATAGGCCATGCGGTTATTTTTCTTCTGCGCTGGACCCTGTAGCGTGCACACTACCACGATGTTTGCAAGCTGTTGCAACAGCTGCTGTGTCAGTGAAACAAACAGAAGGGATGGTGTTGGTGCACACTTTAATTTTGATGGTGCCACATGCCATAGACGTTCTACTCAATAGAACACAGACGCAACACCTCACCTCTGCTAGATTAACTAGATATGAAATAGTGTTGTTCGCACCCCACATTCAAATTATGAGGTGTAGCACTTTGAATCCAGCAGAATTGATGCCAATGCCTGAGGAAGACATTGGTGGAAATGAATCCCCACCCCATGATTGTTTAATGGGTACTGAGGAAGAAACAAAAGGGAGAATTGATCTAAGTGATACTCCACTAAAAGAACCAGATGGAGAACTGTTTTGTGACGGTTCCTGCTTTAAATTACCTGACGGCACATCAACTGCCGCATATGCCATCACCACGTTAAAAAGCATTGTAGAGAGTAAAAGAATTCCCTATAACTCTGCCCAAGCTGCGGAAATACTTGCCTTAACGAGATCCTGTGAGATTTCTGAAAATCTAAGCATGAACATATACACTGACAGCCAATACGCCTTTGGCGTGGTTCATCATTTTGGCTGACTGTGGGCCGAGAGAGGTTTTCTAACTACACATGGGGCTAGAATCCAACATGGTCCTTTGATTGTACGATTGCTGTCTGCACTTACGTGTCCAAAACACTTGGCGATAGTAAAGAGTGAAGCACATAAAAAGGTGACATGCAAGGTGGGAGAGGGAAACGCATTTGCAGACAGAATTGCGAAACAAACTGCCACTGATTTGAACACGAAAATGTTAACAGTACAATCAGAGGAAGTACCCTGTATGATAGAGAATGGAATTGTCACTGTCAAAGAGATGCAGGCGGAAGCCACCGCAGATGAAATACAAGGGTGGGCTGAGGGCTCTGCAGAATTGGATCTGGAGGGTTGTTGGGTGGACAAGAAAAGTGGGAATTGGATATTGCCAAATGCCTATGTAAATGCAATGGTTACAATGGCTCACAGTCCCACCCATATTTGTGCAAAGAAAATAATTCAACATCTAGCCACAGTCTGGGAAAATCCACTCATAAAAAAGAATGCTGAGAGGTTGGTACAGAATTGCATCACGTGTCTACAACACAATGTGGGAAGGGAACGGTGACTCCAACAGGCAGTTTTGGTCCTCCCTCTATGCCATTTGAGGTGATCCATTTTGATTTCATAAAAATGGAGAGATGCCAAAACTATGAAACTAAAATATGTTCTGGTGGTCATATGTGCGTTCAGCAAGTGGGTGGAAGCGTATCCATTGAAAGACTGCACTGCCATGAGCACGGCAAAAGTAATGCTGAAAGAGTAGTTCTCTCGGTTTGGTCTGCCCCGTGTCATAGGGTCGGAAAATTGTCTGCATTTTGTAGGTGCAGTAATAGTGCAAATTTGCACAGGTTTACAGATTGATAAGCGATTCCATTGTTCGAGACATCTGTTGTTGGCCGGTCTTATTGAACGCCACAACGGAATCTTGAAGTCCAAGATTAGCAAGATCTGTGCAGGAAGCAAGCTAAATTGGGTAGATGCATTTCCAATAGCGTTACTGTGTATGCTAACATCTGTACAGGCGAAAATTGGGCTCTCCCCGTTCGAAAGTATCATGGGGAGACCGGCGAATGTTTGGTGTGCACCTCAGCCGAAAAGGCTGAGGGAAGTGGAATATCCTGTACTCAGCATTTACTGTGAGCTGTTAATGCATTTGATTCATCAGCAGGTGTGGGAGGCGCTGCCTGTCAGATACACTGGCCCAGGACATGCATTGGAGCCAGGAAACTGGGTGCTAGTGAAAAATTTTGAACGGAAAACAACATTAGCACCCAGGTGGCGTGGGCCCTACCAGATCCTCCTGACTACGCAGACGGTAATACGGGTGGATGGACGAAAGGCGTGGATACATGCCACGCATGCCAAGAAAGTCTCACCACCACTTGACACTTTGACTGATCGGGAGAACGACCAGAAAAAGACAGCGTTTCCAGAAACGAAAAATACAATTGCCAGTTCTTTGCCACAGAAACTGCCTGATCCTGAAACAAAGCCTGATGAGATTGCCATAAAGGAGAAAGGGCAAAGAGTGTCCCAAAGTTGTCCAGCAGATTCTGCATCACTGCTGACCGACATCAAGCGCATACCTCTGTGGTGCCCACCATCTTCCGTTGCGCCACAGCCTGCATCGTCGCCTGGGCACCCACCATCATCTGCCACTGTGCCCCAGGCTGACTCCAAGCTTGAGACCGGAAGTGCACCCGCACTATTTGTCGATCACACGATATCGGGAGCAAATCGGTCAAAATTTGCAGAGCAGAAAAAAGGAGTGATCGCATCTTCATTTTTTTTTGTGGTTTTATCGCCTCTGTTTCCTATTCTCGGATGAAGTAGGAACCGGAGGCCTAGAGGAGAGTGACGTGAGGTTTGTGCAAGACAGACAGCTCAACAAATGAAACTCCTCAATGCTAAATCCATGTGTCCGGAACCCGAGCGGACAAGTGGGGCGCACATGGTACAAAGGCAACTGCTCTGAAACTCTAGAGCAATGTGCAAATGCACGGAGATCTTGCCAAGCGACTAAGCAATCCAGGCTGATAAAAACTGGCATGGAAAGACTGTAGACATTTATCGAACTCTCTAACATTCCAAGAAGCGCATCGACAGGAGATATCCATGACGAGCACGGCAGAAGAAGAAGGACGAGAGAAGATGCCGGAACCAGCAAACGTCCCCTCCTGCACCAATGCTGATAATGAGTTAAATGCAGTACATAGAAAGGTGAAAAAAGGACATTGTCGAAAGAATTGTATGCTGGGTCTAACAATAATAATGTGTATAATGAGTATACTAGCCCCAATATTGACCGTATCAGTATTATGGTACCTGGAGGAAATGCACCCTCTAGAGGTACTCTTGCCTATTGTGAACATTTCCACGACGGAAAGCCCAGTTCATGTGATTTCCTATACCTTGTCCCCAATGGAAGAGAGACATAGGGAAGGGTATAGGAACAACACATTACTATTGATAATGAACATGACACACTCAATACTAAGAAAAAACAACTGTTGGGTTTGTGCCCACTTGCCTCAGCATGGTAGTAAGGGAATAGGATGGTATGTACAGCCCTTGCCATTGACTTCTGCATGCTATGCCTCTCTGAGTGCCTTATATTATGGGAAATGGAACGGAAGTGAAACTGGTCAACTAGACAAAACAAACATGAATGAATTTGAGGAAGTAATTATGAAACCAGTGGGTTGCTCCATATTCCATAAAACACGATTAATTACACCAGCAATAATGCCACAGGATAGATTGTCTGTGCCCTATAAATCATCTGTGATCACGTTTCATATGAACCCATATGAAGGAAACAAGGATGTGATGCCCCCTTCCTATACAGTAAATTATAATCCACGTTCTGTCCCTTTTTATTTACAGAAAAAGGGCTCTTTTCAGGTGGGGACATTCACTAGATGCAAAAATATAGCATTCCTTGATAAAGAAGTGGAACCAATATATGTGGGAGATCCGGTGTACTTTATATGGGTGGAAAAAGCATATCCTTGGTTACCTAGAAATTGGGGAGGTACTTGCTATTTAGGTTTTCTATTTCCTGGGGCGTTTCTTTCAAAAACAGCAGATATAGCCAAATTGACCAGGTCACGACCTCGCCAGAATATTGAGGACGGGTTGATTGTAGAAGATATACCAAAATAATTTATACCATTTTGGGGCCAAGCAATAAACTCTTATAATATAAGGCGACTGTCCAGAATATTAGAAGAAAGAATAAATGGAACAACCAACATATTATATAACATGACTCTTGAGGAAAAAGGAATTAGATTGATGTCACTACAGAATGGAATAGCCCTTGACATAATCTTAGTTGATCGCAGCGGTATTTGAAAAATTGTGGGATCAGCGTGTTGCGTATTTGTAAGTACTCCTCCCCCACGATTTTCAAAGCATTAAGAAAATTGCATGTATTAAGCTCTGATCTTCACCCCCGTGAAGGAGGCTGGGAATTGAACATAAGCTCCTGTTTCTGGGAAGTGTTGCGGTCCTGGTGATGGAAGCTAATTGCAATCTTAGTAGCAATTCTGGGAATATTCATGACATGTTGTTGTTGCATACATTGTCTCCCCATAGTATGCACTGAAATTAGTGAGGAATGTGTACAAATGGTAGAATGAAAAAACATTATTAGACCAAACACTCACAATAGTATTGAATCCAAAACCATCAAAGAATTCATGGCAATTGATATTGAAAATAATAAGGCGGAGACAAGGAGTGAATGTGATTCAAAGTTCAAATCAGATTCCGAGTCTAATCTAAACACTTGGTCGAAAGAAGATGTAATGTATGGATGAGGCGTTTGGCATACGGCCAAGAGGAGGGTTTGTCAGTCTAGAAAAACGAGACACCCCTCGAACGGAAGGTAATGCATGATAATTGGTGGGCCCGAAGACCAACCGCCTCATTTAAAGTGTTAAGAAAATATGCTCATTAGTCATTACGTAGCTATTAGCTCAACTAGAGTGCGGCCATTTTAAGATGACCAGAATCGCCATTTTGTTTTCTCTCTGCTCTATCTAACGTTGCCACTTTGCCTCATGTAAAACTGTTTTGCTGTAGATATTATTTTGCTTCAATGGTCCAAGGTTACTAAAGACATGTTGCAACATTACGCTGGAGAGCCAGACAGAAATGCCCGGTTCCCTCCCTCACATATCCTTGAAGGCAAGGAGCAAGGCATTTTAATCAGTACACAGATGCCAGCAAGTCTCCTTAAAAGAATAGCAATGTACAAAACTAATATTAAAAGGTTTGAATTATGCTCTTCTTACGGCCCCCATTTCGGAGCAGTGTGAGGCCCCAGAGAGCAGGCTGACCTCGAGAGCGTGAATCGAAACCAGGAGATAATGAGGCCTGGAATGTGCCAGTCCCCTACGCGCAGCTTGCCCACGAACACAGAAGCGCTGTGTTCTCTCAAATAAAGAATGGTGTCTGTAAATTCGAGATTGCAAACTGTTACTAAATATGGTGGTCTGAGGTGTCATATTCGTCACCATGGTCAATCATCACCTCCAATTCAAAGGAAATTAATTGGGGGCGGCATTGAATGTGTCATTACTGATTATAAGATGCTCATTTTGTATATATTTCGCTCTCTTGCATCCCCCAAGGTCTGTTAGACACACGTCGTGGGGCGTGGGACCATTTGGCCAACTGGGACTATTTGTTTTGCAATAAACACTAGATTTTGGGAATACAACCTCGTGTTTGGTGTATCAGTTTGTGTGTGGTGATTGTGCCTTGTTTCCACATCCGAGGGTCCCTCAGGGGCCCCTTCAACCCAGGCTATCATAGCTCAACTGCCTGGGTTAGAACCCATTCATACACAAACACTCCAAGCATACCTCATACATTCCAGAAATGACATCACCACATACATAGAGCATCCAGAGGGTGAATGCAGAGGAAGGAAGGCTAATCCCAACAGCAACCTCGTCAAATCATTCAACATTGACGGAAACAATATCCCAGTTTCCAAGGAGGTAAAAACCTTTGGCTTTTATCTAGACTCATCCTTAAACCTGAAAAGACAAGTTAACGCCACAGCGTCTGCCAAAGCATACACTTGCAAGCTCATTAACGCATGTAAACCTTTCCTCTCTACTTCCAGTGGCACCTCCCTGGCCAGAGCATTAATCCTGTCTAAGATAGGCTACTGTAATGCCTTATATCTAGGGTCAAGTAAACACAATGTAAATAAACTCCAAATCATGCAAAACAACGCATTAAGGTCTGCATTAAACATTCCGAAAATGCAACACATCTCCGTTCTTAGACGTAGCACCAAATGGCTTGCTGTAAAGGACAGAATCAATTTCAAAATTTTAACTCTCACCCACAAATGTCTTGCCAACCTGGCCCTGAAATACCTAGCAGACAAATTTGCCAAACGCATATCCAAACGGCCTATCAGGACCTTACATTCTCACTACTTTGAAGTTCCCAGATACAAACTCAAGAAATTAGGGGGAAGCAGTTTCCCTCTATTGGCTTCCAAATTATGGAACTCCTTGTCTGTAGCATTAAGGTCTGAACCTTCACTCCATCGCTCCAGAAAAGATACAAAAAACCGGCTTGTCTCTCTTGACTTTTAACCCTGTGTCCTCAGACCACAACTGTAATTGTAATTGTATATACTTGTAAAATAAATTTGTAATATATAGTATTTGCTAGTAATTGTATATACTTGTAAAATGACTTTGTAATATATAGTTGTTGCTAGTAATTGTATATACTTGTAAAATAACATTGTAATGTAAAGCATTTGCTTCTTCATATAATAAGGTAATGAAATGTAATATAATGTCATCCTCAGACTGTATCCTCTCTTAAAACAATTTAAGTATCGTAAAAATGTTTGCATATCATTGTTGTCCATGTAACCTGTAACCTGTATTGCGCCCAGATACCCCCGGGTTAGGCGAGCTATACCAAATAAATAAACAAACAAACATCAGATCGTATGTTGCCAAGTCGAGGTTGTTGTGGGTTTGGTAGAAGGGAGGTGTAGGGGCTTAAGATTTAACAATTGATCTGCAATTACTGTGGTGAAAGTAAGGCTGCCAGGGAAGTGCTTTAAGAGCGGACTAAATATGGTCTCTTTTTTCAGGTACATAATTAGCCTGGCTGGCTGATTCTGTGTGTTTTGTAGTCTGTCAGCCCATTTATTTGGAATACTGGATACACCATATTGCAATAGCCTCGGTTTTCTGTGACCTGAGCGCTAGTTGGTTCCAGTCACTGAATTGCTTGTTAGATGGGAGGAACTCGCAGAGAAGGAAACCTAGATCTCTTCTGTTCCGTGATTGGAGACACTCAAATGGACTTCAGTTGGGGGCACCAATCTTGGGAAGGTCTCACTGATTCAACCCTTTATGTGGACCAAGCATTGTGTTATGTTGGCTTAGCCAGATGAACAAAGAACTCTGCTGTTGCGGAAAGTTCAGGCAACATCGGCATGTGAAGTACATTATAACAGTAAGCATCGTCACAGGAGATGTCATTACATACAGTAGTAACCCGCACTGCTAATTCGAGAGACCCTACTCATAGGTCACTTTCTCCATAGGGGATGCCAGGCCATTAGTCTCAGTCCTTCCATCTTCGTCCAAGTGGTTGATGTTGCAGCCATCACTGATCAGCCGATAATCTTGTAACAATTGTAAGACTAACTAAGGAAACACATCTATCTCTATGTACCAGAGCACCTGGCACAAAGCAGACAGGGGCTCGGGGGGAATGCCGAGGTCACACTAACTCACACACACTTCACTGGCTCGCTGACAGGTCAGCATTCCTCCAAGGTCTGCCACCGTCGCTTTGGGCTATAATTTCATCCCACCCTGCACCTCACAGCACACATCACATGACCTAGGAGTGAAGGTAGAAAGGTCTTGCTTTCTTATCTTTTGATCTATCCGTGGTTCAGCATGTTTTATGGTCAGGGATTTGGGGTTATCCAGTACATTGGAATTCAGGGGTCCTGAAACCAAAGCAGTTGGGGGCTGTAATTTAGGATTAAGGCTAGTGGGGTTGGATGCTCATGCCCTCCTTCGCATGGGATTGCGCTGTTCACAGGCACACAGCACTTTTCCCGTGGCCTTAAAAGGCACATTCTTCCCAGGGCATGAAGGTTGGCAACACTTTAGGACAGTGAAGGGTTTTGTGGATCCATGTAGTTCTGGGCTTTCTCATCAGTGTTTGAGCTACAACCTATTCCTGCACTCATGTTGGCGGCCTAGGCCTGGGGTGCTGTCTGCTGCACCACGTTTTAAGCTGTGGGCTACAATACAATAACAAACACTTGTGTATGGGTGCACTATAAATAAAACATCAATAAACAGTATGTTTGAGGTGAGCCAGTCATCAGTAGCGCTCCGGCATATACACAATAGCTCTAGTTGCTGCAAGCTTGTGGAACAAGTAGGCGCCTCAAACCTACTTCAATTAAACAACAAAGAACAGTAATATTTCCACTGGTTAGATGCACTGCTAGATTAAATTCTGAAAGCAACCACTAATGAAATACAGATTGCAATATCACGAGTGCAATATCAGCATAAAGGTAATTCGCAAACAAATCTTGAGTTGATATTTTATTCGTATTCAATTGCCAGAGGAATTTTCCGACATGTGTTTCGACCTACAAAGGTCTTTCTCAAGGCAAAACTGTGTGTTACAAACAATGCACAATACAAAATGCAAAGCCATGTGTATTCATTACGCAATATTCACCAAGAAACATTCATGTTCAAAAAACCAAAGCATGTAGGATCAAGGGCATGGATCACACGGGTGACATAAAAAAACATGCAAAACAATTTTGTTTCAATGAATACATTAACAAGTCAAAATGTGCAGAGAATGTGCAGGAACATGTAATCGGCAAATAAAGCCCCACCAGCAGGAGGGAAAAAAACAGAAACACATTGAGCCTCTATCATTACTATCATCTTGTGTGAAATCCTATCAACTTGCTCATACACAGTGGAAATACTGTTAATATCTGCTAAGGCCGTGCGGTCTAATTAACATCTTCAATGGAATACTCAATTGGTAATGCGAGGATAATAAATACATGTGTAGCAATAGCCAGAGCCCAGTGCCACTGTCTGTCGTGTTGTCTACTGCACCCGTCAGCCATTTAAAGTGTATGGGTGTGAGCTAATACCACTCCTACTCCCTAGTGCACTAAAGTGACCCATGTGTGCGGCGCAAGGAACCACGTGCCGTGTTGTAATAGTGACTTTGTCATGAAAAAACAGAACAAGATGTGTTCAGAGGATATATTACCAAAAAGCATGTATCCATCAATTGGGCGTCAAAGTAGAGTCAATACTGAATAGAAAGTCTGAAATGAAGGTTCTCTGATCCTGTTTACCCTATAGAAAACGGTGAAATATTATCTATAATCGGTCGAATGCACAACAAGTCATGATTCACTCTAGAACCTAAAACAAGGGGTGAGCCAGACAATAAATTACGTGTTGGTTATCTGGTAATTGCTTGAACTGGTGCAAATGCTGCGTTAATTCAGTCAATTGCAATCGTAGAAATATGAGAAAGATCTGATAAACCAACAACAAATAATTGACGTACGTGTGGAGAGATTGGAACGGTATGAAGTGCATCTTGCACACTGCGTGGAAAAATCTCGCCTTACCCGTGATGTTTCGTCGTCAGTGTGAGCCGTCCGATGTAAACTGAGTCGCGCTGCGTTCGTCCAAAACCACTCTATATGAATTTGAGAAAAGCACCTCATACGTGCCTGACGCGTAACTTGTCACGTGCTAATCCATAGTCACGTGCTCAAGTAACTCACTATCTAATGAATAATAGGTCTGTGGACCAAGGAGTGGAGCGCTGATGTCTATATTTTGACATCATGTGGGTCGAATGAGATATAACAAAAACTGTGCCCATAGTACAACGGCTGCATAATGTGCTGAACTGGCCAATTAATGCTGAACAAAAGTAAAGAAAAAGTATAAAAATATGTGTACAACTAATGTAACTAATTCTGAAACCATTAGCTGACAGGCGCAGTCCCGACAGTACGGCCGGCACCGGGCTCCACCAGTGCCACACAAATTTAGCGATTAGCCGCTGTGTCAAAATAACATGAGTGAACTAACTGCGTAATGTTCTTCCATCTGAAGCAAAATTTGGAGACCACGCACAACTGCCTATTTACAGAAAAACATGTAATTCAGTGTCTTTATTTAAACCCATAGTGGTGCTTCTGAGCCGACATATAGTACGTGCTTCCAACTTGCGTAATAATGCTAGACGGTCACCACCCCCTCGGGGGAGCACGTGCTTGCATTAAACCAATAAACCTTATGTCTTTCACATCATCCATTTGGTGGTGTTCTTGCCAATGGATGGAAATGGGCAGTTTAGAATCCAAACTTTTCAGATGAGCAAAATGTTCTCTAATACGGGTTCTCAATTCCCTGATTTTGGAACCCACAAATACCTTACCGCATACACAAAGAATCCCATAAACTACATATTTCGTTTTGCAGTTCATGAAATCATGTATTTGAATGGTGAGGCCATTGTGGCAGGAAAAAGAATCAGAACATATCGTAAACTTACAGAAATTACACATTACACATTTGAAAAATATTTTAAGTTTAGGAGGTAACCACGATAATTGTTCAGTAGGAGCAGACTGAGGTGCTTATAAAGAAGGACAAAGATGTCCTCTGAGTGTCTGATTGCGCGTGAAAATAATCTGGGCCGTTCCGTTATATAAGAATGTAAATCTGGATCTAACTTAATAATGTACCAGTGTTTGGCAAGCAATCTATATAGCAAATCTGTATTTTGCATGTACTTTGTAATAATCTGCACTTCTGAATAACTGGTAGATTGATTAGTCTCCCAGACAGTTAACATGTCGTCCTGTGCTATGTCGGTGGCACGTTGCATACCTTTCTTGATACATTTACTTGAGTATCCTCTTCTCCTGAACCTATCTGCAATAAAAGCACATTCATTTTTATAGACAGAGTACTGCAATTTCTGCAGGCATGATAAAATTCACCAAATGGAATATTGTCGATAACTGATCGCTTATGGCAACTATTTGCATTAAGAATAGAATTGTCAGCTGTGGGTTTTCTGAAAGTTTGTGTATGTATGGTCTGATTGGAAATACTAATTATTAGATCCAAAAATTCTATTTGAGTCGGGCTAGCTTATCCAGAAAATTCAATACCAAATGTATTGGCATTCAAATAGTCTGTGGTGGTGGATTCAGTGTGAATCCACCACCACTGAAAATGAGCCCCCCAGTGTAAAATCTGTGGTTTGCAATTCTTCTACCCCCATTTTGAATGCTACTCTGCCAAATGTGTTACCACTTGTGTCCACCACCACTGAAAATGAGCCCCCCGGTGTAAAATCTGTGGTTTGCAATTCCTCCAACTCCCATAGCGCACCTGTGCACACCACCCCACTCACTCTCCCCATGAAACCCCCTCCAGCCACCACTGAACCCCATTTTAAATGCTCTATGATTAACGCTAGGTCCATCAATGCCCACGTGTTAGACATCCACGACCTCCTAACCACCCATGATCTTGATCTGATCATGATCTCAGAAACATGGCTACACGAGGCCTCTGGCCTGGCGCTCGCACTTGCACTACCCCCTGGATACTCCATCACTAGACAAGATCGTCTATCCAAAGGTGGAGGCATAGCAATCATTGCCAAAGACTGCTTTTCTATCAGGAAGGTAGAGAAATCCTTACATAACAACAGTGACTACCTCCAAGTCAAAATCCACCTCTCTCCCCAATGTACCATTGCTGTCCACATTGTCAACCGCCCCCCAGACCCAACAGGTGACTTCCAAGCCTCTCTCATCCACCTCCTCTCTGACAACCTCAAAAAACAATCTAAAACCATTCTCCTTGGGGACGTTAACCTAGGTCTCCTGGACATTAAGGACCCAGCAGCCAAATCCCTTGACTCAGCCCTCAAGGCTCTGGGCTACAATAATACCATCTTTAGCCCAACCCACACCCAGGGCAGAACTCTCGACTGGATCGCACAACATAACTGCCCACTCATCATCACTGGGAACACTCCCACCCCATGGTCAGACCAACACATCATCACCTTCAGCATCCTCACCACCTGCTCCACCCCCCCCCACCCCAACCACTGCCACCCTGCCTCGCCAGAAGCTCCCGCCAGCTCACTAAGGAAAGGCTACTGCTCTTCCTCCAAGGCCCAGCCTTCAGACCCCCTTTCTCCACTGACCCAGAAACACTTGCTACAGCCTACGAAGTTGCCATCAAAGCAGCTATTGACTCCATTGCCCCCCTTAAGCCCCGTAAGTCTAAACCTACCACCCATTCCAACTCATGGTTCACCCCGGACCTCCTCACACTCCGCAATAAAAAAAAAGGCTGCTCTTACTCAGTGGCAAATGTCCCACTCTGACAAAGACAAAATAACCTTTAAATCCTGCTCCACCAAATATAAAAAAGCAATCACCCAAGCAAAGGCCAAATCCTTTGAATCTAGAATCTCGGAAGCCCAATCCAGCACCAAATAAATCTTTGCCATTTTCAGGGAGCTAGAGACACCTACCCATGCCCCCCAGAACTTCACCAAAGACAAAGCCTGGTGTGATGATATACAAACAGCCATGAAAACAAAACTGAGCCTGCTCCAAAACAAAATATTAGCCACCAAGCAAGCCCTACCCAACACGCACACCCCTATCCCACCACCAGCCCCGGATCACCCCCCAACCTTTTTCATTCAAACCCATTCTAGAAAAAGACATCATCAACATAATGAGGAACATCAAACCTCCCAACTGCAAAGGTGATGCCTGCCCAGCCACCATTATCAAAGATTGCACTGAAGCGCTTGCTCCCTTCCTTACAGCCTTTGTAAACACCTAATTTGCCACAGGGAAAGTCCCCGCTTCCCTCAAGGAAGCCTGGGTCCGCTCTCTCTTAAAAAAAACAACTCTCGACCCCACATCCCCAACAACTATAGACCTATCACCACTGTCCCGTTCCTCCTCAAAATACTGGACAAAGCAGCCTACCTGCAGGTTCAACACTTCATTGAAGAGAACAAACTCCTAGGATTCTGCCAATCTGGCTTCCGCCCCAGACACGGGACTGAAACTGCCTTACTTGACCTGAAAATCCAGATGGACTATGCCAGAGACATGGGCAAACCTGCACTTCTCTTCTTGACCTATCCGCGGCTTTCAATCTCGTTGACCACGATGTCCTATGCCACCACCTCTCCTCTACTGCCAAATTCTCCCCTCAAGCCACAGCATGGATCACCTTCTTCCTACAAGACAGAACCATGCAAGTATTCTCTGACCTAGCATCCGCCTCACCAACTATCATACTCTACGGTGTGCCCCAAGGCTCCTGCCTCTCACCCACCCTCTACAACATTTTCACACAACCCCTTTTTTACTCATCCTCGACGCCATGGGCATTTCATATACTAACTACGCCGACGACACACAGATTCTCCTCACCCTCACTGGCGACTATGACACTGACTCCATGACCCTCAACAACCTCTCCAACACCATCCAAGCCTGGATGGCAGACAATGGACTATGCCTCAACTCCGACAAGACTGAACTCCTCCTGGTAGGCTCACCCGACACGCTGAAAAATCTAGACTCCCAATTCAGCCATTTCACCATAGATTCCATCAAAATACCTGTCTCAGAATCAGTCAAAACCCTTGGAGTCTACTTGTTTTCCAACCTATCCATGGATAGACAAGTCAACGCTATAGCCTCTGCGGCTGCATATCATGCCAAACTAATCAACGCAGTCAGGCCCTTTTTCTCCAAAGAAAACTGCACAAACATAGCCAGAGCAATCACTGGATCTAGGCTTGACTACTGTAATGTACTCTTCCTAGGCACCTCCAACAAAAACCTAGAGAGGTTACAAATCATACAGAACAGTGCTCTCCGGGCAGCCCAAGGCATTGCCAAAAGGGAACACATATCAGAGGCCAGAAAACTAGCCCACTGGCTCCCAATAAATCAAAGAATCATCTTCAAGACTCTGACACTGGCCCACAAGTGCATTCACCTTACTGCCTTGACTACCTCTCTCAAAGGATCCACCCCGTCTCCTCTACTAGGCCAACCAGATCACCATATACAAACATGATAAGGTGGATCCAGCTTCCCATATCTCGCACCCACCCACTGGAACGCCCCACCTCCCACAATGCGAGGTGAGGCCTCCCTCAGTGCCTTCCGCAAAACCATGAAAACCATCTTATTCACATAAGTTGCACCACACCAGTGCTATCCATATCATATGCATATGTTCCTACTGCATAAACTGTATTGTAATGACTAACTGTACCAACCAAAATATCAGTTTTATGCCTTGTAGAATTCAAAATGTACCACTGAATGCCACTATTCCTGTAAATAAGCTCTTGCAAGTAACAGCGCCTCAATGCCCATGGGCTGCTAGTGCGCTATATAAATTTAAATAAATAAATAAATAAATTCCTGAAAAGTATCAATGGTACCACTCCATATGACCACTATATCATCGATAGACCTTTTCCATTCTACAATGGTGTCCCTGAATTTATGTGATTTGAAGATATAATGGTGTTCAGTTCCCCATGAAGAGGTTGGCTAACGATGGAGCATACTTAGCCCCCATGGCCACTCCCCTAGTTTGTACATAATATTGGCCACTGAACAGGTATTGCTTGTGTTCTAAAGTGAACGCCAAGAAATCTTTAATCAGAGAAACATGTTCCGTATAGGAGGCAGAATGGTTCCTGAAGCGTAGCTAATGCCAAATTGTGCTGGATTGCAGTATATAATGCTTTAACATCAAAGCTCACTAGTAAGTAGTGATCCGACCATTTGATGTATATATTGTGACAGACCTTCTGTGGCCCATCCTAAACCACTCATAATCGGTCTGACCTGTGGCAATTCATGGAACTGTTTGTGAATTCTGGGCAAAAAATACATTGTGGGCTGACTGGAAATGGTCGATACAGATAGCGTTTTTCTACATCAGTGAGTAGACCACGTGAGTGCCAATTTTGAATAAGGGTGAAGAGATTGGTTACTATTTGTTGGTTAGGATTCCCACTCAAAAATTGGTAGCAACCGGGGGTGGCTAGATGGTCATTAGCCATCCTAATATAGTCAGATTTATTCAGTATAACTATATTCCAGTCTTAATCGGCTTCTTTGATGACTATATTAGAATCCTGCATAAGATTAGTTAGTGCCTGTTTTTCAGAGTTAGAAATATTGTCATGTCTATATAAATGAATGTGCTTTGATTGCAGATATTGCAGTGCAACCTGCCACCGACCTAGCACGGGAGGACATGTTAACTGTCCGGGAGAATAATAAATCTACCAGTTATTCATAAGTGCAGATTATTACTAAGTATGTGCAAAATACTTGCTATATAAATTGCTATATAAATTGCTTGCCAAACATTGGTACATTCTTAAGTTAGATCCAGATTTACGGTCTTACATAACGGAACAGCCCAGGTTTATTTTCACGTGCAATCAGACACTCAGAGGACATCTTTGTCCCTCTTTATAAGCACCTCAGTCTGCTCCTACTGAACAATTATCGTGGTTACCTCCTAAACTTAAAGGTTTTTTCAAATGTGGAATGTGGAATATCTGCAAGTTTACGATATGTTCAGATTATTTTTCTTGCCACAATGGCCTCACCATTCAAATACGTGATTTCATGAACTGCAAAAGGAAATATATAGTGTATGGGATTCTTTGTGTATGTGGTAAGGTATATGTGGGTTACACAATCAGGGAATTGTGAACCTGTATTAGAGAGCATTTTGCTCATCTGAAAAGTCTGGATTCTAAACTTCCCATTTCCATCCATTGGCAAGAACACCACCAAATGGATGATGTGAAAGACATAAGGTTTATTGGTTTAATGCAAGCACGTGCTCACCCGAGGGGGGGTGACCGTCTAGCATTATTGCGCAAGTTGGAAGCACGTACTATATGTCGACTCAGATGCGCCACTATGGGTTTAAATAAAGACACTAAATTACATGTTTTTCTGTAAGTAGGCAGTTGTGCGTGGTCTCCACATTGTGCCTCAGATGGAAGAACATTACACAGTTAGTGCACTCATGTTATTTTGGCACAGTGGCTAATCGCTAAATTTGTGTGGCACTGGTGGAGCCCGGTGCCGGCCGTACTGTCGAGACTGCGCCTGTCAGCTAATGATTTCAGAATTAGTTACATTAGTTGTGCACATATTTTTACACTTTTTCTTTACTTTTGTTCAGCATTGATTGCCCAGTTCAGCACATTATGCAGCCCGTTGTACTATGGGCACAGTTTTTGTTATATCTCACAATTTGCATTCGACCCACATGATGTCAAAATATAGACATCAGCGCTCCACTCCTTGGTCCACAGACCTATTATTCATTAGATTGCGAGTTACTTGATCACGTGACTATGCATTAGCACGTGAAAAGTTACGCGTCAGGCAGGTATTAGGTGCTTTTCTCGAATTCATATAGAGAGGTTTTTGGCACGACTCAGTTTACATCGGGCGGCACACACTGACGATAAAACATCACGGGTAAGGCAAGAAATGTCCACGCATTGTGCAAGATGCACTTCATATCATTCGAATCTCTCCACACCTACGTCAATTATTTGTTGTTGGTTTATCAGATCTTTCCATTGATGGATCATATTTCTACAATTGCAATTGACTGAATTAACGCAGCATTTGCGCCGGTTCAAGCAATTACCAGATAACCAACAGGTAATTTATTGTCTGCCTCACCCCGTGTTTTAGGTTCTAGACTGTATCATGACTTGTTGTGCATTCGAGCGAGTATAGATAATATTTCACCAATTTCTAAAGGGTACACAGGATCAGAGAACCTTCATTTCCGACCTTCTATTCAGTATTGACTCTACTTTGACTCCCAGTTGATGGATACATGCTTTTTGGTAATATATCCTCTGAACATGTCCTATTCTGTTTTGTCATGACAAAGTCACTATTACGCCATGGCACGTGGTATCTTGCGCCACACACATGGGTCACTTTAGTACACTACGGAGTAGAAGTGATATTAGCTCACACCCATACACTTTAAATGGCTGACGGGTGCAGTAGACAACACGGTGGACAGTGGCACTGGGCTCTGGCTATTGCTACACATGAATTTATTATCCTCGCATGAACAATTGAGTATTCCATTGAAGATGTTAATTAGACCGCACGGCCTTAGCAGATATTCACAGTTTTTACACTGTGATATGAGCAAGTTGATAGGACTTCACACAAGATGACAGTAATGATAGAGGCTCAATGTGTTTCTGTTTTTTCCCTCCTGCTGGTGGGGCTGTATTTGACGATGACATGTTCCTGCACAATCTCTGCACATTTAGACTTGGTAATGTACTCATCGAAACAAAAGTGTTTGCAATGTTTTTTTTTATGTCTCCCCTGTGATCCATGCCCTTGATCATACATGCTTTGGTTTTTTTAACATGAATGTTTCTTGGTGAATATTGCGTAATGAATACACATGGATTTGCATTTTGTATTGTGCATTGTTTGCAACACACAGAGTTTTGCCTTGAGAAAGACCTTTGTAGGTCGAAACACGTGTCGGCAAATTCCTCATTTGAATACGAATAAACCATCAACTCAAGATGTGTTTGAGAATTACCTTTATGCTGACATTGGCACTCGTGATATCACAATCTGTATTTCATTAGTGGTTGCTTTCAGAACTTAATCTAGCTGTGCATCTAACCAGTGGAATAAATAAAACATCATATCATATAATGTCATAAAATGGCTGCTAGTCCCACATGCATGCTACACCTACAAACTGCATAATAGTGCAATTGTGTGAATGCCAATAAGGGCATCCCTCTCTGCCCTGGTCTCTTACATAATGGCCTCTGCCTTCTTCTAAAGCGCTTGGGGGTTTGGGAAGAATGTGCCCTCTTCCTAACAGTTGCCCCGCGCGATACACTATATGGGTCTCTCCATGTGCAGGATTTTGTCAACAACCCTCTAATGATTTGGGTGCAATTGTGGACAATGGACAAGGAAAGTCATTGTCGTACACATCAATTGTTTTACTATATCCATTAGGATCTCATAAGCCACTGATACGTTGTTCCATTTTGTCCTGAGGTTGGCTTATTCCTTCCCCTTCACAAATTGAGCTAGGTAATGGGCTGATGTCCACTGTGCTATAATCCATACATCCACTATTCAGCATATTTGAATGTTAAACTATTACACCTAAAATACTGAAAGATATTCCTTTTTCAGGGAGCAATGCGTCTATGTGGCTGGCAGGTATACAAAAGGAAGAATAAGGGCAACCTCCTATATCAACTTTAGATGTCAAAGTAGAAAAGCATGGAGATGGTGCCTATGCAGAAGCAGAATCATATGCATTGGTAGAGGTCTGTGATATTTTCAGATATGCAGAAAATAATAATGTGCTAATTCAGTAATCACGAAAATAATCAGTGTAATGGAAAAAAGGCTGTTCAAAAAGAACCACACGGTAATATTAAGGGTAACTGGTGATTTTGTTGCAGAAAAAATAAAGAGTACAAAATATTGACTTTGGTTAATAAAGAGGGCAAACAATAACTACTAGAGGTATACATGTCAAAATATAGATAGGAATGTAGAATTATGGTTGTGAGTTTTAGTTGTAAAACAAAATCGAATTAGACTTCAGTATAAAATAGTGCAAAGGGGAGGGAGAAACTGGGTTAATGTATTCAAATGCTCATGGGGGCTCAAGGGGTTTCCCCCCGTAAAGGGTATTTGCAAGGCAAATGTAGGTAGAAAGTAATATTGGTTAATAAAATGCTATTAAGAACCAACAAAAACAGGAAACAAAGTATTAAAAGATCCACTAGATGGCAGTCTCAGACTATAGAAACAGATTGCATGTATATATAAGGCTTGATGGAAAAAGTACATTGTTATTTATTTAAAAAAGTGATTTAGTTTTGTTATATATGTATTTAGATGTTATCCTAGCATTAAAGGTACATATAACCAGATTAAGGTGCTTTATGTTTTGTAATAATGCATGTGCTGACCCTCCCCAGTGGCCCAGAGTGGTTCCCAACTAATTATAACCTCCTGCAATCCTTCAAAATGTAGGATGCATGTATGCATCACAAAGGGATATAAGACCTATTTTTTCAGACAGCTACATGCTCCCTACGGTTATGCATATGGCCCAAGCATGACTGATGAATTAGTGATGCTTGGCTAAGTATGATATGCATCAAGGAGATTCAAATGCTCATGTTGAGGGCTTAGCAACTGATTATCAAAGCACTTATTGACCAGGTCAGGCCCTTCAACAGTAAGCCTGGCCATTTACCTGTGCCAGTGTGGAAACTCGCTTTGTTCAGCTGGATCCACCTTTCTCTTAGTTATACCTCACTTGAAGTTTGGCTACTGCACTTCTGATGAGAGATTCTGAGGAAAGACAAATTGGTGCACGCTGCGACATACAGATGGTCTATGAATAAGACAGAACAACTGGACATTTTGCCAGCGATTGCCAGTCAATGAGATCCACCCTTAATTAAGGCATTATTGTTTCAAGGTTTCATATTGATACAGTACAGGAAAGGTCTTTTTATGATTTGCACAATATGTTATGTTCAAGATAGTAACATTATGTTATTGCTTTGCAGAAAGTGCTTGGTAGAATCCGGGCTTCAATTGTCCTGGGAAGGAAACCTGTGACCAATATTAATCCCCCGATGGCATTCTCTACTAGTTTTGCTGGGAGATTCATCACTTTCACTATAGCTCTAATGTGACCCAAATGTCTCTTGCCAGCCAAAGTGCCATTTAAAGGCTAACAAGATCATTTTGAATAATATATATTTCCTCTGACTAGACTGTGCAAATATTTCATATACTATTGGCTAAGCATGAAGAAGTACATCAAAGGCCTGTGGTTGTTAACCCATTCTCTTCCAACCCCAAATTGTGGGCCTTCTGCAGAGTACCTATACAGATGGTTGCTTAAGGCTGGAACATTTAGGCAGAGGATCTAGTTATCCACTCCTATTTAGTAGTTGCTGTTCTAAATTGTGAACCTTGCAGTAAGCATTTGCCATGATTAAGAGGTGTATTTAAAGAAAGCGGTAGGTACTGAGAACCAAACTCACTTGAATTGACTATGCAGAGGTGTGTGTTCATTGCCCTTGGTAAGGAATGAAGGAGCGAGGAAATGTGCAGGTTTGCTTGGGCTAGTGGACCAGGTGAGAGTACAGTTTGGAGCTCCATGCCCTGCCTTTTACTCAAAGTGCAAGAGGGCTGTTTACAATAAAAATCAAAGTATCCAGTCCAAGACAGATGATCTGAGGTTGAAGGCAATCCCTTATTCCTAGTTGTTAGGAATGACAAGTTAGGGCAGGTTTCTACATGTTTGGTAGACCCTTTGAAGGATTAAGATTCCAACACTATAGAGAAACCGAGTTATATTCAAATAGGCCCAGGGGGAGCCGGAAGATGCCGAGCAAATGTGAGTAGGCATATGAGAAACATTCTCCTGGGTGGTCTAGGAAGATCACATCTAGGACTTGGTGTACTGGCTTAAGTAGGTGGAGAAACAGGTAGAGGTTAATTGAATTATGTGAAACACTAGTCTGGTGGGCTAGTGAGGAGTGCTATTGTAACATGGTTATAGCAGTGGGATGCCTGAGAAAAGCCAGTGCTTGAGGCCTTTTCTGGAGAGTAAATGGTCCTCCAAGCATCAGATATTAACAGGAAGTGTGTTCCAGATTTTAGGTAAAGGAGGAACGGCCAATTCTAGTGGAATTTCTCACTGGAATTTTGAGTCGGAGTGCAAAATCAGATCTGTGGGGTTTCTTAGGCATGTAGCGTGAAATCTTCTGCTCCAGGAATGTAGGCCCTTTATGGTGAAACAACAAAACCAAAGGGTCCTTCATTGTTTTCACATAGGAACAATCCATTTCAGAACAATATTAAAGTAAACATGATTAAAGTATAAACATGTGTGATACTTAAGTTTAGTCTGGATAATTCATAAATGCAAAAGACACATACGAAATGAATATACATTCCAAACATTGAAAATGACAACATACTTCATCACAAAATATTGAAAGTACAAATGCATACTCCCTATGTGAAAAACCAGGTCACACACTCAACCCAATCATTGCAAACTCATAAACAAAACATACATAGACATGCCACACTCATTTGTGCTCAGCTAAATTCATGAAGACAATGAAACACAGTACAGGAACATGAATTCATCTGAACGCCCATCACAATAGAATATAGTGTTTTAATTTGTTTACTCCAAAAAGGCCAACTGTGTTTTAATTAGAATTACTATGGCCATATATTGAACACTGGAAACCATTTTACAAAATATGAACTATGTTCTTATGCTGAAAGGTACTGTGGGACTCATTACGAGTTTGGTGGTATCTGGATGGTACATCTTCCAAGACACCACCAAACTGTATTACTGGCAGATTACAAGAGGCAGTGGCGGTGTAAATCCCCATTTTGTTGTAGTCCCTAGGACTCAATGGGGCTTTTTTGGTGGAATTACTGCAGATTTTGCAGATTTTCCAGCAGAGAGTTAGAGGGTTTAGCTCCAGCATGATACTGGAGGTAAATCCTCCACTCCAGGGCCATAGTATGGCAGAGGAAGACATTGGCGGTAATTCATTTACCGCCAATTCTTCCATGCTCCACCATACTTGTAATGAGGCCCATGTGAGTGATTCAGAAGGCTTTGAAGGTAGCTAAATATCTGATTGAAATCCAATGAAGGACTTGGAAGACAGGATAGACATGTGCACTAACTTCTAAGAGTAAGAGTAGTATTCTGGAATGCTGGAATGTTCTGGAATCTGTGAGGTTTTGTAAGTTGATTGGGGGAGCTCTGAGGTACAGAGTTTTAGCATAGTCTAGATGTGTAAAGAAGATTGCAATAATTGTGGTCACTCTGTGGGGGAAGGTTAGGAAAGGGGAAATGCAGCAGTGGATGTTAATGTGACAAACAGCTTTTCACCACTGAGTTGATATGAACTGTCAGAAACAATTTTGTGTACATGAGGCAATTAAATATTGTCACTGTATTAGGGGTAGGTGGAGGGCCCAGAGAAGGAGGCCAGAGGGTTAGCTGAGGAAAGATAGGGTTTTTTTACACGTAGCAAGATCTTTCCTTTTGTCAGGATTGAGGGGTAGGTGATTGGTTGTAATCCAGTGGCTGAGCTCCTAGAGGCAAGGTCAGGTGAGATGGACGAAGGAGTATTTGGAATTTGAAAAGGAGTTGAGTGTCTGCATAGTTGTTGCAGGATAGCCAGTGGTAATGCATGAAGGCAGGCAAGGGGCTGAAGTAGAGGTTAAAAATAAGAGGGAAGGCACCTCCTGTATGATGATACGAGGAGTGGAGGAAAAAGGGGGCATGCTTTGCAATCTGTTATAGAGGAAAGTGGAGATACAAAACAGAGCTAGGTCTCGATTGCCTATACCATGTAATCTCTTGTTGAGGATGGAATACTTGATTCTAGCCTGAATTGCTAGGTTATAGCCCTTCAACCCCACTCATGTTTCTGGCTAATTGGCCATGGTCAGTGAGGTCTACCTTGGGTCTTCAGACATGGCAAGCTCGGAACCTTTATTTGGGCAAGTCTGTGCCACTAGGGGGGACTTAAGCAATACAGAAAGGTGATGGCTGAAAGGGTTTATTTTGTCATTCTGAACATCCCTCCAGACAATAATTTCTCAGTCTGACATGCTTCTACATGGTTATGATTGTTTCAAATTCTTCCAGCTATCAACCTTCAGCTTTGCAGCTGTTTTCTGCAGAGGGATGTGGCACAGTAATTTGTTTGTTTGTGTATTTATTTCTATAGCGCACCAAACCCGGGGGTATCTAGTCTCAGTTGAGCAAATTACAAGTGTTACAAATAGGAATGTCACCAATTACAGATTACAGTGAACTAAATTAAGTTCAGGTGTGATGGTCCCTTTTGGAGTAAGACCGAGAGTAATTTACATAAGGTGTTTCCCCTTCTCTAGTGATATGGCCGAACAACAATATTCTTGAGGGTTTCCCACAGCAAAGGTCATGATTCAATGCACAAAATGTATATACCCAAAGGTGTATACCAACTCTCATGGCATTACCTAGTTATTTTTATTATAATATTGATCTCCTTACATAGGAACCCCATATACTTTTGATTCACAAAATAGTCTTTATTTTATATCATACAAAAAGACTCTAATGCAAAAACAGTGTATAAAAGATTACTTGCATTCATTAAAAAATTACATACATTGAATCTCTAATAACAATTCGATTTTTTGTCAAAAACACACTTCATAAACAACAACAACCCATACTGTACCACATACAACCCACATCGTTCATTCAATGTTATGATTAATTCAAAAACTTCCCGATAACAACCTTACGTGTTGCTGATTTGTAAGGTTCCCATCATGGCAAGTTTCATTGTGCTGGGGTGGATGGCATAAGAGAGAGAGGGTAGGATTGGGGGTGGGAGGATAGAGCTAAAAGTCAGACCATTATTACATTTGAAATAGTGCATTAGATGTTACCTCAGCGTCATCCTTTGTCTGAGTCAAGTTATTAACGTTCATGTTTCCTACGTTGCATCTGAGTTCCAATTCTTTTTCATTCATCCAACTTTGGTCCCACTGCCATACCGGGCTCTGCATATACTTTGTTAGTTATCTCTTTTTCTCCCTGACCACTTTGACTCCCATCACCCGAAGCCCTCTGTAATGGCGGTCACTGCAACATGTATCCTCCCCTCATGACACCGACACATTGTTGGCCCTACTTACCCCTCTGACTTCACGTTATCCTTCTTGGAGCATATCTCTGTTCAACTTCTTGGTCCTCACCCCTTTAAATGACTTCACTTTTACCAAGCCAACAAGCAGCCTTAACTTATTTTTCACTTATCTTGAGCTACTTACTAGTCTAAACTTTCCAAGCTGATGCCCATGCCATTATTATAAGATCTGATACCCTAACCCGTGACCCCTAAACTACAGCTTAACTCCATCCTCTGCATTAACTGCCTAGTAAGAAACAACCCTCACGCTTTGCCTCAACGTCCTATCCTCCTCTCTTGAATCTATCTGCTACACTCTGTGATCAATCTCACATCCACTTCATTGTCTCCATTTCCACTCCAGTGTGACTCCCCTGTCCCTCATCCATCACCCCCAAACAATTTCAGGCTGACTCAATAGACACAACCCTTGCCCAACTCAGGACCTCCCTCCAAGCCCTCTGTCCCCCCACCTGCTCTCACTCTACCATGCTTGCATTTACAGATTAAAAACCTGCACTGGTTAGCACTTTTGACTACTACATTCAATTATCAATATCCCATCCATCGAGTAACCAACAGCGAAGGTAAACCATGATCGTCCACATAAACGGTAGCATGAACCCTACTCTACATGCTGTGTACATGCCCTCTCTCATAGAACTCACCACTGAACTCACCTCCTCCAAGAACATACATCTTATTATGTTCTCTGCTCACACCCACACAAGTTATAAATGGCACAGTCCTGGCCATCCTTGCCGCACCTAAACTTTGCTCGCTATACTCATTACTATCCTCAGGTGAGTATTCCTAGTACGTGTCCTAAATATCACCAAAATACAGGAAACCCTGTTAAACCTTCTATCTTTATGGACATTATCCATAGAACCTGCTCCCCCCACACACATGCTCTTCTGTATCTCAATTCACTCCTGCTGACCCTGGCAACTAAACAATGATCTCCCACTATGCAAACAATCATGCACTCCTATGGAACGCATTGCATCCCTAATCATATAAGTAGAACAGGGGCCAGATTACAGAATCTTTGCACTGGTGAAGGTGCAAAGTTGCACGGTATTAGCACTAGGGCAATATTTGCCCTATTTCTATAAAGGCTTGGAACTATTAGTAAACCATTGCACCATGACAAGCACATTTAGAATGTTATAAGCAACTGACCCAGCACACTGAACTTGTTGCTTGCCTCCACCACCATCAATCTGGTTTCCGAGCATCCAAAGGCAAAGAAAACGTCTCTTCTGAACACCCGTGAGGAACTCCTTGCATCTCTTCATTCCAACTCTCCAGCAGTTCTCATTCTACTTGATCTCTCCTCTGCATTTGATATGGTCAACCACTCCATCCTCATAAAATGGCTCCATGATACCCTAGGTATCTCGAAAACGGGCACTGGACTGGCTGCCCCATTCCCCAATCACCGTCCGTCTAAGGTTATTCTGGGCTCTTTCTCCTCCCCCACCTCTATCTCCACCTGCAGTGTACCCCAGGGCTCCAACCTTTCTCCCTGGCTCCTTAACACCTATCTTGCTCCGCTTGCACACCTCATTTCCACTTTCTCCCCTAACTTCCAGTGTTACACAGATGGTATACAGTGATAATCCTCTGACTCCCATCATTCAAAAATATGTAAATCAGGCTAAAGCTGGTACCCTTATCCTCACATTCTCCGATTGGATGAGTGAATTATTATTTAAGCATTGGGGGTATGTTATACCCTCTTTGACAAACATTCAAACCCATCCTTGTCATGTCCTCTCTTTTTCTTTGTGGGTATTTTCACTACATCAGTTAGAATGTCTTAAAGTACTCTTTCCTCGTCTCTAGATGTTTAAGGATTTGTCTCTGCCTTCCAGAATGTAGTGCTCTAATCTCACTCTCCTTACCACTGGACTTGTGTATTCAGTCTGGGTACAGTGTCTCAAAAGGATCTTCCTTGATTTTCAGATTCTTAAGATGTTGCTTCAATCCCTAGACATCAACATATTCCACTCATGCTCTGTCTCTCTGCACTCTCTTTGTCTAACAGAATAATGTGACTCAAAGTTCTCATCATTCTTCTTTTTCTGATGCTTAGGGGATTTCCTTCAGTCTGCCAAGATGTCAGGAATTAGTCTCTTGGTCTCTCCCACTGGCCTCTTTCACTCCACCAGAAAACAGTGTTTTGAAGGTTCTCTAGGTTCATGGTTTCCATGAGTTGCTGGTGTAAGTCCTTCAATGTAAAGTTTCTCATTCCCACAGTTACCTTCTGGCTCTCCTCTCTCTTTGGCATCTTCTCTGCTGGGTCCCCTTGCAGGCCATTTGTGGATGCTCCTGTGTATTGGCCTTTGCATACATGCTAGCCCTTCCACAAAGAGCGGCCATTCCATCTCTGCTCCAGGGTAGACATGCCCTAGCATTGCTTTTGATTCCATCATCTCGCCCACCATGTTCAGGTTCACAAGCTCTTTCATTGGCTCATGTACTCTCTTCAGGTGCACCACAGGGTTGGGTCTCTCTGGGTCCTTCTTGTTTTTCTATAGAATCTTAGTCCTGCACTTCCTGCCTACTGGACTGCTCCAGTCTTCTATTGCCTCTAAGTGCTGCCTCTGGTCTCCTGACATTCAGATTTTTAAATCTTTTTGCTTTGTGTTAATTGCAATTGTTAACATATAATCCAAAACAAGAGCAGCGCCCTTACGTAGTGAGAACCCTTTACAATATAAGTGAATCCCAGGGTAATGCCACTGGCAGAAAACAAAGAGAGATGAAAAGGTCTCACTGGAAGTCCTCTTAAACCTAAAAGTGGGATAACAAAATAGAATACACGTATAACGACAAACTCTTCAACAGTTTGTGGCCCCTCTGTTCAAATCAAAATTGTACACTTGTTCCCCCTCATCCTAAAAAAAACATGAACTACCATTTTGTTGGGACAACTAGCCAACAACATTTGTAACAACCTTCCTATTTGGTTAGTGTCTCAGTGTCCACACTTGTTTCACTTGACACCTCCACCAACGCCTTTTAGAAATCCCCTTATTTAAGTTGTATTTTGGCGTTTCTATGTTGATGTCCTGAAAGTAAAAAAGCTATGTATCCTCATAACACTTCACAACTAGCCCTGTGACACTGACGCCTGGAGAAGCTGAATGAGCCTCAACCCATCCCCATACATCACAATGCATTCAGCAACAACAACCACTTTCCAGCATTACATGCTTTGGTACAGTACAGTGTGCACGCCCCAAGTCTCAGGACACAGGTAGTTCATAGGATATTACGGTATACAATTAGTGAGATAGAATATGAGTATCGAATCACTGTGCATGTATCCTTGTATTTTGCAGATCCCAGATCAGAACTTCTAAAATGAATTCCTGGGGTCTGAGACCAGGAATGCATGCTCTGGACCAGACTGTACAGTCTGTACAGTCAGTGCATATTTAGTTTAGTTTAGTTTATTAATAGTACAAAACAGTTTGTAAAAACCTTTTGTGCACAACAAATCAAATAAGACAGTAAATCATAAAAATCACAAACAATCCATTCATAAATACAATAACAAAAACAAATTTTTCTAATGAATCAGTCAAGAAACAACAACATATTAAAATCCAATAGGACACAAAAGTAAACTTCAATCAACTTTAATGAGCATAATATCGCAAGCATTTATGGAAAATGCAACGGGCACGATAAATGCATGGAAAACCAGGTGTAGAGAAAACATGATTGAAGCTGATATAAGTGAACAGTTATTAACATCAAATCCTAACAGAGGAAAAACAAGGTTTTGGCACCCAGATTGGAGACACACTAGATCAGAATGTGTGAAATATAAAATAGCTGAGACGGGAATATTCATTATCAAAAAGCTAAATGAATTGCCTAAATACCTGCGAAAATGTCCAGATTTTGGTTATTGCTCAATGATAATAAGATTTTGTGTTAATTTATGGCCTACAAGAGCGGTAACAGCATTAAGAACAATATGTAAAACCATGATAAATACATGGAGGTTTTGTAATCTAGATAATGAAGGGGAAACATTAAAGCACATTATGGTTCATTGTAAAGCTTTGACCAAATTAAGGCAGGAATATTGTTCGAAATATTTTAGCGAATACCAAATATTAACCTCCAACATGATATGGGGTATGATATTGAATGCTCAACATGTTTCCCTAAACCTTGCTACTATTAGATATCTATGAAAATTACAATTAGAATAAAAAAGCTAAGGCAAGCCAAATGATGAAGCTTCAATAGAAAACATACTGAGGGATAAACAATACTCATGAACAACTGTAAGGATAAGATCTCTGCCGAAGAACCCTTTATATGCAAAGACTCACAACATAAATACCATGTTTGTGAGAAATATGGAGTGATAACAATAAGCCCAGAGCGTAATCTCTGCTGGCTCATATGCATTGATGACGTGTGTGTCATCAACAATCGGGGCTTTTTGGCGGTGTGAGAAAAGCAAAGCTGGAGACTCCCTCTATACTTGGTATTGCATCCTTGCATGAGTATTCCAAGACATACAATCTGATTCTAATGGATTTTATATATATTGGTGAGATCAACTAACGAACAAGAAGATGTATATGACCAGCCATTTGACTAAAAACCTGCATCCTTTCATGATTTAAATATGCAACTAAAATTAACGAAAACGTTTACCATTCCTTTCTTTTTTTCCTATCCATTCGATACTTAAGTTGTACATTTTTTGTCCTTTCTTATTTATACTAATGATTGAAATGTTAAATGAATATTTGTAAAGTTGCATTGCAACTAAATCAAATACATTTTATAGAAATATTTTAAAAAGTATACTTCAATGGGGCTTCAAAGATTTCAGCGCAATCAGAATTTACATGATTGAAATGAAATGATTTTTCAAAGTTGCCCCACATCTTAGCAAGATGGTAAATCCAATTAAAATGATTCAGGCCGGAATGTACCCGGTTGCCAGTGAATATCATTTATGGCTCTTGCTAATAGCGCAGATTTTCACCATTATATCAGAGCTTCAACAATGAACCATACATGCATTGCGATTTTTTTTGTTTTTGTTTAATGAATTTCTTTAAAGATTATTTAGCATATGTAAACCGGATATGTTTTAATATAATGTTTTATTGGTTGATTTAAAGAAACATAAACAAAACGGCAGTAGTACATGTAATATGAATTACTAAGAGGAGGACAGTTAAGAACACAATCTTTCCAAAACAAGTAAGAGGATATGATAACATATTAGCATAACATGAGACTAAATGGTATAAATAACATAACCATTGAAAAAAAACATTGATCAGCAAGTAACTAAAACCTGAGAACCATGAAAAGGATAATATATAAACTTCATGAGGCGGTCTCTCCTCCTCCTTTCTCCTCCGTTCCCCTGTTCATCCCGATGATGTTTCTAGACAAGTCTTATCTATGAAAGTCTCATTGAAGCATGTTCTACCCCTCATCAGCCATAACCATCAAGGACCACATCATTGTTCCAGCGTTGGCCCATTTCTGCAATCACTCCTTTGCCACTGGAACTTTCCCCTCCCCCTTAATCACTCATTGTGCACCCTTTTTTAAGGAAGCCCTCGGCGGATCCTTCCTTTCCGGCTAACTATCGCCCAATCTCCACCACTCCTTTCCTGGGAAAACTCTTGGAAAGAAAAGCTGGCCATCTCCCAACATAATCTACATACTGAAACTGTTAGTTGCCTCCATGAGCACCAGTCTGGCTTCAGAGCAGCCAGAAGCACGGAAGCTGCTCTCCTGAACACCTGTCAAGAATTGCTCTCCAATCTTGACTCTAATCGACCTTCTGTCCTCATTCTCCTTGATCTATCCTCTGCTTTTGACATGGTCCACAATACCATCCTGCTCATTCGCTCCATGACAATCTTGGTATTACTGATCAGGCCCTGACCTGGTTGACCTCCTTTCTCACGAGTGACCCTCTCAGGTCCAAAAGGGTTCTTTCCACTCTTCTATCTCTCCCTCTACTTGTGGTGTTCCCCAGGGGTCTAACCTCCCTCCCTGCCCCTTCACTTATTACCTGGCACCTCTTGCCAGTGCATAGCTACGATTTTCAATGTTATGCGGATGACACTCAACTTTCTTTCAGGATCCACTCAGCCACCTCTACTTCTTCTCTCATACCAGACTGTCTGGCCGCAATTCAGGAATGGTGTGCCACCCATGATCATTGCCTTAATGCCAGTAAGAGTGAGATCCTCCTTGTTGGGACACCAGCTCCCTGCTTTCCACTCTCTGTCTGCCTGCCCTCACTAGACCCTCTTCCTGCTCCTCCCTGTGAGGCTAAGATCATTGGTGTCATCTTTGACTCAACCCTCTCCTTCTCTCCTCACATCTCTGACATCTCTAAGAAGTCAAACTATCAGCGGCACCTCCTCAGAGGTATTCTTCCTTTTCTCACTTTCCCCCAGAAACTCACTGTCTGCCGAACTCTGGTCCTCTCTAGGTTGGACTATTGCAACAGCCTCTTTCTAAATCTTCCTGCCTCTACCCTTCGACCATTACAACTTATCCAGAACAGGACTGTGAGAGTTGTCCTTGGCCTCAAGCCCAGGGGTCGTATTTCTCCAGCTCTGAAATCTCTTCACTGGCTCCCCGTGATGGGGAGGATAAAGGTCAAGAACCTCTGCATCGTCCACAAGGCTTTCTGGCACCTGGGACTGCTCTACCTCCTACTTCCTCTTCCAAAACATTTTCCTTCTTGAGCTCTCCACTCATCCACCTCCAATGTTCTAACGGTCAGACGCTTCTACAAGCTGAGAGCTGGGGGCCGATCTATCTTCTCGGCTGGGGCCTCTCTCTTGAACAGCCTCCCGGCCTCTATCAAACTTGAGCTGGACCAATTCCGGAAGCAGCTCAAGACCTTCCTTTTCGCTTCCCCTTTCTCTCTTCCTCTCCCCTGCTGGTGCACCTGACTGCTGCGCACACCGTTCACCTGGTCACCCTCTGAACTCGGGCCCAGGCTCCTGCATGTCCAGTTGCCCTTGAACTACCTCCTGGCTCCCCAGCACTTAAGGATCTGAATCTGCAACCCTACAGTCCCTTCTCTCTGCACATATGAGCCACCCGCTGGCTGCACTTGTGAGTTAACTGCACTTCCCCATCCCACGTGGCACTTGTCCCTTCCCTATTCCCTGCACTTGCGCAACCTATTTTGTCCTCCCTTTTTTTCTCCTGCTTGTCTAGTCAGGCCTAGAAACACTTGTGTACAGGCTCTTTATAAATGCCACATCAATGCATAACTGTAAAATACATTAGCAGAATCTATTGCAGTAATGAATATAATTGGCTAACAGGGGAAAGACAGAAACAAACAAAAGATATACATGATACCTTATGAAGGGTTGTATACGAATTGGTCGTATTACAATTGACCAATTCACACTTGACCGAATTTAAAAAGTAAGTTAGGATATATATGCGGGGGGGGGGAAACCCCCGCAACCCCTGACTCAATCCACCCCCCCCTGCAACACCCCACCCAATCCCCTTTTAATTATTATAAACTCAAACCAACTCACTATATATATAATAACTAAACGGTCAATTGTACAGAAGGTCAAATGTGATCGGTCAATTCGGGTAGTACATTTATCAAGTACCTTTATGAAGGGGTAGCTCAACAGTGAAGTATATTTATTTAATAGCAATCAAGTGCAACACACCACAATTGGATGTACAAAAAAAAGTTAATTAGCAAGATGTGGATTGTCGCAAAATGTTCGCGAGCCATGTGTAGACATGTTATGAAAAGTTAGCTAATTAGTGACATGAGACCGTTTGATAGGATCTGTGTGATTACTGCCCATCCGTTACTGCACGGCCGAAAATGTTGCATCCATTACAACAAATCTAGGCAAAAATAATTGCAGGGGGAGACCCCTTGACCCCTTCCCACTCCCACCCACTTTAATAAATAATGTAACACACCTCCCTCTCTATTTTCGTATAGCCCCATTTTAATCTATGGGACATTTTCGGCCGCGCAGTAATGTTATTTGCAGCAAAAGGGTGATACGACCCTTTGCTTGCATGCTGGCTAGTTTCTCAAGCATCGCAACAGTATCCACTGTTACTACTGAGCAAGGTAAACTATCGCTGCATGCTACTTCCAGGTAAATAAAATAAATAAATAAATAAATACGTCATACAACCCAAGCACCTACATGTTTATCATCTAGCTATGCGCCGCACAAGCCCATGTCACTAACACAGCCAGACCTATTGGCGCAGCCAGTGCTTGTTTCAAGTGCCCCTCACAGAGGTCTGCGCTCCTAACTAACTGTGGCTCTCCGGTGTCACCGATCAAAGGCAATGGTTAGCTGATGGCCCCAGCGTGGCTTCTAGCTCTTTTTCTTTCCCCATGTCTCTGTGTTTCTTGTAAGTGGCCCCTCGGGCATTGCTTTCAGTGGGAGGCCGCAGAAGTGAGAAATGGAGAGTGAGATGGAGTTTCCGGATCATCTGTCAAGTCACATCTCACTGGGCTGGGATGGGCACATTGGAGTTGGACTGTCCACAGCTGGCTTCCGAATCGATGCCAAACGCAAAGGCAATACTTCCACTCCCTAAAGCTCATTTTCAGACTTACCTGTGATGTGACTGCTTGGTTGAAATGAAAACAACGTGTTCACGGTTTTAAGGACGTTGCAGATTGTATTCACATGTTGTGTAACATGCCTGTATGAAGCAATAACTAAAATCATTCTGTGCTCTGTTTTAATGCATGAAAGCGTTACAAACAAACTATAGGGTCGTATACAGAGACATATGCTGCAATGAGGTTTGAAATAGCCCGCCCTGGCTCTCAACTCACATCTGGTCGCATTATGGTACTCACAGCGCTGCACATGCGATGTGGAAAAGCTTCACAAATTATGCACAAAGTAGTTGTCTAGCTTTGCCCAGTGTATTATATGACAATCGCTCTTGATTTCTCCCTCTCTCTCGCTCTTGCTCTCTCTCTCTCTCTCTCTCTCTCTCACACACTCTGTCTTTCTCTATCTTGTGCTCTTGCTCTCTCTCTCTCTATCCCTTCCTCTCTTCCTCTCTCTCTCCCTCTCTCCCTTGCTCTCTCTCTCTTGCTCTCTCTCTGGCTCACTCTCTTTCACTCTCTCTCTTCCTCTCTTCCTCTCTCTCTCTCTCTCTCTCTCTCTCTCTCTATCTTTCTCTCCCTTCCTCTCTCACTCTTTCTCTCTCTTTTGCTCTTGCTCTCTCTCTTGCTCTTTCTCTCTATCCCTTCCCCTCTTCTTCTCGTTCTCTCTCTCTCTTTCGCTCTCTCTCTCTCTTGCTCTCCCTCTGACTCTCGTTCACTCTCTCCCTTCCTCTCTCTCTCTCTCTCTCTCTCTCTCTCTCTCTTTTTCTCTCTCTTGCTCTTGCTCTCTCTCTTGCTCGCTTTCTCTCCCTTCCCTTCTTCCTCTCTCTCTCTCTCTCTCTTGCTCTCTCTCTGACTCTCTCTCCCATTCACTCTCTTGCTCTCTCTCTCTCTTGCTCTTTCTCTCTCTTCCACCCTCCCCTTTCCTCTCTTCCTCTCTATCTCTCGGCCTCTCTCTCACACTCTCTTTTTCACTCTCTCTTGCTCTTGATATCGCTCTATTTCTCTCTTTCACTCTCTCCCTTCCTCTCTTTTTCTCTCTCTCACTCTCTCTTGATCTCGTTCTTTCTCGTTCATTCTCCCGTTCCCCTCTTCCTCTCGTTCTCTCTCTCTCTCTCTCTTTTTCTCTCTCTTGCTCTCCCTCTCTCTTGCTCTCTTTCTTTTTTCTTTTTTATAAAGTGTTATTGGTTAAACAAAAATGTTAACCTTTAACATACAAATATGTGTTAGTCCGTTCCCTCTTTAGTGCACCATAACAGAACCTCTCATTATTTCAATTAATCACCCTCGACCAGTGTGGTGTCAAGTGTCCGTCCAATTTTATCGGCCATCATTAGTCTTTCTCAAAATTCTTCCTCTGTAGTTGGATTAACTTGGGCCACACAATCGCCCAAGTACTTTCTTCTTTGGAGTGAAAGTTTCAGGCAGGACAAGGTCAGATGTCTGGTTGTCTCCAGAATTTCAGGGTTTCCACAGAAGCGACATCTAGCTTCTTGAGCTGTCATCTGTTTTCTTAGGAATTGTACCTCCATGGATGGCAAGATGTTAAGCCTACATTGCATCAATCGCTCCCTATATCGGGATGATGGGAACCTTCTCAAGTACTGTCGGGGGGAAATTCTGCCGGGGTCGGCCGGGCCGTCCGTAGACCTCCGGGCAGGGAGGCCCCAACTCCTCCCGTATATCCCAAAAGAGATAGAGTATGAGACACACGCAAGAAGCAAGGTGACTCTGCTGTTTATTAGACAAAACGGCAGGGATGGGTCAAGGATCGTACGCGTCCGTCCTGACACACACACAATCGTGGGGCTCGCAGGCCCTTTTTACCTTAGTATGACGCGCTACTTGCGTCATCTTACAAAGTTTAGCAAAAAACCTATTTCCACTCTGGATTGGTTACTCGAGTGGTAGGGTTAGTATAGCATACATATAGAGAACGGTATTAGTGGTTGAGGGTTAGTCAGGTGATATACTTGGGCTGTCCCTTCAATTTGATACATGAAAATTGTTACATGAAGACCTCTGAGGATTGGTCAATGTTAATGGCGTCAATGATAAGAGCCCCATATTCTGATTGGTCCACTCGCGAGCCTCCCAGTCTGGGACTATCGCTGTTCCCAGCTCGCGGTGCACCTGTCATTTGCAACAATGTTTTTACTATGGGTAGGTGTAAACAATGTGAGGATTTATTCATATGTTGGGAGGTCGACTACTCCCACTGCTGCAGATGTCCAATGAGTCTTTTAATTGTATCTGCCTGTGTCTTGAAACGTGGGATTCAGGCGTCTCCTTCCTCCTGGGCTTGGCATCCTGTCAGGTTTGGCTTTGTCACGTGAGGTGAGACCGTGTTTGAGGCCGAATTCAGCACAATTAATATTGTTTTTCCCACTGTGTGCCTGGTTTATATTGCAGGTGCGACCTTGGCGTTGGCTTGCAGCGTGCGAGATTGCAACATCGTGCCCTTGGCGGTGTGCTTTCGCCGGGCTCATTCTGCAGGATCAGCAACCGGGCTCTCGCTCATTCAATGTTCATGGAAACTTTTGCTTGCGGCCTACTTGGGCCTGGTGCATAGGTGGAACCGTTTGATGCAGAGCTCTTTAGGTTACTGTATCATATTGCTCTATCCTCAGTATCGTGTCTCCGTTATATTCTTTATTATGGTACATGGTTCTTAGAAGAAGCGTGAGCAAGCCTTTTTAGATAAGTTCATTATGCGTCTTGCGTTTCTGCATTTTGAGAGCCTATGTGGAAAATAATAAAGATGCACGTCCGTGGGTATGTCTGTCGCCTATGTCATAGCACTGAGTATGTTCTTCGTGTGGATTGGTGTGGGAGTGTCCGGTGTGCATGTGTGCACAGGTGTGCTGACCATTGGCTAGGTCGTCATGGCATCTCTAACGACGTGTAGGTTTAGTCGAGTTGATCCATGCCGCAGGTGTCGGCATGGGCAGGGCGGGCTGCTGGGCAGGTAGGTAGGCACATCCGTATGTTCCTGTACCAGGGTATTTGGTCGTCTGGTAGATAGGCAAACGCCTCTCGTGGCGGGTGCCTAGGCCGTGATCCTCTAGGCCAAGCGCGAGAGGGGAAGGGCGGGAGCTTGTCCTTCCATTCTCCCACTTCAGTCCCCCCTCTGGTCGACTTGTCGACCACAAACATATCCTGTTCTTTATCTCCTCTTACTCTCCATATTTTAGTTCTCCCTCCCAAATGTCCATAGTGGTTAACATGGTCTTCAAATGACCAATACATATATTCACAGGTTCCTCCAGGAGTGCAGTATACCCATTTCCCTATGTAGTTCCTTGGGTTTCTTGGGTTTTCGAGCTTCACAGATGGTGGGTCCAGGTGGTTGGTGATGATCTGGTTGCGCAACTTCTCTCTCTCTTTTATGATTGTGCCTGTGTGTTGGCCGTCATCTGTTGGCATCAAGAGGTGCATACCAACCATTTCGATCATCTCGTCTGTGGTGCGTGCCTTCCGGGCCTTCCAAAATCTTATTAGATTAGTGTAGCTCCAGCCAAAATAGTACATCCAACTATAATTTTCAGTCCATCTGACAGCCAAGATGGCATCCATGACCATAATATTGAAAACCAGCTCTCATCCTTTTTCACACCTTTACTTTCATCCGTCATTTTTGAGTGCATCTGGGCCAATTGTAAAACTGCTTCTGTCAGTGTACCATTGTCAGCATCGTTGGCAGGGGTGAATGTGCAGCATGCTTGTCCTATCTTAGCGCAAACTCCTCCTTCCATTGCTGTGAGGAGGTCCAGTACATATCTGTTCTGAAGTGCTACCATCCTCACAACTCGCAGTTCCTCTTTTATTGCGTTGAATCCATTTACCGTAGAATTAATAGTCATCATTAGTTCCCATCGAGTTATCTGGAGCCATTTTGCGTTTGCGTAAGCCTGTAGTCCTGGATGTATTATTGAGGAGAAGAACATTGCTGCTCTGCTGAATAGTCTGTGCTCTGGTGGAATTGAAGTGAGTGCTGTTTCCTACCTTCCCCATAAGTAATTTCCTGTCAGAGGTTCTCCTTGTCTTTTCTTTCTATTCAGGACAGTATTATTGACGTCGGTTTTGCTCTCTGGCTCCTTCTGAGGTTGTACAGATCTCTTCTTCCTTTTGTTCCCTTCATCCATTTTGGGGAAGTTCGCCATATTGACATGTTTCTGGGGTACCACTAGTGATGGTACATTAACGTGCACTATTGTGCATATACCATTCCACAGAGGGGGCAGTGTGTGGTATGCTTTTTCTCCACAAGCCCAGTAATGGTCCATTACTACTGCTGTTCCTGCGCCCCGCTCACGTAGCTCCATCACGCTTTCACAGTTGGTGTTGTATCCTACGTCCACCTCCCCTTTATGTTGGTAGCATACCTTAGGCGCAGTTAGCGGCAGTATTGTTATTGGGTCTTCATCCTTCTCCATCCACGTGAGCATGGGTACGTACTTGACCCAAGTCATCCAACATCTGTGGTTGTGTCCATCAATAGTTGAAATATTTTCTCTTGTTACCATGTTGCTACCAACCACTCCTATGTCCCATTTGTTGTTCATGTACACCTTCCCTGTTATTATCACCAGTGGTCTTTCCCAACATCCGTTCTTACCAGGGACTTCAGTGGCGTACCAATCACATGGTAGGTACTGTAGTGTTACTTTCTTTGTTTCTCCTTTTTCAGGACCACTTGTTATGTATCTGAATCCTTCAGCATGTAAACTGCTCTTGTGGTAACTCAAATAAGTCTTGAGGAAGTTGTTTTCATATGGATATGTATCTCGTGTTTTCCACACCAATTGCACCACTGTCCCTTGAAATCTTCCTTTCGTCTGGAACAGTGCCAGGTATATTATACATCGTGCTATTTTTTCATCTATCTCCGTGGCAACAAATGTTTGAGAAGCGCTCATGGCATATGGTATTAATGAGCAAACGTAGCAGCTGTCTTCTGTTGTCTGCTTACCTATGTGGGTCATGTGTTGGTACCATATGTTGTTTGAGATGTGTGCTGAATCTTGTATGTAATCATCAATACCTTTATTATCTGAGTATGTGCTGCGTTTAACTCTATTTTCCTTGTGTGGGATTTTACTAGTACCAACTGACGTAACACCTGTTGCAGCTGGGGGTGGGGGTGTATTAGGTTTGGGTACAGCAATAATATTGATAGCATAGCTGTACTGCCATACAGAGGCAGCCAAAAATCCGGTGGTCATTAAAATCCCCATCAATTTTATTAAAAATGCTAATTTCACCGGCATTTTGCTCTTACCTTGCTGCAGTCCGGCAGCGTATTCTTGCGACGTTACAGTTGCCCGCCTGAAAATTCTTAATATGCTCGATATTAAGGTTAGTTATTGTTTTTAAGCTCTCCCTATCAAGTAGTCATTCAGTGCCCAGGCGAAGAGCTGTTCCCACGCCAATCTAAGCGATCTATCTTTTAGGGCAGGCAAGTATGGTTGGAGGTGGGGCATTGAATGTTCTATGGCCAAGAGGAATGCTGTGTTGTAGACACGTACCCTCCTTCTTTTCAGGTACGTTGGCCTTTTTATTTCATATACAAATTGGTGTGACAATTCTTCCAGGTAATTATCGTCTGAGGGTACCATCTACTCCTGGGCAGTGAATTGGTTAGTTATCTACTTTCTTAATAGTACAATAATACGCTGTACCTGCATGTGCGAGAGAAAAGAAAGAGAACATTCAGGTGTTTACATGTGTATATGTGCAAGACAATGTCCTTCAGTTCAGTTATTACTACAATAGGTAGGGGGTCAATGGGCAGACGGTTTGGGCTCAACTGGCGGAAGTCTCTTTACTCTTTAATCGTGTAACCATGGGGTGGGCAATATGGGGATCACCCCTTTCTTTTCTAGTAGTTGTCTCTGGGGAATCTGAGGGGTGGCAGGGTATGGGGACACTTAGGCCGTTAGTTGTAGTAGAAGTCTCTTCCTCCGTTGGTGATACTGTTGTTGTTCTTCCAGTGGGCCTGTCGGTGGCGCTGGGGCGGGTCTGTAGTTTGTAGATCTTTACGTCATGTAGGTGGTTCCAAGCACGTTTGTCCTGTAGCTTTACTGCTCTCGTTGATACCTCCTCTACCAGATGGGGGCCAGTGAAGCGTGGGCTGTTCCACTTTCTGTTGAAATTGCGAAGTAGTACGTGGTCACCTTTAGCAACTTTGCACAGTCTTTCCTTTTCCAATTCTTTATCCGCGTCTTTTTGTTGATCGCTGTTAGACCCGCCCCGTGTGCGCTCGAGCTGTTGAGACACAAACACTACACTAGTTATCAAAGAAAATACATATTGGTACATTTCATCACCAAGGACGTTTGCAGTACTCTCGTGATCGGTAAATGCTCTTGATGTTGGCGTTAGGGGAAGGCGCATTTGACGTCCGGTAACCACCTCGTGAGGGGTGAGGTCATGGTCGGAACCTGGTCTATTCCTTAGCTCAAATAGGGCTAGTGGAAGGCAATACAACCAACTCTTCTTTGTTGTTTGCTGTATTTTTGCAATTGCCTCCTTTAATAGGCCATTCAGGCGTTCACATTTACCGTTGGCCTGTGGGTGGTATGCACATGCAAATTTATGCTTGATGTTCAGTAAGGATGTGATGTGCTGGAACATTTCGTTTGCGAACTGTGGGCCATTATCTGACCGCAGTACCTCGCACACTCCCCACCTGGGGAAGACCTCCCTCACTAGGAATTTAGCTGCTCTAAATGCATCTGGGTGTGAACAGGGCCCTGCTTCAATCCACCTCGAGAATGGGCATACTACTACAATCATATACCTATTTCCTTGACATACGTTGATCATATCAACATAGTCAATATGGAGATGTCGGAAGGGTCCCTCTGGCCGGGGTATAGTACCTCTTATCACCTTCAGAGTGTGACCGGCCGTAAACTGTTGACATGTGAGACAATTGCTGATAAAATTTAACACATGAGAATTTAACTCAGGGCAGAACCAGTCTTCCCTAATTCGTGCTGCAATTACTTCCTTGCCTGTGTGGGCTGGGTGGTGTAGTTGGCTCAGGACGGTGTTCAATAGTGCCAGTGGTATTACAATCTTTCCAGTGTCACCCTGGCGCCATAGTGCGTCAGTTGGTGACATTGTGCATCCTCTTTTTACCCATAATTCTCTTTCTGCCATTGGTGCAGCCGCTTGTAGCTCCATTATCTGTGTAGCTAGGAGGTGGGTGTACCCTTCTCTTATCAACATCTCCTTAGCCATTCCCCTCCCTCTCCCTCTCTCTGACTCTGGGGGGTTCCATATCTCACCAAAATATGCAGCATACTTCGCATGTGCGACTGCTGCTGCATTCCCTTTTGAAATGTAGTCTTCACCATTGGTGTGTGCGGTGCATTTGACCAAAGCTAATTCTTGGGGGTCATTTATTGCTTCAATTAGTTCAGCCAATAGGAGGGCATGTTGCACTGGAGTGCCATCAGCTCTCCTAAACCCTCTTCTTCTCCATTTCGACAGCCCTGAGTGGACAGTGGACGTAACATATGCGCTGTCGGAATATATGGTCACTTGTTTGTCAAAGCTTTCCTTCAACGCCAAGATCAGTGCAATTAGTTCTGCTGCTTGAGCGCAATAATGCTGTGGTAGTTGTACACATTTCATTGCCACACACACCGGTACCTCTATCATTTTTACCACTGCTGCCCCAGTCCTCCTTATACCATCCCTTTGATCGATAGTTGATGACCCATAAATGAACAGGAGCTCACCTCCCTCTAGTGCGTTCTCTTCAATGTTTCTAGTACATGAGTACATTTCAGTGATTTGCGTACAATCGTGTGTATAATCTCCTTCCTCAAGTACTTCTGCTAGGAACCTTGCAGGGTTGACCGTGCTACATCTAACAATTGATAGTTCAGTTCTGGATAGGATGATCTCATAACCTGATGCCCTTTGCGTGGTTAGGGTGGACTTAGGTTTATTCAATATTGCAAATAGTGCATGTTCCACAAACAGTGTAGTCGGGCACCCCATGGTGATTGCTGATGCTTTCTCTACCGCAAAAGCAGCTGCGGCGAGACCTTGTTCGCAAGGGAAATGACCTAACATCACAGGGTCTAAGTGGCCGCTGTAAAATGCTACTGGTTTGTAGCCCATGCTTGTTTTTTAAACCAACACTGCTTTCATTACTGCTGAGTCGCAATGTGAAAATATAAAGAATTGTCGCTCATAGTCTGGGGTTGCCAGTACCGGAGCAGTTGATATCGCATCTTTCAGTTCATCAAAAGCCTCTTTCATTTCCATTGTCCACCCCAACTTTTTCTCCCCTTTATTGGCTTCCTTTAATGCCTCAAGCAGGGGTCCTATGTATGAGCTATAATCAAATACCCATGCTCTACAGTAGTTGCAGACCCAGGAACTGCTGCAGTTCCCTCACTGTTTGTGGTACTGGTGTTTTTGAAATGGCCTGTGCTCTTTGTGGTGCAATCTTTCTTCCATGTTGGGATATGAGCTGACCAATGTAAAGTACCTGTTCTTGACAGTACTGTAGCTTTTCCATGTCTACCTTGTAACCTTTGTCAGCATCTTTAATGAGTCCTCTCTGCATGTTCTTTCGTTTGTACTGCAAATTATTACGTCGTCGACATACTGCAACACTGTGCTTTCCACTTCAATGTTACCGAAATCCATCTGTATTACTCTGTTGAATATTGAGGGTGATTCGCAGTACCCTTGTGGCAATCTGGTGTGTTTCCACTTTGTGTTTCTGTAAGTAAAGCTTGTCAAATCTTGTGAGTCTGGGTGCAATGGTATTGAGAAAAAAGCATTTTTAAGGTCGATCACTGTAAATCGTGATGCTCCTGCTGGAATGCCACACAATATTGTGGCCGGGTTTGCGGCTATAGGGTATTCTGCTTCTACTATGTTGTTCAAGGGCCTGAGATCCTGTATGAAGCGCCAAGACCCCCCTCTAGCCTTGCGCACTGGGTATACAGCCGTGTTACATGGTGATTCTGAGGGGACCAATATGCCATTAGTTATAAGGGCCGTTATGGTTTCATATATGCCCTCATCTGCCTCTTTTGATAGTGGGTACTGTTTCACTCTGGGGAGTATTGCACCTTTCTTCAATTTTATCCTTACTCACCCTATACTTTTTATGCACCCCACGTCATAGGGGCTGGTAGTCCATAATGATGTGGGTACTTTTGTCATATCCTCCTCAAAGAAGGGAACTGGGGTGGATGTGGGTGCCTCAAGTGCCATTGCAATTTTCTGTGCCACTTGTTTGTACGCCACTTTTAGCCATATTTCCACACTCATCATGAACACCATTTCACCTTCCTCCTTTTCTTCTGAGAACAGCTCCTCATCTGACACCTGGGTGAGTCTACATCCTTCTGCTAGTGCTATCACTGCCCTCCATGCTCTTCCTTCTCTGTCTTGGGCATGTACCGCAATGTAATCAGCTGTTGCTATAATGCTCTCAATGTCCACTGGAACCACCTTTCCTTCTGGTTCATTGACTGGTGTTTCTGGTCTGAACAAATAGGCTGCTGGCCTCCTCCAAATCTTTCCCTCTATCCCTGGCATCCATGCAAATGCCATGTCTGTCCCGTACTGGAATAGTTCACCATCTACTGGCTCAGCCCTAATCGCTGTCTGTCCGCAGTAGGCTTGCATAATCTGTCGTGCTGTGAGCATGTTAATTCCTGGAGTAGAGCAAATTATGCCGTCCTCCGTAAAGGAGATCGTCATATTCAACCTGTTCATGATGTCTCTCCCCAGTATATTTACTGGTGAGGCACTATAATATAAGAGTGGGACTGACATGTCATAATCTCCTATAGATAAGGGAATATTATCAGTAAAGGGAACCAACCCTCTAGCCCCAGAGAATCCTTGGATGTTCATGGCTTCGCCCGACATCTTAAATTTACCTTCCCTTATGCAAGACCGGGTCGCCCCGGTGTCAACAAGGAATGATAATTTTTTGTCACCTATCGTTACCTCTATGCGTGGTTCCTCCGCACTATTCGGTGTTACTGACAGGATGGGACACACCAAGGCCGTCTGTGGGCTATCCTATTGAGGATACAACGATTGACCATTTCCTGTGTAAGGGTTGTGTCCCAGAACCGTCACCCTACCCTGTTGTGTTTGTTGTGCTTGGGGTTGTTGTGTTATCGCTACCTGTTGTTGTGGCAGTGAATATGTCTGTGGCTGTTGCTGTGTTATTAGTTGTTGCTGTTCATTTCCCTGTTGCAACGTCTGCTGTTGCTGTATGCCCTGCTGTTCCTGTGTGGGCCTTGGTTGTCCCTGTTCGCTCCATGATGGTGTTCCTGGTCTTACTCTACACGTGCGTGGCATGTGCCCTATTAATCCACAACTCCAACACACTGGTGGTTCCCTACTCTGCCATGGAAAGCTTCCTGGGTTGTCCTGGTATACTGGTTGTCCGGTGGGGTAGGAATATCTAAGTCCTCCCACCTGCTGTTGTGTTATATCCGTATCCTCTCCCTCTCATAATTCCTCCTCTTCCCCTGTTGTAATTATAATACCCAGCTCCTGGCATTGAGTATCCTCCTCATGTTGGTCGTGTATGGTTGGAGTGGCGGCACCTGTTGTGGTATAGTCTGTGAAGGTGGTATTTGGGAGGGATCTTGTGCAGCCACTACTTGTGTGGGGCTTTGGGTCATTGTTGTAGGTGTAGTTATTAGTGCCCCTTCCATTGTGTATTTAGTACGTTTTTTCTGTACTAATTTAGCCTCTTCCGTTTTCCTGTCCTCTTCCTTTTGTTTCATTTTTCCTTGTCATGTCCTGCAATGATGCACTATTGTCAGTTGTATTTCTGGCCATGCTTTTGCTTCCATTCCCACTACTTTCTTCAGTTGTTTCTGAACTCCTTCTGGGAGCCCTTGTACTAGTATATGATAAAATATTGCTGGTGTTTTGTCCCATTGTTCTCTAGTTTCCATGCGCCACTTCTCTTGGATTTCCTGGATATAATCAACAGGATCTTCGTTCTCACGCATCTTGCGTGAGGTAATTGCTTCTATGTCTGATGTGTCTGGGTACTGTACCCTCAGTGCCTGCCATAGTGCATGTCTGCAGTTTGCGAATGGTGCCCCATCGTGCGATGTGTTTGCTATTGTTACCCCAGGGAATCCCGCTCTCTTCCAAATGTCATCCGCTGCATCCCCTAATATCGATATTAGAAGGCCCTTTACATCTCCCACTGCCAGTTTCTGTCCTGCGGTGTGTTTTTCCATTTCATATATCCATTTACCCGCACCTCCACTTAATGATGGGAGCCTGCATTTTATATTTTCTTTGTCTGTATCCATATTTCCCCTACTCATAACTCTTTCTTCTCCATCTTTTCCCCTTCTTCCATCATTTCCTGTATTTAATGTGGGCGTGTGTATTCGTCCTTCCTGCCTGCATCTAGGGAGGTCTCTAAGCCGACCTGCATAGGGTGTCAATTCGTTTGTGAAGGGCGCAAGTTTGATTGTACGTAATGAGCGTGAGGTGGTTGAGCATGTGGGTTGGGATGGGAGAGGGTGTGATGGTGACGGTGTGGCTTCATGTGTCTGTCTTACCGCTATCCCTTGCTCGTCCTCCTCACTTCTCTCCAATTCATCCTTTCTCCGACAGATCCATGGTGAGTCTGTATTGGTCCGGGTGGTGTATAGTTTATCTAGACTTTCCCTTTCACTGTTTCTTTCTTCCTTCTCCATTCCTTCTTCTTCCTCACTACAAAAGTCATTCACAAATGGCAGCCCCCACTCTGTCTTTTTCCCCTTGATTGTTACTGTTTTTAAGTATATTAGGTCCGGTTCTCCCTTTTCTCCTTTACCAACCGTTCCCCTTTGGGCTAATGTTGTTGCTACTTCTGCGTCTCTATACACATACCCCCTTACTTCACTCTCCCTCCTCCTATCTTCTCTTTCCCCTTCATTCCTCTCCTCCATCTCTCTACCAATTTCCTCCCTTTTCCTTTTTAATTCCCCCATTACTTCGCTACTCATCTTTTCCAATATCCTTTCATCCTCTTTCTTCCTTTCCCATCTCACCCTCTCCCTTTCTAATATACTCTCTATCACCCTCCCTTCTTTGTATTTCTTAGTTGTTTCTGATAGTAATCTCTTCTTCCACATTGCCATTTCTTTTTCTTTCTCTTCTTCTTCCCTTTTCCTCTCTCGTAGCACTGCTCTTGATACCCTTTCTGCTGCTGCTTTTACCCTTTCAGCTTCTCTCCTTTGCTCCTCAGTTCGTTCCCTTATTTTTTCCAATTCGTTCTTACCTTCTTTCCTTCCCCTCGCTCTCTCTCTCTTTCCTCCCGCTCGAGCTGTTTGATCAGTTCATTCTGTTCATCCCTTAACTCTGCTAGTCGTTCCTCCAAAATCTCTTCCTTTTGTCGTAACAGCTCTTCCCCTCTCATTCCACTCTCCCTGGTATTATCCTTGTCTATTTTCCTTACTACCTCCTTCTCTTCTCCTGTTAATGAATATCGTAATTTTAATAGTATCTGCGCAGCTACCCACTCATCATGTCCTATTTCCACAGTTTGCTCTTCTCCAGTCCTCCCCTCCCCTGCTGGCATCTTCCTATGAGCCACATAAGGTGGCGGGCTGTATGCTGGGTTCGAGTACCCCTCAGACGCCCTTAACTGTCCTCTTTCTATTTCTCCTAATTCTCTTAAAGGGCACAACCCCCCTCCCTCTGTTTTCACTACCTTTGCTAGGGGTATATCGTTGCTCTGTTCCTTTTTTATTTCATTTTCTTTTGAGTTATTATTCTTTTCTCCTCCCTCTTGTCCGTTCCCCGTGTTCTTTGGGTCTTCACTCCCCTTTTTCCCATTCTCTCCTTCCTCCTTAATCTCTTTTTCTTCCGGTATTTCCCCCACAGTGAACATTCCATTTGGTCCTGGTCGGGTCCCTTGGAACATCCTCCATAAGTTAAACACCTCCACGTGGTTTGTCAACTTCTTCCCTTTGTATGTATTATGCAGATGGTTTAATAGTGAATGTTGGGTATATGGATCGAAGCTACCATTAGGCGGCCATGGTGTTATCATTTTGTTGTCCGTCCCCTGTGTCCATTCTATGCTATACTTGATCAGTTTCTCCCTATGGGATGACAGTGTGGTACACATGTGTTGTAGTGGGGTAGTGAGGGTGTTCCCCCACCCTCCCGATCCTGTCCCATGTGACATAGTAGCGCTCCACTTGTTATCCTTCCCCTATTTGGTAGCTATTACCTTGCTAACACTTACAATACACAGCCTTATACCTTTACCTGGCCCCGTAAATTTGGAGACATGCGATAGTCCGCTAAGGAAAATTATTAAAATATAGTATTTACACTTGTATATTCTCTTCTTTCTTTCTTCCTTTACACAACACCCTTACGGCCCCCTGCGGCCGAGGTGCACGTAGCCCCCTGCGGCTGCGTACCCCTTGTGACGTTCTTATACAGTCGCCTATTTTCATTTGCTCCTCCTCCTTCTGCTACACTCGCCGTGGCCGGCGTTCTCCGTGCGCAGCCACGTTCCCCGTTTCGCCTTTCCCCGATCAAATCATTACCTTTTATCTCCGTTTCCACTCCCTTACCACAGTTCTCTTCCCCACCACTCTCAGAAAGAAAGATGCCTTGTGCTCGGGATATCCTATGAAAGTCCTACTGGTGACGTCACCGATCTCTTCGAACTACTGGTAAGTTCTTCATATATTCTTTAAGTCCAAAATACACTTGTAATCTACCCCCATTAACCTCACAGCTGTCTTCCTGTCACTCCTGGAACAAGGTAATCAATAATATAATCGGACTGCGCACGCTGCGTCGCCTCGCGTGTGATACGCCCCTCGACAGGAGGGCTTAACGAGCCAATTATCTTCCGTATTGGGCAACTAACTAGCTACCGCCTACAGGGAAACGTCATCTACCTATCGAGTTTCTTGCTCGAACAATAGGGATCCTCATCTACTCATTGATCAATAAATGCCAAATGCTAGGAAACCACACACACACCCTTACACGTAGTCGCGACCTAGGCCAATCAGTGTCTACGAGCGGCCGCACGTGATGTTTTCGTGCTCCACCCCCCTCTCTCGCGCAACGTAGCCGACTGCTCTCGCACTCGTTCAGCTACCATTCATTTCATTGCCAACACTAAATTGTCAAACCTTCGCCACGCACCTGTGCAACACCTCCCACCTCCCACTTTTAATTCCTCTCCCCTCCCTCACAATTTCACGTTGCTTGTTGTGCGTGGCATGCTCACCAAGTTCTCTTGATGCGGGGCCGCTCGACTGCGTGCACCCCTCCAAGCGGCTCGCCACCTCCCCTCGTCTGGACCCTCGCCAACCGCGGGCGGGATACTTCTCAACCGGCTCCCGAAGGCCAATATCCAGATTGCGCTGTCCGGTCTTCTCGCAGTTCCGCGATGGTCCTGTAGTCCTCAGAAGGGGGCAACGGCAGAGGGGGCCGCGCCGCCGGGCCTCCTCGCAACGGGAGTTCCTGGAAAAAAATAAAAATAAAAAAGCAGATCTTAAACCGATCTCAGCAGTGCCTCCAACTTGTCGGGGGGAAATTCTGCCGGGGTCGGCCGGGCCGTCCGTAGACCTCCGGGCAGGGAGGCCCCAACTTCTCCCGTATATCCCAAAAGAGATAGAGTATGAGACACACGCAAGAAGCAAGGTGACTCTGCTGTTTATTAGACAAAACGGCAGGGATGGGTCAAGGATCGTACGCGTCCGTCCTGACACACACACAATCGTGGGCCTCGCAGGCCCTTTTTACCTTAGTATGACGCGCTACTTGCGTCATCTTACAAAGTTTAGCAAAAAACCTGTTTCCACTCTGGATTGGTTACCCGAGTGGTAGGGTTAGTATAGCATACATATAGAGAACGGTATTAGTGGTTGAGGGTTAGTCAGGTGATATTCTTGGGCTGTCCCTTCAATTTGATGCATGAAAATTGTTACATGAAGACCTCTGAGGATTGGTCAATGTTAATGGCGTCAATGATAAGAGCCCCATATTCTGATTGGTCCACTCGCGAGCCTCCCAGTCTGGGACTATCGCTGTTCCCAGCTCGCGGTGCACCTGTCATTTGCAACAATGTTTTTACTATGAGTAGGTGTAAACAATGTGAGGATTTATTCATATGTTGGGAGGTCGACTACTCCCACTGCTGCAGATGTCCAATGAGTCTTTTAATTGTATCTGCCTGTGTCTTGAAACGTGGGATTCAGGCGTCTCCTTCCTCCTGGGCTTGGCATCCTGTCAGGTTTGGCTTTGTCACGTGAGGTGAGACCGTGTTTGAGGCCGAATTCAGCACAATTAATATTGTTTTTCCCACTGTGTGCCTGGTTTATCTTGCAGGTGCGACCTTGGCGTTGGCTTGCAGCATGCGAGATTGCAACATCGTGCCCTTGGCGGTGTGCTTTCGCCGGGCTCATTCTGCAGGATCAGCAACCGGGCTCTCGCTCATTCAATGTTCATGGAAACTTTTGCTTGCGGCCTACTTGGGCCTGGTGCATAGGTGGAACCGCTTGATGCAGAGCGCTTTAGGTTACGGTATCATATTGCTCTATCCTCAGTATCGTGTCCGTTATATTCTTCATTATGGTACATGGCTCTTAGAAGAAGTGTGAGCAAGCCTTTTTAGATAAGTTCATTATGCGTCTTGCATTTCTGCATTTTGAGAGCCTATGTGGAAAATAATAAAGATGCACGTCCGTGGGTATGTCTGTCGCCTATGTCATAGCACTGAGTATGTTCTTCGTGTGGATTGGTGTGGGAGTGTCCGGTGTGCATGTATGTGTGATGCTGGAAATGCATCAGAGGGACAGGGCCTCTGAATCCTTGTCCTTTACTGCTTTTTATCGTGTGTTCTGTCGTGTTTTCTGCCCAGGAGTCCATGTGGGACTCCTGGCAGTGCAGCTCTCTCTTTTGGTTTGGTGAACAGACCCATGGGATACCCTTATGGCACCCATGGGTAGGGGTACAACCCTGTGCCCCTAGTGTATGTTTTTGGGCACCTGTGGGTGGCCCACAGAGCAGGGTATGGGCTGGTGGCAGCTCCATGCTGAAATTGACAGGTGCTCTGGGTCTCCTCCATTTTGGGATACCCAGGCCCTGCCATTGGAATCAGTTGATTCCTGATGGAAAACAAGATGGACCCTGTGGCCTCTTGCTTTCTATTGCCTCTTACCTTGTTTTCCCAAAGTTCTGGGAAGCCCTGACTCTGTCCCTTCCCCCTGACTGGCTGTTGGGTGGAAGTTCCATATATGGTGTTGTTGTGAAGGCCCAGCTAGACTGACTGGAGCCTTCCCATTGACTGTATGTTGTGGGTGCCTCCTGTGGGTGGGACCTGGGTGAATGGAGTGGGTGACCAATATACACTCCTTGTTGTGGTTGTCTGGTTTCTAGCATGTGAGACAAAGACTGAGACAGCCCTGCCCGAAACTGGCCTGAATGCAGTGTGTAGTGTTGAATGGCTGGGTACTTGTCCCAATCCACATTCCTTGTTGTGAGTGTCTGAAAGGGAGGAGTGTGGCCTGAATGCACTGTGTGCCTGATTGGCTGACTGACTGCATGAATGCCCTTCTGTGTGATTGGCTGCTGTATGTGTGCCAGCAGTGTGGATGAGAGACAGAATAGTATATCTGGGGACCTCTCACCACTGGAAATTGTTCAGAAGCGTTCAGAAGCTGAGTCTCCACTCAAGAGTAACTGGAACTGCTGACCCTCGACGCCCAGCTGGAAGAAGAAGACTTGCTGCTGCATTTGCTTCGACCGATCCGAAGGCTGCCGTGTTCGTTGCCGTCGCCCAGGGTTCGCAGGTCTGTGTAACCGCTGGAGGCCCGTCGAAGTTGTGTTGCCCAGCCGTGGGAACCACTTGACGGCATGCCGCCGACGACCGGAGCCGTCTGCTCCTTGCCTAAGAACATTTGAATCGAAGGACTCCCTCGTCCGCACCGTCGACCGCTTTATCCTGCCGGGGAAAGTCGAGGACGACCAACGCGCCGAGGAGAATCCGCCGGTGGGTTTCCCGCCACCTCACGACCCCAAAGACTCGAGCGACTCGACGCCCTTGTTGGGCCACCGTCATTTACAATCTTTGCGGTCCAGAACTAGTGTCGCCGAGGTGCCCCGCACGCCTCTTCCTCGCAGGACGCCGACGTCTCGACGCCGACGAGCACCGCTCAGATCGAAGCCTGCCGCCTCATCGACGCCGTTCTACCCTGTGTGTTGTCGGACGTTCGACGCCCCGTGTCTCCCGCTTGAAAGGGAAGGCATTCAAGAAGGGCCGTCGATTCCCCGACACCGAACACCGAGTTCCTCGATGCTTCTCGACGCCTCTCGACGATCCGTGACTCCTGCTTTAAAGGGGGTCACTCAAGAAGGATCTGTCGACGCCTCTTCGAAGAACTCGACTCCACCAGGTACATTGGGGGGGTAAAAACATTGTAGGAGAGAATAAGACTATTGAACAATATATGGACTGGGCTTGTGTTATATCTCTTTATTTTACAGGTTGCCCAGGTGGGGGGATCTCCACACAGAACTGTGTCCAGTAGTAGGGGCCAGTCTTCTGCCTATTGTTTCAACCATCAGTTATCTCTCCTCCCTCTATTGCTGGTTTCCTTCTTATTGATCTGTGTGACATTTTGACGGTATTGTGAATGCACTGTAATGAGGTCTAATAGTAGTGGTACCACTTTAGAAATTGTAGATATTTACCATTATTGATTTTCCTGAGCACAAAGTGCGTTATTGTGATAAGTGTACATAACCCTTGAATATTAATTATATAAAGACTGTGTTTTCAGTAATACAGTGTGTGGACATTCCTTTGTGGGGGCTTGGGGATACACTGTACTTAAGAACCAGCCTGCATCACCTCCTGAGAAGCTAGGCCTTGATTGCTCGTCCATCGCTACCGTAATAGAGAATCTTGGCTGGGGTCCTCTCTGCCTCTCCTCTACCATATAGAGAGCGGAAGTACAGACCCCCCCACCGGTCTTTACAAGCTGGTGGCAGCGGTGGGATGCTTATGGTTTTAAGACTCAGTGTATAACCGTGCCACTTACAAAATATCCGCACTTTATTAAATTAAGGTTTGGGTGTGTTCCCAATAACTGCATTACAAGCAATGGAGTCCATTGCGAATGGTAAATTGACTAGGATGAGCTTAGAGGCTCTCCAGAGTGCTTGTGAAGCCAGGGAGTTAGACTTTGTGGATAAGTCTAGGGCTGAGCTGATAGCTGCCCTGGTGGACTACCAGACTGATGGTGAAACTCTTGATGAAGGGGGAGATGCAACCAGTGAGGACTCTGCCCCTGGGGTTGTCGCTGAATCTGTTTCTGGGAATGCCGCCATTCCTGCTGCCTCTGTTCCGAACCCCAGCAATTCCATGGAACTTGAGTTATTAAGGATGAAGTTATCCTTTGAATATCGCAAGTTGGAAATAGAAGCTGAGCTTAAGAAAGAGGAGCTGGCACAGCAAGTGGAACTCAAGAATAGGGATCTTGCGCTCAAAGAAAAGGACACTGAATGTCAGAGAATCCAGTTAGAGAAAGCTCGAGTGGAGACTTCAGCTAAACCAATTGAGAGTGGCAGGTCCCCAGCCACCAAGTTTATGAAAGATTTGGTTGGTGTGTTTTTGGAGGGTTCAGATATCCTCCAATGGATTGAAGCGTTTGAAATGGCTTGTGCAATTCATGATGTAGATAAAAGAGATTGGGCTAAGTGTTTGTTAAGCAGAGTGCCTCAAACTGGATATGACTGTATTCTGAAGATGAGTGTGGAAGAAAGGGGTCAGTATGAGTGTATGAAGTCTGCTTTAATTGCCAAGTTTGGCAAGACACCTACCCAATACCTTAAAAGGTTCAGGGATTTTAAAAAACGAGAGAATATGTCTTGGGTTGACTGGGTGAGTGCTGCGCACATGAACATGATGGGGTGGATTGACGGGTACAAGGTGAAAACTTTTGCTAAATTATCCCACCTGTTGTTTTTTGAGCATTTTTCTGAAGCCTGTTCCCCAGAGCTGCGTCAGTATGTTGCTGACCAGAACATTTTGGACCCCTTTAAGCTGGCTAGGTTGGCTGACAAGTGGGTCTCCCACCGGGTGTCCCCTAAGGACTCCAGTGGGAAGGACAAGGACAAGGACAAGGAAAAGGGGACCTCTCAGAAAGCTGAGGAGTCCCAAAAGCAATCACAGTCGGGTAAACCAAAACCTTCCTCTCCTAAGACCCAAAAACCTAGTGGGGATAAGTCATCTGTGGGTGGGAATAAGAGTAGTGGTCCACCTGCTGCAAAGCAGGCTCCCATTGGTTCCAGTACCGTACCCCGCACTCCTGGCACTTGTTGGGATTGTGGGGCTCTGGACCACAGAAGGGGTGACTCCAAGTGTAAAGGTAAGGCACTTGGAGTACAGGCTGTCAGCCTGAGCTACCCTTACCCCATGTCTGAGGTGGAGGCCACTGTCTTCCCCTCCTCTACAGGAATCACCTTTGGTGCTCCTGTAGAGATTTCCTTAGTGTCCCTTGGGGCCTGGGACCAGTACGCAGAAGTACTGGCGACTATCCCGCAGAACACCCATAGGTTTTTGAGAAGTGTCCTCTTGAATGGCCAGCCTTCTACTGGCTTGAGAGACACTGGGGCAAGCATGACAGTGGTGGACAGGACCCTGCTCAAGCCAGAGGACTATGCAAGTGCTCCTCTGAGAACCACCAGGTTAGCTGGTGGGCCTCCCAAATTATCGCCTGTAGCCTTAGTCACCCTCATGATTGGAGACAAGACAGCAAAGCTTCCTGTCCTGGTTCAGGACAATGTCCATGCTAACATTCTGTTAGGAAATGATCTAGTAGAGTTGGGGTTGATCTCGGATGGTCTTCCCATGACTGCTGCTGCGGTCACTAGGTCACAGGTGACACCGGGTCTGGCTGTGAGTCAGGTACCCGAGCCAAAGGCGAGGCCTAAGGCAAGAAGAAGGAAGACCAAGAAGGCCACCTCTGTGGGGGGAACACCTTCTCTTCCTGCTGTTCCGACAGCACCCATTGGGATCCAGGCTCCGGACGGGCTGGGTCCAGTGGAAAACCCAAACTCAACTCCTGAGGGAGAAGAGACAGAAGACTCTCCTGTGGGAGAGGTTCTCAACCCGGAGGATCATCCCGACCTTCAATGCTTGTTAGCTGAAGGGGGACCCTCCCGGGCAGACTTCTGTAAAGGACAGAGAGAGTGCCACTCTCTCGAGGGTCTGAGGAAACAGGCCCTGTCCCAGGCACAAGGAGGGGTGCCTAGGAATTTCCAGATTTATTGGGAGGGTGAGCTCCTTGTTAGTGAGCCAACTAAGCCTGAACCTGGTGCCCGCAAGAGGTTGGTGGTACCCCAGGTTTACAGGCCCTTCCTACTGCAGTTGGCGCATGAGGTGCCCTTGGCTGGTCATCTTGGGACCAAGAAGACTAAGCGGAGGCTCTCTGCCCATTTCTACTGGCCACGGATGGGAGTAGAAGTGGAGTCCCACTGCAGGACCTGCCCAACTTGTCAGTTGTCTGGCAAGACTGGAGGCAGGGTCATTGCCCCACTGCAGCCATTGCCAGTGGTTGGCACACCGTTCGAGAGGGTGGGCATCGACATTGTTGGTCCCCTGGACCCTCCCACTTCCGGTGGACATCCGTTCATCCTGGTCTTGGTTGATCATGCCACCAGGTACCCTGAGGCAATACCCCTTCGGACTATTACTGCCAAGGTGGTTGCCAGGGCTCTCCTGGGCATTTTTACCCGTGTTGGATTCCCCAAGGAGGTTGTCTCTGACAGAGGATCCAACTTCATGTCCAGTTACATGAAGACCATGTGGAAAGAGTGCGGGGTAACCTACAAGTTCTCCACCTCTTACCACCCCCAGACCAATGGTCTGGTTGAGAGATTTAACAAAACTCTCAAGGGCATGCTAGGTGCTTTGGAAGAGCCCCTAAGGAGGAAATGGGATCTCCTCCTGCCATGCCTGCTGTCTGCTTACAGAGAGGTACCTCAAGAGGGTGTTGGTTTCAGCCCCTTTGAGTTACTCTTTGGACATCCCGTGAGGGGGCCCCTCGCCTTGATCAGGGAAGGCTTGAAAGCCACCCCTCCAGGTCCCGCCAAGCAAGTGGGGGACTATGTGTTAGGCCTCAGGCGGAGGATGACACAAATGATGGGTCAGGCAACAGCAAATCTCAAGGCCAGCCAGGAATTGAATAAGTACTGGCATGACCTTAAAGCTTCGCAAGTGGATTGGACTCCGGGACAGGAAATCCTTGTGATGGAGCCTACAAAGCCTAGAGCTTTGGCCGACAAATGGACTGGACCCTTCAGGATAATCTCCAAGATGGGCGAAGTCAATTATCTGGTTGACATGGGTGCCTCTGGGGTAGCCCCTCAGGTATTCCATGTCAACAGGCTCAAGCCTTTCCACAGGCGAGCAGAGGTCTCATGTCTCTTGCTAGCTTCAGGGCAAGAAGAGGATGAGAGTGAGCCCCTTCCTGATTTGCTGCATAGCAACCCTCAGGATGGCTCAGTGGAGGGAGTACGTCTCTCTCCAGATTTGACAACAGAGCAGCAGAGGGCCTGCAGGGCTTTGCTCCAGCAGTATGCCTCTCTGTTTTCACTGACACCGGGCCTTACACCGTGGTGTAAGCACGAAATTGACACTGGTGACAGTGTGTCTGTCAAAAGCAGGTGCTACCGTATGTCAGATACCGTCAAGACCCACATCCAGGCTGAGGTCGCCAAGATGTTGGATCTGGGTGTTATTGAACCCTCAACCAGTCCCTGGTCCAGTCCAGTGGTCCTTGTCCCTAAAGCAAGTTCCCAGGCGGGTACCAAGGATTGGAGGTTCTGTGTGGACTACCGAGGAGTCAATGCCGTCACCAAAACTGACGCGCACCCATTGCCCAGGGCTGATGAGCTCGTGGACACCATAGGTGCTGCCAAATTTGTGAGCACCTTTGACCTCACCTCAGGCTATTGGCAAATAGCTCTGACGGACCATGCCAAGGAAAAGACGGCATTCTCCACACCTGAGGGACTCTACCAGTTTAGGGTCATGCCTTTTGGGTTGAAGAATGCCCCTGCCACCTTCCAGAGATTGGTCAACCATGCGCTCAGTGGGCTGGAAGCCTTTTGTGTGGCTTACTTAGACGACATTGCCGTCTACAGTTCCACCTGGGAAGAGCATTTGACACATCTGGATAAGGTGTTGCAGGCCTTGAAAAGGGCTAACCTCACTATCAAGGCCACCAAGTGCCAGATAGCTCAGGGGAAAGTTACCTATCTTGGTCATGAGGTAGGAGGGGGTCAAATCCAGCCTCTCTCCAGTAAGGTACAGGACGTACAGAACTGGGAGACTCCCACTACTCAAACCCAGGTGAGAGCCTTTTTGGGCCTCACTGGGTACTATCGCAATTTCATGGCAGACTATGGAACCATAGCTGCACCCCTGACAGCTCTAACTTCGCCCAAACAGCCTAGGAAGGTTAATTGGACCGAAGACTGTCAGAGGGCCTTTGAGGGCTTGAAAGAAAGTCTGTGTAGGGCACCTGTGCTGTGTGCGCCTGACTACAGCCGACCCTTTATCGTCCAGACGGATGCCTGCGACACCGGAATTGGAGCTGTCTTGTCCCAGTTAGATGACAAAGGGAGAGAACATCCTATCATATTCATCAGTAGACAACTCAAGGGTAGAGAACTTAAGTGGGCTACTGTTGAAAAGGAGTGTTTTAGCATAGTTTGGAGCCTTAGGCGTTTTAGGCCCTACCTTACGGGGTCCACCTTCAAGGTCCAAACAGATCATAAGCCCCTGAAGTGGCTTATGCAGATGAAGGGTGAGAATCCGAAATTGCTCAGGTGGTCCATTAGCCTGCAAGGGCTAGACTTCACCATAGAGCACAGACCAGGGAAGAGTCACGATAATGCAGATGGCCTTTCCAGAAGGTATGTTGACCGTCTGGATGAGGGTGTCTATCCCGTGGGAGATTAGGCACCCTCCACCTCAGTCTGGGGGGGCGACTGTGATGCTGGAAATGCATCAGAGGGACAGGGCCTCTGAATCCTTGTCCTTTACTGCTTTTTATCGTGTGTTCTGTCGTGTTTTCTGCCCAGGAGTCCATGTGGGACTCCTGGCAGTGCAGCTCTCTCTTTTGGTTTGGTGAACAGACCCATGGGATACCCTTATGGCACCCATGGGTAGGGGTACAGCCCTGTGCCCCTAGTGTATGTTTTTGGGCACAAGTGGGTGGCCCACAGAGCAGGGTATGGGCTGGTGGCAGCTCCATGCTGAAATTGACAGGTGCTCTGGGTGTCCTCCATTTTGGGATACCCAGGCCCTGCCATTGGAATCAGTTGATTCCTGATGGAAAACAAGATGGACCCTGTGGCCTCTTGCTTTCTATTGCCTCTTACCTTGTTTTCCCAAAGTCCTGGGAAGCCCTGACTCTGTCCCTTCCCCCTGACTGGCTGTTGGGTGGAAGTTCCATATATGGTGTTGTTGTGAAGGCCCAGCTAGACTGACTGGAGCCTTCCCATTGACTGTATGTTGTGGGTGCCTCCTGTGGGTGGGACCTGGGTGAATGGAGTGGGTGACCAATATACACTCCTTGTTGTGGTTGTCTGGTTTCTAGCATGTGAGACAAAGACTGAGACAGCCCTGCCCGAAACTGGCCTGAATGCAGTGTGTAGTGTTGAATGGCTGGGTACTTGTCCCAATCCACATTCCTTGTTGTGAGTGTCTGAAAGGGAGGAGTGTGGCCTGAATGCACTGTGTGCCTGATTGGCTGACTGACTGCATGAATGCCCTTCTGTGTGATTGGCTGCTGTATGTGTGCCAGCAGTGTGGATGAGAGACAGAATAGTATATCTGGGGACCTCTCACCACTGGAAATTGTTCAGAAGCGTTCAGAAGCTGAGTCTCCACTCAAGAGTAACTGGAACTGCTGACCCTCGACGCCCAGCTGGAAGAAGAAGACTTGCTGCTGCATTTGCTTCGACCGATCCGAAGGCTGCCGTGTTCGTCGAGGACTGACCCGAGAGAGGACCTGGCTAGGCGCCCTCTTCCCGTGCTCCGAGGGACCATCGAGCACCGCTGAATCTTCGCCGAAGCGCCCTGGAAGTCAGACCCTCGAAAGGCTGCCGACCCGAGACGGGACCGCCGAGGAGATCGAAGTGAAGCACCCGGACATCGACGCTGTCGAAGTCCATTGCCGTCGCCCAGGGTTCGCAGGTCTGTGTAACCGCTGGAGGCCCGTCGAAGTTGTGTTGCCCAGCCGTGGGAACCACTTGACGCCGTGCCGCCGACGACCGGAGCCGTCTGCTCCTTGCCTAAGAACATTTGAATCGAAGGACTCCCTCGTCCGCACCGTCGACCGCTTTATCCTGCCGGGGAAAGTCGAGGACGACCAACGCGCCGAGGAGAATCCGCCGGTGGGTTTCCCGCCACTTCACGACCCCAAAGACTCGAGCGACTCGACGCCCTTGTTGGGCCACCGTCATTCACAATCTTTGCGGTCCAGAACTAGTGTCGCCGAGGTGCCAAGCACGCCTCTTCCTCGCAGGACGCCGACGTCTCGACGCCGACGAGCACCGCTCAGATCGAAGCCTGCCACCTCATCGACGCCGTTCTACCCTGTGTGTTGTCGGACGTTCGATGCCCCGTGTCTCCCGCTTGAAAGGGAAGGCATTCAAGAAGGGCCGTCGATTCCCCGACACCGAACACCGAGTTCCTCGACGCTTCTCGACGCCTCTCGACGATCCGTGACTCCTGCTTTAAAGGGGGTCACTCAAGAAGGATCTGTCGACGCCTCTTCGAAGAACTCGACTCCACCAGGTACATTGGGGGGGTAAAAACGTTGTAGGAGAGAATAAGACTATTGAACAATATATGGACTGGGCTTGTGTTATATCTCTTTATTTTACAGGTTGCCCAGGTGGGGGGATCTCCACACAGAACTGTGTCCAGTAGTAGGGGCCAGTCTTCTGCCTATTGTTTCAACCATCTGTTATCTCTCCTCCCTCTATTGCTGGTTTCCTTCTTATTGATCTGTGTGACATTTTGACGGTATTGTGAATGCACTGTAATGAGGTCTAATAGTAGTGGTACCACTTTAGAAATTGTAGATATTTACCATTATTGATTTTCCTGAGCACAAAGTGCGTTATTGTGATAAGTGTACATAACCCTTGAATATTAATTATATAAAGACTGTGTTTTCAGTAATACAGTGTGTGGACATTCCTTTGTGGGGGCTTGGGGATACACTGTACTTAAGAACCAGCCTGCATCACCTCCTGAGAAGCTAGGCCTTGATTGCTCGTCCATCGCTACCGTAATAGAGAATCTTGGCTGGGGTCCTCTGTGCCTCTCCTCTACCATATAGAGAGCGGAAGTACAGACCCCCCCACCGGTCTTTACAGTATGCACAGGTGTGCTGACCGTTGGCTAGGTCGTCATGGCATCTCTAACGACGTGTAGGTTTAGTCGAGTTGATCCATGCCGTAGGTGTCGGCATGGGCAGGGCGGGCTGCTTGTCAGGTAGGTGGGCACATCCGTATGTTCCTGTACCAGGGTATTTGGTCGTCTGGTAGATAGGCAAACTCCTCTTGTGGCGGGTGCCTAGGCCGTGATCCTCTAGGCCAAGTGCGAGAGGGGAAGGGCGGGAGCTTGTTCTTCCATTCTCCCACTTCAGTACGGAGGGGGGCCATTCAGTATTTTGCATTGCCATATGATGTTATGACAATATTTATTCGGTCTCTTCAATGTTTTCGTTTCGTCCCAGTCTTTTTCTCGAAGAGTTTTCTTTGCCTTGTCAGGGTTTCTTTTCAGCGTCTCTGTTTTAATATCATATTATGATAGTACGTCTTGACATTTCTGTTTCCAGGAGTGAAAGTTGTTGTCCCCCTTCCTCACATTTGTGTTTGCCAAGATCTCAAAAGGGATTAGAGGCACGTCCAGAATACATTTGCGGTAGAAAGAGATTGTTTTACATAGTACTATCGATACCAGGGATTGTAGTCTGAGTTCATGTCCTATTGTTGCGACCGGCAGGCAATTAGGGAGCCTGAGGACTTTCTGCCAAAAAGAAAGGCCTCAATTATTCCCCATGTTTCCCATGGAAAATTTAGCAGAGATCCTGCTCCTGTCATGCATGCTGGACGCTACGCTCGTAGAACAGCTAGACCGTTCTACTCCAAATGGAGGTTATTCGATACGTTACCGGGAAAACGACGTTTGCACTTTTCACGTCGCTAACTTCACGTGACTTTTGCTTCGTCACGTGAACTACGGTGTTACGTATTTAAGCAGCGTAGAAACTTCACTCGCTGCTTCTGATCGAATCTATTGGCGTTGTGTAGCTGAACCTCATGATCTGCATCCTGGCATATTTCTACAGCTACTTTTGGGCCTTCAATAGCGTGTGTTCCGCCACACGCTGATTCCTGGAGCTATCCCTTCGCGTGATAATTCACACGCGTTCTCTGTCTTCAAGCGTGGCTGGTCCGGACTGCGGGAATCCTGCCCGTGTGTAATTCCACACGCGCACGCTCTCTCTAAACGCGGCTGTTCCGGACTGCGGGAACACCGCCCGCGTGTTATTCCACACGCGCTCTCTGTCTTCAAGCGCGCCTGGCCAAGGCTGCGTGAATCCTGCCCGCGTGTAAAATCCACACGCGCTCTTTGTCTTCAAGTGCGGCTGGCCAAGGCTGCGTGAATCCTGCCCGCGTGTAAAGTCCACACGCGCTCTTTGTCTTCAAGTGCGGCTGGCCAAGGCTGCGTGAATCCTGCCCGCGTGTAAAATCCACACGCGCTCTTTGTCTTCAAGTGCGGCTGGCCAAGGCTGCGTGAATCCTGCCCGCGTGTAAAATCCACACGCGCTCTTTGTCTTCAAGTGCGGCTGGCCAAGGCTGCGTGAATCCTGCCCGCGTGTAAAATCCACACGCGCTCTCTGTCTTCACACGCGGCTGGCCCGGACTGCGTAATTCCTGCCCGCGTGTAAATCCACACGCGCACGTTGTCTTCACACGCGGCTGGCCCAGTCTGCGCGAATCCTGCCCGCGTGTAAAATCCACACGCGCACGTTGTCTTCAAACGTTATTTTCTTCGCGGCTGTTTATAACCGCGTGTACTTCTAACTCCTGCATCTGTGGAATTAACAGAAGGATTGAACCCTATAGTGGGAAGGAAGTCTTTCAAGGATTATTGGAAGGTGACATTGAACTGAACTTTGGACGCTATCCTGTGGTGAATTCAACCCGTATCTAGCGTGAGTCTCGTTCCGTTCGGGATAAGTCTCCCTTACTAATTTTCCCTTCCTTGTCGTTTGTTCTTCATTCTACAAATCCATCAAGAGACTTCTGGATTATTCTACCCAAATCTAAAGGTCAGTGTAAACATTCCTGTCATTATCTAATTCATCATACTCAGGTTGGAGCAGTTATTCATGATACTTTAATTTGTCTTAGGCTGGATTTCTATACCTTACCCACGCCCTTTCCAGTGATCCATCGCTCTGCCTGTTTTATCAGCCAGAGGGTTGTATCATTTGGAAGGTCTTCAATTGACTTCACGACTATCAAATCGTGTGAACAGGGATCCGGAAGACCCTACCTCCTGTATCCTTTTGAATATTGTATCCTTTTCAGTTAATACTTTGGTACATTCTGACAGAATCAGAAGCCATGGAGGGTACGGATCCTTTAACTGTTTTGACACAGTTGATCAACGATTTGAGAAATGAAATGGTTACAGCACAGGACATGTTACGGCACCGTATGGACGTTATGCAAGACGCCCTACATGGTAGTCCTCAGGGAGCACAGGCGCCGATGGCTACTGCATCTGGATCTGGGACTACGGCACCCCCACACGAAACTATTAATGTGGTTATGCCCACTCAGTTTCCCTTGGCCCCTCCGGAACGGTTCACGGGTGATCCCAAAACCTATAGAACCTTTGTAAATCAGTGCCGACTCCATTTTCTTTGCCGTCCTACATCTTTTCCTGATCTAACCACAAAAGCAGCCTTCGTGCTTTCCCATTTAGGGGGCACAGCTGCTGCTTGGGCTAACCCTTTGTTGGAAACAAATAGCCCTTTGTTGTACGATTGTGACGATCTCTTGACCGCCATGAGTAAAGTCTTTGACATGCGTTACTCTACTCAAGCCACAGATTTAGAGTTGCTTAACCTACAACAGGGCAGCCAACCCCTTATGTCTTACGTTGCCCGGTTCAATCAATTGACGGCGGAAACCCAATGGCCTGACAGCAAGAAAACGGCTGTTTTCTACAAGGGTCTTTCTGAAGAACTGAAAGATGCCTTATCTACAGTTCCTGTGGTTCCTACGGGTTTTCCAGAGTTGCTCGATTTGGTTCTACAAATCGACGCCCGAAGGAATGCTCGAAAGGGAGAGAAAAAGCCCTTCATGCCAGTCTCGGGGCGGTCAGAGACACCAGCAGTCATCTCTAACGACCCTGAACCCATGCAGATCGGCGCCGTGAGAGGCCGATTGTCCAATGCAGAACGGGAGAACCGAAGAAAAAACCACTTATGTATGTACTGTGGTTCTTCCGAGCATTTATTGGCAACATGTCCTAAAAAACCCATCAAGCGTGCGGGAAACGCCAAAACTCGACTATAGCAGGAGTCCCTATGTCGAGTGTTTCATCGGACTCCAGTACCATTCCTAAACATGCACCTGTAATAGTTCAGGTGACGTTACGTTGTGATGAGCGAGAAGTGGTTTCCAAGGCCATGGTTGATTCTGGAGCCACCAGCAATTACATAGACATCACTTATGCCAAGAACTGTTCCTTACCCCTTGTAAACAAAAAAAGACCTGAAACGGTGAACACCGTGGACGGATCTGTTTTGGTTTCTGGTAAGGTAACCCAGGAGACGGTACCTGTTCAGATGACGTTATTGAATAACCATTCAGAAGAAATCATCTTCGATGTTATTGCTGCTCCGTAGTACGAGATCATACTTGGTCTTGCATGGTTAACCCTTCACAATCCTGCTGTTGACTGGGTTTCGGGATCGCTCCAATATCCTTCGACTCATTGCAATGAACATTGCTTTACCAATCAGGAGGTGTCAAATAAACAACACATATTGGCCTCTATGGTGGAGGATTCTACTATCAGCGTTGTACATCAATGCGACAATATCATACCATGCGAATACGCTGATTATGCTGATGTCTTTGATAAAGGCCAGGCAGAACAATTACCTCCTCATCGACAGTACGACTGTCCTATCGAATTGATTCCTGGTGCCAAAATTCCTACAGGCCGTGTTTATTCATTAACACCTAAAGAAGATGTCGTGTTAAAAGAATACATTGATAAAGCGCTAGCAATGGGATTTATACGGCCCTCACAATCACCTGCTGCATCTCCTCTATTCTTTGTTCCTAAGAAAGAGGGAGATCTCAGACCATGCATCGATTACAGGGCACTTAATGATATCACCGTAAAAAACCAATACACCTTACCACTAATAAACGTTCTATTGGATCAGTTGGGCACTTCCAGTTATTTCACCAAATTGGACTTGCGAGGTGCATACAATTTGGTTCGCATTCGTGAAGGCGACGAATGGAAGACCGCTTTTAAGACACGGTATGGTCTTTACGAATATTTGGTGATGCCTTTTGGTCTGTGCAATGCTCCCGCCACATTTCAATTCTTCATGAATGATATATTCAGAGACATAATGGACCAATTTGTGGTTGTCTATCTGGATGACATTCTGATCTACTCATCATCTTTATCGGAACACGTCAGACATGTTTCTACAGTCCTACAAAGACTCAGGGAGAACCATCTTTATGTGAAAGCCGAAAAATGTGTCTTTCATTCACAGGAAGTGGAATTCCTTGGTTACGACATTACCAATCTAGGTGCTCGAATGAGTCGTTCCAAGGTAAAGGCCGTCTTGAATTGGCCGATTCCGCATAACGTCAAGTCACTACAGTCTTTCTTGGGCTTTGCGAATTTCTATCGCAGATTTATCCATTCCTTTTCCAAAACAGTAGCTCCTTTGACGGCTTTAACTAGTTCTAAAGTTCCTTTCTGTTGGAACCAACATGCCCAAGCAGCATTCGAAAAGCTGAAGAAAGCATTTACCACTGCACCCGTGCTTCAACATCCGGATCCTGATCGCCAGTTTATCGTTGAAGCGGATGCATCCAGTGTCGCTATTGGTGCAGTACTCTCACAAGTTTGCACAGAAACCAAGGAGGAACACCCAGTGGCTTTCTTCTCTCGCAAACTCACCTCATATGAACGGAACTACACCGTCACTGAGCGGGAACTACTGGCTATCAAAGATGCTTTCCGAGAATGGCGTCATCATCTTCTTGGGGCCAAACAACAGGTGTTGGTGTACTCTGACCATAGAAATCTCCAAGCATTCAAATCCATGAAATGCCTTACGGCCCGTCAGGCCAGATGGCATGTCTTTTTTGCCCAATACGATTTCCAGGTCACCTATCGTCCTGCCCGAGAACATGTTAAGTCGGACGCTTTGTCCCGTATGAGTAAAGAGGCGCAGGAAGAAAAACAAGTACAGATTCAGCTGTTGGCAGATCATGTAATATGTAGTTGTTCGGTTCAACCATCCCTAAAAACCGAAGTACAAGAGTGGGTAAAAATACATCCACAAGTAGTCCAAGATATGAATCTGGACGTACATAACGGTTTACCATTCACACAAGGAGTACTTTATCTACCAACTCCTTCAATGCGGAATAAAGCCCTCAAATGGAATCATGATTCCTTGATTGCAGCCCATCCTGGACGGAAGAAAACACTGGATCTGCTCAAAAGGTGGTGCTGGTGGCCATCCATGGCAAAAGATGTTATAAACTATGTATCTTCTTGTTCTGTATGTATCCAATGTAAAAATACTCCTGGTAAACCAGTGGGCTTACTCCAGTCCCTACCTGTCCCTAACAAACCATGGGACATGATATCTATGGACTTTGTGGTAGAACTCCCCCCAAATCAGGGATATGATACCATATGGGTCGTAGTGGATTATTTCACTTAATTGGCTCTATTTATTCCCTGTATTGGTTTACCAACTGCTGCTGTCCTGGCTGAACTATTCATCCAACATATATTCCGTTTCTTTGGTCTACCATCAGTAATCATTACTGACAGGGGCTCACAGTTTGCGTCACGCTTTTGGAGAGCTTTAACATCTGCATTACTGATTGATGATAGAATGTCCAGTGCTTATCATCCTCAGACTGACGGACAGACTGAAAGGGTCAATTGTACTATGGAACAATATCTGCGGTGTCTGTGTTTGCAATACCAATCGGATTGGCTCACGGTACTGCCGGCGGCTGAATTCGCCTATAACAACTCTTATCATAGTGCCGTAGGCACTTCACCGTTCTATGCTCTCTATGGACAACACCCCCGATCAATACCTCTGGATTCCGGTCTATCCTTGGACACGCCTGCCGCAGGCCGTACTCTTCGTGATCTGAAGAGATTACAAAGAAAGGTGAAGCATTAATTGGAGCAGGCTAAACGACGTGACAAGTTCTATGCCGATGCTCATAGAGTATCCGCACCTGTCTATAAGGCTGGTATGAAAGTCTGGCTATCCACTAAGAACTTAAGAATTCCAGGCAAAAAGAAATTGTTGCCTAAATACATCGGTACGTATGTAGTGCTCCATGTTCTTAATCCTGCTGCTGTACGTCTGGCTTTGCCACAACGATGGCGGGTGCATCCTGTATTCCACGTCTCACTCATTAAGGCATTCTCTGAAGCTACTAGACTGCCTGTACGGCCTGTTGCTATTTCTGTGCGGGGTTCTGATGAATACGAGGTACAAGACATACTGGATATGAAACTACGTTCTGGTAGACCGTATTATCTGGTGGATTGGAAGGGCTATGGTCCCGAAGATAGGTCCTGGGAACCTCTTTCTAATATTCATGCTCCTGCTTTATTGAAGCGCTTTCACACAAGAAGGGGAGAGGTTGTCCCTTTGGGGGATGGCACTGTCATGCATGCTGGACGCTACGCTCGTAGAACATCTAGACCGTTCTACTCCAAATGGAGGTTATTCGATACGTTACCGGGAAAACGACGTTTGCACTTTTCACGTCGCTAACTTCACGTGACTTTTGCTTCGTCACGTGAACTACGGTGTTACGTATTTAAGCAGCGTAGAAACTTCACTCGCTGCTTCTGATCGAATCTATTGGCGTTGTGTAGCTGAACCTCTGATCTGCATCCTGGCATATTTCTACAGCTACTTTTGGGCCTTCAATAGCGTGTGTTCCGCCACACGCTGATTCCTGGAGCTATCCCTTCGCGTGATAATTCACACGCGTTCTCTGTCTTCAAGCGTGGCTGGTCCAGACTGCGGGAATCCTGCCCGCGTGTAATTCCACACGCGCACGCTGTCTCTAAACGCGGCTGTTCCGGACTGCGGGAACACCGCCCGCGTGTTATTCCACACGCGCTCTCTGTCTTCAAGCGCGCCTGGCCAAGGCTGCGTGAATCCTGCCCGCGTGTAAAATCCACACGCGCTCTTTGTCTTCAAGTGCGGCTGGCCAAGGCTGCGTGAATCCTGCCCGCGTGTAAAATCCACACGTGCTCTTTGTCTTCAAGTGCGGCTGGCCAAGGCTGCGTGAATCCTGCCCGCGTGTAAAATCCACACGCGCTCTTTGTCTTCAAGTGCGGCTGGCCAAGGCTGCGTGAATCCTGCCCGCGTGTAAAATCCACACGCGCTCTTTGTCTTCAAGTGCGGCTGGCCAAGGCTGCGTGAATCCTGCCCGCGTGTAAAATCCACACGCGCTCTCTGTCTTCACACGCGGCTGGCCCGGACTGCGTAATTCCTGCCCGCGTGTAAATCCACACGCGCACGTTGTCTTCACACGCGGCTGGCCCAGTCTGCGCGAATCCTGCCCGCGTGTAAAATCCACACGCGCACGTTGTCTTCAAACGTTATTTTCTTCGCGGCTGTTTATAACCACGTGTACTTCTAACTCCTGCATCTGTGGAATTAACAGAAGGATTGAACCCTATAGTGGGAAGGAAGTCTTTCAAGGATTATTGGAAGGTGACATTGAACTGAACTTTGGACGCTATCCTGTGGTGAATTCAACCCGTATCTAGCGTGAGCCTCGTTCCGTTCGGGATAAGTCTCCCTTACTAATTTTCCCTTCCTTGTCGTTTGTTCTTCATTCTACAAATCCATCAAGAGACTTCTGGATTATTCTACCCAAATCTAAAGGTCAGTGTAAACATTCCTGTCATTATCTAATTCATCATACTCAGGTTGGAGCAGTTATTCATGATACTTTAATTTGTCTTAGGCTGGATTTCTATACCTTACCCACGCCCTTTCCAGTGATCCATCGCTCTGCCTGTTTTATCAGCCAGAGGGTTGTATCATTTGGAAGGTCTTCAATTGACTTCACGACTATCAAATCGTGTGAACAGGGATCCGGAAGACCCTACCTCCTGTATCCTTTTGAGTATTGTATCCTTTTCAGTTAATACTTTGGTACATTCTGACAGCTCCATAGGTCAGGACGGCTATGACCTTTTGCTTATAGAAAGATATTATTGACATCATTAAGTAAGTTCCATATATCCGATGAGGAGCTCTCCCTTCGTTTGAGAGTTTGACTGATCTCCCCCTGATGAGATTGTATTGAGCCTGTCCGTTAATGTTTTTGTTAATTCTGACCCCAAAATAGATTGTTGAATCTACTATTTCCAGGGCCTAACTTTCGATTGTCCATGCAAATAAGTTCTTTTTTTTCTTTGGTCCTCGGCGGATTGCATGATCAGGATCATTGATTTTTTTTATGCTGATCTTCATGTTATTGCTGTCCAGGTAGATCTTAAATTCAGCAATTTGTCTCTGGAGACCTGTAGCAGTTTGCTCTATAAAAACAAGATCATCTGCATGTAGGATCCTTCAAAAACCGGTGGGAAAGCTCATATTTTTCTCTGGGACTCTTTCATATCAGCCAGGTAAAGGGCAAACAAGAAAGGAGCCAGAGCACATCCTTGTTTAATGCCCTTAAATATGGAGGTCTTATTAGTGGTGTCACCTCCCTTTGACACTAGAATTTGGATTGATGTGTTTGTATGAAGCGCCTGGATGGCTTCTAGAAGGTCTCCCGGACAGTGCCATTTTTTCAACTCGGCACAGAGGAGTTTTCTACTGACTCAGTCAAAGGCCTGTTCTAAGTCAATGAAGCCTAAATAGGTGTTCCCTTTCGTTTCCAATGAATGCAGCTTTAACATATTTAGAAGAAACAAGTTCAAGGAGGTGCCAACGCAACACAAAAATGCAGTTTGACGTTTATCCAGAACTCCAATCTTTGTGGCCCAGCTGGCCTGGCGTAATCCCCAGGGCAGCGAGCAAGCTCCACTGTGCCTGATGCAGGCAACCAATCATGAGGCTGGAGGGCTGGGAGGCGGGCACTGGGTGGGGATCAGCAGGGAAGAGACCGGGGATACTAGGCAGCACGCAGGCATGGGACCTGAAAAGGCAAGGACCAGGGTTTTTTAGAGGGTCGGGGGGTTCAGGGGAGTCTCACCTGCACACATGGGGACACCGGCTGTTAATGGCGTAATCCCCAGTGCAACGAGCAAGCCTCACGGTGCTTGATAAAGGCAATCAATCACGGGTGGCGGGAGGGCTGGGAGGCAGGGTCTGGGCGGGGATCAGCAGGGAAGGGACCGGGGATACTAGGCAGCACGCGGGCATGGGGTCTGAAAAGGCAAGGCCCAGGGTTTTTTAGAGGGTCGGGCGCTCTGGGGAGTCTCACCTGCACACATGGGGACGCCGGTTGTTAATGGCGTAATCCCCAGTGCAGCAAGCAAGCTCCACGGTGCCTGATGCAGGCAACCAATCACGGGTGGCGGGAGGGCTGGGAGGTGGGAGGGCTGGGAGGCGTGCTCTGGGCGGAGATCAGGAGGGAAGGGACCGGGGATACTAGGCAGCACGCAGGCATGGGGCCTGCAAAGTCAAGTGCCAGGGTTTTTTAGAGGGTCGGGCGCTCTGGGGAGTCTCACCTGCACACATGGGGACCCCGGCTGTTAATGGCGAAATCCCCAGTGCAGCAAGCAAGCTCCACGGTGCCTGATGCAGGCAACCAATCACGGGTGGCGGGAGGGCTGGGAGGCGGGCTCTGGGCAATGATCAGCAGGGAAGGGACCGGGGATACTAGGCAGCACGCGGACAAGGCCCAGGGTTTTTAAGAGGGTCGGGGGGCTCTGGGGAGTCTCACCTGCACACATGGGGACGCCGGCTGTTAATCATGCATGAGACTCCAGTTCCATTTCATTGACTGATTCATTATCAACCCCACTATTTGGAACAATGTCTAGTGTGGCCTGCTCTTTGGCCTATAATTTAATTTCATGTCTCTCCTCGGTTTCTTTGCTGGGTGTACAGGCTCTTCACAGAGTGGTGTTTTAATATTCCTTAAAAAAGGCTCTAGAGCCATTTACTTTTGGTTTAGTTGTTTTTTTTTTATTTTGTGGTTTCACTAGAGGGTCTTTCTGTGAGGTGGTTTCTGAGTTTACAGTTATTTACTTGGCTTGGAGATTTAGGTCTTGAAACATCGCATAGCTCAATTTTTTTTCAACACCCCCCGATGTTATGATACAATCAGCTTTGGTCGTTCTGGGGGCGCTAAGTCCCTTTCCCAGGACTAAAGGGCCCCCTATTTGCTGCGTTGCTTTCTTGATTTCCAGGCAGTTGTTCACCTTTCCCATCGGGTTTGTGTTAAATGAAGGGCCATCATGGTTGTCTTGAGCCAGAGAGCAAGAAGAGGCTTTTTGCTGGTTGGACTTCCTTATCTATTTGTGATCTTCCAGAATGGCCTCCATAAGAAGTTGTTTATCATTCGTTTCCTGTCGTGCCAGATCGCATAAGCGATTTTGCCATTGGTAGGTTAAGAATGATTCCATCTCCATTTTCACAGCTAATCTTTCCGCAAAACCTTCAATTTCGTTTAGCTGCTCCTTTGTTTTCAGATTCAGCGTATAGACTGATTGCAGAGATTCTTTAATAGTCTTGTATAGTTTGAAAAAAGGGGCAATCGCGATGTTCAAAGCTGCCATCATAACATTCTGGGTATGGACAAAATCGTCCATTCTTCTCTTGCTACATAAGTCACTTATTTTCCCTAAGGAGATCTCGCCAATCACCATCTGCTGCTGCTCTTTTGCCTCAGAGGAAGGCTCCCACTTAGTAGATCAGCCTGGTTGTTAGTGGAGATATGTGAGCCCCTTCCCTAGAGCCCCTTTCAGTTCTGTTCGAAGTTGTCCAATGGTTCGCCTCTGTCACGCGCTGCAAGTCTTTCCTTTGTAAAGGATAAACTTCTCTTTTTTCACTTACAATTTTCCCTGTTAGACAAAAAATATCTTGAATTAATGTATTCGCCAGGATTCAGTTGCTTAGGTTTTTTGGTCCCATGTCCATCAGCCCAGTAGAGGGGGCACAGAATGAGGGGCTTGCCGGGCTCAGACCCCCAATTTCCATAGTTGAAGCCGGGAAGGCCCCCTTGTCATGGTTGAACTTTGATCTGTTTAAATGATTTTGCACGGCCACCTGCACCGTTGTGCTTTCCCTTGTTGGTTCTGTGATTGGGGGGTCTTTAATAAATCACTCTTTTCCGCCCAGATGGCTTCATCTTGCCAGTCCGTGATCTCGATTTCACTTAGATCATTTAGATCACCCAGTCGCTGTACGTTGGGGTCTCTTTCTGTGGTTAAGCATCCTGTTTCTAGCAGTTTATTTGACTGCGAAGGACTGAGAATTGTTTGAACGGGCTCAGATAAGTTGGATTCATTTAGTGTGGCTGGTGAGGCTAAACTCTCTAAGACTTCCTTGAGCAGAACTTCCCATACTCTTCTGGCTCATCACACTGGTTTAATGAAAGTGCTTGTGGGAGGGAATGTTGTTGTGGATGCCATGAGGCTTCTGAGCTACTTATAACAATAAGAGGTTTCCTGAGAAGTCTCCTTGATGACCAGTTCAAGAGTGCTGTTAAGTTCAGTTGTTTGCTCGGCTAGCCTTCTAATTGTCGTTGTGCATATCACCCCTGAGAGCATGCTGCCTGCTTCAAATGTCCTAGGATGGGTAAAGTTAGCAGGTCTTCCTTTTCCATGACCAGTCTTAGGGGGTGAAATAAATATCGAGGCAGAGGTAAGCGAGAGGAGCTTTATTCAACGGCCCCCGAGACAAGGACAGTCGGAGGGGAAATGCGAACAGTGTTCCTTAGTGGAACGGGGAGGGGGAAACATTCTGTTGTTCCGTGTGGAATGGAGTGACATATAACTTCACAACATCTCCTTATCTATGGGAAAAGAGGGGTTGGGAAGAGGGGGGAAAACAGGGAAGAAGGAGCGGGAAGGTTGGTTCGAGAGTTTAGCACGTTGGCAGTGGTTGATAAATAGTAGACTAAATCATTGCTGAAATTCCAGATGATCCTGCGATTCCTTTTCGACAGGCTGCTAGCGGAAATGTCCTTATCATCGGGACGGTGTTCGCTGCTTCTTGTATGTTTGGTGTAGTATGTCCCTTTAGGAATGAGTTTGTTTCTTGACCCTGCGCCATCGTGTATGTCTGTGGAAGTACTGGGTCTGCATGTGTCGTTGGTTATTTTTACGAGATCATCGTGGGACCATCTCTTTCTATCATCTAATGTGACAGATATTTCGTGGCAGTGTATGACTTTTTGTGGAGGTCTGAATTTGGATTCACCCTGGAGTATTTTCTTGGGTTCTCTGACACAAACCCAATCTCCTTCTTGATGGATCATTTTTTTTGCCCCGTTCTTCTGGTCGTAGTATTTTTTATACTTCTTTTGTTTCTCCTTTATGGTTTTGTGGACTTGTTCCATATCTACTTTTGGTTCTGATTTCATTCTTCCCTCACCAGTATCTAAAAAGATCCATGCTGGTCTCAGTTGGTTGGTTGCGGTTCTGCCCCGCATTAAGGTGAAGGGCTCTGATTTGGTGGTGTAGTGTGGCGTTGTTCTATATGCGTATATAGCTTCCTTGAGGGTTTCCATCCATGGTAGAGCTTTCGCTGTGGCTAGTTGCATGACACTTTTTATCAGTCTATTCATTCTTTCTACCAATCCATTGGACATCGGATGGTACAGTGATGTGGTGATGTGATTGATAGATTTGTTTTTTAGGAACTCTTTGAATTCTGACAAAGTGAACTGGGACCCGTTGTCTGATACAATGTCTCTGGGGTCACCTTCCCTGTTGAATATTTCGGTGACAAAGTCAATGACGTTCTTAGTGGTTACACTGCCTTCCACCACACCCCATTCGGTCCATTTGGATGTGTAGTCAACAATTATGATGATGAATATTTTTACTGCCTCTAGTTATTCGAAAGGGCCCATGATGTCTATTGCCAACTTTGACCATACATGTTCGGGGGTTTCCACAGGCTGAAGTGGTGTTTTCCTTAAACTTTTAGATTTGTCACTGGAAGCGCAGGCATAGCAGTTTTTGACTGTCTCTTCCGCCTCTTTCCACATGTTGGGCCACCAGTAGTTGTTTCTCAGTCTATTCTTCATCAAACTCCTTCCCAGATGCCCTTCATGGGCTAGATCAAGCAGTTTCCTTCTGAGTGCCACGGCTGGAATTACTCTTTTTCCCCTAAAGATGTGATTTTCGTTCATGGATATTTCATCTTTAAAAGGTGAAAAGTTCGCCAATTCTTCTCTAACATCAACCCAGTCGTTCATCACAGCTCTTCTGATTTCTTGTTGTTCTGTGTCGGCCTTGGTGATGCATGCCCTTCATCGGAGGGGATGGCTGGGTTTATGGTGGCTATGATGTCTTCATACAGATCTTCGTTTTCAATGTCTTGTTTGTCTTGGGTAGTGGGTAACCTGGAGAGGCAGTCGGCTACTTGATTCTGAGGGCCAGGAGTGTAGCAGGCTTGAAGATTGTATTGCATAATGTCTAGGAACCAGCGCCTTATTCTCGGCGATATAAGGTGCCGCGTTTTCAATTGCAAGATGTTGACAAGAGGTTTGTGATCAGTCTTTAGAAGGATGGGTAGGCCCCAGATCAGGTTCCTGAAATGTTGTAAGGCCCACTTGACAGCTAAAGCCTCTCTTTCGATGGAGGAATAGTTCAGTTCAGCACTCCTAAGTACTCTCAATGCAAATGCGATGGTCACGATATTGCCATTCTGTTGCTGTTCTAATACTGCACCAAGGCCGATCCTGCTGGCATCTACTGACACCATTGTTTTGGCTTTATAATCAAACATGCTTAGGGCTGGAGCTTGGTTGATATCGGACTTGAGGTTCTCAAATTTGTTTTTGCATTCTGTGGACCACTCAAATCTGTTAGATTTTTTCATGAGTTCCCTCATGTTTTCCATCCTGTTGGCATAATTGCTCACAAATTTGGAGTAGTACTCCGTCATCCCTAAAAAACTTTTCAATTGGTCTTTGTTGGTGGGTTCAGTTAAACTCAGTATTGTGTCCAGGAGTTTTTTTTTTGGGACGGATGCCTCTAGTGTCGATGGAATGGCCAAGATAGGAGACCTGACTGCACTTTATGTTGCATTTCTCTAATTTAAGAGTGAGTCCACTTTTTTGGATTATTCGTAATACGCCCATTAGCTTGGCATCGTGTTCTTTCTCAGTTTTAGCTGATATGAGAATGTCATCCTGGAAGCATTGTACTCCATTGAGACCTCCGAAAAGTTGTGACATGAGTCTCTGGAACACTGCTGCGGCCGAAGCAAGTCCAAATGGCATTCTGGTGAACATGTATGCTCCCAACGGTGTAACAAAGGAGGTGAGGGCTTTTGAGCTGTCGTCTAAGGCAATCTGGTGGTATGCTGATGAGAGATCTAAGGTGCTAAAGAAACTTGCCGGTTCCATGGTCGAGAGAAGGTCAGATATGTTAGGAAGTGGGTGTCTGTCGACCCATATGTTTTTGTTTAGATCTCTTAGTTCAACACATATTCGTATGGAATTGTCGGGTCTCTTTAGCGGACGATACCCAGCTCATTTTCAGGCTACCCTCGGCCTCCTCTTCTCCTGCCCTCATCTCTGACTGTCTGTCTGCTATCCAGGAATGGTGTGCTGCCAACGACCTCCGCCTTAATGCTAGTAAGACTGAGATTCTACTCATCGGCACACCCACTCCCTCCTTCCCTGCAGCTCTCTGGCCAGCCTCTCTTGGGCCTCTTCCTGCTCCTACCTGCAAGGCAAAAAACCTCGGGGTCATCTTTGACTCCACACTCTCCTTCTCTCCTCATATATCTGATGTCTCTAAGAAGTCACACTACCAGCTGCACCTCCTTAGAGGTATTCTTCCCTTCCTCTCCTTCCCCCAGAAGCTCACTGTCTCCCGAGCCCTGGTTCTCTCGAAGCTGGACTACTGTAACAGTCTCTATCTTAATCTGCCTGCCTCCACTCTCCGCCCTCTGCAACTCATCCAGAACAGAACTGCGAGACTTGTCCTTGGCCTCAAGCCCAGGGACCGTATCTCTCCAGGACTGAAATCTCTACACTGGCTCCCAGTGGCTGCGAGGATTAAGTTCAAAACCATCTGCATTGTCCACAAGGCCTTCTGGGGCCTGGGGCCTAAATACCTGTAACTCTCTCTTCCTAAATATCTTCCTTCCCGAGCCCTTCGCTCATCCGTCTCCAACTCCCTCAGGGTCAGCCGCTTCTCGAAGAAACGAGCTGGGGGTAGATCTCTCTCCGCGGCAGGAGCCTCCCTCTGGAACAGCCTTCCTGCCTCCTTGAAACTTGAGGAGAACCATCTCCGTTTCCGAAAGCACCTCAAAATCTTCCTCTTTGCTTCTGCTTTCTCTCTCCCTCTCCCCTGCTAAATTCTTCACTAAATTCTGCACTGAATCTGATACTTGGCCACTCTCACCGACCTCGGTCCTGGGCCCAGCCACTCTCCACTTGCACTGCCTCCCTGGCAACCCCTGCACTGCGGGACTGTCTCTGTATCCCTACAGCCCCCCCTTCCCAGCACTTGTCTGCACTTACCTTGCACTTGCCACCAGCTGGCCCTATTTATTTATTTATCTATTTATTTCTATTCTACTTACCTTGTACTGCACTTTTCCCTTCCCCCTACCCCTGCACTTGCGCGGTCTGAATGACACCTGGCCTAGTAGGATCGTTGTCTGTCCTCCCCCTGTTCCCCCCTCCCTGCCTCGTCGCGCCTTGAAACACTTGTGTATAGGCGCGTTACAAATGCCATATCATATCATATCATATCATATCTTTACTAGGACAATGGGGGCAAGCCATTCAGAGCTCTCTATGGCTTGTATGATGTTCTCCTTGCACAGACGTGTGAGTTTGTCCTTAAGTGCTGCTTTGGTCCCAAAAGGTACTCCACGCACTCGATGGACCACAGGGTCAGCACCTCTTTTCAATATGATTCTGTGTTGGAAGCCTTTAAGCAATCCTATTTCATTGCTTTGGTGTCAGTAGTGTTTTTGAACACACTCAGTATGGGGATATCCTCCCCGGGGTGAATTCTTACTTTGAGGGCTGCTTGCTCTTCCCATCCTACTACAGAGGGTCCATTTTTGGCTACGAACTATTTGCAGTAAGTTTGTCTGTCATGAAACTTGAGTTTGATCCACGTGTACCCAATGATATCAATGGGTGTCTTTCCATACCCTGTGGCTCTCACCGAAGAGCTTCGTAGATCGTGGACCTTGCCCAAAAGCACTTTCACAAAGGTTTCGAGATCCACCATAGTATAGGGGGACCCTGTATCCACCATCACTTTCAATGGTATGTCGTTGATATACATGTCAACCCATGGACCACTCGATTCTTGGAAGGAGGTGACTGTGAGGATTTGCACTCGTGGGCATGTCTCATTTACAGATAGCATGCTGTCTGACATTTGGTCGTAGTCCACTGTTTTCACTGACCCATATCTGTTGATAGGTCATCTGTTGTTGTTGCCAGATCTACGTGGTCCCCCTCGGGTGTTTCGACAGACTTTGGCAAAGTGGCCCAACTGGCCACACTTGTAGCATTCAACATTATTAGCTGGGCACGTTTTCCCAGCGTCGTGGCGTTTATACCATCCAAACTTCTGGCAGCGCGTGGGGTTTTGATTGTCGTAGGCTGATGCTCTTCCCCTTCTGGAGTTTCCTCTAGTATTTTGAGAAGCACTTCTTACAGCTGCTACTAACGCCCCATCCCGGTCATGTTCAAAACAGCCTTCCACAGACTTCACCTCAACACCTTCTTTCAGGACCAGCCTCTCCTTCATGCAACGGTCCCCAAATTCCATACTTCTCACTATTTCAGTGGCTTGGTCTAGTGAGGGATTCTTTGTCTGCCATAGTTTGTGTTGTATGCGGGGATCAGCTACGTTGAGCATTAGTTGATCTCTCAAATACTCATCGCTGACACCTGTGAATTCACACGGGGACATGAGTACTCTAAGTGAAGCAAGGTATGCATCAACTGACTCGCCCTTGGTTTGCTTTCGAGAAAAGAACTTGTACCTTTCTAACACCACGTTTGTTTTGCTTCCGAAGTGCTTAGTGAGTTTGGCCAAGGCACTCTCAAACTTTCGATTGCCATCTCCCCCTGCACCATCTGGGTCTGGAAGCGCTCTAAATATTCTCAGGCCCTCGGTTCCTATGCAGTTTAAGAGGGTTGCTTCCTTGAGGTCATCATTGAATTTACTTCCTCCGATGGCCCTGAGATATATCTGGAAGCTGTCAAGCCATTGCTCCCAAGGGCAGGTTGGGGTTCCACGGCAGGGAAGAAACTTAGTGGGATGTGGCACGTTCTGCATGGTTGGCTGGTATGGATGGTGGAAGTTCTGCGGTTCAAATTGTGCTGCTGGTGAAGGAAGACCAGGGGGGCAGTGATGCAATGTGCGTTATGGTGGTTAGTGAACTTTCTCAGGCAGTGTTCACAGTGGTGTGCTCCGTCGTGGCACTGTGGATGACTGACAGGTGTGATGTAGGTGTGTAATTTCTGGTACACTTCCAATCCTGTGTGTCTTGGGGGCTGTGCACCGTTGCTCGTGGTCACAGTTACTTTATAATGTCTCTTGAGTGCAAATGTTGGATGCACGTTCAGTCCAGGGTGCCCAGGGAATGTGCACTGTGCCTAGTGTCAAAGTTTCACCATAACACCACTTGAATGCTGGTGTTTAATGTGCTTCTAGTTAATGACTTGTGTTGATTTGTAATCTTTACTTGGTGCGCCTTTAATTCAAAGCAGTGCATGACGCTGTAAATTATGTTTGCTATCTTTTACTGTGTCGGGGCCGCCGAACACAGCTGATGAATGATCACGGCGTCGTCGCCGTGGAAACAATGGTCGGGCCTGCCAAAATGTCGGCACGTACGACACGTATAGAGGTTCTTTCCTCCAATTGCCGTTGATCGGCGATTTGAATGATGCGCGCTCGCGCAATGCTCAGTGACGGCGTGTGGGGATTTTGGCCGAAAATGAACATAGAGGGATTGTACCTCTGTCAGCGTCGCTGCATCTGTGCTGTTGGTGGCTCCTCCCCCCCCCTTTGGGGCAGCGGGGTGGGGGCGGGCGGGGGCGACGGTGGGAGAGGGCCGCCGAGGAGCCACCGAGGAGCCACCGGGTCCGCTGTTGTGCCGGAGGATGGCAGGGATGCTGGCGGGGAGCTCCGGGGGCCGGATGTCGCTCACTCATGGGGCCTCGTTGCCAATGAAATAATACGAAGGCAGAGGTAAGCGAGAGGAGCTTTATTCAACGGCCCCCGGAGACAAGGGCAGTCGGAGGGGAAATGCGAACAGTGTTCCTTAGTGGAACGGGGAGGGGAGAACATTCTGTTGTTCCGTGTGGAACGGAGTGACATATAACTTCACAACAGGGGGCAGGCCGCCTCGCCTACCTCCTTTGGCTGAGAGGCTTGGCAGAGATGAACGGTTTTCTCCCTGAGAGAGAATATTGGCGTGGATTGGGATGGTAAACCAATTCCCTCCCACCCGTATGCTGTTTGCGACTTGAGCCCAGGCCTCGGGAGTAAGTTGGAGGGAATCAAACCCTCTTTCCTGCTTTCCGTTAAATCAGTACATGTAATTGCCATTGCCTCAAGAGTGTATACTCACGTCCGCCCCTTATCAATTGTGCCTTGCTCTTTGATTGCAAAGGGCAGGAGGACTGTCTTAGAGGCTAAGGCAGGGTGGGTTTACTTCTTTGTGGCAGGGATGCCGATGAGGAGGAAGGGGGGGGGCGGCTAAGATGCTAGGCACAGCCTTACCTACTGTATAGTTTTGATTCTCAGATCAGCTCCCTGATCCGTCGAGTCACTTGCTAGATTACCCATTGCCCACGTAGTGCAGCTCCTCAATTCAGTAGGCTCGGGGGCGAACAATGCTGTCTCAGATTTTTCAGAGGAGGCACCCAGCCCCTCTAGGCACCACCAGCAACACCGACAACACCACTTTCACACCACTTTCCTTGTGTTATACCTGGTGGACAGATTCCGAAATATGAGCGCGCACAGCGCGCACACGCCCAACAGCCTAAGAGGCAGACTCTGCGTCCTTGTCACCCCTGTGGGCTTAACGCCAGAAGGGTGCCGATGTTTCGCTTTTGTTGCTGCACTTCCTGTATGGGCGTGGCCTGAGCGTCCGGGGCTGCAACAGTGTATCCCAACACACATTAGCCTCAGCAAATCTAGCGAAAGTGCTCAGGACGTCTCCAACAGTTTACAAAGCTCTCTTTCACTCACTCCCTTCCTCTCTTCCTCTCTTCCTCTCTTTCACTCTCTCTTGGTCTTGCTCTCTGTCGCTCTAATTCTCTCTCTTTCACTCTCTCCCTACCTCTCTTCCTCTTGTTCTCTCTCGCTTTTTCACTCTCACTTGGTCTCTCTCTCTTGCTCTCTTTCTCTCTCGTTCACTCTCCCCCTTCCTCTCTTTCTCTATCTCGCTTGCTATTCACTTTTTCTCTCTTGGCCTCTCCCTTCCTCTATGTCTCTCTCACTCTCTCTGGTTTTCTTTCACTTCACTCCCTCCATATGTGTTCTCTCCCTCTGTCTCTCTAGAACTCACTCGCAATGGGCCAGATTCAGGAAAAAGAGCGCATAAGAAAACAGCCCAGAGGAGGTGTTTTTTTCATTTACGCTCATTGCTGAAATGCACAGGTCACCTTAAGCTCAAAGGTGACCTGCGCGTTTCAGGAGGGGCTGGATGCGCTGCCCAACCCCCTTGCACACATTAGTGTTGGGATACTAATGTGTGCAGGGACCCCAGCAGCCACACATGTCATTAAGGCGGGCCCTTGCATCCCTGCTTGGAGGGTAAAAAAAACTACTGTGGCAGCCGCGATTTCAACCACGACTGTCACAATTAAAGAACAAATCATCACAGTGTCAGTAATGAGCGCCTCTCCCTGCGCTGGTTACCAACAGGCGTAGGGGGTGACACTCATTTCAGCACTTTTAAAGGCGCCTCCCATTTGTGAATTCGGGAAGTGCTTTTAAAAGCGCTGAAATGCCTCCTGATATGTGCACCCGCGCAAGGGATGAAAAATGGCATCGTCATGAGTGCCATTGGTGGAAAGTGCTAGCTCATCTCATCACTTGCACCAACAAAGGTTTTGAGAACCTCGATCTTTTTCTATGTGGGTGAAAGTTGCACAGTCAGATGATAATTTACGAAAGCCACCCCGGCGTCGCTGACAGATGCGTTACCAGAGAAAATAAACAGTGTATTGCTGGGAGCTTTGCAGAAGCAGCAACACGAAAGAGAATGACTTCATGGTGTTTTTTTTTGTTTTTTTTGTTTTTTTTGTTTTTTTGTTTCAATGTTCTTTCCTCTTCACCACTTCAGCATATATTTTAGTCATAAAACGTTACACGTGTCTTACTGCCCAAAGCATATTTTTAAAACCTACAATAACAATATGACTTATTTTCTGATAGACGATGGGCACGCTTTTACAATCCTATCAAGCACTTTTAAAATGCAACCTTAAGCAAGAGGACAGAGACAAATAGCACCAATGTGGTTCCTGGCGGCTTTGCATAATGTAAAAAAAATATTTGACGCTTATATCTCCCAGTGGACGTGGAGCTCATTGCATGTTTCACAAAGCTCACACGAACATTACAAGTGTTTGTAACATTTAGCCACATATAATGGATTGGCGAGCCTTAAGGTTAGGATGTGAAGATAGCATGGCTGCATTATCCCGCTTTCCCTTAGGCCTTGGGGAAGCCATACCTGTGCACATGCTCAGTTTCCAATGCAATAACATGTAATAAAGAAGATATGACTCTGCATAGTTTAAAGAAATAGGAGTTATACTGAAATAGTTATGTTACTTGAGAAACATGAGTTAATGAGGCAATATGGCCCTGATGCAGCAGTGGCAAATGCCACCACCGCAATGGGGTAGGTGGGAAGGGGTGATTAGTTAAAAATGGGTCCGGGGTGGGGGATGATGACGGGTGGGGGAAGCGGCCATCAGTGGCTTGGGACATGGGCTAACATTAGGAGATTCAGCCCGCATTCCTAGCCTCCAGATTGGCTGGTTTCCCTGCCGAGGGTGATAATGTGGAATCTTGGAGATAAAGTGATGGCTGTCTTCACTTGCGCGCGTAAAAGGTCCGGGGTATCATGGACCATACCGACCATCCGTTTTTGGATAGGGGGAGGATGAAATAAATATCATACACAAGGAAAGCGGGTCCTTTAAAAATGGGTCAAGAATGGGTAGCCCTTTATACTGCAAGCATCATCACCAGGCCTCCAGATACACTGCAGATACTCTGCAGATACTCCATTGTGGCTCCTGCACTGGAAGCGCATCACGTTCCGTTTCCGGTGGGCCCACGAACCACTCAGGGGCCTGATGGGACGAAACGTGAGATGTGAGCCCATCTCTCCCAGATGCTCCAGGGCTCAGGAAAGGGCCCTCCCTTCTTCCTGGGGGCACCCTTGGCACCTAATGTAACCACAATCGATATTTCCATTGCCCTCTACAGCCCATTTCAGACTACCCTTTACTTCTTTCCTCCTCATTAGTGTTGTGTACCTCCACCCCGGTCCTCGGAGTATGCTGACTAAATACTGGCTAGCGTGGGTTGTACCTTTCATTTGCAATGTAACTATGCTTTGTTCTTCATTTAGTATGTACGAAGGCTCTCTAATGCCAGTTGCCGTCATATAGATGCTACACAGAGCATCAGATCCCCTTTGATAACATTGAAATCACCTCTTAGTTAAGTTGTTGGTCAAGGTATTGAGACTCAGAGGATAGTTCAGGGGTAGTGGGATTCCTTGGAAGCAGGACAACGCAAAGCAAAGCAACACAGGTTCGAGTCCAGGTCCGGCGCATAGATACTAGCCTATGTTAACAATTGTGATGCAAAAGATTAAATAATTGACTTATTAATATGGATTATTAGTAATCAAAGATACAATATAAGTAAGTACACTAAAATGAGACTGTGTTTAGATTCATGCAGTCCTTGTATTGACTTGATTGTGATTCAAACAGGTGTGCCATTTAGGGCCCAATTCAGGCACAAGTGCACATTGATCCTGCAAAGTCCCCGCACCGAGAATGGCTGTGCACGTCCCAGTGCGCATATGATTTTCTGCTTGCTCCGTGTGTTCATGGAATGTTTCCTGCCAAGTAACCCTATGCGCAAGTAGCGGTCGGAGTGCCCCTGACACAACCCCTCGCAAAGCAAATCCAACCACATTCACCTACCTTTGCAGGCTTCTCAGCCACAAACTCATGTATCCTGGTAATACTGCGTAGCCTCCCCCACAATCAAGCCAAAAACCCGGAGACACGGCATGGGATCCTCTGTAACTGTTAACAGCACCCCAACAACATGCGTACCATTTTCTGTAACTCAGGTAATTCTCCAGTCAATCTGAATATGAACCCCTGTAAACCACGGCTGCACCCCTCTGGTTTACATATGCGCACCCCTCACTGCAAACGACACCCCAACTGAATGCACAAACCCCTAAATTCCTGATCGGTCCTTAACTTTGCAACGTGATTCCGACGCAATTGGAGCCGTATGCCTGCTTTCACGGTTGTTAGGGAAAATTCTCCAGAATGGCTAATTTCCATTACCTACTGAGTCCTTCAGCAGCTTTGCTGGATTTCTAGGATTCATTTTTTTTACCTGGTAAGAGTATGAGCCTTTTTTTCCCACTCTTACATGTGTTTTGCTGTGTGTTTAACATTTTTTTGTTCATAGACTGTGGAGCCTCACCTTCTCCATAAGAATCATCTGTTTACTGTGTGTCACACAGCACCTTTAGTGCAGTGACTCAGGGTTGTCTTGTTCAGACTTCCCACTTAAAACTCCATTTTCTGGGACTGACTACTGTCTCCCAGAACATGTAAAGTTGCCATTGACTTTATTAGTCTTTTTAAATTTACAGACCCAGTACAAACTATCTTACATAGAGTACTGGAAAGGGTTAATAGTTATCCCTTTTTGTCTGTCTCTCATGGAACATTATTTCATTCCCCTTTCGTTAAGATTTGGCTGGTGGCGGTCTATGAAAATAGCCTTGTGCTGTTTTAGGCTATGTTAGTAGCCTCGAACTTTAATCCGCTGGACCTCATTTACTTTTATTTGGTTCCAGGTGGGTGTTTTCGCCATTTCGTTTTGTACAGGTCTTTCTCGTGTTTTACTCTGCGTGCCAAACCTAGTTTGGTTCCTTAGTTCACCATCCTTTGGCAGGCTTCTGCACAGAAGCCCTCCTTAGGTGCCTGAGAGTCTAGGCAGACAGGATGTGAGGGTGGGGTTTTAGGCCCCCTGCACAGGGTCTCCTTGGACACACAAGTCACACTCTTGTTTGATTGGCTACATGACTGTCCTGCCAGGACAGCCGCCCTGCTGTGTGATTGACAGCCAGGCTGTGTGAATGGGGTAAAACTGCATATAAAGGCAGTGTCGCCATTGGATCGAGAGAACCGAAGAGAAGCTGAAGGAAGAGGACTGCTGCAACTACTGAACCTCCCGGTGAAGCCCTGCTGCGGGTCTGAATCTCCAAACTTTGACGACAGAGAAGATCTGCAAGAATCTTCTTCCCTTGAACTGGTGGGACCAACCAGTTCGCCAAACACCAAGCAAAGGCCTCCCTCCCCTGGTCGAATTTGCTGTGCACCACTGCAGTGAACCAGATAGCCAAGCGGACTGGACACTCTTTGGGTTTTAAGGAGTGCACCTTTTATTTGTTGCTCTGCTCTGCTGCTGGTTTCTTCCCTGTGCAGTGCAGGACCCTCTAGTCTTCCTCCTTCGTGTCAGCCCGACAGTCGCTTCAGGAACCGTGAGCCTGCAGGATCTGCCAGAAACTTCTGCCTCAGCTACAGCATTCTTCTTCTTCTAAGGTACTGTTCAAACCCGGTTGTTCGTTCCGTCCGACCGCGGTCAAAGTGTTTTAAATCTTTTGCCAATCTGAGGGCTTGTCCTTCTCTACTCTTGTAAATAACTTTTCTTCCGACCAACTTTGTTTCGAACTCTTGGCAAAGACTTAACCGCGAACTACTTTGAACTGTGTGATCCTCTGCAAAGACTCTGAACCATTAACATTGGCCCAGGCCTATTGATTTGAATCCTCATTGTAGCAAGCCTTTTCTAGATTGCCCTGCCTACTTACTTGTTGGTGCTGCTTAATTTTGTATAACCTTGTCTTTCCCTCCCTTTTTAAATTACTGGTGTGCCATTTTGCTTACCCTTCATTTTGAGCTTAACTTGTCCAGAATTGATTAGGTGTTGTGTAGTATATTAAGATTGTGATCTTTCTGCTGCTTAACTTTGTGAACTATTTTACAAATGAATGTGTAAATAAATGTATATTGTTTTACTCATAAACCTTGAGTCAGTGTTTGTTTGAACCATAGTAATTGCTGTCCTTTGTGTAACTTCTGATACTGCTCACTTTACTATTGACATAAGTCTTGCTGCTCAGCCATCGCTACCACTTTACTGTGTAGTACAGGATTGTACCAATGGTGAATGTGTACTTGCCTGTAGCCTTAATTGTGTGTGGTGTTCCTAAAGGGTACTGCATATGATTCTGCCTAACAATGTGGCAGTGGGATTCGGAGCTTTGCGCGCTGAATCCCCAGAAGTGATGTTGCGCAGCCAAATGCATGAATACGCTTGTTCTTGCGTGGTGCAGGGAGTGTGATTACCTCACGCAGGCCGTCCCTCGACACGGCCACATAATACCTTGTTATTCCTCATTCTGCGTTGATAATGGGAACTATGCATGTTCTGCCACCTATTTAAATCTGTGCACAGGCCTGGCCCATACTGTGCGTGGAGTATCGCACATGTCGCTCGACTGCTCACAGATCCAAGTTCCAGAAATGTCCCGTTAAGTCAATTACATGAATCGACAGAGGGGGTTTTGCCCGCATAGTGGCCCACAAAGTCCCTATTTTTCAAGCACATTATTCCATGAATCAGGCCCTTAGAGAACTACATAGGTTTGAACATGCTTTTCCTCACAGATTGGGGTAACATTTTCTCCAATGCCTGTGTTATGCAGATGACCTGAATAGAATGGATCAAACTCAGATTGGGTTGCAGCAGTGACTTAACTCTATGTTGAATTGCTCTAAGCAGAACACATTTGAAATAAATACGAACAAAAAAACAAAAATATTTTTTTATTCACAAAAAAGACCCACACTAGGTTTGTAAGTGTAAGTTAGTAGAGGAATTGATCAAAGTGGTTGACAAATATACATATTTCAGAACAAACTTCTGTAATCAAAGTAATAGCACCAGTATTCAAACAAGAAAGGTATATACAATTGGACCGACCATAACGCCCATAAATGATTTCAACATTAAACATGGGGTTTGAAAGATTGCCATCTGGGTGTAAAGGCCACAGCTCTTTTTTATTAATAATTATATGATGCAGGTAATCAGTCTCAGAAAGGGTGGTCTGCGAATCAGATCCCTTTCATTAAACCCCATGCCAAAATCATAGGGTACACCTGTGCCCTCTTGCATCAGTATCCTAATCCATTATCTTCAGTGTCAAAAAGCAGGTCCAAAAGTCACAGTTGCCCTTTTGACAGCTGCTGTGACAGTCCAGTGACTGCAGTGCAGTTGTTGCACGTATGTCTACAACTCGATTTGAAAACCATCATAATTAGGATAAACTAATCACAAGGTGGCAGGATAAAGTGAAAATATAACCCACACCTATTTTTGCTATGGTGGTTGGTAGTTCACATAAATATTAAAGCCACCTCTGATGTGTAGCATACCAGCATGATTCCCCTGAGCTCAGACAGCAATGGGAGGCGATGTGGATGGCAGGCACTTGCAAATCCCTGAGGTGAAAGGTATCACCTCCCTAGCCAGGTCTCGAATTCCACCAGGTGGAGATGGCATGTGAGTCTGGAGTCAGAGTGCACCTTTGTGTGTATCTTCTGCACCTAGAAGCATTCAATTCCGCTGAGTCTGCACCTCATTAATGCCTCAAATCAAATCAAATCCAATTCAGAGCCAAGTACATACCAATGGCCTGCCTCACACTAGGGTCTGCACACCACAGAGCCTTTGAAGTGTTTATGCAGGGGAATGGGTGGAGCTAAAACAAACAGGGATTAAGGTGGGTTTGAGGAAGGATTCGTACATCATACTTTTATTTGGGTGTTTCCTTTCTTCTAGTTCCCTTAACTTGTTTTCGAACAATGGACTCTGGGCATGACATCAGAAGGCCAGGACCACTTGTCAAAAGAACAAAGATTGAACCCTTAAAGCAGGCTTACTTTCCTCAAATCCTGTATATCGTTTTGCCAATAAACGAAGGCATATCCCACCCCTTGTTTAATTTAATCTTAGACAATCAAGATCTTAAGAAATAATTCATCTGGATCTCTTTTGGGAGAGTTGATCTTTTCAAAGCCCTCAACTATAGAATTGAAGAAGAAGTGCTCCAAGGCAAATACCCCACCCAGTCCCATGGTACACTGGGTATGTCTCTTGCTGATCACCAACACTTACTACTTTGCTATCAGTTCTCTGTAAGCTGGGAGAGCACAGAATGAGAACGACACATCTTATCCTGCCCCCCCCCACATCCCCCAGCTGTAAGTCTCACAGCATCCTGATAGCCGAACAGACACAATGCCGGTTTCATTGCATCAAACGGATGAAACCACATTCGGAATGTGTTCGCCACACTTAATCCAATGGGACCTTCCGGTGCTGCCTCAGGCACTCACTCGAACTTTGTACAGCAGTTACTTGAGTCCGTCGAACCACTCAACATCACATCGTACACAGAAGAGAATGTCACCTGTTCGGCTTGAACAACCAGCTTGCATTGATGATGACTTCGAACTGCCCCTTCTTCGAGCATCGAATCAGGACACAGCTTTGAACAGATTGATCTCAACCCAAACTGCTGGAACATCTTGTCACTTGCCGACCCATACCAGTGGTTTCCAACGTTTCACACTGACTCTACCTTGGATTCGACCCGGGTGAGCCATCCAACCTGCATTGCTTGAATGCTGCATTCAAACTGCATCTACAAAAACTCAAAGTTAAGTTTGACGCAGTCGAGCTGCCGCTCATTGGGATCAAGTACTTTCAAGTGACCCTGTCCTCATGGGCTAGTTTTTGGGCCTTAGTTACTTTTTTGCACCTTTTTCCACCAAGGGATATCCTTTTGACCAACATTATTGCATTTCTCGCATGTTTTCTTCTCCCTGACAAAGTATCCAGTGTGCATATACATGTCTGTACTGCATTTTTTGTCTTTTTCACAGGTGTGGGTTTTTATAGTGTTTTAATAGTTATTTGTATGATTTATTTTGTATATATGTGTTTATAGAAACTTGATTGGACATTCTTTTATTATGGAACTGTTGAGCTATTGCTGTTCGGGTTGCTACTTGCACACATTCCCAACCCTGTAGAGAGGACAGCCTACGCTCGGCCCACGTTACCACAAAAGGGAAAGGAGGGATACCTCTTGACTGTGCCGGTTTGACCTTTATGATGGGGATCACTTTTGGCTTGTAGTAGGATTGGCGCTGAGTAGGCGGTTCATCCACTATTCATCCTTGTTCTCCAGCAGAGCCATTCCATAACACAGGAGCTTTTCTTTAAATCCACTTGTGAACGTATTTACGCAAAAAGGTTGCACCTATGTCCATTTACCACTTAGAAACTGAATTGTCGGACTTACTCCAATGGATAGAAGGCACAGGCAGTCTGTATTGAAGGGCAGTGTTGAATCTTCCACTGTTGTGTCCATTGATCATACTGCATGTAGGTATCGGTAGATATTACCAGGAAAAAAAGTTCAACCTATACAAAAAGGTCGTAAATGCATGAGACCAAAGGTTCGAACACCAAAAGTTTGAAACTTTGGTGACATGCATTTAAAAAAGAAAATACACTGCGGGGGCTCAGGGAGTGTCCCCCGCAAGACCCTGCTCACCAAACTATACAGTATGGTGAGTGGGGTGGATGTTGTGGGGGACACCCCCGCAGCACACCCAAAAAAAACAAAAAACAGGGGCTGCGGGGGTGTTCCTCGCAACGCCCCGCTCACTATACTAGACAGTATAGTGAGCGGGGATTGCAGGGGTAAACCCCTGCAGCTGCCCGCAAAAAAAGAAAAGGACCCTGCGGCACCTTCACAAAAGTGAAAGGGAACTGGCGCAAGGTAAGTAGGGTGTGCGTGGGGGTGATTTGAGGGTGTGGGCGGGGGTGTGTTGTGGGTGTGGCTGGGGGTGTGGGTTTTGTAGTGTTTTTAATAATATGTTTGCATGGGAAATGTACGAACATTTTGTGTTCGTGCATTGCATGCAAACTTTTCCGTCGCAGTAAAAGAAGCCACGGTCAGATCGTACAGATCCCTGCATGTTGAATTAGAGCAGATATCTGAGAACTTTAACGGAAATTAGAAGGGCCTGCTATTTCATAAATTGCTGGCATGGCATTATATCATCTAAGAGAAGCTTGGAAATTAATAAATGAAACGTGCAATTTTGTGATAAGATCAGGCACCGTTGGATGTGCCTAGAAAAACAATAGATAATGAACACTAATTAAGGAAATTAAAGAAAATGCTGCACTTTGGGACTGAACAACCCCAATGAACTCGAGAAACGGGCATTAGCTGAGGAATGTGTGCGTGTTTCCTTCAGATATATGGTTCAGTGCCCTTTATTATTAGTTTTCCAAATGCATTGTAGAGAAGCGTATTTATGCTTTATTTAACTTACTGGAGAGTCTGTGGACGTTTTAGGCCCATGAAAAAAGATAAGGGGCCTCATCATGACCTTTCCAGTGTGGAGTTAATGTGCCAGTAATCCCGTTTACTCCTACGTTTCCAGACCAGCAGAGTACAAGTTTGCTGGTGGGTTGGCCTTATTTACTTAAGTAAGGCATACTATTGGCAAAGAAAAGTGGTATTACCAGAACCGGTATTAGCTTTGCCGGCAATACCTGAAATCCCACCATGGATGGAGTCCATGGAATGGAGAATAATTCACTGTTGACGGCACCTGTAATTGGTTGGAAATTCTGGGAGATCAGGTGCTGAGTCTTCAAAAGAGGACTTATGCACCACTGAACGGAGTGCTGATACAACTAAACATTGGCTCATCGGATGCATTGTATTAATTAATTAATTAAGAAAAGGAGCAAGTATTTAAACCAAAAAAGCAACCTTTTTAGATAATATGAGTGCAATGTTTCTAGTTTTCTGGGAACATGACATGCATGGTCGTCAGTTATCTCTAGCAACAGCGTTGGCTAGGGTTTCATTAGATGTTTTAACATTTGTAAAGGTGATTAATGAATTGTAATAATTATATTGTCAGAATGTGTGATGCTTACATAATTCTTTTATTAACGTTATTATTCTTATTGTCTTTAAGGAAAAAGTCCAGCATATCTAACCAAAAGGATTTGGTGGTTGAGAGCTAAGCAGGCGCTACGCACCAACAACAAAGGCTTGGTGAAAACTCCTGCCGCTAAACTTTCCCATGGCTGGTACCTCCCCGGCTCTGGAATGTGCTCCCACCGGATCTTTGACTGTGTGGGGCAATTTCAATTCTTAGGCGCAGGCTGAAGACCCTTCTATTCGAATAAATGTAGCTATCTTGCTTATTCATTCCTTCCTGGATGTCCCCGGCTTGGTTGACTGAAAGGTTTCCTTTATTTGTTTGGCTGTGTTGTTGTCTGTCTTCTATGCCTATGGGTGCTGTCCCAGCACGTTACAAATAAATAAAAATAAAATAAATTATTATGGTATTTATTGAGCGCGGACCTAGCTTTGTGAATCAACAGAGCACTTTACAATAATAATGGGAAGGACACAGTGAGGGAATCCGAGAACAAAGGAGTGGGGAACTAACAGGGGAGGGCGGCCAACTGGCAGCAAGGGATCCACAAGCAACCAGAGTGGGAAACAGTGGGGGTCAGATCGCTGAGTCTTAGGTAGGGTGGGGAGTGTGATATCATCATTGTGATTACCTTAATACAATCATATGTTTAGAAAGGACTCGTGCAGGAGCGCTGTGACTTGTTTCTATGCACACTCTCTCCCCAGCAGCTGAGGGAGGTCACGTGCTCCTCTACGTATCCAGTCACGCTGGAAATTGCTGTTTTCGTTAATGAAGGTTGGGAGCTTTTACACACACTTAGTTCAGTTTGTGTGTCAGGGGGGGACATCCGCCATCAACGTTGCCAACCAGACGTGTCTTAAATGGCTAGGAAGGAGGCGCATCGACAAACCAACAATTAAGAGCTGCGACATGGCACGAGGATGATGGTTTTTCAGGCTCTCGTGGAAACCCATTCTTGGTGGGTGGATTCATGGTGACACAGAGCTCTGCCGTGCGCGTGGCGGGTATCATTCAGTGATATATGACTACTTATTGCTTCCGGATCAATACTCAGGTCCAGCATGCAGACATCAACGGACACATTCTGATCAAAGTCATCGATTACGAGGGTTCAGACATCAACTTGATGCACTCGAGAGTCAGAAAAGTATTTGCAATAGCTCAGCGGGTTAATGCATCTGTTCTCAACGATCTGCGTGAAGTAATGTTTCGATTAGCCTGCCAAGGAAACAAAAAAAGAATTGGCAGTGCCAACAGTTTGGGAATTTGTGTGGGAATGGGGTGGGCATTTTCCAGGCACTCTAATAATGTTGCTCCCTGGCAATAACATGGCAACAGTAGGTAAATATAGTTCGTATGTGGGCATATTATGACAGGGCCTGGAAAAAGCCCACCAAATCCCTATACATTAGCCAAAACTATTGGCTTTGCCAATGTTTGTTTGTAACAGGAATGCAGTGCAAGGAACAAATGCAAGGGTACACATATTGATAATACGTAAGTGGCTGAAGGCGCATTTGGTTCAGTGATTTTCATTACACCAGGAGCAAGGTTACAGGTACAAATATTATATTACTTGTTTGAAAACTGATTCGGATTAACATTGAAATTCCTGTAAAAGCGCAGAACTAGCTCAAAGAGATACTGGGGGTGTATATTTAGAGGAAAGGAGCTCGTAGTAGGTGGGAATTGCCAAAGGCTGGAAATGTGGTAGTAAAAAGCCAAACACCCACAGCCTGTGTGTCCAGTCCCACGTCCCATCATCCCTGTATCATCTCTTCCCATGTTATGCTATGTTATGTTATGTTGATTTATACCGTGCACCGCTAACACCCAAGGACAGTCTCCAGGTGCTCACGTAGGACTGCAAGAGAGGAGGGTAGGGTGTATGAGTGAGGCAAGGATGATTGGATAGGTTCCGAACCAGGAGAAACTGGTGTCTGTGTGAGTTGTCTTGCCTGTGGGAGTTGGTTGAGAGGCCCGACTTGTGGTAACCGTAAGGGTAGGACTCAGTACCTCGGATGTTTGCTGGTGTTTTATGTTGGGTGTGTAGGTCGTATGTGGTTGAAGTGGAGGTACGGTCGTGGGCACTGATTAGTTGTATCCGTAAGGGTGGCTGTTAGGTGTTTGATGGAGCTGTGTTGGTGTGCGGTGTGTTGGTGTGCGTTTGTGTGTAGTGTGGAAGAGTTTGACTTTTGAAGTTACACCTCATAGCCAAAACTAAATAGAGATCCATTGAGTTTGTGGTAACAATGACACCTGTTGCACACACTGGTCCCAAACTACAAGAGTGTGTCCACAAATGTTGTGTAAATAACAAACCATTGTAATTTAGCAAGAAGGAATTGTCAAGGTGTCCCCAGTGAGTTTTCAAAACAGTGAAAACATTGACAATGTTCACAGTTCTAGCTTTATAAATGTAGTCAGCATGGACGTACCCACACCGTGGGTAATAAAAAGCAGCGCTCAGATTCCTGAGGGTTTATAGACTATATAAATTCTAAATTAGTGTTATTGTGGATCCAAGAGTACCTGAGAACATTCTGCAGAGTACTTTTATGATCAAATTAACGTGACCACCTATAGATCGACTCTAGTGAAAACAACTATTGCTATAAATAGAACAAGCTGTTCATAAATGTGCTGTGAGTGCGAGAACATCTACTGACTATTATAGAAAGGGTACTGTACTTTGGGCCCCCTTGCTGGAAAATAGACAATAATAGTTCCTAATTCGCAAAAAAAGGTGATAAGGCACTGTCCGATTTCAATATTACATTGATATGATATTGCATTTATATTGTGTCTATACACAAGCGGTTCAAGGCGCGACGAGGCAAGGGAAGGGGATTGGAGGGAGGACAGAGACAACAATCTTACTAGGCCCAGTGACATTGAGATTGCACAAGAGCAGGGGTGAGGGGAGGGAAGAAGTGCCAGGGGAAGGGGAGGAGGGGAGTGCTGTACATGGGACCAAACAATAACAAGAAGTGCGGCCAGCAGGTGGCAGGTGCAAGGGTAAGAGCAGACAGTGGGTGTCTAATAAGTGCAGATAGGGGACTGTAGGGTTACAGATACAGACTCAAGCACAAGGGTTGCCAGGTGACCAGTGCAGTATCAGACAGGAGATCAGCAGGGGAGAGGAAGAGAGAAGGCAGAATCAAAGAGGAAGGTTTTGAGGTGCTTCCGGAACCAGAGATGGCTCCAGAGCGGGTCCCAGCCAAAGAAAGAGACCTACCCTCAACTCCTTACTCCTTAATCATCTGACCCTGAGGGAGTTGGAGGTAGAGGAGCAAAGTGCTTGAGTAGAAAGGTTTCTATGAAGAGAGAGTTGGAGGTATTGAGGACCTATGCCGCAGAAAGCCTTGTGGACAATGCAGGGGGTCTTGAACTTAATCCTGGGAGCCAATGAAGAGATTTCAGTGCTGGAGAGATTCGATCCATGGCCTTGAGGCCAAATACAAATCTTGCAGTCCTGTTCTGGATGAGTAGCAGAGGGCGGAGAGTAGAAGCAGGCAGATTTAGAAAGAGGCAGTTGCAGTAATCCAGCCTAGAGAGAAGCAGAGCTCTAGAGACAGTGAGCCTCTGGGGGATGTAGAGTTAAGGAAGAATACCTCTGAGGAGGTGCAGTTAGTAGTTTGACTTCTTATTTCTGTATGTATTTATTTATTTATTTACTTACTTACTTACTTACTTACTTAGTTCATTTGTAAAGCGCACAGGCAACCCTGAGGCATTGAGGTGCTGTTTCCGGTACATACAAGTAATACAGTTGACAAATTACGAGCATAGACATATCGAGCAACAACAAAGAGGCAAGAGAGCAGAAAAGTGACATTGATGTAGACGATAAACATGCTGACTATATTTACAGTACTCAGATGATAGTGTTATGTACCAGAACAGTTATGCTTTGAGAGTCCTTACGAAAGATCCAAAAAGATTTCTTGGCTCTTAGGGTGGGGGTGGGTGGGTCATTCTATAGTTTTGCAGCATGGTATGGAAATCTTGAGCCTCCAGTTGAGTTTATTTTGAATTTTGGCATGACTAGGGGGGGTCAGTGTATGGGCACCTGAAGGGACTCGAGGAGCTAGCCTTGATAATTCTGTGTGTGAGGTATCGGGGGAGCAGTATTAGATAGGGATTTGTGCGTGATGGAGAGAGCTTTAAGTCTCATACGCTCCTGGATGGACAGCCAGTGGGCTTCTCTTCTAGCTTTCTTGATAAGTTCTCTTTTAGAGATATGTAGTGCTGCTCTCAAGGTATTGTTTTGAACCACTTGAAGCCTTTTTATGTTTCTCTCTGAGGTGCCTGTGAAAAGGACATTACAATAATTTAGTTTTGAGCCAATGATAGCATGGGCGATTGTGAGCAATTGTTTTTGGTGAGGAAGGGTCTGGCTGCATTAAGGACCTTGGAGGAGTAAGCTGCTGAGGAGGCAATAGCGCTTACTTGGTGAGTGAAGTGTCCTTATAAACCCCTAGGGTTTTCAAGGTTGAGGAAATAGGAATGGTTCAATTGGCAATGTTAAATAGCCGATAAGATAGCTCAGCGGGTTGATCGCTTGCTGCTGCAATCTGAGCGTGATCTGCAGGTCGCAGGTTGCAATCCCAGCAAGGCCAACTCAGCCTTTCATCCTTCCGAGGTCGATAAATGAGTACCAATTTCGGTAGGGTGATATTGTATGTAAATATGCGCTCTGTAAAGCGCTTTGTATTAAGGCGCTATATAAATAACACATCATTATCATTAACATCATTATCATTAAATGATGAATACCGTTCATCATGAGATTTTAGGGCATTGGAAGGCCGACAATTAAGATTTCGGTCTTGTCCCTGTTCAGGAAGAGGTTGGTCTTGTCCCTGTTCAGGAAGAGGTGGTTGGCTGCCATCCAAGCCTGTATAGTTGCGTAGATGTTGTTGTGAGTGTTAGAGTCAGCTGTGCCATTGCCTGAGAGTGGGAGGAGGATTTGTGTATCATCAGCATAATTGGTGTATGCTATGCCGAGTGAGTCGAGGATGTTGAAGAAAGGCGTGGTGAATATATTGTAAAGGATAGGGGCGGTGCAAGATCATTGGGGTAATCTGCAGCTAATGGGAGAGGGTGATGCGTTAGCTGTGTCTGAGAAGACCCTCATGACTCTCTCTTCAAGAAAGGAGGCAATCCATGCGGTGACAGAAGCGAGAAATTGGCTTGAGTGGTGAGGTGGTGGCAGAGGATTTTGTGATTAACATAGTCAAATGCCGCAGAGAGGTCTAAGAGGAGGAGGAGGATGGCAGTCTTTCCTGTGTCTCTAATTTCAGAAGTTGAATCCTTAGGACTAGCAGGGCAGTTTCTATCCTGTGACCAGTGCGCAAACCAGATTGGCGCAATCCTAGAATGTGGTTGTCTTCCAGGTAGCGCTGAACCTGCAGGTAAGCGGCACAGTCAAGTATTTTTAAGAGGAAAGGGACTGTGGTGATGGGCCTATAATTTGAGGGAATAGCAGCGTCAAGGGTGTTTTTTTCTTTTTAGTAAAGGGAGGACCCATGAGTCCATGAGGCTTACTGGGATGGTGTTTGTTTCGAAGGATGCATTTATAAAGGCAGTTCTGACATCCTAACAAGCGTGTCTGCGCAATCTTTGATGAGAGTTGCCGGGCAGAGGTCGTCTTTACATTTGGATAGTTTGAGGTTATTAATCAGTCTGAACACTTCGCTTTCAGAGAGATCAATGAAGCTGAACTGAGCAGATGAGGCTTTGGGAGGTAGAGGAGGGCAACTGATATTGGTAGTTGCATGAATGGTGCTGAAGAGAGTTTGTTGAGCGATCATTTTTGTGTTGAGGGAGTCGATTTTACCTAGAAAGGCTGCCTGTATGTTTGTGCACCATGAGACATGTTTGATGAGAGAGGTGTGCGGTGGCCCAGCGGCTTCTATTTCTCTATAAATGCTAAAGAGTTCTTTTGCGTCCGATTTTGTGTTGCCAATTCTTGAGTTGAAAGAGTTCAACTTGGCTGCAATAATGGCAGATTTGTAACGTCTGGCTATTAAGTTAAAGTCATTTTTAAGAGAGTCGGTTAAGTCCTTAAGCCAGGCTAGCTGGGCTTGTCGTTTCTGGGAGCATAATTCAAGCCAATTGGGGGTGAACCATGAGTTTGAATGTCTAACTTTTTTGGCTTTATGATACTCTAAAGGGGAGATAGTGTTCACTGTGTTGGAGAGGGTGGTGGTGAATTTCCTTGGGGTTGGATGTGAAAGGGAGTTTAAGGTTTGGGATGTTTAGTAGAGGCAGGAGGTTATCTCCGGTGAGTTTGTGAGCGCTTCCTGTCAATGCTGGTGGTAGAGGGTATGGTGTGATTTTAGGTTGGGGGTATTGAGGCATGGAGAAATGGATGATGAAATTGTCGACCAGGGGCAGGGTGTTGTGATGTTGGAGGAGACTTGGCCGTTGTGATCAGTGATCCAGTTTAAAGTGCATCCTTTGAAGTAGGTGGGTTAGGTAGTAGGTGGGTTAGGTGCTTCATTGATAGAAGCCAAGGATGTCAAGGGCATCACAGAGTAATGAGGCTTGTGTAGCTTGGGTCAAATAGGCCTAGGTTGAGATCACCCAAAAGAATGATCCTAGAGGAGACTGTTAGGTAATCTTCGGGAATGTGAAGTTGATCCATGTGGGTGGTAAATGAAGTGCATAGGGATGGTGCATGTGGGTGATGAAGTGAGTTAAGTGTTAGGATGTCAGAATTGCCTTCAAAAAATGTGTTGCATTGTCTTAAAGGAAGAGAGTCTCTGGTTATCACGGCAGTGCCACCTCCTCGAGAGGAGAGTCTGTCATTCCGGAAGATGGTATAACCTTGGGGCATGGCTAAGGAGAGTGCTGGACCAGCAGCTTTGTGAAGCCAGGTCTCAGCGATGGCTAGATGTCTAGGTTGTGTGTAGAGATGAGGTCATGGATAACCAGGGCATGGGCTGTAAGTGAGCGTGCATTCATGAGGGCACAGGACAATGAGGGACAATGGGGGGAGAGTGGCTATGCTAGAGGTAGGGTGTCTGTGGCTCAAGCTAAGGAGAGGAGTGGCTGTGCAGGGGAATAGGCAGGGTGATGGAGGTGCGGGTAGAGGGTAGTTATCTAGGCTAGCGCCTGGTGGAACTGAAGTGTTGGTTGGTGAATTGTGTTTATTGCGTGTGATAATGAGCTGAAAGGGAGTGGTTGGGAGTGGGAGTTAGGTGGTAAGAGGAGGTTGAGGTGGCTGTAGTGTTGCACCTTGATTGGAATGTGCATTATTTTGGTTGAGAGGGTGCTGAGTGGGTGGAGGTATACTGTAGTGCACAGCTGAGGGAGAGGGCACTTCAAGGGTTGGTTTGGAGAATGGGCAGTCTGATGTGATGTATGTGCGAAGAAAGGAGTTCCTAGTGTGGAGTTTGGGAGGTGCACTGAGGTGTTGAGTGTTGTGGAGACATGAATGGAGTCGTAGATTTCTGAGCATGGTTTTATCAGTGGTCGCATGGGCTTGCTGGATGGTCTGTCTCGGGGGCATGCTCGTAGTTGATAAGGAGAGATGTGCCTATGTTCTAGGCATCCCTTTGTGTGCACATGACTGAGTAAACAGCCAATGGATATGGCTATTAGTGGCTTTTTTTCTCTTATGACATCTACATGAGCTGAGGCGGGTGGAACATCCAAAGATGGATATTGAGAGTGGTGAGAGGAAAAGGCATTGATAACGTCAGTTGAGGAAGTTGTGGCATCAGTGAAGTGTGCCAGTGCTTGCGTAGCGCATGGTGGGGAGTGTAGTCCCCAAGAAACATCACGAGGGCCGGCATTGCGGGCAGAATTTTGTTTTTAAAAAGCATGTGGTGCTGTGTAGGGCAGTGTCCGGGGGAGATTAATGCACGAGCAAAAGCTTGTGGCTGCAGTAAAATGTGTTTTTAATTTGAAATTACTTTCTGGTGAAGGGCGTGCCTGTGCTGTTCTTAGAGACATCAGAGATGTAAGGAGAAAAGGAAAGTGTGGAGTTGAAGATGACCTCTAGGTTCCTAGCCTCACAGGTGGAAGCAGGAAGAGGGCAAGGGGAGGCCGGCCAGAGTGACAGGAAAGAAAGGTACAGGCGTGCTGATCAGGAGAATCTCCGTCTTACTGGCATTAAGGCTGAGATCATTGGCGTCACACGACTCCTGGATAGCAGACAGTCAGAGATGAGAGAAGGAGAAGAGGTGGTAGAGGGGAGCCTGAAAGTGAGCTGAGTGTCATTCGCATAGTACTGAAAGTTGGAGCAGAGAGCGGCATTGCAGTGTGCGAGAGTTACCAGGGATTGGTTGAAAAGCCAGGGAGAAAGGTTAGACCCCTGGGGAAGACCAGAGGTAGAGAGTGAGATGGAGGAAAGGAAGGACCCAAGCTGGACCTGGGAGGATCGATCGGAGAGGAAAGAGGTCAGCCAGGCCAGGGCCTGATCGGTGATACACAGGTTATCACGGAGACGGTTGACCAGGATGGCATGTTTGACTGTGTCAAAGGCAGAAGATAGATCGAGTAAGATGAAGACAGAGGGGAGATTACAGTCAGGTTTAGAGAGCAGGTCTTCACCGATGTTCAGGCGAGCAGTTTCTATGCTTCTAGCTGCTCTGAAGCCAGACTGATGGTTATGGACAACCAACAGTTTCATTCTGAAGATTAAGCTGGGTTTGGCCAACTTTTCCAGGAGTTTGCCCAGGAAAGGAGTGAGGAAGATCGGCAATAGTTAGCCGGGCAGGAGGGGTCGGATTAGGGTTTCCTGAGAAGAGGGTGCACAAGAGAGTGCTTCAGAGGGGAAGGGAAGGCTCTTTGAAGGTCCTTGATAGTTTTGGAAGAACAGAGAAGAACCTGTTTTGACGAGATTTTCATAGATCAGACTTGTCTAGAAACCTCGTCAGGGGAGAACAGAGGAAAGGAAGAGAAAGAAGGAGGAAAGGTTGCCACAAGGGGGCTGGAGGTAGAGGAGAGAGTAGAGGGAGGATGAGGAGAGGACGAGAGGGTGGACAGGATTTCATGGGTTTTAGAGATGAAATGAGAAGCCAGGGCCGTCAAGAGGGCCTGGGAGGCGACAGGAGAAGTAGAGACTGCAGCATGATTGGCCAGCTCCTTGCTAGATGCTGCAGAGACACAGGCCTGGATGTGGGCTCTCTTCTTAGAGCAGCCGGCAACCACTTTGTCAGAGGATGCACAAGTTGCTAGCCATTTCCTCTCAGCCACCCTGCACATGTGTTTAAGAGTAACGAGGTCAGAATCGTACCTTGAGTTGCACTTGGCTTCGGGCTCCAAGCGGATCCTCATGACAGGGGCAAGGACATTGGGAGTATCAGAGATAGAAGAGTGGAGCGTGGAGAGGGCTGTATCAGGATGTGAGTCAGCCAGAGGTGGAGGAGGGGGAGAGGAAGTGGTGACGAAAGCTCAACTGACAACCACTTCATGGGTCGGATGACCGAGAAGGTGTGTGGCAGTGCTGGAGTTGGCTTGGCCTGAGGGGTCGAGAGGGAGAGATGAGAGGAAAGCAGAAAGTGATCACTCCAAGAGAGAGGAGTGGTAAGAGGAGTAGAGAGGGGGAGGTCTGAGGAGATCAGAACATCCAGAGTGTGCCTTGCAGCATGAGTCGGGCCTGAATGGAGAATAGAGAAAGCGAGAGAGATAGAGAGAGAGAGAGAGAGAGAGAGAGTCGCAGAGGTCGCAAAAGAGTTCAGAGGAGGGACAGGAAGCATACACATGGTTGTTGAAGTCTCCAAGGAGGAGGAGTTGAGTGGTTGAGGCAAGGAGGGAGGAGAGGTCCGCCCACTGAGAGAGGAAGGATGTGATCTGACCAGGTGGCCTATAGATAGTAGCCATGGTAAGATAGTGTCCAGGGGAGAGAGAAAGCCTGCAGACAAGGCATTCAAAAGAGGAGTAGGCCTGCATAGGAATGGCAGAGGCAGGAGTCCACTCCAAGAAGATCAATGCTACACTCACTCGGAAACAGTTGGATCTGGGCACGGAGAGCATCTTGTAGCCATCAGGGAGGAGAGTGTCAAAGCTTGTGACAGAGCTGACCGTGAAACATGTCTCAGTAAGACCAAGGACATGAAGGACATGTTTTTCACAGGTGATTGGCGGCAGAGCGAGAGTTGAGAGTGGCAATATGGAGACAGTTGCCTTGAAAAACTTCTGGGGAGGGGTACAAATCAGAGGTATGCCCTGTGGAGGTGTAGAAGGATCCCGAGGGAGGGCAGAAGAGGAAGGAGGAGAGGGCAAGGTAGTCAAAGAGGAGGCAGAGGGTGGAGGCAAGGAAGCTGAAGGAGGGAGAGAAGGGACATCAAGAGAAGAAAGGAAATTGATGAGGCACAGGAAGTGTCTTTCAAAGAGGTGAAGGTTATCCTGGGGGCTTTGGACCATTCACGTAAACATTAATGATGATCTTAGAGGAGTGGAAGGGGTCCAGGAGTGCCTCCCACAGGGTGCCACCAATATTGGGAGAAGAAGAGAAAGGAGATAGCACAGAGACCATATGAAGAAACTATAGGTCTGGCGAGGGAACGACAAAGAGGATGTCGGTGAGGTTCTGTCTGGAGGAAGCACTGTTATAGGTGTCAGCAATAGGGAGGCCTGGGTTGGAGACCAGGATATACTTTTTGAATTTCTTCCTACCAGACTTAGTGAGGAGAGCAGGATAGTCGATAGAGAAGCAGTTAGAAAAGATTGGAGAAATGGAGAGCACCATAGAGTAGGTGGGGGAAAGAGGAGAGAGGAAGAGGGGTGGAGGGTAAGGGTGGGTGATAGACTAGGAGAGGACACAAGTGGAGGGGTGCAATCAGACAAGACAGAAAGGGACAGGACAAATAGTGTACAGTTTAAACTAAGTAGACAAAAGATCTGCAGGAAGAGTACGGCAGACAAGGCAGTCCGGTCAACAAATCAGGTTACCAGCACATCAAGGGCATCAAGAACAGAGCAGTTTCTGAAAAGAAAACCTAGGGGAGGGTGGAGCAGAGCAGCACACAGAACAATCAACAGAAGAACAAAGCAGTCGACAAATGAAAACCAATAAGAAGGAAGAATGCAGCAGAACACAAGCAAAACAATGCAAAACAGGGCAGTCAATGAGGGAAAACCACAGAACCATATACAAAGAACAGAGCGGGGGCACGAATGTGCAGGTGCTGGAGAAGGGCGATTGTGTGACAAAACTATATGAGATGCAAATACTTGACTGGTGAGAGAGCTTGGTAGATGAAAAGGAGATCTTGGCTGATACACAACCTGAATGTAGACAAGACTGAGGCAAAACAGACTACAGCCTTTATCAGGTGATGGGAAAACAATATACATCTAGTTCGGTACTTGAGCTTTTTCATTTGGAATATTGTACTCCTGTCATTGTCTGCACTGACCTGTTATTTCAGTTTTGATAGTGTTTCTAGGAGTGTTCCTAATAGTGAATTAGGATTTCCCTGTTAGGATCTCATCATTTGACTAATGTTCTCAGTCACATGTTTGACCTGTTGCTCGAAATGAGTGATCTTTCCCCTACCCTCTTGACTGCTGGGTGGTCTTTAGTCATATCACTGTTCCTCCTTTAACATTTTTAAAATCGGATTAAAAAAGAAAATCACTTAGTAAAACAGTACTTTAGACAACACAGTCTCCAGGTATTACTATGATTTGTTCCTCATGGCCCATTATGTAAAAGGCCTCTGATAAGATGGCTGCCACCTGTCAGAGCCACAACCTTTGGGTTACACCAAGAAAGTCTGGGCAAGCTGATTGGATGATGGATGCATAAATGGTCAGTGATCCCCAAAGCTGGATGTCGGAGCCGACCACTCCCAAACACCGAGAAACAGGGCCTATGGAACTCTCTGCAGCTCTGCAGTGTCACCAGTCCACATTGGGACCGTAGGATCACAGGAAGCATTGAGAAGCCCATTTGCACTCAGAAGAAATAGCACCTGATAAGATGGCCAGCGTCTGTAACAGCAACAACCTTTGGATTGAACCAAGAAAGTCCAGGCAAGCTGATTGGGCCATGAATGCACAAATGGCCACTGCCCCCCGAAGCCGGATGGTGGAGCCGGCCGCTCCCAAAGGCTGAGACACAAGCCCTATTGAACTCCCTGCAGCTTTCCGCTGCTCCCGGCTGCCACTGACAGAGCCGCGTCCAGTCCAACAGATCCATGTCTACTTAAAGGTAAGCCTTAATACAGCTGGCTCTATTGTTACCGACCCCTCACATTATATCAGACTGCATTGCACTTCGGTAATCCTAGTCCCGTTCCCGACCCCCTTGCTTTGTACCAGAGCCTCGTGCACCATACCCGTGTGGCCCTGCCCCCCCTGACACCGCTAGCACAGCTAGCATCTCAGCACAGCCAGCCCGCTCCTACAGTGAGGCCCTCAAATGGAGCCTATTAGCCTCCAAGACCTCCAGCTACCTAGATGGAAGTGTAAAGTCCTCCGGCACTGCAGGCATTGCCCCTCCTCTGCACCCGCTCTGCGTCCCAGTGTCACATGGCTTCTCCTCCCAGAACTGGCCTTTGGCCATGGCGTTGAGGGCCCAATCGGCCACATTACCCACACACCACCAGCCAACACCTCCCGTCTCTTACAAACCACCCATGCCATTGTGAAATATGCATGTCATTGCATCTCCCAAGGCCCCCACAACCCCACCAGGATGCCGGTGGATGATAAGTGCCACAAGTGCAGCCACCCCTGCCCTACAGGACACAGCGCCAGACTACTGACATGCATCTAGCAGGTCCTGAATCACTCTTAGCCTAAAGCCCTTCTATCTCCAGCACCTGACCCCCATCCTTGTCCTAAACCTGTCAAGCAAACTAGCCATGGCCCCAAATGCACAGCATTTACAGCAAAGACCATCCCAGCACTGCCAGCCTCCCTAAAGACAACAGTAGTGCATGAGATGAGCCCAGCCACCACTTCAGAATGAAACAGTAAGCTATGCATTAGAGTAGCTAGAATGATCCCACACTGCCTATCGGCCATAATCTCAGTGACAAACATTAACCTAAGCACACAAACGCTCTCCAGACCTGAATTCCCTACAAGTATTAAGGGTACATCGAACTGCAGGCCAACAAGAAGCAGGCAACCCCGCTGTCAACCTATCAGGGACCCTAGCTACAGTCAAGAGGGAATACAGCACACTACAGCTGCCCACTGCAGCCTGCCAACCATCAAACCCACTAACAGTAGACACCATCCGAAAAGGAACTCCGGAACACAGACCACTCCGGCCATAGAAAATAGTGCCACTGCAAACACCTCCTCCAGCTCCAAAACTACAGTGTACCAGGCCCCCTGACACTACAACCACACCACAGCAGCTTTACCCACATTCCTTAAAGGAGCCCTCATAATGCTAGATCACTCCCTGCCCACACCCTAGACATACTTTATCTGATCACCTCCAAGACCTGGACCTGCTCGCCATCACAGAAACTTGACTCCATCAAGCCTCAAGCCCAGCCTTCTCCCTAGCACCACCTAATGGCTTTTGCCATCCTCAGATACAACAGAATTGACTCCAAAGGTGGAGGTGTCACACTCATTTTTAGAAACTCCCTACAAAATAGACTTTCCAACAGCTCAATGGAAGAGAATTGCAAGCTCCTCACAGTCAAGCTCTCATCTTTCCAAGCTGACTTCATTAACATCCATATTATCCACCGACCTCCCGGCACAACAGCCTCTTTTGAGTAAGACGTCATTCATACTGTAAAAGGAAACATCAAGCCAACATTGAGAACCATACTTCTAAGTGACTTAAACCTAGGTATTAATGACCCCTCGAACACTACCACCCCGGCCTTGGCTAACACACTCTCTGTCCTCAGCTTCAAACGTTATGTCACAGCCCCGACTTATAACAAGGGCAGAACTCTGTACTGGGTAGCCGATCTGAACAGCCAGATTACTATGTCCCCCAACGTCCCCTGCCCATGGTCAGATCACCATATCCTGACCTTCACTTTCCACCCCACGAAACAGCAGTCGCTTGCCCTACCAGCACTGCCCCCTACCTGGTCTCGCAGCTCCTGGAAAATATCCAAATACTCTATCTACCCCCATCCCTCACCACTGCTACTGGAGCACCTAGAGTCAGCAGACCCGAGGGACCTAGCAGACATCTACATGAACACCTTGACCAAGGCAGTAAACATGGTTGCCTCTTTACTTCCCAGGAGGGCAAAACCGGCAGGTCACATCAACTCCTGGTTTACCCCCAACCTCCAGGCCCTGCCCTCCAGAAAAGAAGACAGGTGGAAGTCTTCTGGAGAAAGGCCACAACTGACTACACCATAGTCTCATTTAAGATGATTACCACAGACTATAAGCAGGCCATCATTGAAGCCAAATCGGCAACCTATAACAGTAGAAAACGAATGCTAGCTTGAACTCTCAAGAAATCTTCAGAATTCTTAAAGAGCTAGAAATGCCATTTACCCCCCTACCACCACCACCACCATTATCACGAAAGATGAGACACAGTGCTCAAGCAACCAGAATGCTATGCAGACGAAAATCATCTCCCTACCACAGGAAATAGTGAGGAAACAACCATCAATCACAATACCGACTTCCCAACCCCCTCGTCACTAAACCACAGTCCACATCCTTTCACTATAGAGACATTTTGGAAGTTTAAACATCCAAAATACTCATAATTCTAAATCCCTCAAGATGTAAAGGTGATATCTGCCCACCTAATAACATCAAAGGCTGCTCAGATGTGCTAGTCCCGTTTATTACGAAATTCATCAAGGCCTCTTTCACATCGAGCCTGGTTCCTGTCAGCCTAAAAGAATTGTGGGATCTCCCTCTTCATCGAAACCGGTGCCCATAGTTGTGGAAACATTACGACAGATGAATCTACTACTTGTGCCTTCAAAACCATCACGAGAAATTAGTTAGAGAAGGTTATTAGAACAATGCATCCCGCCACTTGTTTGGAGGACATTATCTCCACAAGAATTGTCCTATAACATTTGGACATTTTTATTCCTTTTCTATTGCGTTTTGCTAACGTCACATTTGATAATAATTATGTGCCAGCCCTGGTGAAGAAGGTGACTGTAACTCCCCTGATAAAGAAGCCTGGGCAGGACTATAATAACTGCAATGATTTAAGACCTATAACAAATGCACCTTTTTATTGAAAATGATAGATAAACTAGCAACTACTCAGCTTCAAGAACATGTAGAAACCCAGGAAATTCTCCATCCTAAACAATTGGTCTTTAGATCCTTCCACGGCACAGAGACTACCCTCTTGGTCTACAGTCAGACATGCTCGATATTATTGATAGAAGGAAGGCAAGGCTGTTGATTTTATTGGCTTTATCAGCAGCCTTCAACCTCTTAGATTAGGAAAAACTATTAGCTAAACTTGGAGACTATGGAGGGTGCTCTAGTGGAGCCATTGACTGGATTAGATATTTTCTCTTTGATAGGAAGTCAAGAATAGTTTGGGGCGAGGCATGCTCTCAGCCAGAGCTTATTAAGTGTGGTGTTCCACAGGGAGCATGTCTCTCACCCAATGGGACGTCTTGGATGCACAAAGTGTGCGATTTTCTAACTATGCCAATGGCACCCAGCTCATCATTGAATTTAGCAGTGTCCATGAGAAAGATTTGGAGAATATAGAAAAAGTGTGAGAGGGAGAGATGGCGCAAATCCCCAAGCCTGTTAACTGCCTCAGAAGTTGGAGTGTTTCTTGTGCCATCTGTGACATGAGCCGTCTCTATTTGCTACTAAAGGCTGGACATAGATAATCAAAATGTCAGTAGCAACATCTCAGCAGAAGTCTGACAACCTCCGACTTCACCTGGTAAAGGCTTGGTCAGAGGCCTTAACAAAGAGGTAGCTCCTTGCTTTCTGAGTGGACAAATAAGTTCAGATATTTGCCAGCAACCAACTAATCACAGCACAGCACAACACAGTGAATCACAGTGATATACAAGCTATATGAAGAGGTGCTGAAATTCTGGGCAAAGGAAACCAAAACAACCAAGTGAAAGAGAGTCAGAGCAACCAGCAGATCTGTAACCTGCCTGCCTGGACAATTTCCAGACAGAGCTGTTGCATGTATCGAGAACGCTGTATGTTGGGACTGCAGAATTATTCAAGGTTAGAACCCAAGACCATCAAGCTGTTACAAACCTGGGGGTGTCAGTGCAGATCTGGCACTCAGGGACTGTCAGAAGTAGCCCTCGGAGGGTGTGGCTTGATGGTCTGGATGCATGCAGGTCCCTTTCTCTAACTGCCCACCACCAGGAAGTGGAGTGTGCTTCGCACTCGAGTCGCTGTGCTGTGCAGAGAAGAGCCACATTTTCAGGGTGAACTGCAGAGGAGGAGTACCCTGGCGTCAGCATGTGCAGAGAAGGCCTCTGGTGGGTCTGCCCGGGTTGTCAGGGTTGCCATCCTAGGGAGAGCTCCAGGGAGAGGAAAGAGCACTGAGATGAGCGTTTGATTGGTGTGCAGGGCATGGAGCCGGCCCATGGTATTTTGCTCTGCCCTGTCCCTCATTCATTTTCGCCCTGAACCTGATCCCTGTGTGGCATTGTGTTGTTGGCCATTCTGCAATTTCTACATCTCCTGGTCTTTTTTATGTCCATTTTAGCACAGGAGGCTTTGGGATACTGATGTGGCTGCTACTTAGAGATGCTCATAGGCTGGTTAGTGGTGCAAATCAGTCAGGACACGCTTTATAGGAAATGTGTGGCATTAAGAGGGATAACGAAGAGTATACTTCCACACCCAACAGGAATCGCTGATGGAGCTTCTGGCCATAAGTGCTCACAGAAGAAGGTGACTCCAGGAGAAAAGAGCATGCTCCTTTAATGATGAAAAAGTGGAAATAATGATAAAGGGTAAAGCGAAACAAGGAGACCATAGTTACACACGGGATGGGGATGCTGGTACGCAGACGGGTAGCTTTGAGCATCTGGCCCCGTCGCAGCACATGCCCCTACAGTCTGGCAGGGAAAAAGAAGAGGCACCTCTCCTGAAACCCCCTTCACAGCCGTCTATGGAACTTGTTGGGATAAATAATGAGTAATGTGATAATATTGAACCAATGTGGCACTGAGTTAAAGATAGAATAAATGCAGAATTTCATAGATGCAGAAACGTTCATGAGTTTGGTATATGTATTGATTTTCGAGATAAATCTGCGAAATATGTACTCCCTGACAACATAGACAATTCATCATGTCAAACTGACCTATATCTGAATACTGATATGGCTAATAAGAGCTGCCAAACCTCTCAGATGGAGTGTGATGGACTGGACTGGCATGTATACTTAAAGCTCAATCCCAGGCAGTGGACCCAATTAAGCACTGTTCAGGTGCTGAAGAGAAAACCTATCAGACCATGCTGGATGCCGTGGTTATAGCTAATTTTCTAACGCTCCAAATGCTTCGTAGCAACACCTCCACCCTGTGGCCCCAGCCACACTTGCTGTAGCTGAAGGACAAGCTCAACCACTTACATCTGGGCTCCCCATTGAAGCCATGGACCCAAGATAGACACTGCTGCTGTGTGTCCAAAGTGATGAGAGTAAAACTAAATCTGGGCCCATTCCGATTTTACAACTTAATAAAATACAGTTGTCCTCTTTATCCTATAAGTCTTTAAGAAAAACTGTTTTAGATCAAAGACATTTTGTTATTTCTATTGCCATGACACCAGTAGGGTTTAAACCCAAGGAAACCCTCAGGAACAAGGTTATGGTCTGGCTTAGACAAAGGATTGGTCCTTGGGTTTTAAGAACTTTGGATTTTAAGGCCCTACTGTGAATTAAGATTGATCAATGGGGCTCATACGACAATAGGGACTGCATTGGCTGTGGGCGTAGTAACCTTACACTATTTTTAGCTAACTGTAATAACCTCAATAATGTGCCATCTGAACTGACGTGAATGTAAATGCCATTATATGATGCCCCACATTAAGATGATCTAACCATAGAGAGTAGCCTCTCATACTCCTATCTCTTTTGGTTTCCACTTTCATCTGATGATTTTTTGGACAGACACTGATATTTAGTGAAGGTTCACTTGTACTGTATCCAATGGATATCTTTGTATTATTGTCAGGTTGCTTCTGAGTTATTAATATTTGTTGTTGTAGTTGCTTGTTATTCTTGTTAGCGCCTCTATACTGTCGGGGGGGAAATTCTGCCGGGGTCGGCCGGGCCGTCTGCAGACCTCCGGGCAGGGAGGCCCCAACTCCTCCCGTATATCCCAAAAGAGATAGAGTATGAGACACACGCAAGAAGCAAGGTGACTCTGCTGTTTATTAGACAAAAACGTCAGGGATGGGTCAAGGATCGTACGCGTCCGTCCTGACACACACACAATCGTGGGGCTCGCAGGCCCTTTTTACCTTAGTATGACGTGCTACTTGCGTCACCTTGGAAAGTTAGCAAAAAACCTATTGCCACTCTTAATTGGTTGCTCGAGTGGTAGGGTTAGTATAGCATACGTATAGAGAACAATGTCAGTGGACAAGGGTTAGTCAGGTGATATATCTGGGTTGTCCCTACAATTAGATACATGAGAATTGTTACATGAAGACCCCTGATGATTGGTTAATGTTAATGGCGTCAGTGATAGGAGCCCCATGTTCTGATTGGTGCGCCCGCGAGCTTCCCAGTCTGGGACCATCGCTGTTCCCAGCTCTCGGTGTACCTGTCATTTGCAACAATGTTTCACTATGAGTACGTGCAGACAATGTTAGGACTTATTCATGAGCTGGAAGGCCGACTACTCCCACTGTCGCAGATGTCCATTGAGCATTTTAATTGTATCTGCCTTGTGTCTTGTAACGAGGGATCCAGACGCCTTTTCTGGTCTTGGCATCCTGTCAGGTTCGGCTTGGTCACGTGAGGTGGGACCGTGTTTGAGGCAGAATTCTGCACAATTAATATTGTTTTTCCACTGTGTGCCTGGTTTAATTTGCAGGTGTGACTTTAACGTTGGTGTGCGGCTTGCGAGGTTGCAACATCGTGCCCTTGATGGTCTGCTTTCTGAATGTGGGTTTGCAACATTGCGACCTTGGCTGTTTGCTTTCGCCGGGCTCATTCTGCAGGATCAGCAACCTGACTCTTGTTCTTTTAACGTCCATGGAAGCTTTTGCTTGCGGCCTACTTAGGCCTGGTGTATAGGTGGAACCGTTTGGTGCACAGGCGCTTTAGGTTATAGTATCATATTGTCTTATGACCAGTATCGTGTCTTCATTATATTTCTCATTATGGCACCTGGTTTTAGGAGAAGCGTAAGCAAGCTCCTTAGATGGGTCCATGATGCGTCTTGCGTTTCTGCATTTTGAGAGCCTATGTGGAAAATAATAAAGATGCACGTCCGTGAGTATGTCTGTCGCCTACGTCATAGCACTGAGTATATTCTTCGTGTAGATTGGTGCGGGAGTGTCCAGTGTGTATATTTGCACAGGTGTGCTGACCGTTGACTAGGTCGTCATGGCATCTCTAACGACGTGTAGGTTTTAGTCTAGTTGATCCGTGCCGCAGGTGTCGGCATGGCCAGGGCGGGCTGCTGGGCAGGCAGATGGACACATCCGTATGTTCCTGTACCAGGGTATTTGGTCGTCTGGTAGATGGGCAAACTCTTCTCGTGGCGGGTGCCTGGGCCGTGACCCTTTAGGCCAAGCACGAGAGGGGAAGGACGGGAGCCTGGTCTTCCATTCTCCCACTTCAGTCCCCCCTCTGGTCGACTTGTCGACCACAAACATATCCTTTTCGTTATCTCCTCTTACTCTCCATATCTTAGTTATTCCTGCTAAATGTCCATAGTGGTTAACATGATCTTCAAATGACCAATACGTATATTCCCAGGTTCCTCCAGGAGTAAAGTATACCCATTTCCCTATGTAGCTCCTGGGGTTTCTTGGGTTCTCGATCTTCACAGATGGTGGGTCCAGGTGGATGGTGATGATCTGGTTGCGCAACTTCTCTCTCTCTTGTATGATTGTGCCTGTGTGTTGGCCGTCATCTGCTGGCATCAAGGGGTGCATACCGACCATTTCAAGCAACTCATCAGTGGTGCGTGCCTTCCGGGCCTTCCAAAATCTTATTATGATCAGTGTAGCTCCAGCCAAAATAGTACAACCAACTATAATTTTCAGTCCATCTGACAGCCAAGATGGCATCCATGACCATAATAGTGAAAACCAGCTCTCATCCTTTTTCACACCTTTACTTTCATCCATCATTTTGGAGTGCATCTGGGCCAATTGTGAAACTGCTTCTGTCAGTGTACCATTGTCAGCATCGTTGGCAGGAATGAACGTGCAGCATGATTGTCCTATCTTTGTGCAAACTCCTCCTTCCATGGCTGTGAGGAGGTCCAATACATATCTGTTCTGAAGTGCTACCATCCTTATAGCTCGCAGCTCCTCTTTTATTGCGTTGAATCCATTTACTGTAGAATTGATGGTCATCATTAGTTCCCATCTAGTTATCTGGAGCCATTTTGCGTTTGCTTAAGCCTGCAGTCCCGGATGGATTATTGAGGAGAAGAACATTGCTGCTCTGCTGAATAGTCTGTGTTCTGGCGGAATTGAAGTGAGTGCCGTTTCCGACCTTCCCCATAGGTAATTTCCTGTCAGAGGTTCTCCTTGTCTTTTCCTTCTATTTAGGACAGTATCATTGCTGTTGTTCCTGTTCCCTGGCCCCTCCTGAGGTGGTGCAGATCTCTTCTTCCTCTTGTCCCCTTCATCCATTTTGGGAAAGTTCGCCACATTCACATGCTTCTGGGGTACCACTAGTGATGGTACATTGACGTGCACCATTGTGCATACACCATTCCACAGAGGGGGCAGTGTATGGTATGCCTTTTCTCCACACGCCCAATAATGGTCCATTATCACTGCTGTTCCTGCTCCCCCCTCAGGTAACTCCATCACGCTTGCACAGTTGGTGTTGTATCCTACGTCCACCTCTCCTTTATGTTGGTAGCATACCTTAGGCGCAGTCAGCGGCAGTATTGTTATTGGGTCTTCATCCGTCTCTATCCACGTGAGCATGGGTACGTACTTGATCGAAGTCGTCCAACATCTGTGGTTGTGTGCATCGATAGTTGAAATAGTTTCTTTTGTTACCATGTTGCTGCCAATCACTCCTATCTCCCATTTGTTGTCCAGGTACACCTTCCCCGTTATCGTCACCAGTGGCCTCTCCCAACATCCTGGTTTACCAGGAACTTCAGTGGCGTACCAATCACATGGTAAATACTGCAGTGTTACTTTCTTTGTTTCCCCTTTTGCAGGACCACTTGTTATGTATCTGAATGCTTCAGCATGTAGACTGCTCTTGTGGTAACTCAAATAAGTCTTGAGGAAGTTGTTTTCGTATGGGTATGAGTCTCATGTTTTCCACACCATATGCACCACTGTCCCTTGAAATCTTCCTTTCGTTTGGAACAGTGCCAAGTATATTATGCATCGTGCTGTCTTTTCATCTATTTCTGTGGCAACGAATGTTCGAGAAGCGCTCATGGCGTATGGTATTAATGAGCAAACGTAGCAGCTGTCTTCTGTTGTCTGCTTACCAATGCGGGTCATGTGTTGGTACCATATGTTGTTTGAGACATGTGCTGAATCTTGTATATAATTGTCAATACCTTTATTATCTGAGTATGTGCTGCGTTGAACTCTATTTTGCTTGTGTGCAATTTTACTAGTATCACCTGACGTAACACCTGTTGCAGCTGGGGTGGGGGTGTATTAGGTTTGGGTACAGCAATAAGATTGATAGCATAGCTGTACTGCCATACAGAGGCAGCCAAGAACCCGGTGATCATCAAAATCCCTAATATTTTTATTACAAATGCTAATTTCACCGGCATTTTGCTCTTACCTTGCTGCAGTCCGGCAGCGTATTCTTGCGACGTTAAAGTTGCCCGCCTGAAAATTCTCAATATGCTGGTTATTAAATGTTAGTTGTTGTTTTTTAAGCTCTCCCTATCAAATAGTCATTCAGTGCCCAGGCGAAGAGCTGTTCCCACGCTAATCTAAGCGATCTATCTCTTAGGACAGGCAAGTATGGGTGGAGGTGGGGCATTGAATATTCCATGGCCAAGAGGAATGCTGTGTAGTAGACACGTACCCTTCTTCTTTTCAGGTACGTTGGCCTTTTTATTTCATATACAAATTGGTGTGACAATTCTTCTGGGTAGTTATCGTCTGAGGGTACCATCTACTCCTGGGCAATGAATTTGTTAGTTATCTATTTTCTTACCAGTACAATAATACGCAGTTCCTGCATGTGCGAGAGAAAAGAAAAGAGAGCATTCACGTGTTTACATGTGTACGTATGCAAGACAATGTCCTTTAGTTCAGTTATTACTGCAGTGGGGGTAGGAGTCAATGGGCAGGGGGTTTGGGGCTCAACTGGCGGAAGTATCTTTACTCTTTGAGCGTGTGACCATGGGGTGGGCAGTATGGGGATCACCCCTTTCTTCTTCAGTTATTGTCTCTGGGGAATCTGGGGAGTGACAGGGTATGGGAACACTTGGGCCGTTGGCTGTGGTAGAACTTTCTTCCTCCGTTGGTGATGTTGTTGCTGTTCTCCCAATGGACCTGTCGGTGGCGCTGGGGCAGGTCTGGAGTTTGTAGATCTTTACATCGTGTAGGTGGTTCCAGGTACGCTTGTCCTGTAGCTTTACTGCTCTCGTTGATACCTCCTCTACCAGATGGGGGCCAGTGAATCGTGGACTATTCCACTTCCTGTTGAAATTGCGAAGTAGTACGTGGTCACCTTTAGCTATTTTACACAGTCTTTCCTTTTCCAATTCTTTATCCGTGTCTTCTTGTTGATTGCTGTTAGACCCGCCCCGTGTGCGCTCGAGCTGTTGAGACACAAACACTACACTAGTGATCAAAGAAGACACATATTGGTACATTTCATCACCAAGAACACTCGCTGTACTCTCGTGGTCGGTAAATGCTCTTGATGTTGGCGTTAGGGGAAGGCGCATTTGACGTCCGGTAACCACCTCGTGAGGGGTGAGGTGGTGGTCGGACCCTGGTCTATTCCTTAGCTCAAATAGGGCTAATGGAAGGCAATATAACCAACTCTTATTTGTTGTTTGCTGTATCAATTGCAATTGCAAAGGCAATTGCCTCCTTTAATAGGCCATTCAGGCGTTCACATATACCGTTGGCCTGTGGGTGGTATGCACATGCAAATTTATGCTTGATGTTTAGCAAGGATGTGATGTGCTGGAACATTTCGTTTGCGAAATGTGGGCCATTGTCTGACCTTAACACCTCGCACACTCCCCACCTGGGGAAGACCTCCCTCACTAGGAATTTAGCTGCTCTAAATGCATCTGGGTGTGAACAGGGCCCTGCTTCAATCCACCTAGAGAATGGGCATACTACTACAATCATATACCTATTTCCTTGACATATGTTGATCATATCAACATAGTCAATATGGAGATGCCGGAAAGGTCCCTCTGGCCGGGGTATAGTACCTCTTATCACCTTTAGAGTATGGCCGGCCGTAAACTGTTGACATGTGAGACAATTGCTGATAAAATTTGACACATGAGAATTTAACTCGGGGCAGAACCAGTCTTCCCTAATTCGTGCTGCAATTACTTCCTTGCCTGTGTGGGCTGGATGATGTAGTTGGCTCAGGGCGGTGTTCAAAAGTGCCAATGGTATTACAACCTTTCCAGTGCCACCCTGGCACCATAGTGCGTCGGTTGGTGACATTGTGCATCCTCTTTTTACCCATATTTCTTTTTCGGCCATTGGTGCAGCCGCTTGTAGCTCCATAATCTGTGTGGCTGGGAGATGGGTGTACCCTTCTCTTATGAACATCTCCTTAGCCATTCCCCTCCCTCTCCCTCTCTGTGACTCTGGGGGGTTCCATATCTCACCAAAGTATGCAGCATACTTCGCATGTGCGTCTGCTGCTGCATTCCCTTTCGAGACGTGGTCTTCACCATTGGTGTGTGCGGTGCATTTTACTAAAGCTAATTCTTGGGGGTCATTTATTACTTCAATTAGTTCAGCCAATAAGAGGGCATGTTGCACTGGAGTGCCATCAGCTCTCCTAAACCCTCTTCTTCTCCATTTCGACAGCCCTGAGTGGACAGTGGATGTAACATATGCGCTGTCGGAGTATATGGTCACTCGTTTGTCAAAGCTTTCCTTCAACGCCAAGATCAGTGCAACTAATTCCGCCGCTTGAGCGGAGTAATGCTGTGGTAATTGTACACATTTCATAGCCACACACACCGGTACCTCCATCATTTTTACCACTGCTGCCCCAGTCCTCCTTATACCATCCTTTTGGTCGATATTTGACGACCCATCAATAAACAGGAGCTCACCTCCCTCTAGTGCGTTTTCTTCAACCTTTCTAGTACATGAGTACATTTCAGTTATTTGCGTACAGTCGTGGGCATAATCTCCCTCCTCAATTACTTCTGCTAGGAACCTTGCAGGGTTGACCGTGCTACATCTAACAATTGATAGCTCAGCTCTGGATAGGATGATCTCATAACCTGATGCCCTCTGCGTGGTTAGAGTGGACTTAGGTTTATTCAATATTGCAAATAGTGCATGCTCCACAAATAGTGTAGTTGGGCACCCCATGGTTATTGCTGATGCTTTTTCCACCGCAAAAGCAGCTGCGGCGAGACCTTGTTCGCAAGGGAAATGACCTAACATCACAGGATCCAAGTGGCCACTGTAAAATGCTACTGGTTTGTAGCCCATGCTTGTTTTTTGAGCCAACACTGCTTTCATTATTGCTGAATCGCAATGTGAAAATATAAAAAATTGTCGCTCATAGTCTGGGGATGCCAGTACCGGAGCAGTTGATATCGCATCTTTCAATTCATCAAAAGCCTCTTTCATTTCCATCGTCCACCCCAGCTTTTTCTCCCCTTTATTAGCTTCCCTTAACGCCTCAAGCAGGGGTCCTATGTACGAACTGTAATCAAATACCCATGCTCTACAGTAGTTGCACAGCCCCAGGAACTGCTGCAGTTCCCTCACAGTTTGTGGCATTGGAGTGTTTGAAATGGCCTGTGCTCTTTGTGGTGCAATCTTTCTTCCATGTTGGGATATAAGTTGACCAATGTAAAGTACCTGTTCTTGACAGTACTGTATCTTTTCCATGTCTACCTTGTAACCTTTTTCAGCCAATATTGTCAACATCTTTAAGGAGTCCTCTCTTTATGTTCTTTCGTTTGTACTGCAAATTATTATGTCATCCACATACTGCAACACTGTGCTTTCCACTTCAATGTTACCCAAATCCATCTGTATTACTCTATTGAAAATTGAGGGTGATTCGCAATGCCCTTGTGGCAATCTGGTGTGCTTCCACTTTGTGTTTCTGTAAGTGAAGCTTGTCAGATCTTGTGAGTCTGGGTGCAATGGTATTGAGAAAAAAGCATTTTTAAGGTCGATCACTGTAAATCGTGATGCTTCAGCTGGAATGCCACACAATATTGTGGCCGGGTTTGCTGCTATGGGATATTCTGCTTCTACTATGTTGTTCAAGGGCCTGAGATCCTGTATGAAGCACCAAGACCCCCCTTTAGCCTTGCGCACTGGGTATACAGCCGTGTTACATGGTGATTCTGAGGGGACCAATATGCCATTATTTATAAGGGCCGTTATGGTTTCATATATGCCCTCATCTGCCTCTTTTGATAGTGGGTACTGTTTCACTCTGGGGAGTATTGCACCTTTTTTCAATTTTATCCTTACTCCCCCTATTCTTTTTATGCACCCCACGTCATAGGGGCTAGTAGTCCACAATGATTTGGGTACCTTTGACATATCCTCCTTAAAGAAGGGGACTGGGGTACATGTGGGTGCCTCAAGTGCCATTGCAATTTTCTGTGCTACTTGTTTGTAAGCCACTCTTAGCCATATTTCCACACTCATCATGAACACCATTTCACCTTCCTCCTTTTCCTCTGTGAACAGCTCCTCATCTGACACCTGGGTGAGCCTACATCCTTCTGCTAGTGCTATCACTGCCCTCCATGCTCTTCCTTCTCTGTCTTGGGCATGTACAGCAATGTAATCAGCTGTTGCAATAATGCTCTCAATGTCCATTAGAACCACCTTTCCTTCTGGTTCATTAACAGGTGTTTCTGGTCTGAACAGATAGGCTGCTGGCCTCCTCCATATTTTCCCTTCTATCCCTGGCATCCATGCAAATGCCATATCTGTCCCATACTGGAATAGTTCGCCATCTACTGGCTCCGCCCTAATCGCTGTCTGTCCGCAGTATGCTTGCATAATCTGTCGTGCTGTGAGCATGTTAATCCCTGGAGTAGAGCAAATTATGCCGTCCTCAGTAAAGGAGATCGTCATATTCAACCTGTTCATTATGTCTCTCCCCAGTATATTTACTGGTGAGGCACTATAATATAGAAGTGGAACTGATAGGTCATAATCTCCAATAGATAAGGGAATGTTATCAGTAAAGGGAACCAACCCTCTAGCCCCAGAGAGTCCTTGGGTGTTCATGGCTTTGCCTGACATCTTAAATTTACCTTCCCTTATGCAAGACCGGGTCGCCCCGGTGTCAACAAGGAATGATAATTTTTTGTCACCTATCGTTACCTCTATGCGTGGTTCCTCCGCACTATTAGGTGTTACTGACAGGATGGGACACACCAAGGCCGTCTGTGGGCTGTCCTATTGAGGGTACAACGATTGGCCATTTCCTGTGTAAGGGTTGTGTCCCAAGACCGTCACCCTACCCAGTTGTGTTTGTTGTGCTTGGGGTTGTTGTGTCATCGCTACCTGTTGTTGTGGCAGTGAATATGTCTGTGGCTGTTGTTGTGTTATTTGTTGTTGTTGTTCATTTCCCTGTTGCAACGCCTGCTGTTGCTGTAGGCCCTGCTGTTCCTGTGAGGGCCTTGGTTGTCCCTGTTCACACCATGATGGTGTTCCTGGTCTAACTCTACACGTGCGTGACATGTGCCCTAATAGTACACAACTCCAACACACCGGTGGTTCCCTACTCTGCCATGGGAAGCTCCCTGTGTTGTCCTGGTATACTGGTTGTCCTGTGGGGTAGGAATGTCTAAGTCCTCCCACCTGCTGTTGGGTGTTATATCCGTATCCTCTCCCTCTCATAATTCCTCCTCTCCCCCTGTTATAATTATAATACCCAGCTCCTTGCATTGGGTGTCCTCCTCCCATGTTGGATGTGTATGGTTGGAGTGGCGGCGCCTGTTGTGTTATAGTCTGTGAAGGTGGTATTTGGGAGGAATCTTGTGCAGCTACTACTTGTGTGGGGCTTTGGGTCATTGTTGTAGGCGTAGTTATTAGTGCCCCTTCCATTGTGTATTTAGTAAGCTTTTTCTGTACTAGTTTAGCCTCTTCCGTTTTCCTGTCCTCTTCCTTTTGTTTAATTTTTCCTTGCCATGTACTGCAATGATGCACTATAGTCAGTTGTATTTCTGGCCATGGTTTTGCTTCCATTCCCACTACTTTCTTTAGTTGTTTCTGAACTCCTTCTGGGAGCCCTTGTACTAGTATATGATAAAATATTGCTGGTGTTTTATCCCATTGCTCTCTAGTTTCCATGCGCCACTTTACTTGGATTTCCTGGATATAATCAACAGGATCTTCATTCTCACGCATCTTGCGGGAGGTAATTGCTCCTATGTCTGAAGTGTCTGGGTACTGTACCCTCAGTGCCTGCCATAGTGCATGCCTGCAGTTTGCGAATGGTGCCCCATCATGCGATGTGTTTGTTATTGTTACCCCAGGGAATCCCGCTCTCTTCCAAATGTCATCCACTGTATCCCCTAATATCGATATTAGAAAGCCCTTTACATCCCCTACTGCCAGTTTCTGTCCTGCGGTGTGTTTTTCCATTTCATATATCCACTTACCCGCACCTCCACTTAATGATGGGAGCCTGCATTTTATATTGTCTTTGTCTGTATGCTTCCAAGGGACATACTGTGGTCTAACCCCTCCTCTCTCCAGAAGTGGCATTAAGTTATGTCCCGTTTTACCCTTTATATTCCATAATATCGAGTCCTCACACCCTTCCTCCTCTTCCCTCTCTTCTACATCGTCAATTTTGTCCATATTTCCCCTGCTCGTAACTCTTTCTTCTCCATCTTTTCCCCTTCTTCCATCATTTCCTGTATTTAATGTGGGCATGTGTATTCGTCTTTCCTGCCTGCGCCTAGGGAGGTCCCTAAGCCGACATGCATAGGGTGTCAGTTCGTCTGTGAAGGGCGCGAGTTTTATTGTGCGTACCGAGCGTGAGGTGGTTGAGCATGTAGGGTGCGATGGGGGAGGGCGTGATGGGGATGGTGCGGCCTCATGTGTCTGTCTTTCCGCTATTCCTTTCTCTCCCTCCTCACTTCTCTCCAGCTCATCCTTTCTCCTACTGATCCAAGGTGAGTCTGTGTTGGTCCGGGTGATGTATAGTTTGTCTAAGCTTTCCCTTTCACTGTTTCTTCCTTCCTTCTCCACTCCTTCTTCTTCCTCACTACAAAAGTCAGTCATAAACGGCACCCCCCACTCGGTCTTTTTCCCCTTGATTGTTACTGTTTGTAAGTCTATTAGGTCCAGTTCTCCTTTTTCTCCTTTACCAACCGCTCCCCTTTGTGCTGATGTTGTTGCTACTTCTGTGTTTCTATATACATCCCCCCATGCTTCACTCTCCCTTCTCCTATCTTCTCTTTCTCCTTCATTTCTCTCCTCCATCTCCCTACTATTTTCCTCCCTTTTCCTTTTTAATTCCTCCATCACTTCACTACTCATCTGTTCCAATATTCTTTCATCCTCTTTCTTCCTTTCCCATTTCACCCTTTCTCTTTCTACTATACTCTCTATCACCCTCCCTTCTTCATATTTCTTAGTTGTTTCTGATAGTAATCTCCTCTTCCACATTGCCATTTCTTTTTCTTTTTCTTCTTCTTCCCTTTTCTTTTCTCGCAGCACTACTCTTGATACCCTTTCTGCTGCTGCTTTCACCCTTTCAGCTTCTCTCCTTTGCTCCTCATTTCGTTCCCTTATTTTTTCCAATTCGTTCTTACCTTCTTTCCTTTTCCTCGCTCTCTCTCTCTCCTCCCTCTCGAGCTGTTTGATCAATTCATTCTGCTCATCCCTTAGCTTTGCTAGTCGTCCCTCCAAAATCTCTTCCTTTTGTTGTAATAGCTCTTCCCCCCTCATTTCACTCTCCCTGGTATTATCCTCGTCTGTTTTCTTTACTACCTCCTTCTCTTCTCCTGTTAATGAACCTCGTAATTTTAATAATATCTGTGCAGCTACCCACTCATCATTTCCTATTTCCACAAATTGTTCTTCTCCAGTCCTCCCCTCCCCTGCTGGCATCTTCCTATGAGCCACATATGGTGGAGGGCTGTATGCCGGGTTCGAGTATCCCTCAGCCGCCCTTAACTGTCCCCTTTCTATTTCTCCTAATTCTCTTAAAGGGTACAACCCCCCTCCCTCTGTTTTCACTCCCTTTGCTAGGGGTATATCGTTGCTCGGTTCCTTTTTTATTTCATCTGACGTATTATTCTTTTCTCCTCCCTCTTGTCCGTTCCCCGTGTTCTTTGGGTCTTCACTCCCCTTTTTCCCATCCTCTCGTTCCTCCTTAATCTCTTTTTCTTCCGGTATTTCCCCCACAGTGAACATTCCGTTTGGTCCTGGTCGGGACCCTTGGAACATCCTCCATAAATTAAACACCTCCACGTGGTTTGCCAACTTCTTCCCCTTGTATGTATTGTGCAGATGGTTTAGCAGTGAATGTTGGGCATATGGATCGAAGCTACCATTAGGCGGCCACGGTGTTAGCATTTTGTTATCCGTCCCCTGGGTCCATTCTATGCTGTACTTAATCAGTTTCTCCCTATGGGGTGGCAGTGTTGTGCATATGTGTTGTAATGGGGTAGTGAGGGTGTTCCCCCACCCGCCCGATCCTGTCCCGTATGACATAGTAGCGCTCCACTTGTTACCCTTCCCCTATCTGGTAGTGGTTATCTCACTAGCAGTGTACAATATACAACCTTATATCGTTACCTGGCCCCGTAAGTTTGGGGACTTACGATAGTCCGCTAAGGAAAATTATTAAAATATGGTATTTACATTTGTGTATGTTCTTCGTTCTGTTCTTCCTTTACACAAAACCCTTACGGCCCCCTGCGGCCGAGGCGCACGTAGCCCCCTGCGGCTGCGTACCCCTTGTGACGTTCTTATACAGTCGTCCTATTTTCATTTGCTCCTCCTCCTTCTACTACACTTGCCGTGGCCGGCGTTCTCCGTGCGCAGCCACGTCCCCCGTTTCGCCTTACCCCGATCAACTCATTTACCGTTTATCTCCGTTTCCACTCCCTTACCACAGTTCTCTTCCCCACCCCTCTCAGAAGGAAAGATGCCTTGTGCTCGCGATATCCTATGAAAGCCCTACTGGTGACGTCACCGATCTCTTCGAGCTACTGGTAAGTTCTTCATATATTCTTTAAGTTCAAAATACACTTGCAATCTACCCCCGTTAACCTTACAGCTGTCTTCCTGTCACTCCTGGAACAAGGTAACCAATAATATAATCGGACTGCGCACACTGCGTCTCCTTGCGTGTGATACGCCCCTCGACAGGAGGGCTTAACCAGCCAATTATCTTCCGTATTGGGCAACTAACTAGCTACCGTCTACAGGGAAACGTCATCTACCTATCGAGTTTCTTGCTCGAACAATAGGGATCCTCATCTACTCATTGATCAATAAATGCCAAATCGTAGGAAACCACACACACCCACCCTTACACGTAGTCGTGACCTAGGCCAATCAGTTTCTACGAGCGGCCGCACGTGATGTTTTCGTGCTCCGCCCCCCTCTCTCGCGTAACGTAGCCGACTGCTCTTGCACTCGTTCGGCTACCATTAATTCCATTGCCAACACTAAATTGTCAAACCTTCGCCGCGCACCTGTGCAACACCTTCCACCTCCCGTATTTAATTCCTCCCCCCTCCCTCACAATTTCACATTGCTTGTTGTGCGTGGCATGCTCACCAAGTTCTCTTGATGCGGGGCCGCTCGACTGCGTGCACCCCTCCAAGCGGCTCGCCACCTCCCCTCGTCTGGACCACATCTGGACACTCGCCAACCGCGGGCGGGATACTTCTCAACCGGCTCCCGAGGGCCAATATCCGGATTGCGCTGTCCGGTCTTCTCGCAGCTCCGCGATGGTCCTGTAGTCCTCAGAAGGGGGCAACGGCAGAGGGGGCCGCGCCGCCGGGCCTCCTCGCAACGGGAGTACCTGGAAAAAGTAAAAATAAAAAAGCGGATCTTAAACAGATCTCAGCAGTGCCTCCAACTTGTCGGGGGGGAAATTCTGCCGGGGTCGGCCGGGACGTCCGCAGACCTCCGGGCAGGGAGGCCCCAACTCCTCCCGTATATCCCAAAAGAGATAGAGTATGAGACACACGCAAGAAGCAAGGTGACTCTGCTGTTTATTAGACAAAAACGGCAGGGATGGGTCAAGGATCGTACGCGTCCGTCCTGACACACACACAATCGTGGGGCTCGCAGGCCCTTTTTACCTTAGTATGACGTGCTACTTGCGTCACCTTGGAAAGTTGGCAAAAAACCTATCGCCACTCTTAATTGGTTGCTCGAGTGGTAGGGTTAGTATAGCATACATATAGAGAACAATGTTAGTGGACAAGGGTTAGTCAGGTGATATATCTGGGTTGTCCCTACAATTAGATACATGAGAATTGTTACATGAAGACCTCTGATGATTGTTAATGTTAATGGCGTCAGTGATAGGAGCCCCATGTTCTGATTGGTGCACCCGCAAGCTTCCCAGTCTGGGACCATCGCTGTTCCCAGCTCTCGGTGTACTCTCTGGAAGGCCGACTACTCCCACTGTCGCAGATGTCCATTGAGCCTTTTAATTGTATCTGCCTTGTGTCTTGTAACGAGGGATCCAGACGCCTTTTCTGGTCTTGGCATCCTGTCAGGTTCGGCTTGGTCACGTGAGGTGGGACCGTGTTTGAGGCAGAATTCTGCACAATTAATATTGTTTTTCCTCTGTGTGCCTGGTTTAATTTGCAGGTGTGACTTTAACGTTGGTGTGCGGCTTGCGAGGTTGCAACATCGTGCCCTTGATGGTCTGCTTTCGGAATGTGGGTTTGCAACATTGCGACCTTGGCTGTTTGCTTTCGCCGGGCTCATTCTGCAGGATCAGCAACCTGACTCTTGTTCTTTTAACGTCCATGGAAGCTTTTGCTTGCGGCCTACTTAGGCCTGGTGTATAGGTGGAACCGTTTGGTGCACAGGCGCTTTAGGTTATAGTATCATATTGTCTTATGACCAGTATCGTGTCTTCATTATATTTCTCATTATGGCACCTGGTTTTAGGAGAAGCGTAAGCAAGCTCTTTAGATGGGTTCATGATGCGTCTTGCGTTTCTGCATTTTGAGAGTCTATGTGGAAAATAATAAAGATGCACGTCCGTGAGTATGTCTGTCGCCTACGTCATAGCACTGAGTATATTCTTCGTGTAGATTGGTGCGGGAGTGTCCAGTGTGTATATTTGCACAGGTGTGCTGACCGTTGACTAGGTTGTCATGGCATCTCTAACGACGTGTAGGTTTTAGTCTAGTTGATCCGTGCCGCAGGTGTCGGCATGGCCAGGGCGGGCTGCTGGGCAGGCAGATGGACACATCCGTATGTTCCTGTACCAGGGTATTTGGTCGTCTGGTAGATGGGCAAACCCTTCTCGTGGCGGGTGCCTGGGCCGTGATCCTTTAGGCCAAGCGCGAGAGGGGAAGGACGGGAGACTGGTCTTCCATTCTCCCACTTCAATACCCACGGGCCAACACGGCGATATATAAATGAATAAACATAAACCACATTGTGAAACCATCATAATGGCTTCCGACAGTTGAAAAGCATAGATGAGAAGCAGGAAAATGGTCTTGATAAACAGTCACAAAGACATTTAAAATGTCTCTAGATTCAGAATATTTTTGCGGATCTGACTGAACAATTCTTATTGACATCACCTGTCCATACTGGAAATTATAAGGAAAATAAATATTCAGATGCTGCCGACTCTCCATTTCTAAAAGAAACATCATTCCTGAAACCAAGAAAGTAATTAAAAAGAAAAATTGCAACCAATCCAACACCAAACAGATAGGGCCTCATTACGAGGCTTGCTCTCCAGTAATGAAGGGCGCCGGTACGGGACCGGCTCCGTTCATTACGAGATGCACAATTACAAGGTTCCCTTGCGGGACCCTGAACAGATGTCTGGTAAAACCATACTTCCTTTCTGGGTCCCGCGAGGGGACCAAGGAGCTAATAGCGGTCCTGTTATTAACGGACCCGTTATTAGCTACATCCCCATTCCCATTGAGGTCTATGGGGGTTCAAATGGGAATGGGGATCTGTTCTTTCAAGGAGGAATTACTGGGTCCTCCAATGTTGGAATGACCCGGTTATTCCTCATTGAAGGTACCCGGTATTGAAGCCCGGTATGGAGGCAGCATGGCTGCCTCCATACTCGTAATGAGGCCCTTAGTGTTGAACGTGAATAGAATAGAATCAGAACAAGAGAACCATATATTCGAGTCAATTTTTTCTTTGATGCCAAAACGGTAATGGTTTAAGAGGAAATCCGGTGCATTTTTTTGTTTCAAATTTTATTTGAAGATCCGTTTTACTTTTTTTAATCAAATAACCGTTGGCAATATGTATATTTATACTGTGGAGCATGTTATTCTACAAACTGGGATAGTCATTCACATGCGTCCCCTATACATGGAGGATTGAGCAAATTGAAATCTAAACATTATCCAGACAATAGCAGGCAGATTGCATTTTCCTTTCTGCAGACAAGCAGCCTATATTTAATCTCTTGAGTTACTATTTTAAAGAAAACAGAATATTCAGATCGAAAACCGTCTGTTCATTTCCCAAATTCTGGGATAGGATTGTTGTGGTGCAGGTTATTAAATTAGGAATATTTTGCCATAAACTATTTGCCATATATTTTTGCCATAAACTATCTCTAGTGCTAGAGATGGAAATGTATTACAAAGAGAGATGTCATTACTTCAGGGTTCAGTCCCTTCTCAATGCGCCATTGTAAATTTGCACTGTCATGAAGGTCATAGAGATACAAGACCAGCAACCACAGAAAAGCATTGCAAACTAGTATTTGCTTTCAGAATATAATACGGGTTGGCAAATGTAACACATGCAGACTGGAATTGCAAAACAAATACATATAAAGTGTTCACTTATTCTGGGGACTCTTCTGGATGACAGTCAGGCCGGCACAAATCTCGGCTTCAATTGGTATTAGCTCCCTTAATCCTGTTTTCTCTGGGTTCAGGCTGCTGATTAATTGAAGGTTACATTTGCTTATGATGAATACATTAATAACGAAAACCTTTTTAGTGAATTCAAAATAACGAAAAAATGTTCTCTTTTTTAATTTGGGGTGTCCCTCCCAAACACTCCATTTTCCTAGCATTATTACCCCACCTCAAAACCCACCCTTTTTAATCCCTTAACCCACCACCCCACATATACTTTCAACAAAAAATTCGACATGTTTTCATTATTTATTTGTCATCATTAAAGTTATTAGTTATTTATTTTTCGTTATAATCAATGTATACCATAAATGATGTGGTGTTGGTGCCTACAGCCGACCCACTGCACACGAATTACGAGCAAATCGGCGACACGGCTGAGGAACACACGGTGTGGTTCTGATGCCAGGCAGGGACTGGAGAAAAGCTCAATGTGCATATGGAATGAGTGGGTGTTCGCTGCCCACATCAATGGGAGCTAAGCCCTTTGCTACATGGGTTCCCTTATTCCCTTACTGCAGGAATGCTTAAAGTGATGCTCTTTGGAATGGAGAGAGCCTTGTACTACTGGTTCCAGATCCACTGAATTGTGAATTGATGCCGTGCAGGAATGGCATCTGGTGGTATTCTCATGTGATGATCTGCCTTAGAGTGGGAACGAAGTTTGGATTACCAAAGTATCCTCCCGAGAACTCATCTGGGCATATCATTCACAGGCTCCAGGAGACAAACAGACCCCTTGGCCATCCCATTGGAGCTCCCCAATGTTAGGAGATTTTGCAACAGCACCCATACATCATATCCTAGAAAAGGGCCAATCAAACATGTGCCTTTCGGTAATATGATAATGCACACGGAGCACTGGTACAAACTTCCACTGTGGTCCGCACACGTTTTCTATAATACCCTACTGTCGTCTTCTCTCGCCAACTTTGATTGGTTTATTCTTTGGTACACTTAGAGGATGATGGGAATTCCAAATTCCCTCCTCTATCAATTGATGGAGAAATGACTTCTGTATCATCGTTATCATTTTGCACCAATGGGGAACTCACAGAACCAATTACCCTGGCGCTAATGTGTGTGCAGCCTCTCTACTTTTCAATCTCTGTTTGAATGGTTTAACTAAATAACTAGAAAACATCTTCTCTTATATTACCTGCATTGGTACTAGATGACTAGCCACAATACTTGTACGCAGGCGACGCAGCACAGCTGATGAAATGCTATACTGCCATTAAGGCCAATCAAGGTTTAAGTTGTAATTCTTTAAAATCTAATGTCCTGCACTTACCACCAAGGCACCCATTAGGGTCACAATCCAATTACGGTGGGGATAGATAACTGACATAGGCTAATATTGAGTCGAGCTAATGCTCTAACCTTCATAAAGAGTCTCATAGTTGTACCATTAATAGAATGCAGGGAATGTGCAAGCAGGGTCCAATAAGCCTGTGACCTCAGCGCAAGGTCATACAAAATAGAATTTATTTATTTATTTGACATTTGTAGAGTGAACCGATCACAAGGGCATGTGGGCACTGGTTACATTACAGACACAGGTGCAGTAGATGCAGACGGTGTGTACAGGCCGAGCCGGGATAAGCCGGGTGGCGGCCTTTACCAAAGTGGGATGAGCCATGCGTAGGAAGGGGAGACGTCCTCTCCTTGTGATGTAAGGGTCTTGCATGAAGGGCCATGATTTGAGGTTTTTGCGGAAGGATCAGTAGGAGGAGTATGATCTCAGGGCCAGAGTGAGGGCATTTTAATGTTTAGCAGCCAAGACTGAGAAGTTGAGGCTTCCTGCTTTTCGCGTTTGAATTTGGGTATGGTCAGGTGTGAGTGGGCAGTCCGGGCGTGTCTGCTGGATTGGGGTTTCGTGAATTTGTTAGAGAGGTATTTGGGTGCGATGTTTGCTCACATTTGTGAGTGACGGGGAGAGCTTTGAATATGATGCGGTCTGAAACCGGCAGCCAACAGGCATTTCGTCTGGCCGATGACATGTGCTCCTTTTTTGGAACATTTAACGCAGCTGTAAGGGTGTTATTCTGAGTCTGAATCACAACAGTGCCGCGTCACCTGCGCCCAAACTCCCTCTCAACTTCACAAACTAAGTCAATTGTAAAAGGTGGTTGAATTTCTAAATGAATATGAGAATGGGACTTGCCATGAAGAAGACTATGAAAGTGTTGAAACACGTGTTGACTGTTTATGAACATTACATATGAAAAGAAATGTCATGAGCTCATTGGATATTTGATTTTTACAAGTAGCCTAGCTTTGTGAAGTTGAGAGGGTGTTTTGGCACAGGTGTCCAGGTTATGTTCTGATTCAATTAGGGTGGAGGCCTTTACTAAAAAAGCTGAATTGATTATAATTTAGCTGTACACTATATGAATAATCTGTCATGGAAAGCCCACATCAATAAGAGAGTCCTAATTATGCTGCAAGCAGTCAGGGGAATTACATGCTTCTCTGTAAATGTCCATCATCGCCCTATTAAGCCTTAGCTGACAGCTTATACAGCCATGGTTGCAAGTGTGGTTTTGCAGTGCAGACATTTGGGGAGGCCTACCATTCCATGATGCACTGCAGGTAAGTGGGATCAGAAACATATTTTAGATTCACAGCTCAATGTCACCTTATACTGATCATACGGAGTTGAATGTGCCTTTCCTTGTGGACAATGTGTTGTCGCCATAATTAGAATTACGGGTTCAAATATGGTCCACAAAACGGGCCTAAATCTGTAGACTAATCTTAAATGACGTAGGCGGCTCACCTGGAACTGCACATTCACCCGTATTAAGTTAACAATTTTAAAAGTTAGGTTTGCAACTAAGGATGCCTCCAAATACCGCAACGATAAACTCACGGCCAAGCACTCTAACAGACCCACACGGCCAGCCTTTGAGCACTGCCTCAACACCCCACGATCAAGCTGCAGAGAGCCGGTGGCAGTAGCGGCCATACAATGGAACAACCTACTTAGAGGAGCTCTAAGGTCGGAAACCTCTTACTGGACCTTCCAAAAACGCCTTAAAACGCGGCTATTTACACAGGTGCTACAACAATAACTGTACACATGTACTCTTCACTTAATTCACAATCTCCTGAGGACCAGCCTACTTAAGTAACTAAAGGACTACTGAATTTGATGTATTTCACCTTTGCAACTGTTAGGGAGATTTCCCTTACCTACTGAGTCCCTCAGCAGCTTTGCTGGATTTCTAGGATTTATTTTCTTTCACCTGTAAGAGTGTGAGACTTTTTTCTCACTCTTACATGTGTTTTGCTGTGTGTGTTTAACATTTCTGTGTTCATAGACTTTGGAGCTTCACCTACTCCATAGGCATCATCGTTTTACTGTATGTTACACAGCACCTTTAGTGCAGTGACACAGGGTTGTCTTTTTCAGACTTCCCACTTTAAACTCCTTTTTCTGGGACTGACTACTGTCTCTGAGAACATGCAAAGCTGCAATTGACTTTATTAGTCTGTTTAAATTCACAGCCCCAGTACAAAGTATCTTCCATAGAGTACTGGAAAGGGTTAATAATTATCCCTTTTTGTCTGTCTCTCATGGAACATTGTTTCGATCCCCTTTCGTTAAGATTTGGCTGGTGGCAGTGGTATCTACCCTATGTTTCCTACTGCAGTCTATTTAAATAGCCTTGGTACTGTTTTAGGCTAAGTAAGTAGCCTCAAACTTAAATCCCATGGACCCCATTTACTTTTATTTGGTTCTGGCTGGGTTTATTCGCCATTTCTTTTAGTAAAGGTCTTTCTCGTGTTTTACTCTGCGCACCAAACTAGGTTTGGTTCCGTTGTTCACCGTCCTTTGGCAGGCTTCTGCAAAGAAGCTCTCCTTATGCACCTGATTGTCTGAGGGGGACAGGATGTGAGGGAGGGGTTTCAAACTCCCTGCAGAGGGTCTCCTTGGAGACCCATGTCACACTTCGTATGATTGGCTATGGTGACTGTGCCGCCAGGACAGCCACTCTGCTGTGGGATTGACAGCCAGGCTGTGTGAATGGGGGAAAACTGCATAAAAAGCATGTCTCTGGGACTCGGAAGCAGAGTTGCCACTGGATCGAGAAAACCGAAGAGAAGTTGGAAGAAGAGGACCTCTACCCCGACTGAACCTCCCGGTGAAGCCCTGCTGCGGGTCCAAATCTCCAAACTTCAACACCAGGGAAGATCTGCAAGGAATCGTCTCCCCTTGAGCTGGTGGGAACAACTAGTTCACCAAACTGCAAGCCAGGCCTCCCTCCTCTGGTCCAATTTGCTGTGCACAGCTACAGTGAACCGGATAGCATGGAGGATCGGACCCTGCTTGGGTTTTAAGGATCACACCTTTTATTTGTCGCTTTGCTGCGCTGCTGGTATCTTCCCTGGGCAGTGCAGGACCCTCCAGTCTTCCTTCTTCTTGACACTCCGACAGTCGCTTCAGGAACCGTGAGCCTCTAGGACCTGCAAGGAACGTCTTCCGCAGCTACAGCATTCTTCTCCTCTAAAGGTACTGTGCTAAACCGGTTGTTCATTTCGTCCAGCCGCGGTGAAAGTGCGTGAAATCTTTCGCCAAACTGAGGGCTTGTCCTTCTTTATTCTTTAAAGTAACTTTTCATCTGACAAACTTTGCTCCAAACTCTTGGCAAAGATTTATTTGCGAACTAATCTGAACTGTGCAAAGACTCTGGTCCATTGATTTTGGCTCAGGCCTCTTGATTTGATTTCCTTGCTGTAGTAGCCTTTTCTAGATTGCCCTGCTTACGTACTTCTTGGTGCTGCTTAATGTTTGTCTAACCTTGTCTTTCCCTCCCTTTTAAATTGCTGGAGTGCCATTTTGCTCACACTTAATTTTGAGCTTAACTTGTCCAGAATCTATTGGGTGGTGTGTAGTATATTAAGAGTGTGATTTTTTCTACTGCTTTACTTTAGTGAATGGTTTTACAACTGATGTGTAAATAAATGTATATTCTTTTACTCAGAAACTTTGATTCAGTGTTTGTTTGAACCATAGTAATTGTTGTCCTTTGTGTAACTATTGATACTGTTCACTTTACTCTTGAGATAATTCTAGCTGCTCAGCCATCGATACCACTTTACTGTGTAGTACAGGCTTGTAACCAAGGTGAATTTGTACTGTCACTTGTAGTCTTTATTGTGTTTGGTGTTTCCAAAGGTTACTGAATATGATTCTGCCTAACACTGGTGTACAGCGGTGGGATCAAGTATAGTGATTACACTTAGAGTGCTGCTATTACCTTGGATCAACTAACCACAAGGCTAAACATCACTGACAAGCAATATTAATCATGTATGATATGGAAAGCTACAGTCAGGAGACCCTCCTTAGTTACACTGTTGATTATCTGAAAAATCTGTGAAGAGATAGGAACCTCGCTGTTAAAGGCAAAAAGTCAGAATTGATTGAAAGGTTGTTAGAGAAACAAAGTCTGGAGGGTGGACCTGAAATACCCAACCCCTCAGCAAATGAAGAACATGATGAGGATGATAATGTATTAATTGATGAGTTAGATGAGGCAGATGTGTCTCAAAGTGTAGGCCTCACTGCTCCTCTGCCTGCTCAGCAACTTCAACTTTTGTCCACTGGGACCCCTACAGGTCTTACACTCAGTCCTGAATTAATTGCTCTAGAAAAGATGAGGCTTGAATTGGAATTTAAACATAGAAATGCTCAAACTGAACAAAAACATCAAGAACTTAAACTCAGAGAAATGGAGTTGAATCATGCCTTAGAAATGAAAAAGTTGTCTTTGGAAAATGCTTCCCTCCCAGACTCTTCTAGGTCTTCCAGTCCTAAGAGACCCTGTATGCCTAAAGAAATTGTTGGTATGTATTAGGCTAAGCTTGATATTTTGGATTAGTTGGCAAAGTTTGAATATAACCATTGGATTCAAGACATTACAGGGAATCGGTTGCTTCCTTTGCTCTTCTATAGGCTACCCACTGTTGCATCTGATGTTGTGATGGAGTTGGGGGAGGTGGATAGGATGGATTATGAGTGTGTGAAGCTAGCTTTAATTGCTAGATTTGGGAAGGACCCTTCCCAGTACCCTTAAGAGGTTTAGGGCCCTAAAAAAGCATGATGGTACCCCTTTGGCTACTTGGGTATGTGTCATGATGCCTACCCCCGGAGCACCAGGCCAGGCCCAGAACCCCCGGGAGCAGGCATCACGCCCCCGGGTAAAAGCCCAGCAGCCCTTTATAGGGGCTCTTTGGACTCTGTCCTGGCGCCGTTGGACAGCAAGATTTCAAGATTTTCGATGGAACCAAAATTGCCTCAGGACCGGTAACACATTCCACAGCTGAGGTAACACTTTTAGGTCCGGACGGCCATCGGGAGGCAGTTGTGTTTGATGTAATCAAGGCTCCACAGTTTCAGGTTATATTCGGAATCCCTTGGTTAGAGACACATAATCCTCGAATTGATTGGCGAGCGAAGAGAATAACCTTTCCAGGGTGTGCACGAACCTGCTACCCAGAAAATCTGAAGGTCAGTCTAGCATCAGTAACCTCTGTCTCCATGCAACTACCTCCGGAATACCAAGACTTTCAGGATGTCTTCCAAAAGGAACAGGCCAACACGTTACCGCCTCACAGATCGTACGATTGCCAAATCGATCTGGTGCCCGGTGCACAACCCCCTTGTAGCAGGATTTATGCCCTTACTGAGCCGGAGAATCTGCATTTGAGACAATATTTAGATCAATACCTAGCCAATGGTTTCATTCGCCCGTCAAAGTCTCCGGCATCCTCGGCTTTGTTCTTCGTGCCAAAAAAAGAAGGCGACCTTAGAACTTGTATCGATTACCGCGCTTTGAACCAGATAACTGTTAAAAATCGTTACCCTCTGCCTTTGATCCCTGAACTCCTTGACCAGGTGAAGGACACTTACATATACACCAAGTTAGATCTCCGGGGGGCTTACCATCTGGTACGAGTAAAAGAAGGCGACGAATGGAAAATGGCCTTCCGTACAAAATATGGACTATTCAAATACCAGGTGATGTCTTTCGGGTTGTGCAACGCGCCTGCTGCCTTCCAATTCTTCATGAACGATGTCCTTCGGGAACTCATCGATGTCTGTGTTGTCGTGTATATCGATGACATTCTGGTGTACTCCTCTTCGGAATCTGATCACAGAAAACATGTCAGGACCATCCTTGAGAAATTGCGCCAGCACAAACTGTTTGCAAAGCTGGAAAAATGCGTTTTCCATACCACCGAGGTTAAGTTTCTTGGATTCATCCTGACATCAAAAGGGGTCCGAATGAACTCACGGAAAGTGGATGCCATCCTCAAATGGCCATCACCTAGTTCGGTGAAAGGTGTCCAATGCATGCTTGGTTTTGCCAATTTTTATCGCAGGTTTATCCCAGAATTTTCACGGGTGGTGCAACCCATCACTGCACTCTTGCGGAAGAATAAACGTTTTGAATGGACCGAGGAAGCTGAACAGGCCTTTCAGGAATTAAAAGCTAAATTTACGTCCGCACCTATTTTGAAACATCCGCGTCCTGATCTCCCATATATAGTCGAAACCGATGCATCTAGCTTAGCCATGGGAGCTGTCCTGTCTCAGAGAGACCCCGAAACCAACCAACTGCACCCGTAGCATTTTGGTCCAGAAAGGTCTCGCCGCCGGAGATAAATTATGCAATCACCGATAAGGAATTATTAGCCATTAAGTCCGCCTTTAAGGGTTGGCGGCATTATCTTCTTGGTGCCAGGCATACCATCACCGTGATCACTGATCACCGAAATTTACAATATTTAAAAACTGCCAAGGCTCAGTCTTCACGACAGCTCCGATGGGCTTTATTCTTTGCTGAGTTCGATTTTGTAATCACCTACCGTCCTGGCTGTAAGAATGGCAAAGCGGACGCGCTATCTCGAATTCGAATGGGAGAAATGGACACAAACTCAGAACCTGTGTCGATAATTCCCGAACAAAGAATCTTGGGGGATAACCACTTTACAGACCCTTGAAGACATTCAAGCATGGGTAAAACTATTCCTGGACTCTTCAGCCTTGCAGGATTGGATCAAAAAGGGGTCTGCCTTTTCAATCAACGATGGCTTACCTTACTTCCAAGGACGTTTATTTTTGCCAGAAAAGGAATTGCAAGAACTGGTTATTTCCCGTCATCACAATACTCTGATGGAAGGACATCCTGGCATTGCCAAAACAGAGGAAAAAATTAAACGACAATTCTGGTGGCCGTCCTGGCGAAAGGATATTAAATCTTTTGTGATGTCCTGTGGAGTTTGCGCCCAAAACAAAGGTCAAAAAACAAAACCCGCCTGTCATCTTCAACCCTTAGACATTGCACCAGCACCTTGGCACACCTTGTCACTAGATTTTATCACGGACCTGCCCTCTTGTAATGGATACATTACTATTCTGGTTGTGGTGGATTTATTTTCCAAGATGGCCCATTTTATTCCGTTGAAAGGATTACCTTCAGCTTTTGTTCTTGCCAAGGAATTCCTCGAAAATGTCATCCGTCTGCATGGATTCCCGTCCATACTAATCTCCGATCGGGGAAGTGTTGTCAACTAGCACAAATCGACGTAAGACTCTCAACCAGCCACCACCCACAGACCGATGGTCAGACTGAGAGAATGAACCAGACCCTTGAACAATGTCTACGATGTATGTTGCACCAATCGGAGGGTAATTGGAAGGACATTTTATGGGTGGCTGAATATGCATACAATAACTCGATACACTCTGGAACTGGTCAGAGCCCCTTTTATACCCTATATGGACATCACCCTCGTACTACAGACCTGGACTCACCTATGAGCCTCAAAATGCCCGCAGTGGACCATTTGCATTCTACCATTACTCAAGCCTTCAAGGATGCTACTGCACACTTACAACATGCGAAAGGGAAATACAAAAAGAATGCGGATCTGGATGCGGAAGGGGTACGGGCCTCAGGAAAGATCTTGGGAACCCAGCGACCACGTACATGCACCTCGGCTAGTAAAAAGGTTCCATCGTAATTTCCCGAACAAACCGAAACCTCCTGGGGAAAAGGCCTTGGGAGGGGCCTTTGGGGGGAGTGCTGTCATGATGCCTACCCCCGGAGCACCAGGCCAGGCCCAGCACCCCCGGGAGCTGGCATCACACCCCCGGGTAAAAGCCCAGCGGCCCTTTATAGGGGCGCTTTGGACTCTGTCCTGGCGCTGTTGGCGCCAGGCTCATGTTGCACATCAGTCCTGGCGCCATAGGCGCCAGGCTCATAAGGGGAAGTGTTTGGTGCACTTACCTGAAGCAGACCATGCTGCACATTCACCTGATGCAGACCATGCTGCATGAAGAACCAAGCCAAATGAGGCTTAGGAGGGACTATTTTTCTGAAAGAACTATTTTGTTACTTGGGTGGGGCTGTGGAAGAATACTCACCTGGAACTTCTTCCAAGGCTATTTAAGCCACGCCCGGACAGCCACACGTGCTTCGCGTTGTTCTGCATCCCAGCAGCTGAACGCTCACCGTGTCTGCTCCTGCACCTGGACTCCAGCCACGCCCGCCTCGAACCTGGAACACCTGTAAGGGAATAAGAGAAGAGAAAGGTGAAAACCAAGAACTATTTTAACCTTCTTACCTGCATCCGGAATCTTCACGCCAGCATTCCTGAAGGAAGACTTCCATTTAAAAGCACTGCGTTGCTCGCTGCAGCGCCGCGCTTCACTCACCTGTTCCCGAGACGCCGCCCGGCTCCATCGCGGCTCTCAGTGCCGGTCGCCACATCTCTGCACAGCACCTAAGGGAGAGAAGAAGAGACAAAAGGTGAGCAAGGGAACACAAGAGGAAAGCCGAATTTTCAGCCATATTACTTACCGGCTATTCTTGGTGAACCATTCCACATCTCAGGTCGGCGCCACATCTCTGGCAGGTACCGCACCCCGGCCCCTATGGGGAAAGGACAAAAGACATTACTGGGGAATTATAAAGACATTTAGAGGGGTCTCCCTCATCACTAACTCACCTGATTTTACCCCGGCAATTTAACCCCTCAACGCATCGGCTTTGTTCTGCACCTGAAATAAAGGACAGAAAAAGACAACATAAAAGGAGGCTCACACTTGAACTTTTGCATCTTCATACTTACGGCGTATCGCTCAGTAAAGTCAAGTGGATTTGCCAGCGCCATTCTGAAAACCAGTGAAGTAACTGGACGTACGCGCGCCCCTGCACCAGAAGCAGGATGGAAAGTTCATCCTTCCAAACCAAAAGGTGAGCTTAAACCGGGGGTTTTGGAGGAAGTCAGAGAAGAACGAAGGGGGAAAGGTGGGAGCAAGCACATTATTCAGCAGACAGTTAATCCCCTTTCTCATCTGCAGAAGGATATTCCTATGGGCCAGACAAGCAAGATTTGGGGGTCCTGTTCAATTGGTGGTCCGAATTCTGCGCATCACGCTTGAAGATGCCACAGCAACCCAGATCAGACCAGCGCCTCCGTGGGAGTCAGGTGAGCGTTACAGTATGTGAATGTTTTAAAAACTTAGATGCTTGGGTTAAGGGTTACAGAGTAAACACTTATGAAGTGAGAAATCTTGTTATGTGGAAGTCAATTTATAATGCCTGCTCTCCTGAACTCAGACAACACTGATCCTAAGTAGATAGATCCAAAGAATTTTGCTAAGGCTGCTGACTTGTGGGTTACCAACAGGGCTACTCACAAGGATTCTGGGGCAACTCAGAAGAAGGATGAGGGAAAGCAGCCAAAGAAAGATAACAAGGAGAATCCCAATACCTCCAATCCAAAAGAGGGCCCCAAACAGCAACATAAGGGTAAACGACAAGGGAAACCGAATCAGTCTAGTGTACCATCTGGACCCAAACCAGATGAAGGTCAGTACAAGCCCCCATTCATCAAAAAATGTGGGAAATGTTATGTTTGTGGGTCAACTGACCATGTGAAAGGGGATCCCAGATGTAAGGGTAAACCTTCAGGGGTCTACACTGTCTCCTTAGCCTTCTCCCCAGAGGAAGAAGTACCTATGGCAAGTGGAAACTTCCACATACTGGCCGATGAACCCATGAGAGTATCAGCTAGTGTTTCCTTAGTGTCCTTGGGCTTGTGGGAACAACAGAATTTAGATGTCTATAATTCCATCCCAGATAATACTAAATAGTATTATAAAGACAGTGTTCTTGTGAATGGCCAGGGGACCCCTGCCATCAGAGGCACTGGAGCCAGCATAACCGTGGTTGATGAAACATTTTTCAAGGTGGAGGATGTTGCTAAGGCACCCAATTGCCTAAACAAGTTAGCGGGAGGCCCTGTGCAAATGCTTCCCCAGTTACCAGCTCTCATCCAGTGTAATTATATCACTGTCAAAATACCTGTTAGTGTGCAGAGTGAAGTGCCTGGGAGAGTCCTTTTGGGTAATGACCTGAAAACTCTTGGAGTTGTGTCTAGCACCCCCAGGCCTCCCAGTAAAAGGAAACAGGAGCTCACTACGCCTGCACGGGAGAGAACCTTGGGAGGCTGTCCAGTGGAAAAGATAGAGGAAACTATCACCCCCACTCAACAGGAGTTGCACACTGCCATTTCTGGAAAGAAAGAGGCAAAGCGGAAACCCAAGACCTCCAAGAAAAAGACAGATAGCACCCGTGTGCTACCAACAAGGACATAGCCAAGATTGTCCAAAGTCACACCTGTGACTCCGCTACCTGCTGAGGCAGAGTGTGAGGTACAACCCTGTGTGGTTGAGCCAGTTTCTGAAGAATCCGATCTCGAAGAAGACATTGTTTTAGTTGGAGATCTGGACCCTGTTGACCATCCAGAGCTGCAATCTTTACTGGCAGAAGGTGGACCCAACAGGGCAGACTTCAGCAGAGAACAATGAGAGTGTCCTACTCTTGAAGGTCTTCGCCTACAGGCAGCTTCTCAGCTCTATGGGCAATAGCCTGGGAAGCACAGGTTGCACTGGGAAGATGGCCTCTTCTACAGTGAACCAACTGAGTCTATCCCTGGGGAGTGCAAAAGACTTGTAGTACCCCTAGAAAACAGACTCCCGTTCCTTCAGTTGACCCATGAGATACCTTTGGCTGGTCATTTCAGTTTCAAAAAGACCAAGAAAAGGCTCTCCCTATACTTCTACTGGCCTAAGATGGGTTCAGAAGTTGATAAGTTATGTAGGAGCTGTCACACTTGCCAAACCTCTGGCAAGAGTGGAGCCAAGAATGTGGCACCCCTGGTGCCTCTCTCAGTGGTGGGAGTTTCTTTTGAGAGGGTGGGCATCGACATTGTTGGTCCCCATGACCCTCCCACATCTTCAGGAAACAGGTTTATCCTGGTTGTAGTAGACCATGCTACTAGGTATCCTGAAGCAATACCTATGAGGACTGTTACGGCTCAGCAGGGGCTTTGCTAGGGGGGGGGCTACGAGGGCTATAGCCCCTGATCTTTTGGTTGTAGCCCCGGATAGAATCTCAGGAGCTACAGCCAAAAGACTAGCTAGCCCCCATTCCCAACAGTTCCGATATCAGCGTAGCCCCGGGTCTTTTCCAGACCTAGCAACTCCCCTGCGGCTCAGGCTGTGCCTAAGGCTCTACTTGGTATTTTTACCAGACTAGGGTTTCCTAAGGAAGTGATATCCGAAGGGGATCCAATTTTATGTCCCACTACATGCAAGCCATGTGGATAAACTGTGGTGTTACTTACAAGTTCTCTACAGCCTACCATCCACAGACAAATGGACTGGTAGAGAGGTTTAATCGTACTATGTAGAGCATGATGGGTGCTTTAGAGGAACCCCTTAAAAGAAAGTGGGACCTTCTACTGCCATGCCTTCTCTTTGCTTATAGTGAGTTGGTTATAGTCCCTTTGAACTTCTCTATGGCCATCCAGTCAGAGGTCCATTGGCACTGATTAAGGAGGGGTTGGAGAGTGCTCCTTCCCCCAAGCCAGTCAGAGTGACCGACTATGTGATAGGTCTCCGGAGGAGAATGTCACACATGATGGCAGAAGCTAGTGATAACTTAAAAGCAGGTCAGTCTCTGGTCAAACATTGGCATGACCAGAAGGCCAGCATGGTTGAGTTTACTCAAGACCAGCTTGTACTAGTTATGGTGCCAACAAGGAAGAGGGCTTTGCAGGACAAATGGATAGGAGCCTTCAAGGTTGTGGGCAAACTTGGAGATGTGAACTATTTGGTGGACTTAGGCAGACCTAAGGAGGCTCCCAGAGTCTTTCACACCAACCGTTTGAAGACATATGTCTCGAGACCAGAAGTGGGAGCATTGCTTATAGCTTCAGCTAAAGAGGAGGAGGATAGTGAACCGCTACCTGACCTACGCAGAGGCCAACCTTTGGATGAGAACATATAAGGAGTCAATCTCTCTTCTAATCTGACATCTGAAAAATGGGAGGAGTGCAAAGTTCTGTTAATTCAGTTTGCCTCCCTGTTTTCACTTTCACCAGGCCTGGTCCTTTGGGGCCAACATGATATTCTCACTGGTGTCTGTTTACCTGTGAAAAGCAGAGGTTACAGAATGTCAGAACATCTGAGATCCCACATCAAAGGAGTGGTCAACCAGATGCTTGATCTCGGGTTTATAGAGCCCTCTACAAGTCCATGGTCTAGTCCAGTTGTTATAGTACCAAAGGCAGGATCCAAGGAGTTGAGATTCTGTGTGAACTATAGAGCTCTAAATGCAGTCTCTAAGACTGATGCCCATCCTTTTCCAAGGACAGATGAACTGGTGGATAAATGTGGTGCAGCCAAGTACCTCAGTACATTTTATCGGACGTCAGGCTATTGGCAAATAGCCCTGACAGAGCATGCCAAGGAGAAAACTGCATTCTCAACCCCAGCAGGCCTGTACCAGTTTAAGGTTATGCCTTTTGTATTAAAAAATGTACCTGCTACATTCCAAAGGATGGTCAATCAAGTTCTGAATGGGATGGAGGACTTCTGCATGGCATACTTGGATGACATTGCAGTGTTCACCCCTACTTGGAAAGAGCATGTTGATAATTTAGGATATGTTTTGCAGGCTCTTGAGCAGGCCCATATGACCATAAAGGCAAGCAAATGTCCAATTGGTCAGAGCAAAGTATTCTACCTTACTCATGAGGTAGGAGGTGAAATAAGGGCATTGCCTAGCAAAGTACAAGCTGTACAAAACTGGGCCACCCCTACTACTCAAACCCAAGTGAGAGCCTTTCTAGGTCTCACTGGGTACTACAGGAATTTAATTGAGAACTATGGGTCCATAGCTTCTCCTTTGAATGTAATCTCCTCTCCAAAAATTCCCTAAAAAGGATGGATGGGATGAGGAGTGCACTCAAGCCTTTGAAAACCTAAAGAAAGCCCTTTGTCAAGCTCCAGCTCTAAGAGCTCCTGATTATTACCAACCCTTCATTGTGCCGACAGATGCATCGAATACAGGTATAGGTGCAGTCCTTAGTCAACTGGATTAAAAGGCAGGGAGCACCCCATTTGCTTCATCAGTAGGAAACTGAAGGAACCAGAAACAGGTGGGCAGCCATAGAGTGTGAGTGTTTCGCCATTGTGTGGTCTCTGAAGAAGTTTAGACCATACTTGTATGGATCTACTTTTGGGATTCAGACAGACCACCAACCCTTGAGATGGTTAATGCAAATGAAAGGGGAGAACCCAAAACTTCTAAGATGGTCAATCTGCCTGCAAGGGTTTCATTTCACCATTGAGCACAGGTTAGGATGTCACAACCAAAATGCTGATGGTCTCTCTAGGATGTTTATAACCAACTAGAGTGAAGAGATTCATCCAGGAGTGGATTAAATCCTCCTGTCCCTTAGTCTGGGGGGTCGAGTGTTAGGGAGAATTCTTCAGAATGGCTAATTTCCCTTACCTACTGAGTCCCTCAGCAGCTTTGCTGGATTTCTAGGATATATATTTTTCAGCTGGTAAGAGTGTGAGCCTTTTTTCCCACTCTTACATGTGTTTTGCTGTGTGTGTTTAACATTTTTGTGTTCATAGACTGTGGAGCTTCACCTACTCCATAGGCATCATCTTTTTGCTGTGTACTGTGCACCTTTAGTGCAGTGACATGGGGTTGTCTTTTTTCAGACGACCCACTTTAAACTCCATTTTCTGGGACTGACTACTGTCTCCCAGATCATGTAAAGTTGTCATTGACTTTATTAGTCAGTTTAAATTCATAGCCCCAGTACAAACTATATTCCATAGAGTACTGGAAAGGGTTAATAGTTATCCCTTTTCGTCTGTCTCTCAGGGAACATTGTTTCGTTCCCCTTTCGTTAAGATTTGGCTGGTGGCAGTGGTATCTACCCTATTTGTCCTACTGCAGTCTATTTAAATAGCCTTGGTACTGTTTTAGGCTAAGCTAGTAGCCTCAAATTAAATCCGCTGGACTCCATTTACTTTTATTTGGTTCGGGCTGGGTTTATTCGCCATTTCTTTTTGTAAAGGTCTTTCTTGTGTTTTACTCTGCGCGCCAAACCCGGTTTGTTTCTTTTGTTCGCCGGCCTTTGGCGGGCTTCTGCACAGATGCCCTCCTTAGGCGCCTGAATGTCTGAGGGGGACAGGATGTGAGGGAGGAGTTTCAGACTCCTTGGACACCCATGTCACAATCTGTATGATTGGCTGTGGTGACTGCCCCGCCTGGACAGCCACCCTGCTGTGGGATTGACAGCCAGGCTGTGTGAATGGGGGAAAACTGCATAAAAAGCAGGTCTCTGGGACTAGGAAGGTCGAGTCGGCATTGGATCGAGAGAACCAAAGAGAAGCTGGATGGCGAGGACCTCTACCACAACTGAACCCCCCGGTGAAGCCCTGCTGCGGGTCCGAATCTCCAAACTTCGACAACAGGGAAGATCTGCAAGGAATCTTCTCCCCTTGAGCTGGTGGGACCAACCAGTTCCCCAAACTGCAAGCCAGGCCTCCCTCCTCTGGTTGAATTTGCTGTGCACAACTACAGTAAGCCGATAGCCAGGAGGATCGGACCCTGCTTGGGTTTTAAGGAACACACCTTTTATTTGTCGCTTTGCTCCGCTGCTGGTTTCCTCCCTGGGCAGTGCAGGACCCTCCAGTCTTCTTCCTTCTTGTCAGTCTGACAGTTGCTTCAGGAACCCTGAGCCTGCTGGACCTGCCAGGAAAGTCTTCCTCAGCTACAGCATTCTTCTGCTCTAAAGGTATTGTGCTAACCCGGTTGTTCGTTCCGTCCGACCGTGGTGAAAGTGTTTAAAATCTGAGGGCTTGTCCTTCTCTATTCTTTAAAGTAACTTTTCTTCCGACCAACTTCATTCCGAACTCTTGGCAAAGACTTAACCGCAAACTACTCTGAACTGTGTGATCCTCTGCAAAGACTCTGGTCCATTGACTTTGGCTCAGGCCTCTTGATTTGATTTCCTTACCGTAGTAGCCTTTTCTAGATTGACCTGCTTACATACTTGTTTGTGCTGCTTAATTTGTGGCTAACCTTGTCTTTACCTCCCTTTTAAATTGCTGAAGTTCCAATTTTCTCACACTTCATTTTGAGCTTAACTTGTCCAGAATCTATTGGGTGGTGTGTAGTATATTGAGAGTGTGATTTTTTCTACTGCTTTACTTTATTGAATTGTTTTACAACTGATGTATAAATACATGTATATTCTTTTACTCAGAAACCTTGAGTCAGTGTTTGTTTGAACCATAGTAATTGCTGTCCTTTGTGTAACTATTAATACTGCTCACTTTACTCTTGAGAGAAGTCTGGCCCCTCAGCCATCGCTACCACTTTACTGTGTAGTACAGGCTTGTACCAAAGGTGAATTTGTACTGTCACTTGTAGTCTTAATTGTGTGTGGTGTTCCCAAAGGGTACTGCATATAATTCTGCCTTACAACAACCCTGTAACCTAGTAACTTTGTAACTTTGCAAATATGTATATGCCACCATGGAACCTGTAACCATGTATACGCTATCCTGGGCACCACTTTACATAAGCAACTATTAAATACTGTATTTGATGTCTTTCACCTCTGCAACCATGTAACCTTGTAATTTGTGCAACTTTGTACCCATGTATATGCAGTTATGGAACCTGTAACATTACGATGTTTTACTGCCAAGAACAGTGCCTAGATGCCTTCGGGGCTGGGTGCTGGGTGCGCTATATACATTGCAAAATGAATAAATACATAAATGGAGAGCAAGGGAGGAGACTAAACTTGTGGTGAGAGCTTATGTACCAGCTTATTTATTCAATGCTCTAGACAACACTTGTTTTGAGTGACAGATTATAAGCACAGGACCATATTGTCCAGATTTTACCTTGGTAGGTAATAGGAGGCTTAGCCAATAAACACTGCCCAGGTGTGATATAATCATTGTTGAATTGTGTGCTCCTTTGCCTCTAATATACTACAGCAAAGAGGCACAGTTTTTTTTTTTTACAGTTCAAAATGTAGAAGCCACAGCATCGTCAGATTTAAAAAATAGGAATGCAAGTAAGAAATAGAATTAAATGACTTATGCCCCTCAGGAGTAGTGGCTAAACCTCCTACTCAGCCATCATCTACAAAAACAAGAGTGATCCCAATTATAACACTGAAACAGAGACATGTACCCCCTTCACCTTTTTTTGTTGTTGATGTGGGCAGAGGAAAGGTTATACATGTCAAAAAAAGTTTATTGCGGTAATACAAATCATGCTTAAATAAATAAATAAAAACATAAAAACACCAACATTATTCAACAGTGTTCCAGTCAGTATTAAAAGTAATAGAATCAATAGCAACAACATTAAAACCCTAGAAACATTGCCAAAATCCACCCATAACAAATCATGTAAAGCAGGCTCATAACTACAAAGTCCTTGACCCTGCAGAACAGGCTTTAATAGTATGCTCTCTATTGGATAAAAATGCTGAACCAAACAATAGAACATGTGCTCAATCTTCTTTAGCCGCATCACACAATGCACATGATTGGTCCTATTGCCCCCTGGACCATGCCGCCACCACTGCTCTCAGGTGAATGCAGTTAAAACGGACCCTTGTAATAACAAATATGCTGATGAGGATACTGAGCCCAACACAGATCCTTTGGGAGAACTGGGGCCATGATGATCATGTGTTTCCTGTTAGCAGTCATCATGATCTCCAATCACTCTCTCTTCTCTCGAGTAAACTGAAGTATACTGGCATTCACAGTTTTTTCAACATTAGAAGATATACGATCTACCACGTAAACACGTTGAGGCGCGTCTACTTTTACTAGTGACGCTTTTACATGCCTGAGCCACGGGATCTTCAAATGGGGGTCCCTGGACACCAGGTATTTAATTAACACATGAGGCTAAATGTCTTTACTATTCCCCCCAAACTCTAAGACAGCAACTTACATGTTTGGGATCTAATAAGATCACTTAGAAACAAGCAGCCCTGGTGCACCGCAAAATGAGGGGCAGAACTAGGAAGCCCCCGTATTCTCTTAAAAAAGGTGTTTTCTACCACCTGGATGGGCTCAGTCTTGCCATATCCCCACAACTTCAAGCTATACCTAGCAACAGAGGTGGCTATGCCATTATAAACTTTGAGCACAAGCTCAATCGTCTTTGTTTTAAACGTGCCCAAAGCTCTGGCAAACCCACCAACAGTCTGTTTAAATCTTAGGGTCTGCTTATCGGCATGGGCTTCAGCCCCGACATTCAATGAGACTCTAACCCACAGGTAGTTCAATTTGTGTGCCCTGGGGATTAGCTCCCCATTGCTAAATATGCTGAAAAGTTTGTAGGACACAACCCACTTCAGCAGACTATGGGCCTCATTACGAGTCAGGCGTTAAGGGGTTTACGGCGCCGTAAATGGCGCCGACCCTTAACGCCTGATTACAAGGTCCCTTAGCGCCATGGTGAGTTTAACGCCTGCTTTTTGCAAGCGTTAAAATCCATGGCGCTAAGGGACCTTGGATATAATTACGGCACCGTAATTTACGGTGGCGTAATTATCTCCTTCCCCACTCCCATTATGCCCTATGGGGCAAAAATGGGAATGGGGATGGGTAAATGGGAAATGGGGATTTACCGCCCCACTCACCTTGGAATGGGGCAGTAAATCCGCCAACCACCATGGCGTAAACGTAGTTTACGCCATGGCGGTAAAGGTACGACCCAGGCGGTAACTTACCGCCTGGGTCGTAATGAGGCACTATAACAGCCAAATTCTGGGCGTTAATTTTCTTATCCAACGAGTCCATAAATTGAGAATACTCATCAACAAGCACTGTAGGGCTCCAAGGGTAAGGGCTAATAAAACAGTATCATCTGCATAAGCAAATAATGGCAGGCGTCGATTACACAATCGAGGTATGTCTGGAGTAGATTTGAGTAAATGGTCATGTAGGCCGTTTACATATAGACAAAAGAGCAGGGGGGCCAATGCACAGTGTTGGCTCACGCCGCGATCCACCTGAATAAATGTGGTGCAATGTCCGTATACCCCACTCTTCAAATACGTCACCGTTGAGAAATGTAACCTATCCAGGAGGTCCACCAAAACACCTGGGCAGTTCATGCATCTGAGCACACTCCATACCTTGTCACGACCTTGTCGAATGCAGTACTCAGATCCATGAAATCCAGAAAAATAGGATCCTCCTTGATATACAAAGAGTTGGCCACCACCAGGTAGAGATTCAAAAGCGTCTCTGCAGTCCCGAAACCTGCTCTAAAACCCAGATGAATAGGGGAGAGGATGTCACTGCTCTACGCCCAAGACTCCAACCTCCCCAAGAGAGCTCTCCCCAAGATCTTAAACACTGAGTCCAACTCCAAAAGAGAGATTGGTCTATAGGATGCTGGAAGGGCACTCTACCCCTTTTCGATAAATTAGATGGATCACTGCACAAGACCAAAAGACATGGTGAGGGCCTCCTGCACAAATAGTGTTAAACCCCATGGTCAGAATAGGGGCCCAAAGGTCTGGTCCTGAGAAAAACAGGTAGGCAGGAACGTCATCCGGGCCAGGGGCCCTATACCCTCTTCCATCATAGCTAACAGAATTTCCCTAAATGTAAAGGTAATTTTACCTTTCGTCAGAGATAATAACTGTTGGGAATCCAAGGCTCGTAGCCATTCGGTAACTACCTTGACAGGTCAATTGCTATATAAGGAGGAATAAGGGAAACCCATGCCTGAAAGTCTATGCTCTCAAGAGGAGACAGTACCAACCCAAAGACAACTGTACAGTACTCTAAAATAAAAGAATGTCAAAACAAGGTTCTATTAGAATATGCATATTTTAGTTACAAACACCAATACGGAATAAAAACGGAGGTGCCAAATACAAAGTTGTAAGCACTCAGGGTACCTGGCAGGGAGGAAAACGCAATACATAGCCAGCAATGCAACAAAAGGACATGTCTCTTGGTGGATAAAGAATTATGGAGCGCTCACTTTGCAGGATGCTGAGATCTTGTGCAGGGATTATTCACTCTCTGATTCTTTGGAATGAGAGCTTGGAGAAGAAGGAGATAAAAGAAGCGCTTGTTAGAATGATATTTTTTCTATACTCTGCATAATCTTTTCTTCTTTTCTTTTTTGCCTTGTGACTTTTTGTCACAATGACATCTGAATGGACAATATTAATGTTTTTATTCTCATTATTCTTTATGATTGTGCAAATTGCTATTTGTGCAATGGTGGGATTTTTATTGTTGATTCTCTTTGCACTGTTTTTATTGTCTGCATTTAGTTTAATGTTTTTTATCCGAAATAAAGTGAAAGGTTGGCTAGTGCAGCAAACCCTTCATTATTAAGGCAATAGGCCACAGGGGACTGGTTAGAAGCAAGCCTGTTTTAGGGGGTCCAAGCCTTCAATAAAATAACAAGTAGCCTGAGCCTTGTGCCTTTTTACCCCAAGTGCTTTGCTGTGCAGGATGTGTAGGAGACAGTTAGGAGAGCGAAAATCACAGAAAATCCCTTCTGCCTTTATAACTGCTCTGCCAGGCTCTGAAGTCCCTGTAAACCCACCCTCTTTTCTAGCCCTGCGCTTCAAAGGACCTTTGGTGCAACCCCTCATTTAGCAGGCAGGCCTTTGTTATGGAAAGGCCGCTTTGAAGCCAGGCTCCCTGGAGTTTTCCTGTTACCCACCCCCCAGAATGTCAACGGGGCAGGTACCCTGGATTTTGTCACATTCATTGGAATGGAGAAAGTCAAGTGCCTGGAATGCACATCAGCTCTCATACTGCTCTGAGCTCACGGGGGTGCCACTGGAATGCTACACAAAAGTTGCGGCTTTAATAATGATGTGAGCTCCCAGCCATCATATCAGAACCTAGGTGTGGCTTTATATTTCAAGATTATACTGCCACCTGGTTGGTAGGCGATGATAATGATCATGGTTGTGGGACAGAGGTGTGGATTTAAGTGCAGCCTCTGCACTCGAGGGCCTTGGCTGCCACAGCAGATGTCAAGCAGAGCATGTGTGACCTGTTCTCTGCCGCTTGAGAGCAGGGTCTTCGGATTAGGATGCTGATGCAGTGGGTTCACAGCTGTAGATTATGATTTTGGCATAGCGATTTTCAGAAAGGGGGGGTCTGTTAAGCCGACCACCTTTTCTCAGATGCAATTACATGCATCATTTTGCCATGCTTTTTGCACTCTTGCTAGATGGCGATTGGCCAGTAGATACCACTAGGAAACCGGAAATGTCCTGCTATGCACCCTGTCCCTAGATTAAATGACCATCACAGATCAGACTGGTTCATCCATCTGACCCTACCCTTCAAAGAACATCTTATTAGCCACCAATCGCCCAACTCAAACCTTGTTTATACCCCTCTGTGCCTTCCCCCATTCCCTGCCCCCCCACCCAACTCGGCTCATTGTGATAGCCCTGCAAACCTACCTGGAACTCCTGTGTGCATCTCCTGTGTACAGGGTTTAGCAGCCATATCTTCATGTCATTAATTCCATACATACATAAGGTGTTTACTTATATATTTGGATGCGATTTTAGGGCTGATGCATGACATATGCTCGAAAGTTCTCCTCCACAGTCTGAACTTCACGTGCCCTTCTCTGGTTATTACTTCAAGCCCTGATGGATGTAGAGTAACACATTATGATGGCCCGGATTGATTAAGAGGAAGCACAGATCACTCAGCTTGCAGCACACGTCATTAGATGTGCCAGGCCTGAAATGAACCGTTTCTCCCGTGATGCTTTAGTCAATAGCTCAAATGGCTTTTGTTTTGAGGCCCTTCAAGGTGATCGGAGGCAATGCAAGCATCGATGATGCAAGCATGTTGATTCTCACTAGAGAGATCGATTTAGGCAGACACAATTACATATGTGATCATTACACACAACAGAATGTCACTTCTACTGTAACAATAATATCAGGTTTTCATAGAGCAGTACATGCCAGATTCCAATCACTTCTAACCACTTGGGTAGTAGCCCTTACCCACAATCATGGTACTCAGTTAATCTATGCTGGTGTGAGTCTGCCTGACTGAGGACCTGATCACGTGTTGGGCGGTATCCCGCCTCGGATACCACCCAACGTTATTTACATTAGCACCCACCCACCCTGTGGTATTACCGCCAAATCATGGGTTGGGCACTAACTGGTACTCCCCTTTGGAACCAATGGGGACGATTCGGTGCAATTACCACGTGGTTATACCCCCAGCTCTGAGCCAGACTTGAGATTCGTTGGGCCCTTAAATGTGACGTTAACAGTTGAGAGTGCAGACATGCACCATATCAGAGGGAGTGCATAACCTGTGGACTGTCCATCCCTGGATCAACTATGTCACAGAGTATATTTTCATATAACACCTGGGTTCATTCAGGCAATTAATTCCGCAACGTATCATAAAAGTTTTCTTCATTAGCAATCTATATAGTACCAGAGCAATAATGGCATAATGACTGCTGTCCTTTTTGTGCTCTGGACTTATGTCGGTCTTTAGTTTGTGGAAAGGGCCCATGTTGCGAATGCATGAGCTTTCATTCAGAGTGAAAAATTGGCCACCAGAGCCAATATGCATCTCTAGTAAGCTGTTTCCATCCTTCCTCGCTGAGGGTAGAGGGCAGGAGCCCCCCCTCCCATCCACTCTACGCACACGGAGTGCATCCTCGCCGGCACCATCGAAGGGCCTGCCTGACCCTGTCTTCAAGAGTGGCTGACTCCCGCATGCCGGGCGCCGTGCGGCACGAAAGCGAGGCTGATCCTCGCTCGAAGCAGTTTTACACTGCTTTCATCCGCCGGTAGGCGGAACCGCCGGCGGCCAGCACGAAGGCCACACAAAGGCCTGTTCCTGCGCCTGTGCCCCCATTCCATCCTTCCTCGCTGAGGGTAGAGGGCAGGAGCCCCCCCTCCCATCCACTCTACGCACACGGAGTGCATCCTCGCCGGCACCATCGAAGGGCCTGCCTGACCCTGTCTTCAAGAGTGCCTGACTCCCGCATGCCGGGCGCCGCGCGGCACGAAAGCGAGGCTGATCCTCGCTCGAAGCAGTTTTACACTGCTTTCATCCGCCGGTAGGCGGAACGCCGGCGGCCAGCACGAAGGCCACACAAAGGCCTGTTCCTGCGCCTGTTACGCGCATGGGAGCGCGGCGTGGCCACCCCCCCTGCCCAAACTTAAGCCTCCCCGACCGCCTTCTGCAAAGCCCGAGGCAAGCTATCGGATCCAAGCATCCTAACATCTCCATTCATACAAGGAGATCCTACTGTAAGTACTTTGCCCCTGTCCTTGTCCAATTACTGAGTTTGCAATGTTACGAATCCTCATCAGTCGGCCTATTTCAGTACCCCTTTTACTACGTGGACCGTCATTTCAAGGAGTATAATCTCGCATGCCAGTACCGGGGATACTACTGTAGCCATGTTCTCTGAGCCACTATTTTCTGAACGTGTTTCCGGCCACCCTTGAAACTCTCGAACTATAGCATATCATAAGTATATTGTGCCTCTGGGCCACTACTAGACCACCTTATAACTGTATTGTGCCTTAAGGTCTCTTACAGACCATTCAATTGTGTTGTGCCTTAAGGTCGTTTACAGACCACTTCAATTGTGTTGTGCCTTAAGGTCTCTTCCAGACCACTTCAATTGTGTTGTGCCTTAAGGTCGTTTACAGACCACTTCAATTGTGTTGTGTCTTAAGGTCGTTTACAGACCACTTCAATTGTGTTGTGCCTTAAAGTCGTTTACAGACCACTTCAATTGTGTTGTGTCTTAAGGTCATTTACAGACCACTTCAATTGTGTTGTGCCTTAAGGTCGTTTACATACCACTTCAATTGTGTTGTGCCTCTTGGTCGCCTACAGACCATTTCCTGTCCCTGCCAACTAGCTCATAGGGTACCCACTCTGGCAGCCAGCACCACCATCATGCACATCAGCGTGCGCCTTCTATTGCACTACCTCCTTACCACACATCTGTCCCTATTCACTCAACCACCCAAGTCAACCACTCCTACCATTGAGGCTAATAACCTGGCCTGCCCTTACCCACTTGACCTAGCGTCACCCACCATGACCTTGACACCCTCAACGAGTCCTTCAGTAACTACCGTTGACGCTCACCACCCCTGCAACCAGATTAACCAATACCTCAATGACCCAGCCCTCTGGCTCAAACACTTTGCCACAAAACCTACCCCCAACCAACCCTGCCCTCTCACTCTCAGGAACATGAGACTAGGCACCAGATTCCGCATTCGTCCTTCCCGCACCAACACTACCAAGCAAGCCCCACACACTCCACCCAGCCCACCTTCGCCCACCACCACTTGCAAAACTAAGACCACAGGGGTTAAATTGCCTGTGTTCAAGTGTGCCCTCATCAATGCTAGATCTCTCACAGCACACGCTCTTGACATAGCCGACCTTATCACCACTGCCGACCTTGACTTCATTGCCATATCTGAAACCTGGCTACATGCCGCCTCTGGCCCTTCTCTATCCTTGGCCTTACCGCCTGACTATGGCATCACTCGCTTTGACCGCTCCTCTACCCATACTAGAGGTGGCGGCGTGGCATTCATCCACAAAAACTCCCTTGACCTAAGAGTGGTATCCGAATCCAAACTTGAATCAGCTGAACTGCTGACAATCAAATTACTACGAACACCTAACCAAACGGCCACCCTTCACCTTATCTACAGGCCTCCAGGGCCGGCACCCACCTTTGTCAGTGAAATTTCCACTCTTCTTCTTGACAAAACAAAAAACAACTCCCAAACTATCATCTTAGGTGACTTCAATCTTGGTCGTGGTGACCCTAAGGATCCTGTAGCAACTGATCTGGAATATGCTCTTACCGACCTTGGCCTCACCTTGTACATACAAGAACCGACCCACATCAAAGGCAGGACCATCGATTGGTTAGCCGGTTCCAACTGCAACATCCAGGTCCTCAATAACTCCCCTTGCTTATGGTCTGACCATCACATCATAACATTTAACATTGAAGCTACCCCGCAAGCCCTAACACCCATAGCCCCAGCCCTCCCCACCCGTAATAAAAAAAACATAACAAGAGAACAACTCCTCCCACTGCTACTCCCCTCTCTTAATGCGGTGACCAACGCCTGTTCTGATCCCACCTCCCTAGCAGACATCTACAACCAAACGATGCTCACGGCCATTGACACCATAGCACCAATTAAAACCAGGAAGGCTAAACCACGAGCACATCTCAACTCATGGTTCACTCCACAGCTAAGAATCCTCCGCAAAGCCAAACGCTGCGCGGAAAACGGTTGGAAAAGCCACCCTTCTGATGAGCATAAAGACGGCTTCCTTCTCGCCTCCTTCACTTATAAAGACGCCATCATCACTGCTAAAAAAGAATTGCTTAATAATCGTATCATGCAAGCCGACTCTAATTCCAAGGAACTCTTTAGAGTCCTAAAAGAGCTCGAAACCCCAGTCTCCCCGCCAGACACTTGCACGAAAGACAGCAAATGGTGTGCTAACATTCAAGCAGCCCTTCTAAACAAAATCTCTACGCTCCAATCTAAAATAAATGAAAAACAGGACTGCCTGAGGCGGGACAACCGCTCATTCTCCCCCACTAGGCCCACCATCTCCAACTCTGCCAACATCAAACCTTTCACCTTCGCACCGCTCACTGTCACCGAAGTAGAAAGCATCATCCTCAGGATGAAACCTTCCAACTGCCAAGGGGACCCGTGCCCAGCTCCCATCATTAAGGACTCCGCCCATGACCTAGCCCCATTCATTACAACCTTCATTAACTCATCCTTTGAAACAGGTATTGTCCCTGACAACCTTAAAGACGCCTGGGTGATCCCGCTACTAAAAAAAACGTCCCTTGACCCAAGCATACCCACGAACTTCCGACCCATCACTACAGTACCATTCCTGCTGAAGATACTGGACCGGGCAGCTTATCTGCAGATCCAAAACTACCTTGAATCTAACAATCTGTTAGGTCTACGACAATCCGGATTTCGGCCCAGACATGGGACCGAAACGGCTTTACTAGACCTAAAAACCCAGATCGAAGTCCTGAAGGACAAGGGCAAATTAGCAATGCTATTACTCCTCGACCTCTCCGCCGCATTTGATTTGGTTAACCACCAGATCCTTTGCAGGCACCTCCACTCTGCTGCCAACTTCTCTCCCTCCGCAGCGGCCTGGATCAAATCCTTCCTGAGCAACAGATCTATGAGGGTCTTTGCACCCTCCGCTGCCGCAGCTCCCTCCCATATTCATTGCGGTGTTCCTCAGGGTTCATGCGTGTCACCTACTCTTTACAATATCTTCACGAAACCACTCTTTGATGTGCTTGATTATCTGGGTGTCTCCTACACCAACTATGCGGACGACACCCAGATACTCATTCCCATTTCTGGTGATTATCTTGCTGACACCAAGGCCCTCAATGACGTCTACTTGGTCATCCAAGCCTGGATGGCCCAGCACCAGCTATGTCTGAACGACGATAAGACGGAGCTACTTATCCTGGGTACTTCACAACGCCTTAGCAAACTTGAGCCATCCTATCAGTCATTCATCATAGACAGCAACTCCATACAAGTCTCGAAAGACACCAAAACACTAGGCTTTTACCTAGATTCCACCTTATCCTTGTCAAGACAAACTAATGCAGTCAGGTCCACCTCCGCCTACACGTGCAAACTCATTTCAGCCTGTAGACCTTTCCTCACCACCCACAATAGCGTCACACTAGCGAGAACACTTATCATGGCAAAAATAGATTACTGCAGTGCTCTATATTTAGGCACTAGCCAAGAAACCCTATCCAAACTCCAAACCACCCAGAACAATGCAATTCGAGCAGCCCTGAACATCCCTCGTAACCACCACATCTCAGAAGCCAGAACTAGCCTTAAGTGGTTACCCGTGAAGCAGAGAATTTCCCTAAAAACGCTTGCCCTCACGCACAAATGCCTAGCCAACAAGGCTCCGATCTATCTCTGCAGTCGGCTTTCGCGCCACTCCACTGCCCGTCCACTAAGAACTGCCCAGACTAACTGCCTTACTATCCCCAGGTTTAAGCTCCAAAAAGCCGGAGGCACCAGCTTCCCTGTCCTAGCCTCCAAACTCTGGAATACCCTCCCCGCTGCCATCAGAGCTGAAGACTCCTTCAACACCTTCAAGAATAAAACCAAATCCTGGCTCTTTGACCAGCAATAGTTGTGTCAGACATTTGTCCTACTTACCCAGCCCGCCTGTTCCCTTACATGATTTCCGGGCTGCTACCCTCCCAACTACCTCAGGGATACTTCCTCTGCTGAGCCTAGGGATACTGTACCCTGTGTAATATTTGTAATTATTAAGTTTGTTTTTTGCTGTTTTGACACACTTTTATTGTAATTTATATCCCTGTATGTTCTTTTCTTGCAACCTTGTACGAATTGCGCCCTGATGCCCCTGGGCCTGTGGGTTTGCGCGTTATAAATAAACCAATACAAATTGCTCTTTTGTAACGCGGCTTCTAAGCGCGTCATCAGGAATCCATCCTGTGTTGCTTTGTGTTATCTTGCTTCCAAGGCAAACGCTATGCGGATGACACTCAGCTCATCTCAGGCTCCCTTCCAACACCTCTTCTCCTTCTCTCATCTCTGACTCTCTGTCCGCCATCCAGGAGTGGTGTTCCGCCAATGATTTCTGCCATAATGCCAGTAAGACTGAGATTCTCCGTATCGGCACACCAGCTCCCTCCTTTCCTGACACTCTCTGGCTGGCCTCTCTCGGCCTCTTACTTCTTCCACCTGGCTAAAAACCGGGGGGTCATCTTCGACTCCACTCTCTCCTTCTCTCCTCACATCTCTGACGTCTCTAAGAAGTCACACTACCAGCTGCACCTGCTCAGAGGTATTGTTCCTTCCCTCTCCTTCCCCCAGAGGCTCACTGTTTCCAGAGGCTCTGGTTCTCTCTAGGCTGGACTACTGCCTGCTTCTACTCTCTGCCCTCTGCAACTCATCCGGAACAGGACTGCAAGACTTGTCCTTGGTCTCAAACACAGGGATCGTACCTCTCCAGGACTGAAATCTCTGCACTGGCTCCCAATGGCTGCAAGGATTAAGTTCAAAACCGTCTGCATTTTCCACAAGGCCTTCTGGGGACTGGGGCCTCAATACCTCCATCTCTGTGGTCCTAAATATCTTCCTTCTTGAGCTCTTCGCTCATCCGGTAGCCTCCCTCCCCCTGCCTCCCTGAAACCTGAGGAGAACCATCTCCGATTCTGAAAGCACCTCAAGAACTTCCTCTGTGCTTCTGCTTTCTCTCCTCTTCTCCCCTGCTGAACTCCTGACTGAAACTGCACTGGTCACCTGGCTACCCTCTATCTCGTGCCCAGGTCCCCTCCCCCACCAGCTGCACACCTGCACTGTCTCCCAGGAAACCCCTGCACTTGGGGGCTGTTTCTGTATCCCTACAGTCCCCACCAGCTATTGACACTTGATGTCTTCACTTACCCCTGCACTTACCACTAGCTGGCTGAACTTTTACGTACTGGTTTTATTTATTCTATTTATTTTTGACTGTTGATCCTATGTATTGCACTTCCCCCTCCCATACCGGCACTTTCCCTTTCCCCCCTCCCTGCACTTGCACAATCTCAATATCACCTGGCCTAGCATAATCGTTGTCTCTGTCTTACTCTGTTCCCTCTCCCTTGCCTCGCTTTGAAACACTTGTGTATAGGCGCGTTATAAATGCCATATCATATCATATCATATCATGGACAAGAAGTGATCACTGATTTCACAGATGGACTATGTTTATAGAAGCAGCCAATTGTGATGTCAGAGCTGGAAGGTTGCACAATGATCACCTGGATCTATCAGAACAAATGCAGTAGTGGACAGTTGTGTTGCCAGAAGAAAGGGATAACAACATTTGATTTTATTTTCTTTTAATTTAGTTTCCCAATATGTGTACATGACAATGAAAAGCCATACCTCATGAGTAGAAAGAACCTGTGCAATGGGAAAACATTTTCCAAACCATCAGCACTGCAGTCTAAGGTGAATACATCATTATAGATAATTCATTAGTTATGGGTTAGTGGGTGTGGCAAGTGAAATGATGTCACAGGGGAAGAGCAGGGGAGAGCACAAGTTATGTTGCTCAAGCGTACTCTACAATATCACAATTGGGCTGCTTACATTTCCAGAAAAGCTCCCCAAATCTCCATAGAGTTCTCCTCATTTTTCCATCAGCTGTATGCTACCTCTCTTAAATGGAGCCAAATAATAATTAGTGGGTACGGTGCACATCAACCTATAGGATGGGGAAGCGCCTGCGTGGGTCCGCCCGCGCTTTCGATAATTAAGAAGAAGAAGAAGTATGCTACCTCTTCCAAGGATGTGAGTTTCCCCATTGTCTCAATCCAGCTCTGTGCTCTAAGTGTAAATGTTCATTTCAAGTTCTTTAATACTCTGCTTTACAGTTGACAGGCGAGGCCTCGTCTCCATGGATGCTCATTGAAGAGAATTGAGAGGATTTCAATACAATCAGTCTCTTTGAGTCAGAGTGTGGGAGCATGTGCAACCCACTGTACACTCTGCGGATAATGCAAGGCACTGAAGAGGAAAGGCACAGAATTCTTCGGTGTCATGACCTTACAGTTGGGTGTCTTATATTCTCTAAAATCCATGGACGTCGTTACTCACACCACATATCTCCTGTTTTCTTTTTCTCTTCTGTATTCTTTATCTGCAGTTTCTTCTCTCTTTTTTCTCCAAGTATATATTATCTTTGCATCAGACTAGTCAACTGAATTTCTAATTTATTATAAATATAATGTGTAGTCACTCAGAGTCAGACTATACACTATAAACATATATGGGGAGATTATCATAGCGTATTTGTTAAAAAATTAACACTTAATGGGCCTCATTAGGACCCAGGCGGTAAGGGGTTTACGGCGGCGTAAACAGCGCCGACCCTTACCGCCTGATTCCGAGGTCCCTTAGCGCCATGGAGGATTTAACACCTGCTTTTAGCAGGTGTTAAAATCCATGGCGCTAAGGGACCTTGTTGTTAATTACGCCACCGTAATTTACGGTGGCATAATTAACGCCTTCCCCACTCCCATTATGCCCTATGGGGCAAAAATGGGAATGGGGAAGGGTAAATGGGGATTGGGGACTTACCGCACCGCCAACCTCGGAATGGGGCGGTAAGTCCGCCAACCACCATGGCGTAAACGTAGTTTACGCCATGGTGGTAAAGGTACGACCCAGGCGGTAACTTACCGCCTGGGTCGTAATGAGGCCCACTGTATTAATGGATATAAAGACATATTTATTTGACTACAGTTAATATGTAGTGTCAACTCTTTGTGCATTTTAATTTTAGAATTGCATAGGTGAAACTACATGATCTGGTGGCTCAAATAAATGTGGTTTGTCACTTAGGGCCTCATTACGACCCTGGCGGTACGGAGTGAATGGCGCCGTAAAAGGTGCCGGCGCCGTTCACCCCGTACCGCCGCATTACAAGTTCCCCTTGCAGGACACGGTAAGCATGCCTGGGAAAACCAGGCGTGCTTACCGGGTCCCGCGAGGGGAAGAGGGAGCTCCCTCTCCTATTCCCATTCAGCCCTATGGGTGGTGTAATGGGAATGGGGAAGGACCGTGTCCGGGTCCTTGGAGGGAGGAAATACCGGGCCTTCCGAACTCGGAATGGCAGGGCAAGTCCTCATTCCGAGGACCCAGACCCGGACGCTATTTCGGCGGCAGCCATGCCGCCATTAGCGGCATGGTTACCACCGAACTCGTAATGAGGGCCTTAGTGTTAAGGTAGTCCCAACCGATAATCGATAATCAATAACAAGACGAACCAAGAAAATTGAGTTACTGCAAGTACACAAGAAAACCCAGCTTTATTCAAACATGAACGGCCAGGAAAACACATAAAAGCATTCTCACGTTATAATACAAAGCACTTGCTTTTACATGAAAAATACATTGTAAGTGATGTCATGTTTAAAGATAAGAAAGCACTTGTATTGACTTGTCTTATTGGTCAGTAAGATATAACACCTGTATGCTCTATAGGCGAAAGCTACTACTATGGGATATTCTTTAACTGATGTCTCCTCCTAAGTTCGTACTACTAATAGTTGTACACTTCATTCTACTATTTCATTGGTTGATACCATGCTACGGTAGCCAACCTCGCAGACTTGGTTCTAATTAGTTGGCAGTTTGCTCATCCAACCATGGGCACTTAAATGTGATGTCAGTGTGCATGGTGCGGAAGGAGAGATGATGGATTCAGTATTTCAGAATAATGGCAAAGTTCTTTGTGCATTATACTCTGCCCATGTATACTGCAACCTATCCCTACCTACACCCATATTTATGCTACTTCTGTAACCCTTCCTATGTATTCCGCGACCTTTTCCTAAACTTGTGAATGCATCTACTTCTCACCCTACTTGTGTGGTGCGGCCTATTATACTCTTTATGACAGTTGCATTATCACTAATGTTTACACTTGCTGCTTACAGGTTACTTGTTGGTGTGTACCTTGTTTCACCTCTGTGAACATCTGGGGGCGAGGACAAACTTTGTGTTGATTTTATATGCATCATCATATACGTAATAAAGCATCTTGCAAACAAACATGACTAGAAACTAGGCATACATTAAATCTGTACTAATGTATTGCTCGCCCTATCCAGTTTACATTACAATAATGTATTTGTTCCATTTGGTATGGCATATGTGCTAAAATTAGTATCATGAATTAAATGTTTGATCGCAACCAATCACATCCAAAAGGGAAAAAGTCACATACAAGTTCAAAACCATGATGAAGGTCAGAGAGAGAAAAGTATTGGCATATATTAGCTCTATACTCATTGCTTGTAATAATGCAGAAAAGATTTATGTTAGTCATTTCATCTTTTAAAATAACAGATATACATTCCAATCCAATCCAAAGAATGAATTTGTTTATACCAAATATGATTGACTGTTTTAGGCAGAAAAATGAAATGCTCTCCAATATAAACATAGACATTGATGCCAACTTTTTAAATTCAAAACAACAAAAACTTTCTTAGAATAACGTTTTAAACAAAACTATTCAACTAGGTTTCAGTTTCTCTTAAACCATCAACAATTATTAGCCTCTGACCAAATAATTAGCTAAACCTAGGACTTTCTTATTCTAGGATTGAGTCAGCCCTGAAATGTAGGACACTACATATGTACCACAATTCCTTTCTAGATTGGGCATACATGCTAGAATGTGTTGTGGGCTTGAGTTTGTTCAAAATTAATCTGAAGTTTTGGGTTCAGGAAACCAATTTCTTTTTGGAAAGTTGGTACAGAAATGCCTAACTCCCTCACTATTATCTAGGGATCAGGTAACCTAGCTCTACGCCTTAGTTAAACATGTTCATTAAGGAATGGAATTCAATCATTGTATAAGATCGGAAAGACACCAATTACAAAGGCATGTTGTTCCACTTTTCCATGAATTATGTCTAATGTCTCCAGAGATCCCAATGTGCTGGAAAAAGATTTTTAAAGTGAAACTAACCAGGGTTTCAATTATAATTATGAATCACAAAGCACATACACCGTGTTCAATATTGTCCCTTTTAGTGCCATAGCCTGTAAGCAATCTCCTGCATAATACCTTTAATTACACTCATGGAGATAATGGGCCTCATTTTGAGTTCGGCGGTAGCCATGCTGGTAAAATCGGTACAGCTGCCACCAGAGTCATTTTTTTTCCGGCACCCAGGAATGGGCAGACCTGGTAATTGCCCATTCCCGGGCGCCGGAAAAAAGTGCTCCCCATTCCCATTAAGCCCCTATAGGGCTTAATGGGAATGGGGAGGCCGGATGCACCGGCATCATTTGTGAATGGTGCCGGTGCATCCGACATGGTCTGCTCCCGGGTGCCGTTCGCCCGCCAGGTCAGGCCTGGCAGGTGAAAAGGCACCGTGAGCAGGCCTCGTAGTTTGCCAGTCTGGTAACAAGCGGTACCGGCAAGCTTACCGTTACCGTTGTTACTGGACCGGCAAACTCATAATGAAGCCCAATGTATTCCTGTGCAAGTTGTTTAAATGCTGACAGATTATTTTACTCAATTGTGGTTTGTCTTTCAAAGGCCTAAGACATGAACGGATATCAACAAGCTCTAGGGAACTCTGCCAGGCAAGTAATTCATATCAGTCTGCCCACCTACTCCTCAAAGTTCCTCTCAAGGAATCTGGTTCTGTCTAGGGAAAGGTCTCTGAATTTAGTTCCCCTAGGAAAGGCCTGGATCAGTAGAGTTTGTGTCAGCTACTTCCAGATAAAACCCAATTCCACTTTTGTCTGACAGGCTCTCTTCATTTGCTGCTTTCTCAAAAGCTCTGTCTTCTTTCTATGTGTTTGACTTTAAAACACTGCAAACTCCACCCATACAGTATCATTTGCTGCATCATTCTTAGATTGGAAAGAGCCTGTGCTCTAGCACCTTGAAGCATCGTTTGTGCTAGATGGAATTACCAATTAAGATCTCAGTCCAAATAACCAGACAGACTCATAGAATATGGCAAATCACTACTGTATTCTCAATTCAATAAAGCAGGGTAAATTGGCAGATATCGGACTGATGCTTGCACACTCACAAATAAACGCGATTACACAGAGGTCTTATACCCTAATATGCCTCATCTATGATGTCATCCTACGGGGCAAAATGCAACAGCTATTGCTTAGAGGGGTTGGTTAGGGTAACATATCTACTTATAGAATACACATGGATTAGTACTTCATTGGTTGCCCCTTATTTGTAGGGCACGCCTTGAACTACTTATACATACATGTAATACTGATTATAGCAGACAAAATGGCAGCGGATTGGTCGGTGCAACATTGTATAGCAGGTTGCCCCATACACCCACTGTTGGTTGGCATTCTCACCCAACCTTGGACTTTTGGCTCGGCTAGCAGCACATAAGCGAAACAAATCCCAGTTGCTTGAGGCACGTCAGGCTACTCCCCATTTTCCCCATTAGTCTATCATCTCTCATCAGTCCAACCATAGGTCAAAGTTTCCCATCTGTAGTTGACCTTGTAGTCTACTCTTTTTTCTGGTACATTCGAGGCAGTATAAGCACACCACTATCTTCAACCGAGGCTTACTGATTAGCCCTTGTTTTTGACTTCTGCATCACGAGTGAGGAGACCGCACATTTTTCCATTTCTGACCTGCTATTTACTGCTAATTGATTCAATTATGCTGGGGGTTATTGCTCCTCCTGGCCTCTAGAGACTTTCTCAATCCATCTTGCCTTATCCATTGTTAATTGTCCAATACCTGGCTCTTGTAAATGTTGTTCTTTTCTGTAATCTAAGAGAAATATGTCTCACATTCATGGCTTATCCATTTACATCCCTTTGTGCTTTGCAGCTATTCCTTGAAATTGATTCCAGGCCAGCTAGTCCCTGACATGTATCACAGGCCAACCCAAACTCCTCTTTATTCTGCACATAATGCTGTTTTCCAGCGTGTCCTGAGTTTTTGAGGTAGCTGAAATTAATCTTTACACAAGCCTCCATCCATTTACCTATCATGGCTGTCCTTGCCATGTTATATTTTCCTCTATAGCAAGCTTCTCTATGTCTCACCTACCTTGCGTTACTGCATATTTACACTTATTGGTCTGCAAGTTACTTTTATCTTCTTTTGCATGCATGATAACTGTATCATTTTGTGCATGTTTTTCATGTTGTTTCAGTTGCATTGTCACTCTTGAGTATTTCATATCGTTTCAGTAAGTCCTTATATATATTCTTCATGACATCACTCTGCCATCGTCAGATGTCCAATGGTGTGTGCATACATCCATCCACTCTTTCGGTGCAAGGGGACATTTGGTATGGTTGCCTGAGTGCATATAGTCTCTCGTGCACTCAATGCAGCATAGGGACAACACAGGGGGTTCAACATACAGCTCTCTCCTGCTGTTCCAGTATGACAGTGGTGCGGGGGAGGCAGTTAAGGTATGTGCAGCTACCTGCTCCTCAACAAGACTGTGATAGGTTCCCTCTATTTATTGACTCTGACCAGGATGCTCCTCTTATTGATTAGCCCAATATATTTTAACATAGTATTAGGGGAGGGATAAACTGTGCATTTGCCCTCTCTTAGGTATGAAACATTAGAATAGGACTGAAATATGTCTGTGCCATATAATTCCCTTTGTTAACCTGTAACCTTTATAAGAAACATATGTTCGGATTTACAAGAGCATTCTGAATTGAGAGATATTCTACATGATTGTGTGACTATGTGTATAACAAAGTTATTAACATATACACATGTATTCATTATTTATATATGCATGTATCTGCGGCCAATCTGCTGAATTCAGATCAAACTTTCTTTTTTAAATTGGATAAATAGTTCTAAAATGAAAGCCAGCAATGTATTTCTCATTTGTCCTGTTAAAACTCATGTTAAATCAGTTTTCTAATGCTGCACAGAAGCAAATCGTTTTTCTAAGTTCTTGGTAACAAAAGCCTTTCTCAATGAATTAAACAGTCCTTATTGCTCTGTCAGGTCAGGTCAAAGGTTAGAGTCTGTTCTAGCAGCTGGTATTTGAAGTTGCCATTATTGATCAACACTGTATTGAACTTGCTGTGCTTCTGGTCACATAAAAGAATAAGACCATAGAAATGCTGCACATAAAATTAATGTTAGCTTTTTATTTTTATTTTACTTTATGTACTGGCCTTTCTTCTGGGTACACACAGCTGTGCCCATTAACATCCTTAATAAATGATGGATAAAGGGGGACTGTTTTCAAGAAGTTAAGCTCTTCATTTTGTCATTACTTCTAAAACTCCTATTAACACATTTAAATCAAGCGATCAGATAACTTGTAATAGAAATTGCACCTCATTTCAATAGTGCTCATAATTTGGTGCCGGGGAGCGGTTATGTAAACACTTCAATGTAAGAGTCTCCCAGCACAGACTACCCCTGTCTCCTGTTAGTTTATCACAGTGCAGACCCCCCTCTCTATGACAAATAGGCGATTATATCATTCTAGTGTCATTTATAAAATACCCAGACAGTTTTCCTTACTCTGACATTTTATACAAAAGATTCACATTACATAACTATTCAATACATAACTATTCAAATTTCAAGGGTTACATAGATATTCATTTTCTTGATATTTCCAGTTTTGCATTTGTTTTCAAAATGCCTTGTTTAACAGGTTTACTGTATGCAAATAAGTTGTTTCTCAAACTGATATATCATTGGGATGATGTGTCAATGTGTTTTGGCCCATATTACGTAGAATAAAGCCCCGCCTAGAATAGGGTTTTCCGGAGGCCTTCATCAGGACAAAAGGTGATCTTATTTTCTTTGTGTCTAATAGGTCTTCTAACCCTTAATATTTCCTATTCTATAAAAATAAAAACAAAATACACTGAGTAAATCGGTGGGTCAGTATGGTTAAAAACTGTTTGTGTCATGGGTGGGGCTTGTCTATTAACCTTTTGTTAGTAGACTTGAACAGGGACATCTTAATCCGGGTTCCTTTTAGTGGAGCCACAGCTTGTTTCTCTGTTGGATAAACATACAGAATGAGCTGCTAGTGAGGTGCGGCAGTCTGTGGAACCTGTGGCAGTCTGTTTGCTGTTTCTCTAAGTGAAAGAGGAGGAGTTAGTGCTCAAAAGCACCTGGAAGCCGCGGAGCAGGCGCAGAGCTGCTACTGAGGTGCTGCAGTCTGTGGAACCTGTGGCAGTCTGTTTGCTGTTTCTCTAACTGGAAAAGGAGGAGTTAGTGCTCAAAAGCACCTGTAAGCTGCAGAGCGTCCGAGCAGGCTGTGGCAGTCCACGCCTGAGACTCACTCTATTTCTTACTGTGACATTCTGGAATAAGGGGATCCCGCCGCGGCTGCCAATTTCCCATCGGCGCAGCACACACTGAAGGCAGCAGAAGCGGAACCGCACCAGGCAGGAGGTCTTGCCCTGCCCCCTGCTGACAGGGTGCCTGGAGCACCACAGGGAAATCCTTGTTGGGCGATGCGAGGGTTTGGGGATCTTCCCCAGCGGCGTTCCGACGAGCGAGGACCTGGAAGTAGGTAAGGCAGTTTGGGGACCAGCAAGACCAATGCAAGAAATGGGCCAAGAGCGCCCTCTGGTGCTGACATGACAAGTCCTATGCAAGTCACTAGGCACGAAAATGACCACAGACAAGACCTTTCAATAACAACTCATAACTAGTTAACTCATAACTAGTTAAATGCTGTGAAGCAAGAGGTAAAGAGGATTGTGGAAGCCACTCCTCAGAATGAACAGGCTAACTTGACGAAGCCCTTATGCGATGACGCAGCAATAGCTCCTCCTGCTGTGAACACACAGAAGAATTTAATCCGCTTAGCAATTGAAATTCACCCAGTCACAACTATGGAGGACTTGAAGAGTCTGATTAACTGCTCAGATGATGTGTTTGACAATGAACTGGGTAATAACCAGTCATATGTAAAAACCGATGATCCTGAAACAGATAATGAATCACCATCGGACAAACACAAAACACAAGGGCTCCTACTGCAGACTGACAGTACGATGATGAAGGAGTCATTCCCTACCAACAGGAAGTCAAAAGAAAATGGTCGAACAAAAGGACCTCGTAGAGGGAAGAAAAAAAAACACTTGGCTCAAATCACACAGGACTTAGGCAAAGTCTGGGGGAACATAACCAAGCCAATAAACACTAATTGTACATGATTTGTCCCCTCGAAAAGTCACCCATACACACTGAGCATTGAGGCAAAATTAAGTGACAAGAATTACAAAACCAAACAAGTGCCTCAAGCTACAAAGGGGGAGGCAATCACCTCCTCTGATCTCAAACTGTATAACGGAGGCAATATAAGAAATTAAATTTCTGATGCTGAAATAATAGAAAACACCCTTGAAGAGCAGCCAAACTCTAACTTAACCCTTGAGCAAAATGTAGCTACTCCTAAACAGGCTACAAAACAGCACAAGTCGCAGAGGGATAAAATATTGACTCTACAAAGTTGTCACTTCAAGACAACGCTGACTTCATCGACACCTAGATGCATCACTTCTACAGGTCTTGGGGGTCTTTTCAAAATGGCCTGTAACACAGCGTATATGCAAGAAGCTACTTATGAAGGAAAACCTAACGACAGAACTTCCTCAACAAACACAAATAGTAACCTAAGATCTAACATGGGAGACCAGGAAAGAATGGCAGCTGGCACTACAACCAACCCATTGACAGGAGGCCGACCCTCTTTAGAGACCCGAATGGAAATTCAATTAAAGGCCCTGCACAGGGTTTCAAACAAGGCCAACACTGAAGGGAACCAGAAGATTGACCCTAGCAAGGACGGACCCAAAACCATAGACTAGGGACAATTTTCGAAGATCACCAAGGAGAATCATCAGTCAAAATCTCAAATACAGATAGATACATTTACCCAAGAGACTCAAACATTACCTTCATCTAGAAAGTCTCCAAGAAGACTGATGAGATCAAGTGACACCTCAGGGACCAGAGATAGTGAAACACCTACCAAAAAGCTAGACTTATTCTCCATCATGTCCACTCTAACAATCGCCTTGGCACCCTTCACGAAACTTTATGAGGACTTGAATGACATGCTTAAGGACCAACTCACTATGGTTGCATTTATCCAAACAAGACTATACCTGATAGAAGGATTCATCACCGCCAACAAACAAAAAAGATCAGCGTGTAGGGAGTCAGCTACTAAAACTCAATTAGTGGGGTCAAAAGGCTCAGAAGACGTCTATACTCAAACAGACCTGCTAATACTAAAACCATTCATTTTTGCGGCCACCTCTACGCGTGAAGAGATTGATGCTGCACGGGATGTCCCTCCTTCCCACCCAGACCAACTTTCTTTTACGAAAGTCCTGCTAAGACAACCCAAAACTCATTCACAACTCAGATCACCTTTCCTAAAATCCTGGATAAGGACAGTCGGCACTCTAACCTCAATCCTTTGGTTCCACCCCAAGTGAGACAGATTGTCTGTAAATCGAACAAGATCCAATAGAACCGGTGGAAAAACGGATGCATACTACCGGAGCTAGATGTGACCATACAGCCCCTAGCGGAGGGTTCAACCAAAATGAAACTATGTGTCAATCGACCCATACAGCTAGACATGAGTGAGGTCAAGTCGCAAAATCCAACCACGGATAAACAATCGATGCTCTACTTTTAAAAAAGAACAGTCCTAAAAGGCCACAGACAGTTATATACTGTGCAGTTGGTACCTGCCATCCAAGACCAACCTGACACAGTGCCGACATCTCCTACAGAAAGCGACCTGATGGAACCAGCACTGGACCTTCACGCTCACTCCCTGGAAACTGGAGAAAACTAGCCGGAATTGAGGCAAAGGGGTAAAAGGAAAGCAGTTTCCCCTCCTCAAAGTCCTTCAAATGAAGAATCTGAATCAGAGATTAAAACAAATGCTCCCTTATCCCCAAGTTTTTTCATGCTTGAAGATAAAAAGAACATCACGTTGAATAATTATGGGACTCTGTCTCGTATTAGAACTCAGGTAAATGAAGGCTCCAATTCAACAAGGAAACAGGACATGGGATATCAGAAAACCAGGAATCCGCACAAGGAACGAGAGGACAACGATGAATGACACACCATAGAATCCAGAACTCACGGTACTTCAAGATGGAGATCGAAGGTTTGTGATACTCAGAGACAAAGACCACTCTCGAAGTTGAGAAAGAGCAATGACAACAAAATCACCCTCTAGTCGTTCGAAAGCCACGACTACTAGAGGTAGAGGGTTTTCTGTTACAAGTAACCGATGGAAAAGAGAAGAGAAAAGAAAAAAAATGTATGGGACCAGCAAGATCCTCCAAAACATGCTCTTTTGCTTTAGATTGTCTACTAGACAATGGAGAACACATCATACTAAACAGGAAGATGATATTGGCACTCTTGCACCACATTCCTTGCACCTCACGTCTGATGATATCAATTTCCAAGATGATAAGGTGATGGACAGAGTCTACCTCCTTATCGAAAATCAAAAGGTTAAAAAACTCCTCCTTGAGGCCAGAAGGAAACTGCGATTACTGGGCTTCGACCTCGAGGAAATAGCCCACAGATATAGCAACAAGAATCTGTCCTCAGGAGCCTCTAAATGGCAAATCCAAGATAATCAAAAACCACCAATGACTAGCCAGGTAAAAACCTGGGACCAAGAGCAGCGATAAGCCTAGAGAAGATAGAACTTCCTCTACAAGGAACACTAGGCCTAAAATGCGTCAATGCAAAATCAGCTCTTGTGGCCCGATAAAACAACTAAAAGAAGAGGACGCGAGGGGAATCGACCAGTCCTCCATCGATACAGATTAACAATACGAGACCCACTAGGACAAACCGAGTGGAACACAGGAAAGATCAACCAGTTTCGCAGATATCAGGGTACCAGACCTGCCTCGACAATGACAAGAGACCAAACATAAACAAGGGAAAAATTGCACGAGACAGGTCCTTTGAAAAAGGAAGGGTCCCCAGTGGGTCTCAAAATAATTGTAAAATCACAATACTGCAAGATAGAGCTAACACAAAGACCAGAGGCACGGCCACAGGAAAAGTGCAGTCAAACTGGGAGCAGAAAATGTAGGTAGGCCCAAACGATCTTAGCAACCAAATTCCAAATGTCAACCAGCCCGTCCAGAAGCACAGAAGACCATCCTAAGTCACCAGCCTACTCACCTAACTATTGGATTATGGAATACTCAAGGTTTTTCACACCTCACAAGCACTTCTGATGTGATTTTAGGCAGCTTTGAAGTACTCTGTCTTCAAGAGACGTGGTCTAAAAAGGAGCTGAGCATCGACGGATGTGACTTAGCTTTTTCTCTGGCCATCAGAGCCCCAGTTGAAAGACCTAGAGCCGGTCTGATTACAGCCATCTGTACCGGTAGAGCTCTACACCTCGAGACAATCCTTCTGTGCAAGCCTCACTTACTGGCTACTATAATCCTATTGACATCGGGATCACCCACTATAAACTGTAAGAAGACAGAAAAGTTCCTGTTGATAAATCTTTACTGGAAAACAAAAGATCCATCTTCTAACTCCATCATTTCCAAAATTGAAGCCTTAATAGCTGATTTCAGAGAAGAACGCCAAGCGGACCACATCATAATCTGTGGTGATCTGAATGCCTCCATACATACAAATTTGGATACTGGCTATTCTCACACGATCTCGGAAGCACGAGGTAAACTGTGGACAGACAGCATGGACGCCAATGACATGCATAGCTTACACAGCCTATAGATGCCAGGACCTACCCTAATTGCTACATGGGAAAGCCAAGGCAACAAAGCAATGCTTGATTACATGTATGTCTCCCGCAAACTCTTCACAAGGGTAGAGGCCTTCGAGATTAAACGCACTCTCCACAGCGACCATAATCTTTTGAAGGCAAGCTGGAATCAAGGGATACCCGTGAACAAATATATGATGGCCAGTGTTCACACCAACCAAGGGGGCACAAGACTTCAATTAAAGCCAAGGACCATTAACGCAATCACAACAGAATATCTGCTAGCGCGAGCAAGGATTTATGACACAGCTGGCTTGGCAAACCTAGATTACTGCCCTCTCCTTGTGAACTACAAGCACCCAACGAAGGAGCTGTAGAGACCACCTGTCATCACCACTCCAATAATCCAATCTTGAAAGCCAAAAGAAGCAAACTTCAAAAGCTGATTCGGAAAGCAAAAGAATCTCCGACGTTGCACAACATTGAAGCAGCCAACACAGCCAAACGGACTTACACAAATTGGCTAAAAGGCTATAAAAGCACCTTGTACCAGGATGACTCTGAAAACATGCTCCGAACACTGAGTGGGAAACAACCGAAAGCATTCTTGTCGCTAATATCAGCCGAGGGAGGAGCAACTCAGGATGCTCTCCTAAGTAGTGTGAGTAAGAAGAAATGGAAATCACATTTTACGAACCTCTTCGGTCAAGTTCCAACAACTCCTAGAAGTGACAAACCTAATGCAGACGGGGGAACATTGAGTTTGACAAAACCATGAATGAAAACAAAATCGGCAAACTGAAATCATCCCAAGCGCCTGGCCCGGACGGACTTTCCAATGTCGATCTTAAAATCAACATGGAGGCTTGGGCTCGCTTGATATCTGAAATCTTCAAAACCTGCTCCATCTCCAAAATTATCCCCCCCTTCTTGGAAGACTGCCAACATCATGATAATTTTTTAAAAATTGAACAAGTGGGACACACGCAACTATCGACCGATAGCTTTGCTAGATACCATCGGGAACATTTTTGGCACTTTTTTATTAGAACAATTCAATCTTTGGGTGGTATCTACACCTGGCTTTGATCACTTCCAAACTGGGATTAGTAAGAACATCGGAACAACAGCGAACATTATACTCCTTAGCATACTTAAGGCCAAATTTGTGGAAAGTGCACCTAGCTTAGTGCTCGCTTTCATATACCTTTCCCAAGCCTTCAACAAGGTCAACAGGGATAAACTGTGGACAAAACTTAACAAATGGAAGTGCCCAGAAACTATTCTAGCTCCAATCAAAGAACTCTATTCGGAAACTTCAATAAGAGTACGGCTAAGTGGAGCAGGCCTACTCTCAAAGAACATCAGCACGTACCAAAGAGTCAAACAAGGCTGCCCACTGGCGCTGGCGCTTACTAAGTCCTATATGGGTGACCTTCAAGATTCTGAAAAATCTATTCGAGTCTTCCCGCCAGCAGTGGGTAAGGGAAAAAAAAGTAGACTACTCTACGCCAATGACATTATTCTCGTAGACCAAACAGCGATAGGTCTACAAAGAAAATTGAACAACCTCATCACATACCTACAAACGAACAACCTTGAAATGAACGTTAATAAAACGAAAGTGATGACTCTTAAAAAATCAGCCAAAAGAAAGGATTCGAAAGTCTGGCATATCAATGGAACCCCACTGGAAAAAGTTCAATCATTTTGTTATCTAGTTGTCATTTTCAGCAAAAACAACCTGGCACTACCAATGCAAGAACATATGCGTATGAAAATCAAACACCTAACAAATCAAACGAAAAAGCTAGACTAGAAATTTGTTTGCTTTTCCATCCAAGCGGCCTTGAACTTCTACAAAGCTAAAGTAGTCCCAACTATCGATTATGGTGCCGAAGCAATGCCTGGGATTCCCTCCATAATTTGGGGGAAACTTGAAGGTTCTTTTTGGAGGGCAGTCCTATGACTACCTGCGTCAACACGAGTAATAATAATCAGGAGGGAATTGGGCTTAACATTTTTGGAACCAATTGTAGAGCTTAACACCTTAATTCTCTTCAGGAAGATACAAAGTTCGAAAGAATGAGTGTACAAGATCATCCACGAAGAAATGTCCAAAGAGACAAACAAAATGTTAACCAAATAAATGGTCATCCAAAAATCTGGCATGCCTGGAGCCAATTGGAAGTTTGTAAGAGGAACTAGTCAGTAACCCAACGAAAACAGCTAAGAACTTAAAAGAACAAGGCTGGTGTAAAACACAGGACTCAGCAACAAGATATAAATCCATAAGGCATTTGCCAGCTAACATTCAAAAACTCAATGAACCAGTAAGCTATCTACTCAAATTTCCAAACAAGAATTTAAGATCGACCTTAAAAACAAATTAAATGCTCGCTGCTCGAGATAAAGCCAGAACAAATGGATGTCGATTCTTTGACCAGACGAATGTGCCGAAAACCTTGAGACACCTACTCTTTGAATGCAAGAGTCTATCACAAAATGGAAAAGTACGTCTATGCACCTGTTCTCAGAACACTGTAGTACTGATTAGGATTATTGGTGGACATTACTAATGAACTGGGCCAATCGAAAAAACCAGTCATTGCAGTCGGAATGTCATTAAGAGCCTTGATCTGGAACACAAAAAAATGAAGGGGCACAAGAGATGTAGGATGTAAAAATCTGTCTTAAACAAAACAAATCTGTTAGGGAACAACTGGATAGACAAAGGGATTGACAATCTCAAACTAAACAGAGTGAAGAAAAGGGCCATACATTCAACCTTGTAGAAACTGGTAAAATACCGTTAAATCAAGAGGAAGGAAAATAAAAAGAAACAATAGGACTAGTGCAAGGAGAGATGGAGTGGAATAAGAAGAAGTGTAGAGATTTTGACAAGATAAACAAATGCCAATTTGAAGGCCACCAACCATGTGCAACCATTTGCTATAGAAACATCCAGAATAGAGACTACACTGTGGGATGGAGGGAAATGACAGGTCTCTAAATGTGCAAATTGGAAAAAAAGAAGCACATCATTGGGCCTCATTCCGAGTACGGCGATAACCAATGGCGCTATTAACGCCTTGGTTGACGCCGTACCCGGACCGGCAGCGCCTTGGTGGATAGCGGAATTACCGCCCCATTCCAAGGTTGGCGGGGCGGTAATTCCCCATTCACCAAGGCTCTTCCCCATTCCCAAATGAGCCCCCATAGGGCTCAATGGGAATGGGGAAGATGCAAATAACGGTGACCGTTCATTACGGTCACCGTTATTGGCTTGGAGGCCCCTTTGCGCCCTCGACTTTAACACCTGCTCAAAGCAGGCGTTAAGGGCGAGGGCGCAAAGGGAACTCGGAGTATGGCGGTAAGGGATCACCGCCACCGGTCTCGTTACCGGTGGCCGCTATCCCTTACCGCCATACTCGGAATGAGGCCCATTATGTGTTAGTGGTAAAATGTGCACTGATCATAATGTGGTTGTACAAGAAGTAATAGAAAACTGGAAAAACATATTTGTGCTTGTGGGATTTTTTTGGCTTCTATTCTGGGGTTCTTAATATTGAAGCAATGCCCTATCTCTGTTATTAACCTATGTTGTAAACAGGCAAATGCAACATTATCACTAGACATCCCTAAAACTCCAGTGCAGTGGTTGATGTTGCAGACATTTCAACCCAACATTTAAACTCTGAAGCTGTCAACAGAGTGTATATACTTCAGTGCTCCAGCATTTAAAACTTACTATGAGTGTTATGAAAAATAATCACAAAGCCCAGTATGAATTATGTATTATTGATTACAGCATACAGACTTTCTAGCAAAGTCATATTTATCATATACACATATCTGCGCTCATTTTTTTGTTCAAATAATGCTCTTTAATGTTATGCAAATCAGTCTGGAATCCTCAGTGGTGATATTTGTCCTCTCCGCCTATGGTTATGCCAAAAGATTACAACAGGAGTCTAACAAACTGATTAACTTCTATCAGAAAATAATATATATATATACATATATAAAGGCATAAGTCGTTGTGACCCACAGGGATTAGAGAACAAAAGTAAAAACATTACCAAGTATAGGATGTAAAATGCAAAACTTGGATTCACTGGTCTTTAAGCAAAATGTAAGGGTAAAGGATGGACACACCAATAAAGAGGAGACCCACTAACAACCAGTAAAATGTTATTCAACATATATATGGGCGAGGGGGCTAAAAACATATTATACAAATATAATATTCAACTAATTAAGTAAAAAGGTAACTATGTTGTTTAGATAGAGATGAGAAACTGCCCTTCACTCTCCAAACATAACAGATCAGGTATAAATAAAACACATGCAGCCAGCACTATGCACTTTATGGTAGACTGCCTGTTGAACAGTAGATAAGCACTATGCACTTTATGGAGATGGGCAATTGCCCTGCCCTGTGTTTTTGAAATTCTGGGATGTTGTGTATATTGTATTTACAGTAGTAGCACTGTGCACTTTATATACATTTATATACAAAGCACCTAAGATTGTGGGACGATGGTATAATTCTGTTGTAATTTCCTAACAACGTAAAGGAGTAAGCACTCTAATAAGCAAAGCAGTTGACTAATGAAATGGTATAAATTGCACATGCACCTGACAGTGGCCCTTCCAAGAACGGAGGGATAAAACTATTAATGTTTATCCATAACTGCAGTAGGAATGTTGCAAAAACCTTATGGGTAATCTAGCTAAATGGTAGCATCCACTTGACATAATATGGCTAGAGGTAACACCAATGAAGCCCGGCTAATATTATTTATCCGTTGCTACATATGGAGTAGACATCCCTAAAAACCTGTGGGTTCATTTGCACAGTTGGTCACAAATTGGACAAGTTATAATGAATAGAGGGAGATAGTGGACAATGATGTCGATAGATATGAGGCAACAGCAGATGTCTTATAACATTGTTGATTCTGAACGCCCACAGTGATTATTGAATCAGGGGTAGCATCAGTCTGTTTGAAAGCATGTAAGGTAGAAAGCCCAATGTAAAATGGCCGCCAACGTTTTAGGACCTATTAGTCCTGTTATCATTTTCATTGTCATACTCCCATTACTTGAACCGAGGGGGTGTCAGAGATTTGGTGTTGTGAGCAAGTAGCAAGGTTGCAGTGAAATGCGTTAACTTTTTATTGGGAAAGCCGGGACGAATGGCGGCTGCACATTGTAGAGTCATGATGTGCTACACTATTTGCTCAAAATGAATAACGAACAAATGTGAACTAAACTGGAGTTCTGGTGTGAGTTAACAACGCACGTGACAACGTGGAGGCAGCACCGGTGGAAAAAGAAATCATTGAGCGCGCAGAAAAAAAACAGAGTTGAAAACGGCGTCTCGCAGCAGCTCAGGTTGAATGAGAAGAAAGGCAAATAACGCTGAGGAGGCGGCGGCTATGGCAATACTCAGCACAGCATAACTGACCTGCGCCTTGGAGAACGATGTGAAGCCGGGCGAGTTTGACAGACACCTCCGCCCCATCATTGCAATTGCCGTAAACGTATTATCTGAATTGATAAATACTGTTCAACCCTACGAAATCCAAAACAAGAATGGTTAAATTGCAACGGTGCATTTTAGTTCCTTCATAGTGCACTCAGAATGCTATCCAGCATATAGACAGAGTTTAAAGAACTGTGGATCCCAGAACACCGACACATTTCTTAGAACTGGCACATGATGGCCATCCCCCAAACCCAAAAGGAAGCAACAAGGAAGGTACGAGCCTTGAATCTATTTAGCAAAACATTACAAATCAGTCAAAAACAGCCCAGTGCACCACAGCTATTGAAGATGACAATGAAATTACTTTACTGAAGGAATTAGAACAACTGAAAAGGAAAGAAGTGAGCAAATTGTGGGAGGAGCACTCCTTAGGAAATTACATCAATGTGGGGTGAATCCCACAGGGCCTAAGGATCCTAACAATTCCTTCATTTGATGAACAAGGCCCAGAAATGCTCCATGAGTGGAGTGACGCCACAAATGGGTGCTCAAAAACCTTCCTACAAATATTAGTGAAATATGCTGGGGGCGACAGGCCCACATTATTGGACAAAATCAATGAAATAGAATAAAAATAAATCTGATACCAGAGAGTGAAGAGGCTAAAATATTGAAAAACAGCATGGAAAAAAAATTACCAATTATGAAGAAAAAATCAAACAGAGGTAACAGAGGACAATTTTGAGAGATGAAGAGGACTACGAAAGAGGCAGAGTTTATACATTTGCCAGAAGATTTGAACAATTAAGGCAAATATCAACTGCAAGTGAAACCACAATCCCAGAGGAAATAGAAAGAGAGGGTGGAACAAACTCGTCAGCCTCTGAGTCAGATATTACTGGCAACAAAGCGAAGAATCATTTTTTAGATGAAATGAGACTGCTATGCCAAGACGTCAAGAAACAAAAACAAACAAGAGGTGGAAATCAGATGAGAGGAAGAGGCAGAGGTGGCCATAAAAATGAGGAGGGGGCAGAGGGGCAACAAATACACCGAACTGTATCCCAGGCATATCTCTGCTCTCTGGCAAATAGATGATGCGTGTCAAGACACTGACAACCGTCTAAAGATCATTAACTTGTCAAATCACATCTTAACTGCCAATCAACAGAAGTTATTAAGTATGGGCTTAAACTTCTGCCATACAGCATGTTTCAACTGTGTGCAAACCCGGATCGACTTCGACCAATTCTTCAGAAAGTTATGGCTTAAAAGGTTTTTTGCTACCACAGACTTCAACGCACGGTAAACAAAAGCATTGGAAGGAAAAACAAAAATAACCATTGCAGAAATAGGAGTATTATCTGACCTGCTAGAGCTACAAAGAGGCACAGAAGCAAATGATGAACAAGAACCTCAACAAAAAGATTTTGACGAATTGCACATTAGAACGGATTGGATAATAAAAAGTAAATTAAAAAAAAATACAAATTCAATCCAGTGACAAACATTGGAAATAACATTGAGGCGTTCCAAGCCTTGGTTATTAAAGATCTAAAGAAACTCAGAAGACAAAGAGGACTTAAAGTGAGAGACAATCTGACAGTAAAAGACCGAATGCCACTAAACGTATTAGACAAATTGACCAATTGCTTAATCAAGCACTCAGACAAAGGTTGGAACATTGTTTTAATGACCCGAGAGAATTACATTAAGGAGGCGTATAAACAACTGAATGACGAAAAATGTTACGAAAGAGTCAACAAAAATCCCACAAGGGATCTAGAAAATAATGTCATGGATTTTACAGCCAGTTGGGAGTATAGGGCATACTGACTGAAGAGAAATGTAAATTTCTGCAGACAACGAACTCCATCACACCCACAATATACTTGCTCTCCAAGATTCACAAGAATATGAAAAAGCTACCGGGGAGACCTATCGTATCACTGGTAGGTTTAGTGCTGGAGAATATGTCTAAATTTATAGATGAAACACTTTTTCCCTTTGTCTCTTCACTGGCATCTTACCTTAAAGACACCAAAGACTTCTTAGCCCATGTAAATGACATTCCCTGGGAATCAAATTATATGATGGCCACAATGGACGTTGTGTCGTTGTATACGTCTATCGGTCATGATTATGGCAAAAAGCATGTGAACAATATTTGAACACAAGGTCGCTCAACTATTATGAACACACATACAAATGATTCTCGAAATAATTAATCTCTGTTTAACCAACAACGTGTTTGTTTTCAATGAGGAATATTTTAGGCAAGTACAGGGCACTGCTAAGGGCACAACATTCACTCCGTCCTATGCAAATCTAACCATGGGTGCCTGGGAAGCAACAGAGGTGTGGTCAGAACACAATCAAGAAAGAATGGAGAACGTTGTCACCTGGCTTAGATACATAGACGATTTATTTATAATCTGGAAAGGAATGGAACAAGGCTCGTTGGACCTAGTGAAACTATTAAATCAGAATGGGACCAATCTCAGGTTCACAGAAACCCACAGCTACTCTTCCATAACTTTTTTGGATGTGAACTTAAGAATTGTCAACCAATCACTGACGTGTGAATTACATAGAAAACTGACGGGTTCCAACACGCCATTGCACACAAAAAGTGTGAATCCTAAGAGCCTAATTTGGAGCGTTCCTTATGGAGAGTTCATAAGGATAGAACGAAACAGCTCTTCACTCGATACTTATGATCATGAGAGTAAAACAACGGCCAGAGGATTCAAATGACAAGTTATCCCCAAAAAGTTTTAGGAAGAGCGTATTCTAAAGCCAGAGGACAGGACAGACAAGTGCTTCTGACAGAGAAACAAGCAATTACAAAAACAGAAAATCAACCGACATGCCTAATCCTTAACTTTGACAGCCAGACGTCAGAAGTAAGACGGGTACTACAAAGACACTGGAAAGTACTAATTGCAGATAAGGACCTTGGAACTACTCTGAAAAAGAACCATGATATCAGTTTTAGAAGAAATTCTTCAATTAAGGACACGTTGGTGCACAGCTTTATGAAAAAGGAAAAAACATCAGATACTAATACATGGCTGACAACTAGAAGAAAGGCCTTTCACAAGTGTACAAAATGTAACATTTGTAAATTTGAAAAATATTGTGCCACTTTTCAACACCCAATAACAGGAACAATAGTTGGTATTGAGGACAACATCACATGCGAAACAGAATATGTGGTATACATACTGTTATGCCCATGTAAAAAGTGGTACATCGGAAGTACTAAATGCAAATTAAAAATAAGGGTGCAGCAGCATGTCAGAGCTATCCAACATAAAGACCCTAATTATCCGATGGCAAAACATTTTACAGACTACCACAATAGCACCATGGGGAGTTTGCCTTTTTTTGGAATCGACACTATAGAGAGTGAACCAAGAGGAGGCAATAGAGAGAGAAAGCTCCGACAACAAGAGACCCTGTGGGATGTATTTACCCATGCATCCGAGCCCTACCTCAAAACTGTGCAGTACTGACATGGAAAACCTCATGATGGCCAGAGCTTCCCAGAAAATGCACAGGGAAATGGGTTGCCAAAGGAAAAACAGTAGCGCCGGTTAGCTTCAAAGCGCTTTAAAATCACCATTGGACTACCCGCACAGTAGTCTGAAACCATTGGTAATGGCAATGCTGATTGCCAAATGCAACCTAGAATTGTTGGGAATTCATTTTCTTAAATCCCAAAAATGGGTGCAGTACCAGTACTCACCACTATCCAAAAGCCGGCAGTTTAAAACCACCCTGTGTTTCTCTGAAGGCAGGCTCAAACTGTCTATTTTAAACATTGCAACACATCTAAAAACTCACTGGACACCAGCAGACATTTGGTAGAATGGAGTGTTGTGTGCCTACAAAATCTGGGAAATGAAGAGCCCAGAACAATGCTTATAACAAAACTGGCTGAGCTATGGAGTCAGCAGTTTAAGTTGCACTGGATTTAAAGACACTAAAATCGAAAATGTTTAGATTAAATGAGTGACCTATGTTTGGTGTCACATGCCTTTGTAACTGTTGAAATGTCATAGTTTTGCACTTAGAATCAGCATTCTAGCTGCATATGTAAGAATGTTTAGTTTTATTTGAATGCAGGAACTGGGGAACAAAAAGTGACATTTTATCTGAAACCTGGCTTAAGGAACTGAATTCTGCCTGGCAACTACCCCCATCAGGAGTGAAACTTGAGTCACAGCTGTGTTCCCAGGCCTAGCTGCCCTTTTGCTGCTCACACTAAGGATATGCCATCTATCTGATAATTGAATTACCTGTGCTCTGCAGGAAAGTGAACAAAGCCCTGTCCTGGCTCAGGCAAAGGTTTTATTGGCAGGAGTCGTACATGGTCGTAAAAAGTGGCTTCCTCCTGAGGAAAGGGGAGGAGCACTGCCTGTGAGAGCAAGCTGGCTTGGCAGAACTGGAAAAACCAGAAATTCAACCTTGTGCTGAGGGTAAACCACACCCCTTTGGAGCCAGAACATAACTTTAAAAAGATGAATAACTCATAGAGCGGACATGTGAAAATTTCATAAATGATACCATAATTCTTGTGATTTTTCTGCCCACATTTTAAGATGTTTTTCGACCCGGTGGCGTGTTCAGGGGGGTTTTAGCGGAAAAGTGGATATTACTCTAAATGTATGCATGTTAAAAATCTGAAACTTCATCAGTTAATGTCCATACTTCCTACGCACATGTATGTAAAGTTGGGTCAATGTCAGAAATTGAAAAATCAGTTAAAAAGTCAATTATGTACCATTTCTGAATGCAAGCTCTTAGAAACAGCAGATTTGGACAGAGACATGGCTAAATCCAGCCACACCATGTATATGTAATTTCAAGCAACTGTGTAACTGTGAAATATGTCTTTTATTATCAAATATAGAATGTGTGCAATCTGACAGAGGAGTGTCCTATCTGCAAGCCATAAAATGACATCCCTCTGACTCACAGTTCATTCCCCAATCAAATGATAAATGGAAGTTTGACCAATTAGAAGCTGAGAGAGAGGTAGGGTCAGTGATGCTAGAACACACCCACATTCTAAACACATAAAAGCAGACAGACAGGACAGATAGGGACCTTCAATTCCATCTGCAGCGGGACGCTCTGCCGGAAAAATCCATACTTTACCTCCATCAAACCTCCAGAGAGCCAAACTAGAGACTTCAATCTATCCAGAACTAAGAGACCAGATAGAAAGCAGTGCTGTACCCAGAGAGACCCAGTGCAGAGACCAGAGGCGAGTCTCAAATCTGACCAGATCCGTGGCGGGGCCCATTTCACTCAAGAATATAGTGTGAGTACCTAGAAAACTGTGCAGATCCAATCTCTTAGTTTAAATTAATCTAATTCAATCTATTTAACCTAAGTAGAACTGCCTGATAGATCCAAAACTGTCACCTGTCATTTGCAAGCTGCACTTGTCTTTTTGAACTTTAAAATTTCAAATCTGAAAAACGACCTTCACAAAATCGCTCATATCTCCGCAACCGTTTGTGCTAGAGACTTGCAGTAATTTTCATTTTGAAGCTGAGATCCTAGGCTTTCCTAGGACCCCAAAACGATAGAGATAGTCCTTGTGGTTCCTCTGTAATAGCGCTCGGCGCATCCGCGAATTTTACCGCGATTTGCAAATTTCTTCACATGTAAAAACTGCTGCTGCTTGCCTTCCATTTGCCAGAAATTCGTTTAACCTGCTAATCATTCCTGCATCATTGCTAGTGTGAGCCTGGACTAATATTAACTAGATACCACTCACCCTGAACCTCTGAAAGGGAATTAAAAGAATTTCCAGCATATTTCTCATCCATTGCTAGCACATATCAAAGCAATTTGGGCCTGTGTTTTTAAACTTCTGTTGTCTAAGCTTGCTGGGGTGAACTGAATCACATTTGATTGCATTTCTGAGAACTGTGTGTTTCCTTCCATTTCCTTGCCTTGCATCAAGGGGGGGAGGGGATTGCCAGAGAAAAGTGATTACATTGTTTTGTTGAAATCATATTGAGTATTTTCTGTACTGCATTTCATTCCACATTGCATCCATTTGAAACCATAAAAGTATTGTTGCTACCTTATCCATTTCATGTCAACTCCTTAGTGATTATCAAGAAGCGTGTTAGTGCCAGATTCTCCGTTGTTAATATTTATCATATCAGATTCAGTGTGCTATTCAATTATTAATTTATTATAAAGCGTGATATAATATATATTGTTTAAGTTATCAAATAAACCTTTTAAACTTGCAAAACAGAACTACTTCTTGGCTCAGTGGGGTCAGGGGGATTCCAAGAGAGGGGTGTTATATAGGGGTAGTCATCCAGAACGCATGAACTGGACATAAAGATATATCAATAAGGGTTTTCATTCAGTATTATAGACTAGGCGTTGACTTAGCTGTAGTGTTGAATTGAATCCTCTTACAAATTGGGGGCTTGAGCCGGACGTTTGGGTTAGAATACCACTTGTGCAGCTTAATACAGTGTGCTAACTGACGGGATACATACATCCAGTCGGATCACCACGCTGCATTACGCTGTAAAGCATTCCTCAAAAGGGACACTCCAAGAAAAGTTCTGTTCTGCAAAAATAAAATACTAACTTCTGTAAGTTAGGACAGAGACCAATCTCTAGAATGACGACCTTAGTAGACATGAAAATAGCCAGAGAGCACCTCTTGCATAAGCTATTTGTGAGAGGTGAATGGACCGAACAGGGCCAGGATGCGTGGTTGCAGGCCATCACACAACAGGTCACTGAAACAGGGTCAGATATATATAGAGATCAGGGTCCCTTACATGTGGCCCTGAGTGAGCTATATATGGCTCCTAAAGCCAAAGAGGAACACAATAAGATTGCCAGGATAGCAGCATACCTGTACCTATATATGGGAGACATGCAGGATAGATGTGCTGAAAGCCAAAATCTGGCAAATAGGCAACAGATGGTGTTAGAGAAGGCCCAATCTGACCTGGTCTCTTCTGAGCAGAGGCTGCAGAGGAGCCAGGAGTCAGAAGATGATAGTAGGCAGCACATCATTAAAATAAAGAAGGATATGGATGTGCTGCAACAGGAAAAGGTAGAACAGGATACTAGATTTCTGGCCCTGCAGAAGGAGCACCAAGACAGTTTGGACTCCTTACTGCAGAGCCAGAAAAAGCTGGAGCAACAATTAGACTTTAACAGGGCATGCACGGAGCAGGTAGCCACCCTGCAAAGTCATCTAGATAGAGTGAAGGTAGAGAGCAACAAGCTGAGTTTGAAAGACCTGGATACCCAGGCAGAGTTTGATGAAGAACGGAAGAAAGCTGGTGCCCTTCAAAGGCAGAGGGACGACCTGGCGGCACAAATGCAGGCTCTTAGTCAGGAAAGAGACGCCTTAGGCCAGGAAGTCTGCCATTTAAAAAGAAAAATGGAAGAAAATCACCTGGCCCACCAGGGACTGGGTGATCTCCAAAAAGAACACCAGAACTTGTTAGAGCACACCAGGAGGGTGGAGGATGCTCTAGCAAGAAAGGAGCAGGCCAATAGGGACACAGCTCAGGAGGTAACCCTCCTGCAGCAAAGACTGGCCCAGTTCTCCAGGACCAACCAGGAAGCACAGAGGGAAAACGAGGCCCTCTGTGAACACAATGATAGGCTCCAACAACAGGTAGCGATGCAGGAGAGACTGATAGAGTCCAGTAAGGCCTTAACTGAAGAACTGAAGGCACAAATGCAGGCTCTTGCATTGCAACAGGGAGCAGGGGCGGATAGAGATGAGGTTCGCTGGGAAAGGGAAACTCCGGAGCATAACCTCAGGAGCCCTAGTACCAGAGGCCCTCATACCTCTCAGTCCCTGGACTCTGCCACCCCCATGTTCCCTGGCGCACATGAGCACAGGGCCACAGGGATGGCAGATTACTATCCAGCTAAGAGTATGGGGCTCATAGGCCAGAACCACTCAGGAATGGAGGGGTGGGCATCCGGGTATGGGCACCCAAGTACAGTACAATTCAATGGGGAACCCCAGGAGAGTAGGCCCATTAAGGGCATCCTGAAAACCTCTGCCCAGTTAGGTCAGTGGAGGGGGTACCCATCAAATCCTGGCAGCAAGGAGGAATCTGAAGACTCCTCTGAACTGCGCAGGACACAGGAGACCAGGTCCCCACATTCTGGCAGCCATTCCCAGGCTCGCAGAATCCGGGATAAACCTGGAAGAACAGACGGGAACCTCTGGGAGCAGTGCCTCTGAGTCCGAGGAAGAATGGACAAGGGTTACCCGAACCAAAAAGGCCAATAAGGCAAAAAGGGCCTTGCTTAAGGACCCCTTAAAGCAGATTAAGGCGATCAGGAGCGTCATCACGCCTTACCATAAGAACGCTAAGTATTCTGTTTGGGAGCACTTAGAGTTGTTTGAACAAATGATGGAGACTTTCCATTTGAAGGACAGCCAAAGCTGTATTCAATATGTAAAGTGGACCTTCTCCCCGGAATACTCCAGTTTCTTTGCGGGGCTGGAGGACCAAAATCATTTAAGATGGTCCACCTATAAGGCGGCCATCTTGAAACATTTTTCTGTTCACAGAAATCCTCAAGAGGCTCGCAAGGCAGCCTACAATTTGCAATGTGGGGAGGATCAGGCCCCACAAGAATTTGTGCAGGAGTTAAAGCGTGCTTTTGCACAGACCACAAGAAGGGTGCGCACGGATAGCAGGGAATTTATAAATACGTTTTTCCATGCCTTGCCCAAATATATCATGACCCAGCTCGTGAGGGATTTTCACGAGAAAAGATCTTTAGACTGGGTCATTGAACAGGCTACCCGGATCTATGAGGTGCAGAAACCGATAGATAGCAAAAGTAATGCCCAGAAAAACCCCAAAGCCAACAGCACCCCTGCTGCTGCCAAGGTGGCAGAGGTAAAGGTCACCCCTGTTTTGGATTTGGAGATGGGGGGGCCTAAAAACCTGCCTGCACCTAATAATGCTAGGCCCAGGAGGTCCTCGGGTCAGTCACAGACAGGGAGCCAAGGAGGCAGCCCCACAAATGGGGTCCCTCGCTCTCCTGATTATGTAAGTCCCCGTTACAAGGGAAATCGACCCATCCTGGGTTATGTGTGGACTCCTCCAGCCCAAGGGGGGGGATCCAGACAAGCACCTAACCCAGGGAACTTCCCTCCAAACTTCCCACAGGAGGGCAGAAATTTACCAAACCCTGGGCAGAACTTTTCCCCCAGATATCCACCCGACTTTCAGCCCCAAAACCATCCATCCTTCTTTCCCCAATTCCCTGAGCCCAGACCACTGAATCCGGGAGAGGGGAGGCCAAGGGTGGAGGGGTACCCAAATCTTCCCAACCCGGGGTATTACCAGAGGAGGGACAGCTACCCTTCCCGGGATCAGCCCAGGGGAGAAAACAGGGCCCCGTATCAGCCTGAGCGGGTTTCCCAGTTAGAGCGCCAGGTTCAAAACATGGCGCGGGACCTGGGTCACATACTGAGGGCTCAGCAGAACCCTCAGATGGGCGTGCCGGCGCAGAACGCACCCAACTCTGGACCTGGTGCTCCAGAACAATGACGGGGGCAGCACCCCGATAACACACCGGTTCCCAGGGAGGAGGCACAAAGGGAAGGGGGGTGTAAAGCCTTGGAGGAAGCTTCCTTCCTCACTTGTAAACAGCCCCTGGAAACCCAGGAACCGGAAACGAAATCTCTTGCCCCGGAAAGTCTGCCTCCTAAGGAGCAGAGGGGGGGTAGGAGAAACAAAAGACCCAAACAGACTCAGTTTGAGGAGGAGGTACAGATCTTCCAATTTGAGGGAGAGGGATCCTCAGAGGATCCTGGGGAAAGGATCTTCTCCTTCAGAGAGGGGGGAACTCCTCCCAAAGAAAAATGGGTCCCTAGGGATGCAAATCCAGACTGGGGAGATGTGGAGACTGAGCTACCGCCGCCCACTATCTCATCCCAGAACCAACAGCAAGAAAATCCCCTGGTTCAAACCCATCCTGGTGACTGCCTCCAAAAAGGGGGGGGGGCGGCCCAGAACCGGAACCAGGGGAACCCACAATGGCTCTGATCTCCAGTTGCCAACTTTTTCTTTCAGATTCCCAAGACTCTCCACAGAATTCTGCCCAAATCTCTTCGCTAGCGATGTCCAAAACCAGAAAATTAGCCCACCAGTTGTCCAAAAATGTACATTATCTGTGCCCCCTTGAGGAGAAGGAGGGAAGATATTATGCCCCGGTACAAGTACAGGGACAGGGTACAATTTCGGCACTGGTGGACACTGGATCTCAAGCTACCCTTCTGTCCAGAAGGGCCTTTGATGAACTGAATGCAGGAAGGGGAGAGGATTACCAAATTCCTCTCACCTCTCTTCCTGGACAACTGCAGAACTTTGACGGGAAGGAAATTCCCGTTGAGGGGACTGCAGACTTGGACATTAAGATCGGGCGACACAAGTTGAAACACCCGGTCATAGTTGTGACCCCAGAGAGCACCCCTTATTTACTAGGGAATGACCTCCTGAGAAGGTTGTCACCCCTAATAGATTGTGTAAACGAGGTCCTCTGGACCCAGACTAGCCGACCAATAAAATTAAAACAGAGTGTCAACCATGTTAGTTTAAACGGCACCTGCCACATGGTTGAACAAAAATCTGACCAAGTAGAATTTCACTTCCAGAATAGCCAAATTCCAGACGTGACAGTAATAGCAGTAGGACAACAGACTGGTGATGGGGGGTCCTCTCTATTTCTGAAAATCAACCTTCCTTCCAGTCTAAAGTGGTACTCCACGCTGGAAGGAAACACTCTGAGATTCTATACTAATCCACAATCAGAAACTCCCACTCCTATAGTCCAGAAAGATGTGAAATCAGCTCAGAGCCTGGCTGATATTCAGCAAATTGGAGAGCAGTTGTTCATCCCTGTTCAGTTAAATGATGGGAAGGACTCTGTTCTCGCTCGAGTGTGTGTGAACAACGGTAAGAGCTTCATCAGCGAAGCCATGTTTCGCCAACTCCCAAAAGATCCAGCCATTCCCACCTTCAAACTGATAGACAAATGGGAAATGGACCTGGAAGCACCCAATTCAAAACATCTCCTGCCAAGCAGGTGTATGCTCAAAATCTCCATAATTGTTGGGTCGTGCGAGACGTCACTGCCGCCTTTTACTTAGGCAGTGACATTCTCAATCGCTTTGCCATTAGTTTGGACCTAATAAACTTCAAAGCTTGGTCCCGATTAGCGGATAATCCCATGGGCTTTGATGATCCAGAAAAAGCATTTAGGTCAGCTCAATTGCTACCTTATGCAGTTGAAATTCAGGTTAAAGAGGAAGTCACCATCCCAGAAAGGACCCGACAATTCTCCCTGGAAGTGAAAGTTAAAAGGGGACAAGAGTTGAAAAACCCTGATGCTTACATACATCTAAATGCTTCTCTCCAACAGCAAGGGTTGGGGGTAAACCCAACACCATTAGTCAACATAGAACATGACACCATTCCAATAGAGGTGGATAACAGCGACTTAAAGAGTATTACTCTAGCCGCAGGCACCATTATTGGAATGGCGGTTGATGACCGACATTTTTCCATCGACTTAGAAATGAACTGTTAGGACCAATCCCCAAGGACTGTGTTGACAGTGACAGTGAGGACAATACAACACCAGACAGGATTTTCACCCGGCATGGGGGGAACTTCCTGGTGTACACTTCCTGCCCCTATGGTAAGGAAGATGTGACGTGTGACTTCAGGAGGGATGAGGTGATTTTCCAGGTACATGAGGGCTGCCTTTCCCACCTGAAGCCTCCGGTCCAAATCAGCACTCTGACCAGGGACTTCTCCACCCAGCTGGAGGAGGCCGCGGAAATAGCCAAACCAGAAGTCTTTCCAGGCTTCCGGCAGATGGTGGAAGAGAGAGTCAACCTAGCTGATGCCTGTGTGACTCTGGAACAAAAGCAAAAGTTGAAACAAGTTTTCTTGGATTTCCAAGATCTCTTTGCGGTAGACTCATATGACTGTGGTCGCACTGACATCCACACAACAACAATCCCCACGGACCCTGGCATGACTCCTGTGTTTGTGAAGCAATATCGCTTGCCTCTCGCATCAATGGAGTCCCTTACTGAAATAATTAAGAACCTTGAGTCCCGGGGAATAATCCGTCCAGTCCACAGCACCTTCAATAATCCGGTGCTGGGAATATTGAAGCCAAACGGCCAGTGGTGACTCTGTGCCGACCTCAGGGAGCTCAACAAACGGGTCCATACTTCCCGATGGCCTCTGCCCTACATTGACCAAGGGCTGGCCCAGATCCAGGGGTCACAGGTATTCACTGCAATAGACCTGACCAATGGATACTGGACTGTGCCTGTCAGTAGGGAGGACCAATACAAGCTGGCTTTTACCTTTGGGGGCCAGCAGTACACCTGGACCCGGACTCCCTTCGGATACCTCAACTCCGGCAATGAATTCAACATTTTTCTACACAAGGCCATGCCTGACTTGGGTGCAAGGGGTAACCTGGCTTATGTAGATGATGTCCTCATCAAAAGTTCATCTGTGGAGGAACACATAGCGGAGATCCGTTATGTTCTGACACAGTTGAGGGCTGCCGGAGCAAAACTTTCCTTTCAGAAAGCACAGTGGTGTAGAACCCGTGTTAATTTCTTGGGGCATGAGATTACTCCTCAGGGCCTCTGTCCCCAAGAAAAGAAAGTGGAAGCACTTCAGAAACTGAAAGACCCCACAACTCTGCGGGAACTAAGGAGCCTCCTTGGACTGACTAATTACAGCAGAAAGTTCATTGAGGGCTACGCAGAGATCACTAGACCCCTGATTCATCTCCTGAAGGGGGGAGTCAAGTGGGAATGGGGTCCAGAACAAGCCGAGGCAGTAAAACAACTCAAAAGAAGCCTCTCACAAGCGCCCTGCCTAGCTTACCCTGTCAGAAACAAGGAGTTCTTCCTGGAGACAGGGTTCTCTAATACGTGCTTGACGGCAGTATTATACCAAAAGCATGACAAGGTCAATAAAGTAATCTCCTATGCGAGCAAAACTTTATCCTCTGTGGAGGAAAAATTCAACGATTGTGAGAAGGCACTCCTGGCAACGGTGTGGGCATTGAAGAATTACCGCCCGTTTATCCAGGGGGAACACATCATAGTGGAGACTCCACACCAGCCTCTGCAATATCTCCAAAGTGACAGAATCCGGGCCGGAAATGTGAGTAATTCCCGAATTACTTCCTGGATTCTGTCAATGCAAGGCTTTCCTGTGGAGGTCAGATATGGCCAAAACAAGAAGAGTCCCCTCGCGCAAGGTCTGGCTGACTTGCATGATTGTGCCAGAGAAAACTGTCTCGAGGACGAAAGTCTAAAAATCAAGGACAACATGGAGGCATACCTTAATTCCCCACACAAAGTCTTTGAAGAAGACAAGTGTGAGGGAATGCCCACTGTGTATGTGGATGGATGCTCTTACCATGTTGACAACAACGGGGAGAAAGAACTGGTGGCTGGCGTAGGGAATGCATGGGTGAATGAGTCCCCAGAACCCTCCGCTGGATACAAAATTGGTCCCCGAAGTAGTCAGGTGGCAGAATTGATGGCTGTGCATCAGGCCATCCTCACTGCTGTCCAGCATCAACTCCGCGAACTGGTCATAATCACAGATTCGGATTATGTACGGAACGGGTTCGTGGAGCACCTGGTTAATTGGAAAACCAGAGGCATGTTATGTGCTAACAACAAACCCTTGAAACATGGGAAGTTGATCCAAAACATTGATGATCTGGTCACCTCGAATGAGATGACCATCTATTGGAAGAAGATCAAGGGTCATTCCAAAGTAGAGGGACCAGACAAAACTGGAAATGACTTAGCTGATCAGCTGGCCAAAACCGGGGCCATCCAAGGGGATCTAATTGAGATTGAGTCCCTGTTGGGGGAAATCCAGGTCACTGCTATCACTAGGTCCCAGACAAATGCTCACAACGACCTTTCAATTGCACAATGGAGTAAGGAGACCCCTGATGCTGATTTGATTACCGCTCAGAAGGGGGATCCAATAATTGGTAAATTTTACCAGCACCTTGAGGACCCTGAGAACTTTCCCCTGACGGATACCGATTACATTGGGAAAGAGGACCTAAGAGTGTTGATGAAATGTCCAAAAATGTTCCGGATCCAAGACGGTTTGCTGGTAAGGAAATCCAAAGCTGGCCACAATCAGTGGGTGGTTCCTACCTCATTCCGAAGCCTGATGTTAAGTCACGCCCATGATGCGGCCACCGCCGGTCATAGGGGGTTTCACACAACACTGGAAATCTTAAGAGAGGTTGCATACTGGCCACACATGGGCCAGGACCTCAACCAATATTTGAAGGGGTGTCTTGTGTGTGCACAGTTTCAGCCATCATCCCTCACGCACCGTGCGCCTCTCCAAAAGAGGGGGATGACACTGCCATGGTCAGATTTACAAATCGACTTTGTAGGCCCTGTGATTCGCTCGGCTAGGGGGAATAAGTACATGTTGACTGTGACATGCTTGTTCACCAAGTGGGTGGAATGTCTCCCAGCCCCAAACTGCAAGGCAGAAACGGCAGCTGCCTTGATGATTAACCACATCTTTTCCCGTTTTGGTCTACCTCAAAGGATTGAGTCAGACAGAGGTAGCCACTTCACCAGTGAAGTAATGACAAAGATGTGGGAGATACTGGGGGTCAAGAGAAAGCTGCATATTGCTTATAGACCAGCTTCTTCTGGGGCAGTAGAGAGATATAACCGGACAATTGTGAGCATATTAAAGAAGTTTGTGGCAGATTCTGGGCCAAGTTGGGATATCCGATTACCTCTGGTCCTAATGGCCATCAGATCTACCCCTTCATCTGCAACCAAAATGTCACCATTTGAGTTGATGACTGGGCGCAAGATGGTGCTTCCTCAGCATTTGCTCTACAGGACCCAAGAGCAGACACTGATAAATGCCTCCACTACTCATGAGTATGTAGAGAATTTAAGGAAACACCTCCAACATGCTTTTGCTTATGCTCAGCGGAATCTAGAAAGATCAGCTGATAGCATGAAGACCCACTATGACCTGAAAACTTCCAGGAAGGAATATCAGGTGGGGGACCGGGTCTATCTATACAACTTCCAAAGGAACCAGGCCAAGCAGCGCAAATTTTTGCCTACATGGAAGGGACCATTTGAGATCATCGACAAGATCTCCCCTGTGGCCTACAAGATCCACATCCCCAAAGGCGGTTCGGCAGAGGGGGAAGACAAGTGGGTCCACATAAACCAGTTGAAATGTTGCCATCCCAGGCACACTCTGCAACAACTGGAGGAATCCTCTGGAATCCTAGCGGGTACTGTCTCAGACTAATTCAGTTCCAATCATAAAACATACCACATCTAGTCTCTAAAATATTGTGATTTGCATGAAACTGTCTCTTAGTTATACTGTTTTTTTATCAAAATAAGAATGTAATGTTTTGTTATGATGAAATGCATATGCTGCCCCACTATCTCAACAGTGGTGGAAAAACGTCTATGAGTAGGTATTGCCGCTCTTCCTTTGTCGTCCTAGGAGAAAGAAGACCTTGAGAATGACCAAGAAGGACGATCCGGAGACCGGGAACGAAGATCCAATGGGCCCAGTGGACCGCCCAATATTCCCATCAGGACCGGCGAGGAGAACCGATCGATCAGTACCGGATGGAGGAAAAGATGCTGAACTGTGCCATCTATTGGAAGAAGATGAGGAAACATCCCAGGTCTTGCGAGTCCCATTCGTGAAATAGAATGGCCATCGCAAGAGGGGGGCTTGTGGGATGTATTTACCCATGCATCCGAGCCCTACCTCAAAACTGTGCAGTACTGACATGGAAAACCTCATGATGGCCAGAGCTTCCCAGAAAATGCACAGGGAAATGGGTTGCCAAAGGAAAAACAGTAGCGCCGGTTAGCTTCAAAGCGCTTTAAAATCACCATTGGACTACCCGCACAGTAGTCTGAAACCATTGGGAATGGCAATGCTGATTGCCAAATGCAACCTAGAATTGTTGGGAATTCATTTTCTTAAATCCCAAAAATGGGTGCAGTACCAGTACTCACCACTATCCAAAAGCCGGCAGTTTAAAACCACCCTGTGTTTCTCTGAAGGCAGGCTCAAACTGTCTATTTTAAACATTGCAACACATCTAAAAACTCACTGGACACCAGCAGACATTTGGTAGAATGGAGTGTTGTGTGCCTACAAAATCTGGGAAATGAAGAGCCCAGAACAATGCTTATAACAAAACTGGCTGAGCTATGGAGTCAGCAGTTTAAGTTGCACTGGATTTAAAGACACTAAAATCGAAAATGTTTAGATTAAATGAGTGACCTATGTTTGGTGTCACATGCCTTTGTAACTGTTGAAATGTCATAGTTTTGCACTTAGAATCAGCATTCTAGCTGCATATGTAAAAATGTTTAGTTTTATTTGAATGCAGGAACTGGGGAACAAAAAGTGACATTTTATCTGAAACCTGGCTTAAGGAACTGAATTCTGCCTGGCAACTACCCCCATCAGGAGTGAAACTTGAGTCACAGCTGTGTTCCCAGGCCTAGCTGCCCTTTTGCTGCTCACACTAAGGATATGCCATCTATGTGATAATTGAATTACCTGTGCTCTGCAGGAAAGTGAACAAAGCCCTGTCCTGGCTCAGGCAAAGGTTTTATTGGCAGGAGTCGTAAATGGTCGTAAAAAGTGGCTTCCTCCTGAGGAAAGGGGAGGAGCACTGCCTGTGAGAGCAAGCTGGCTTGGCAGAACTGGAAAAACCAGAAATTCAACCTTGTGCTGAGGGTAAACCACACCCCTTTGGAGCCAGAACATAACTTTAAAAAGATGAATAACTCATAGAGCGGACATGTGAAAATTTCATAAATGATACCATAATTCTTGTGATTTTTCTGCCCACATTTTAAGAGGTTTTTCGACCCGGTGGCGTGTTCAGGGGGGTTTTAGCGGAAAAGTGGATATTACTCTAAATGTATGCATGTTAAAAATCTGAAACTTCATCAGTTAATGTCCATACTTCCTACGCACATGTATGTAAAGTTGGGTCAATGTCAGAAATTGAAAAATCAGTTAAAAAGTCAATTATGTACCATTTCTGAATGCAAGCTCTTAGAAACAGCAGATTTGGACAGAGACATGGCTAAATTCAGCCACACCATGTATATGTAATTTCAAGCAACTGTGTAACTGTGAAATATGTCTTTTATTATCAAATATAGAATGTGTGCAATCTGACAGAGGAGTGTCCTATCTGCAAGCCATAAAATGACATCCCTCTGACTCACAGTTCATTCCCCAATCAAATGATAAATGGAAGTTTGACCAATTAGAAGCTGAGAGAGAGGTAGGGTCAGTGATGCTAGAACACACCCACATTCTAAACACATAAAAGCAGACAGACAGGAAAGATAGGGACCTTCAATTCCATCTGCAGCGGGACGCTCTGCCGGAAAAATCCATACTTTACCTCCATCAAACCTCCAGAGAGCCAAACTAGAGACTTCAATCTATCCAGAACTAAGAGACCAGACCAGAGAGAAAGCAGTGCTGTACCCAGAGAGACCCAGTGCAGAGACCAGAGGCGAGTCTAAAATCTGACCAGATCCGTGGCGGGGCCCATTTCACTCAAGAATATAGTGTGAGTACCTAGAAAACTGTGCAGATCCAATCTCTTAGTTTAAATTAATCTAATTCAATCTATTTAACCTAAGTAGAACTGCCTGATAGATCCAAAACTGTCACCTGTCATTTGCAAGCTGCACTTGTCTTTTTGAACTTTAAAATTTCAAATCTGAAAAACGACCTTCACAAAATTGCTCATATCTCCGCAACCGTTTGTGCTAGAGACTTGCAGTAATTTTCATTTTGAAGCTGAGATCCTAGGCTTTCCTAGGACCCCGATAGAGATAGTCCTTGTGGTTCCTCTGTAATAGCGCTCGGCGCATCCGCGAATTTTACCGCGATTTGCAAATTTCTTCACATGTAAAAACTGCTGCTGCTTGCCTTCCATTTGCCAGAAATTCGTTTAACCTGGCAATCATTCCTGCATCATTGCTAGTGTGAGCCTGGACTAATATTAACTAGATACCACTCACCCTGAACCTCTGAAAGGGAATTAAAAGAATTTCCAGCATATTTCTCATCCATTGCTAGCACATATCAAAGCAATTTGGGCCTGTGTTTTTAAACTTCTGTTGTCTAAGCTTGCTGGGGTGAACTGAATCACATTTGATTGCATTTCTGAGAACTGTGTGTTTCCTTCCATTTCCTTGCCTTGCATCAAGGGGGGGAGGGGATTGCCAGAGAAAAGTGATTACATTGTTTTGTTGAAATCATATTGAGTATTTTCTGTACTGCATTTCATTCCACATTGCATCCATTTGAAACCATAAAAGTATTGTTGCTACCTTATCCATTTCATGTCAACTCCTTAGTGATTATCAAGAAGCGTGTTAGTGCCAGATTCTCCGTTGTTAATATTTATCATATCAGATTAAGTGTGCTATTCAATTATTAATTTATTATAAAGCGTGATATAATATATATTGTTTAAGTTATCAAATAAACCTTTTAAACTTGCAAAACAGAACTACTTCTTGGCTCAGTGGGGTCAGGGGGATTCCAAGAGAGGGGTGTTATATAGGGGTAGTCATCCAGAACGCATGAACTGGACATAAAGATATATCAATAAGGGTTTTCATTCAGTATTATAGACTAGGCGTTGACTTAGCTGTAGTGTTGAATTGAATCCTCTTACAACCCGCTGCATCCTGGATTTTGAAACAAAACAGCCCAATGGACATAATATAGACAAAGAGATATATACGTATCTAGGATAATAGCAGTAAATACAATAGGTGCACCACCATTTCCTTAAAATGAATGATAACGTTTTGTATGGTTACTGTATGTTTTAATTTTTTGGAAACTTTTTTATGAGAGTTGTGTGAACATTGTGTGTCACAGGTGTGGGGTAGATAATTGTCTTAAAGATTGACACCTTTGGTTGGTAATGGATGACCAGATGGAGGCAGACATAAGTGGTTGTGACTCACAGGGATTAGAGAGCAAAAGTAAAAACATTATCAAGTATAGGATGTAAAATGCAGAACTTGGATGCATTGGTGTTTAAGCAATATGTAAGCGTAATGGGTGGACATACCAATAAAGAGGAGACCCACTAACAACCAGTACAATGTTATTCAACATATATATGGATGAGGGGGCTAAAAACATATTATACAAATATAATATTTAACTAATGAAGTAAAAAGGTAACTATGTTCTGCTTAGATAGAGATGAGAAACTGCCCTTCACTCTCCAAACATAACAGATCAGGTATAAAAAAAACACATGCTGCTAGCACTATGCACTTTATGGTAGACTGCCTGTTGTACAGTATATATTTTGGAAACAAAAGGGTGGCGTCCTGTCACTAGCATTTGTATCTTTACACATTTATTCTCAGTAAAGACTTTATATTTTTCATACGTTTTATGACTGTAGAAAGACATTTGTTTTTTTTTCCCCAATCTTACAGTATTCGAAGAGCAGAAACAATATATTGAGTGCACATATCTTTTTATTATTTAGCTAGTGTTTGAAATGCAGATGTGACCCAACATTTATTTTTTTATGCAAGTCAAAAGAAAGCCTGCATTTTTGTCATATACATATTTTGTAAATAAAAAACAAGGACATGATGAGTACCAAACAAAGTGAACAAAACAGGTACAGAAATATATACACATGTACATCAATTGTTTAGACAGTGTGGACAATTGAAGTGCACCTTACTTTTAGCAGAGACATTTTTGCGAACAATATCATGAAAGGCACGGCAGTGCTAATTACATTCATATTCAAGAGGTTGGCATTAGTGTGTCACTCAATTCGTTTTTTTGGAAAACAAAGGACATTTAGTGGTCAAAGATGTTTTTTTGACGTGCAAAGGTGTGACCTAGTCATTGGTCTACGTCTGGAAGTAGATCAACTAAAGTAAGGTGTAACAGAGGTTCTGTAAAACACTGAAGGTGTTCCGTCCCTTGACGTTTCAGCTGGGTGGTCAAAAGTCATCATCATGGGCCTAGCCCGGGTCTCCCTAAGAGGGGGAACAAAGCATAGATGAACTCAATAAATGTGAAGCTCTTCTGAAGGGGGGCCTCAAAGCTCCCTTATACGCATGAACAAATATAAATACAAGCCGTATGTGGGGCGATGAGGAAATATAAGAGTTCCCATGATGCCCCAGGCTTGGAAAAATGGCTACTGACCTGGACTGTGTTGTATTGGGAAGTGTCTTCCTATGCTGGGGAAGCGTGGGAGCTTGTAGCCGTAAAAAGTTAGGAAGCTCCTAAAGGCACATTGTTATGTAGACCTCTGAAACAAATAATAGATAGGCAAGGGGGAAGATGCCTGGGCTGTGAGTGGAAATTACTCTTAGAGGTTTAACATAGGCGAGTAGGTACCTGTGCAGCCACTGCGATGGAAGTTGAATGGGCCATGTGGCAGGTACTGGCGTGGTCTGCTGGTCTGGAGCTTGTTTGTTGTGGTAGGAAAAACAATGAGGTAAGTGGAGGGAACTCAAGTCCCTAAAGAGAGAGGCACACATCATACATCGCTGCTGTTAAAAATCTTTTTAACTTGGTGTAAAAAGGTACCTGGAGCAGGTGGACTTGTGATAGGCTCTAGAAGTGGGCGAGGTGCTGGAGGTAATGGCGGTCCTTGTGGCTCAAAGTCCCGGAATGCTTTGATCTCACCGTCCCCTAAGGAGTTGTAAAGAAACCAATGGGAGAAGAGGGTGAGTATGGGCCAGCTAGGAAAGGGTGGGACTGGACAGGACAGAAACTTAAACTTCAAGTAGGCGTGCTGCTGTTAGCCTGGCAGTACGGACTGCTGCTTACCTATAGTGGGTAGGTACGTCCCGCGTTGGAACTGTGCGTCTTCACGGGATCGGATGCTGCTGTACAGCCACCGGGTGTTATGAGCTGTACTGGAGTGCTACAATACACATGCGCACGGGAAAAGTGTTCCGCTGTAGGGAGCATGCGCGTACGGGGTATTGTGATTGTGGAGAATGGCAACCAGGGGAATACCCCTGGTTGTCAGGCGTGCACAAAATGGAGGAGTCAGTGCCTGCATGTAAGCACTATGCACTTTATGAGAGAGATAGAGATGGGCAATTGCCCTGTACTCTCCAAACATGATAAAAAAAAACATACTATGCACTTTATGGCAGAATGCCTTCTGAACAGTATTTTAACATTATGAACCTTTTGACAAAATACCTGTCAAACCGATGAAGAGAAATTGGAAAAACATGATGAAGGATTTTTAGATTGTGTTTTTGAAATACTGGGATGCTGTGTATATTGTATTTACAGTAGCAGCACTACACACTATATATGGGAAGCACCCGAGAGTGTGGGAGGATGGTATAATTCTGTTGTAATTTCCTAACAACGTAAAGGAGTAAGCACTCTAATAAGCAAAGCAGTTGACTAGTGAAATTACATAATTTGCACCATATACCTGACAGTTGCCCTTTCTAGAACGGAGGGATACAACTATTAATGTTTATCCATAACTGCAAAATGCAGTAGGAATGTTGTAAAAACCTTATGGGTGATCTAACTAAACGGTATTGTCCACTTCACAAAATATAGCTGGAGGTAACACCAATGAAGCCCAGCTAATATTATTTATCTGTTGCTACATATGGAGTAGAAATCTCTAAAAACCTGTGGGTTCATTTGCACAGTTGTTCACAAATTGGACAAGTTATAATGAATAGAGGTAGATAGTGGACAATGTTGTCGATAGATATGAGGCAACAGCAGATGTCTTATAACATTGTTGATTCTGACAGCCCACTGTGATGGGTAACATCAGTCTGTTTGAAAGCATGTAAGGTAGAAATCCAAATGTAAAATGGCCGCCAACGTTTTAGGACCTATTAGTCCTGTTTTCGTTTTCATTGTCATGCTTCCAGTACTTGAACCGAGGGGGTGTCAGAGATTTGGTGATGTGAGCAAGCGGCAAGGTTGCCGTGCAACGCGTTAACTTTTTATTTGGAAAGCCAGGATTGTGAAAACAAAGAAATTGATATGAGGCTGGGAAGCCCAAAGGAAACACACCAACATAGGTTACAAAGAACATACAAAGTGCTTTATTTAAAAGCTTCAACAGTTACCAAAAAAGTCAATTGACAAACGGATAGCTATTCGGCTCTCAGAGTAACATAACAAACTTCAACGAGAGTTCACTGCGTTAGTGAGGGAGCCGAATAGCTATCCGTTTGTCAATTGACTTTTTTGGTAACTGTTGAAGCTTTTAAATAAAGCACTTTGTATGTTCTTTGTAACCTGTTTTGGTGTGTTTCCTTTGGGCTTCCCAGCCTCATATCAATTTCTTTGTTTTCACAGTTGGCGCCCGAATAGGGACCCTCAAGTTTGATGCCAGATCATTGAAGGTTGACGCAGACTATCGAACCGGGATCGGACGGTGTGATTCTGCGGGCCCGACCGATCGAGACGCGATACCTCGGCAGCGCTGCACGGTCCGATCCTTGGACGATAGTCGTGTGGTCTGACACGGCATCTTGACGAGGGTCCATTTTTGAGGCGGGCAGATTTGTCGAAACCACCAAACACAAGGTAACATTTGTTAGGTAAGTTCTTTGATAAACCGTACTGTCCTCCTTAGGTTTGGTCAGGTGCAGTCATGACCCGGCTCTTAATTTAACCCTGACAATTGTATCTGCAGACACAATTATTGACCAGGTAACACCAATTCTTTGTGAAATGCCTGGGAAATTGTCTAGCTGCTTTAGGGCTCTGTTCCGCAGCGATCGACAATCCTTGGAATTTAGCCGCCCGGCACCACAGGAGGGGTCGCCGGCATGTACTATGTACTGTAAGTATGGCATTGGTAGTATAGTATTTAATGATATTTGGCACAGACAGACCAGACATGCCTCCGAATTTCAGTGGCCAATCAACGGTACTTTTGAGATCCCCCGTATTGAATACCTAGAATCAATCTTGTTAAAAAAGAAGGCTAGACCTGCAGCCTTTGATGTTTTACAGAATTGGAAAAAAGAAGCGTTACAGCAGCTTAAAAGTAGAGACAAACATGCACGCCGTCATAAAACAAACGCCGAAAAAGTGTTGTTATATGATAAAGAAAAACATTCAGAATCAGTTAAAAATATGGATAGGGCTTTTTCACTTGGAATCCAGAAAATGTACCCCTCTAAAGATTTCCATGATTCCGAAGAATTTATTGAGAAATTGTTAAACGAACGCAGGCCTGATGCCTCAGCGCTACCTCCGTATGTTCCTATTTTGGGCACTCTGCCCATTCCTGCTGTTGTCCCTGCCGTTATTCCTGTTCCCCCTGTACAACCTATTGTTCCTAGTCCCATAGTTGTTGTTCCTCCACCTATCGCACCGCCCCTTCCTTCTGCACCGATAGTTGCACCTTTATTAAATTTACCTACACCTCCGCTCCCGAGTGGCCCCGTATTGACTGAAGTTGATCCAGGTGCAGGATCGAAGATCGTCACTCGTAATACTGTTCCTGCAGATAAGAAACAGGAATTGTTTGCATAGGCTAAGCATTGTATGGAGAAAGGTGATCAAGCTAATGTTTTTTCCACATTATCTAATTTGAATAGTTTTCCCGAGAAAAATGTTTTTATCGAAGGTTTGGGGACTCATTTATGTGTGATGTGGGGTAGATTACAAAATTCGGATCTTCCACCAGGAGTGAGAGATCTGAATGCTTTGGCACTTTCGAGGGACACAGAGCAGAAAGTATATGGGCATCATGAAAAATTGTTTGAGTTCAGGAAAGACTTTGATAGGTCACGAGATGAGGACGACGAAGACGATAGAATATATGTACAGAAACGGTTCCTTACGTGCCGTAGATTGGCACCTGAGGAAATACGTATTTGTACTAAAGATGCGGTTCGATGGATCTCGGATTCATCGATTCCGCCAGATGAAGTATATGACAAGTATAGTCAGTATACAGTAGAAATGCAAAGAAAGGTAATTCAGGTAATGGTACAGTACCTGCAAGAAGAATGTGTAAGAAAGAAGGTTAGTTGCCCCATAGAATTATTGGGGATTTGTAAAAGGGCTTTTTCTCCCGACACTTCTTCAGCTGCCTTAGCGCTCGACCTGGCTCTGTTGCTTAGTAAGCGGCCGGAGGTACCTATATCTCAGTTGCCTATGAGAGAGGTCCCTCCGACCTTTGTCCCAAAAGTTGAGATCCCCGCCAACGCTGGGACTGGTGCCCCCGCTGTGGATATCCCTGCACATTATGTATCACAATTCATTCACGTCCCGTTTTCACGACAGGAAGTGAACACTATTAGACAATCAGTTCCCGATATCAGGAAAAACCCGACGGGGTTTTACAAAGAAATAGAGTCCGTCTTGCAGTCTTCTGTGTTCACCTTGAGTGATATTGACTTACTATTTCCTGTACTCCTACCCGTAGATGTATGGAAACAGGTTCCTACAGTAGACGATGTGCCAGGGTTGGGAGATACGTGGGCTAATATGATTAGGATTGATGGGGAAAGACCAGCTGGTGAGAAACCACCACAGGTAATACTTACTTTGCCTGATAGAATTGCCGCAAAATTAAAAACTATAATTCCAGAGAAAAGAATTATTTGGGACAAGCTTACGGCCTGTGTCCAAGGAAAAACTGAAGGCGCCACCAAATTTTTTAATAGATTCGAGCAGGTATTTTCTGACTTCAGTGGACAGGATTTAGGTACAGAGTCTGGGAAAAGGTTGTTCGTGGACAAATTTGTACATGGATTGTTGCCTGACATCCAGTCACAGATTATGTCCTCTGAGAGCGCTTGGCAGGCAAAATCTCAATCTGAGGTTTTGCACATGGCTCAGTATTATGAGAACCGTGTTAATAATGAGAAGGAAAAAATTGAAAAGAGGAAAGGAGATTTGAAAACCAAAGTGTTATTACAGAAAATTGTTAGAAACCCCAGAGGAGGCACGACACAGACCAGAGGCCAGTATGTCCCAAAAGGAAATGCTCCTCTGGGTCCTGTGAATATTAATCAATGTGCTTATTGCCGCCAGGAAGGTCATTGGCGAGCACAGTGCCCCGTCCTTCGCCAAAGGTCAAACAGTGTGTTTGGGAGCATGGGTAGACGACCTAGAGGCCGCCCTGGAGCAGGGGGCCCTGATAGAGGTCAGTTTTTACAAGATCCTCAGCAACCTTTTTCATGGGAAAATCAGACCTCGAGTGTGGACTCGAGAAACATATTTGATCACCCTTCTGCTGCCTACCTTTCTGAAGAGCTTCCTTCCGACGATACTCTATTTCATTAGGATTGCCCGAAGCAGGGTTTGGAACCTTCACCTATTCCCGTTAATCAGAAAGGCCCCTACGTTGAATTATTAGTAGGGAATAGGAAACACCAGTTTTTGTTCCAAACATTCCACTGTCAGGGCAAACAAATGTTTCCATAGGGTTTTCTGGTATACCAACTGTCTGTCCGGTTTCTGCACCGGTGCCTGTTTCTTTGGGTCCCTTTACGGACCATTGCCCTTTTCTTCTCACTTCAAACTGTGGAGAGAATTTGCTGGGGTTGAATTTGTTAAAGAAATTGAACGCAGTAATTCATTGTTCTTCTGATGGAGTACGGCTGACGTTTTCACCACAGCAACTTCCTAATTCTCAGTTCTTGATTTGACCTTTACCTCCTGAGTTTAGCATTGTCCCGGAATGTTTATGGGCGGTAGACGACAATGATGTCGGGGTATTACAGATTGAGCCTGTTAAAATAGTTCTGAAACATGGAGTGAAACTACCACTCATTCCGCAGTATAAAATATCAGTTGAGGGCGAGCGTGCTTTGAAATGCATTGTCTCCGATTTTGTGCATCGTGGGGTGATCGAGGAGATTACAGGTAGTTTGTGTAATAGTCCGATCTTGCCTGTATATAAGAAAGGCGACAATGCAATTCCATACCGGTTCATAATTGATCTTCGTGCTATTAACAGAGTGGTCGCCCCACAATTTCCAATTGTGCCCGATGTGACGACGATATTGACAATGATCCCTGCTACGGCTATGCACTTCAGCGTTGTGGATTTAAAAAACGCTTTCTTTAGCATTCCTATACATGAGGAAAGTAGATATCTGTTTGCGTTCACCTTGGGGGGACGCTCATTTACATTTACCAGGGCACCTCAAGGGTATACTGAAAGTCCTAGCATTTATAGTAGAGCTTTGAAAGAGCAGCTCGACACCCTTGAATTGCCACCTACTTGTACGCTGCTTCAATATGTTGATGATTTGCTTTTGGCTGCAGACTCTGAGAGTGCTTGTAAAGAAGGCACTGTACTGTTGCTTGTTCATTTAGCTAAAAATGGTCATAAAGCTTAGCTTAAAAAATTTCACTATTGTTGTCAGGAGGTCGCCTATTTAGGCTACCTCCTGTCAAAGGAGGGGAGAAGATTGACACCTGAAAGAATAAAACACATTTCTGGCATGTCTGTTCCAAATACACAGAAGGAAGTCAGAGCCTTAATAGGTATGGCTTCTTACTGTAGGTTGTGGATCCCGAACTTTTCGCTAGTGATAAAACCGATGTTGGCTTTGACGAAGAAGGGCATTTCTCTGCCACTGCCATGGAAATCGGAACATCAACGATCATTTGAGCTTCTCAAAACCGCGTTATGCTCTGCACCGGTTCTGGGTACTCCAAATTATTACAAGGCCTTTGTGTTGTTTGTGCATGAATGTGATGGATGTGCTTTGGCTGTGTTAACACAGGAACACGGAGGGAAGAATAGGCCGTGCGGCTACTACTCCTCCGCCCTTGATCCTGTCGCATGCGCTTTGCCAAGATGTTTGCGCGCTGTCGCTGCTGCTGCCGCGTCTGTAAAACAGAGTGACGGAATGGTCCTAGGCCATGATTTGATTTTGATGGTACCTCACTCTGTTGATATTCTATTGAACAAAACCCAAACGCAACACCTCACATCTGCGCGGTTAACAAGGTATGAATTAATTCTGTTTGCCCCCCACATCTAAATTAAGAGGTGTTGTGTTCTTAATCTGGCTGAACTCTTACCTTTCCCACAAAGCACTGTTTGCGGTGACGAAGAATTACATGACTGCCTGTATACCACTGAACAAGAAACGAAGGGCAGGATAGATCTCATAGATACTCCTTTGGATAATGCAGAAGGGGAGCTGTTTTGCGATGGCTCCTGCTTCAATCTTTCGGATGGTACATCTACAGCTGCTTATGCAGTTACTACATTGAGCAAAGTTGTTGAAACTAAGAGAATTTCGCATAACTCCGCGCAGGCCGCAGAGATTATAGCGTTGACCCGAGCTTGTGAACTCTCCCAAGGGCGTAGAGTAAATATATATACTGACAGCCAGTACGCATTTGGGGTGGCTCACAACTTTGGAAGGCTCTGGTCGGAAAGAGGGTTCCTGACCTCACATGGGACCAAGATCCAGCATGGTCCCTTGATAGTGCAATTACTCTCGGCACTCTGACTCCCTAAACAGTAAGCGATCATGAAATGTGCAGCACATCGTAAGGTCATAGATGATGTGGGCAAAGGGAACGCTTTTGCGGACCTGATAGCCAGACAAACGGCCACAGACCTTAGCACGGACATGTATGCCTTGAGGGAAATGAGAGATGCTTACATAATGGATGAAGGTATTCGGTCTGTGCGAGATATTCAAACTGATGCCACAATAGAAGAATCTAAAAGGTGGGCTGAAGGAATGGGGAAATTGGTGGTGAAGGCTGTTGAGTGGATACATCCGAAGGAAAATGGTTGTTCCCTGATTCATATGTATTGGCAATGGTTACAATGGCACACAGTCCTACACATGTGTGTGCCCAGCAGATCACGAAAATGTTAGAACAAGCTTGGGTGAATGACAAGATTCTGGAGACTGCGAAGAGGCATGTCCAGAACTGTATGATCTGCTTACAGCACAATGTGGGTAAGGGGACAGTAACTCCAAGGGGAAGCTTTGGGACCCCTTCTGTTCCCTTCAAGGTCATTCACTTTGATTTTATTGAGATGGAACAATGTAATAATCTGAAATATGTTCTTGTAATTATTTGTGCCTTCAGTAAATGGGTCGAGGCTTTCCCCGTTAACGATGCTACCGCCATGACCACTGCAAAGATCATGGTAAAAGAAATCTTTCCTCGATTTGGGCTCCCGAGGGTAATTTGGTCGGATAATGCTCCCCACTTTATTGCAGCAGTAATTTTGCAGATATGCACAGCTCTATGTATTGAAAAACGATTTCACTCAGCTAGACATCCTCAAAGTGCTGGGTTGGTGGAAAGACACAATGGTATCTTAAAGAATAAGCTTGCGAAAACATGTGCTGATACCAAACTGAAATGGAGAGATGCCTTACCTATTGTATTATTAGCTATGCGTACCAAACCTCAGACTAAGACTGGGCTTTCTCCATTTGAGGTAGTGATGAGGAGACCTGCTAACATTTGGGGTCTCCCAAAACCTAAAGCCCTGAGAGAGGTGGAAAATGTATTGCTTGTAGACTACTGTAACCAGTTAAATAAAAACCTATATTTCATTTATCACCAGGTGCACTCAGCTTTACCTGTACGGTTCACGGGCCCAGGACACGATATACAGCCTGGAAGTTGGGTCCTAGTGAAGGCCTACGAGAGGTCTTCCTGTCTCGTGCCCCGCTGGCGGGGACCCTACCATGTGTTACTGGTCACCAGGACAGCAGTGCAGGTGGCTGGAAAGAAGCACTGGATCCACGCGACGCATGTCAAGAAACTTCCTCACCCGACGCCACACGTTACAGAAGAAGCAGAACCCCTCGCTGATGCTACAGTCTCTGATCTTGGAGTAGCAAACAGCGCTGTGAGTGCGTCGGAGAATTTCTCTGAGCCCGAGGAGCTTGGGGAACAGTCCATTTCGTCTCTGCACTCTCTTGAAAAATCACGTCCGGAAAACACTGTTTCAAGCTCTGCGACTTCCGTCGCCTCCGATACATCGCTTCCCTCAGGAAGTGACGACACTTTATTTCCAGATCAGACAATTTTGGGTACCTCCAGGTACAACCTTCGACGAAGGAAATAGAACTACGGCACAGGTTTTTCCGTGCATCTGGGAAAAGGAAGTGATTGGAAGTTTTCCTTTTTATAAGAAAGTTCTGTTGAACAAAAGTGATTCTGCTGGCTAGGGTTGGGAAGGACTAAGAAATCGCGTGACCGTAGCGGGGTCGTCGATTGAGGAACTACAATGCCTGCCACCTCCGCTGCTGCTCCCCGCACTGGACTTGTGAATAAGGGGGTGAGCAATTTGGACAATGAACAATGTGCCTGGGCCCCGAAAATGTACTGCTGTGTTTTGATAATGATAATTGTTATTTTTGCAACTGCTGCTGTAGGACTTTGGTATTTTGAAGAAATCTATCCTCTGAAACCTTTACTGCCGACCGAGATTGTACCAACTGTTTTGACTCCCTCTGTACACCTTCACACTCTGTCCCCTAGAGACTCCCAACATAGACATAAGTATCATAATAACACTCAACTCATGCCATTTTTAATAAGAGTAATTGTTGGATTTGTACTCATTTACCGCAACATGGGAACAAGGGACTGGGATGGTATATACATCCTTTACCTTTAACGACTGCTTGCTATGCCTCTCTTAGAGCACTATTCTTTGGCCGATGGAATGATAGCACCTCAGGGAACTTTGATGGAACTAATCTGAATGATTTCGAGAAACGTGAATTGACTCCCCTGGGATGCTCGCTTTTTGCAAATAGAAGTAAACCTAATGTCGCTTCTATTAGGCCGTCTGATAAACTGTCTCTTCCTTTTCAAACTTTAATTTCCTTTAAAATGGCTCCGATAGGCAATAAGGACGACGTACCTCCTTCTTACTCTATAAATCATAGCCCTGACTCGGTTCCCTTTTGTGTACAAAGAAATGGCACTCGGCCAATGGGAGATTTTGAAGGTTGTAAGAACATTGTAAATTTGACTGGGGAAAACAGGCCTCTGTATGTAGGGGGGGCTTGTTTATTTTGTTTGTGGTAGTTTAGCAGTTTAGCATTTCCCTGGTTGCCCAAGGATTGGCAGGGAACCTGTTATTTAGGAATATTATTACCCGGGGTATTTGTAGCTAGTACATTGGAGGTTTCTAAGGCTCGCCCAAGGCGGGACAAGAACGGAGATACCCCTGGGCAAGTATTGGGAGATATAGCAAAATCAGTTGTACCCTTTTGGGGACAAATAACAAACTCTGAGAACATTAGGAGATTAGCAAGGGTACTAGAGAGAACGATCAACCGGACCACGGACATACTCTACAATATGACCTTAGAGCAAAAAGCAATAAGATTGGTAGCACTCCAAAATCGGATGGCATTAGATGTCATTTTGGCAGAACGAGGTGGAGTATGCAAATTAGTGGGGTCCGCTTGCTGTGTTTTCGCACCAGATTCCTCGCCAACAATTTTTAAAGCAATACAAAACTTGCATACTCTTAGTTCTGAAGTACATATCCCTGTAGGAGATTGGAATCTTAGCACTTGGTTCTGGGATTCTTTACGATCTTGGGGTTGGAAGGTGCTTTCTGTTATTCTGGTTATTTTGGGGATCCTGCTATTCCTTTGTTGCTGTTTTCAATGTCTTCCGAGTATATGTGGAATGCTAGGGGGATGTTGTGCCCAAGCAGTGAGCACAATAGGGCATAAAATATATGCCCCAGATGCAGCATCTAAAGAATTCGTGTTACAAGAGGTTTTGATGAACGACCTAATGGCTATAGATATTACAGACAATGATTCGGGATCTATGGATGACAACACATGGAGTTATTTTCTAAAGTATTAGAAATGATGTTAGCACTTGGCATAGGCCAAAAGGAGGGTCTGTTGGAATCGAAATAATATTATGCCTCCTATTGCAGTATTTGAATGTGTGTTGGCCTACGCCAAGTTGTCTAAAATATCATGTAAATAGATTCCGCGGCAAGGTCTTGACCTTAACGAAAACTGTGTAAGTCGCCATCTTGGATTTAGCCACGATCTTTGGTTCTCTTGTAAAGTGGAAGTCACCCTGAACATCAAAATGGAGGCCGAATGACATTCTGAGTGAGATTCTGGCCGTTGTGACCTCCGCACACATGAATAAGTAATATGCCTGCAGGCCACTTGTCAGGGTCGCGAACTGAGACCTTGTCCTATCCCTGACCTATGTGTAAATGAACAACTGTATCAGCGGAACTGATCAAAATGCATACATTACGGGATTGACCTGGCAAGGAACCCTAGGCATGGTCTTAAGAATGGTTAACCCGCGAGGGGGTTGGCCAGAGCTGGATAAAGAGTATAAAAGCACAAGTATTCCAATGTACGGTCTCTCTCACTAACGCAGTGAACTCTCGATGAAGTTCGTTATGTTACTCTGAGAGCCGAATAGCTATCAGTTTGTCAATTGACTTTTTTGGTAACTGTTGAAGCTTTTAAATAAAGCACTTTGTATGTTCTTTGTAACCTGTGTTGGTGTGTTTCCTTTGGGCTTCCCAGCCTCATATCAATTTCTTTGTTTTCACAGGATGAATGGTGGCTGCACATTGTAGAGTCATGATGTGCTATACGATTTGTTGAAAATGAATAACGAAGAAATGTGAACTAAACTGGAGTTCTGGTCTGACTTAACAACGCACTGGAAGGAGAGTGCTCCTCGACGACTGGAGGTTTGTTAGTTCTTTGGAGAAAAACAAATATATATATTAAATATATATATATGTGGTTATTCTAGATTTTGCTAATGTGCTTTGCTCAGTTGGAGAAATGTAATGTTCTTATTATGACTACAGTATGTGTTGGAAGTGATCATTAGATATCAATATTATCACATTTTAAAAAGAGCCAGTTTACAATGTTAGCATGCTACAATAATAGGGTTTTAAAAACTACTTAAAAAAATAAAAACATCTCCCTCTCAAGATATTTTGTTTTTCTCTGGTCATATAACTGTCAGAAGCAGCTGGGGTAGCTCTAGCAATCATGCACCTGACTACATGACTCTGAGTCTAGTAGAAAGAGACATATTCAAGGCCATCAAGTGAGAGAGTTCAAGAGAGAAAGGGAGAGAGAGCTAAATGAAAGTATAATACGCCAGAAACAGCTAGAATGTATATTGTACTAGATTATGTGCAGTTTTGAATCTAGCAGACTGTCTTCAGAAGACATTCCGGTACCTCTTTCCTGTGTATTGGCCCCAGCTTTTCTTATTTTTCCCCATTCCTCCCTAGTTAAGACTAATAGGTCCATGACTGTTCTTGAAGAGGATGCTCCAAACCGGAGTCTGACTTATTGACTCTGGCTACCGTATGGGCATTTAAGCACTCTAACCCACATCGATCGATTGAAGAGACAGGATGTGGGCCAAACGCATCGGCACAGGATCGCTTCACACCGCAGTCAGGAGACAGATCTAATACAGACTACACATGCCCGGGATGCATGTGGCAGGTGGAGAATGTGCAAAGTGAATGCATCGGCCAGCCGAGAGTGTGGAATCAGGATCTGATGCATAAGCACAATGGGGCAATACGTGGAGAGTGAGGCTCAGTAGCAGCAGGCTGGATTGTGACACTCCTGAAGCTGTATTGACCTTCATATGTCTGGGGACTAAGCAGGGCGCACAGAACACCTGTTGCGTTATGTAGCGGCTGTGGCTCGCTTAAAGGAACAGTTCACAGGTGAGGCATTCGTTTTACCACCAGCATGTAGGAAGCATGTCACATGGGACTCACCCACTGTTGCAATGTCGTCTTGGCAAATCTTCGGAGTGAAGAAATGGTTGACCTACTTAATTCCTGCTCACACATGCAATTTGACTGTGTACTATGCCTCGCTGCTGGGTGTATGCCTCTGTGCTGCAGGCCGGTTCCTTATGTTCTCCAGTGATTTGCTGATTGTCCCTGAAAATCCACGAGTCAATCACTCCTATTTTGAGTAGTAACAGCAAGGGTTACCACTCCCTATCATGTTGTACACAATCGTAGGTGTGTGTGTTGTAGAAACCCATGTAGGTGCATGTGGCATAGTGCGGGGTCTGTGACATGCTGTGAAGATGTTTTATTTATGTTTATGGGAGGTATCCCCCTATACACACTGTCATTCAGCCTATCCCTCACCCATAAACCACGCCGCATCTTCACAAAGTCAGACTGCAGGAATTCTCTGTATCTGCATGCACCCCCACACACGAGAATGGAGGGCTCCTCCTTGGAAGTTGGCCCCGGTATGTATTATCTGCAATAGGGCTTTTTGTGTATTGCTGTTTACTGCTGCCAGTTGCTTCGAAACAAAAGGGAGAAAAGATGATTGGGAGGGAAAAGACTGAGGAAGGTGAGAGTGTCCGGGCAGGATAGCAGAATTGTGACCGGAGTGGGTCTTTAGGCACTAAATAGAATAGCAGCATTAAACGCAGTGCCAGCATTGTTTTGTACCCATATCTACCGAAAATTGCATTAACTGGAAAGGGGTATAGTAAGCAGGGACGTCATTTCACCAAAATGCCAGGGGTAGGAGAAGAGACATCACATGACCGTTGACCTATGATCTGATAATGTAATAATGTTGACATGTTATATGTTGTTGCTCAACTCTATATAGTGCCCACACCGAATGGGCTACCTACCTGTTGATGATTCCACTAAATTCTCTAGCCTCCTTCCCAAGGAGCCCATAGAGAATGAACAAACATAAGAATCAGATTCTCTCAAATATTAACTAATTGATTGTTCCAACCTAGATACTACACTCTGTACGTCCTTAATGTTGAATGTCCTATGTTTTTTGAAAAACAACAGTGTATTACCACACCAACTGCACGTAAAAATAAAACTTTATTCCAGTAAAACAGATTTTGTTACAATTCTGTCTCCACCCACGCATGGGGTGACCCACCCAGGCATATAGCAGTGGTCGCTCCACAGCAGATAGATCCACCTGACTTTGCTCATTCGTTGTTTTGATATCCTTGACCTATGATGACATCACAGGAAGTGATGTCATTTGACCCCACCCCGAAGTGATATCCCATGAAGCGATGGAACACGACCCTTCACCCCTTCAAAAAACAGGAAGTGGCATCACATTGCTTTGGTCCGAAGTACACTACGAGCAATACGGTTATGATATCACTATAATGTTATATACATTTCATACAAGAATGCATCACCATATGTATCATTAAGATCAGTGTGTATAGGCCCATGCTACCAAATTACTGTGAATGCAAGCAGACGTCCATGGCCAGATGATAATGATGTGTTATTATACATTACTTACACTTAAGCGCTTTATATAGAACAAATATATATACAATATCATCCAACCTGTGGTGGTACTCATTTATGACCTTAGAAGGATGAAAGGCTGTGTTGAGGTGTTTAAGAACAAACTAAATCAGTGACTCACCCTTTGAAGTGTGCCTGAAATAAACCGTTAATGAGTCTAGCATTTATTGTATAGAAACCCAGAAAGACAAATTATTTGTCATTCGTATTCTTTCTTATTCAGGGTCACTGCTGAAAGTGCTAGACTTGTGGATCCCCTGTGTTATTTTTTTAAGAGGCCTAAATAAGAAAGCCAGCCACTCCAGAAGCAAAGAGCCACATGGTGCTGCCCACAGCCCAGGAGCTTGCATTTAAATTGTTTTTTAAAAAAATGTTTTTGTTTTTAGGGCTAGCAAGGGAGACCACAGGGGTAGCAAGGGAGACCTCAGGAGTCGCAGTTGCGACCCCTGGAGAACCCTAAATGACATCCTTGATAGTAAGTTGTTAGGCAAGGTTTGTATGCAGTACCCTCTGGGACCACTACACACAACTAGGATTACAGGTGTAAGCTAAACTAACCTTTGGTATAAGTCTGTACCACACAGTTTTTGGTAGCGAATTGAGCAGCCAGGCTTATCGCAAGAGGGAATGTGAGCTTGTAAGGGTGTTACACAAACGTCTACAATAGCAAGTATTCAGATAGACACTTATACTCAAGGTTTCTTGGTAAAACAATTATTAATTTAATTTATTACACAATCATTTAGAAAGCATTCACTACAGGAGGCAACCAATATCACACAACAATTATACTACAATACTGATTACTAAGCAATTGCGCTCCCTTGAAGTCGGAGCAAAATAGCATTGAAGTAGGAGCAAAAAGGCATAAGTTGATAAAACCACTATTACAGTTACTTTAAAACAGTGCAAATAGTTTGAGTTCATCAGAGGAGTTGATTCAATCCAATAGATAGGCCAAAGTCAATGGACTAGTGTCTTGTATAAGTAAAAACAGTTCTGGTATATAAAAAGGAAAAGTCTTTGCAACGGTTCTTCGATGTAGTTCACGGAAGAAAGGTTTGTATGCCGCGGCACAAGCTGACTAGCCCTGCAAATTGCCAAAGTTTCACAAACATTTGCGGGGAGAGGTAAGTTCTCTCGGTCAGGTTTTTACAGTACCTTATATTGAAGAAAAAGATGCAGCTGAAGACTTCTGTTCCTGGCAGTTCCTGCAGATCTCGCTCTTCCTGAGCCTCAGTCATGGGGACAAGATGGAGGAAGTCGGGGGACTCCTGCACTGCACAGGGACGGATCACAAAGCTGGCAAATTGGCTAATCTTCGATTCCGGTTGCTGTTCTTCAAGCACACAAGCTGATGTCCTTCTTCCTGGTTAATCCTAACCAGCTCCGATAATGGTATCCAGGTGGCTTACGAGTTGATTGGTCCTACCAACTCACAGGAAGAAGTCGTCCTTGAAGGGCTTCTCTGTCGATGTGAACTTGGCGATTTAGACCTGCAGCAGGGTTCCACCAGGCAAACCAACGGTCCAGTAGTTGCAGCAGCCGTCCTCTTCCAGCTCGTCTTTGGTTCTTTCTTTCCAGTGGTCGACTCTGCCTTTCAGTCCAAGAGACTCGCCTTTTAAACAGTTTTCTCCCATTCATTCCAGCCTTGCTACCACTCACCCAGCAGGGAGGCTATCCTTGCCGGACAGTCAGCCAGCCAATCACGCCAGAATGCATTTGGGCCTCCTAGGAGACTAAGCACAGGGAGATTCGGGCACCTCTCTTACTTCCTGCCCGCACCAGACACTTGGCGCCAGAGGCAGTCTTCAGCCCTAAAGGCCGCCAAAGGCACCAAACCTAGTTGGGCGCGCAGAGACAAACTCTAGAAGGACCTTTCCAATAAGAAATGGTGAAAAAAGTAGACCGGGACCCGTTTAAACAAAGAGGGCTCAGACACTATCTCGAAAAACATGGCTCCCGTGATTTTTAGCTACCGGTGTTCGCGGTCGGGAATAATCATGGTAGTTTGTTGTAAAACCACTGCCACCAGCCATTTCGATAGGAAAGGGTAGCATTTGACTGCTACATGAGTTTCTAGACATAGGGGATACTAGGCAACCCCTCCAGCACTCTATTGTAAAATAGTGTGTGCTGGGTCTAGGAATTTAAAAAGACTAGTAAAGTCAATTTAACTTTACATTCTCTGGGAAACAGTAGTTTATGCCAGAGAAGGTATTTACACCTTGCGACAGCCTAGAGAGGCTTCCATGTGTCACTGCACTGAGGGTGCTGTGTGACACAAATAAATGATGGTGCCTATGGAGTTGTCTAAAACTCCATAACCAAAGAAATAAACACAGAAAAGAAACAGAATTAAAAAGTTCAAAGCCCCAAAGTTTAGCAAAAGAGCTGGGGGTCTCTAAGGTAGAGAGGAATTATTTTGAGAATTATTCCTAACATAAGTGTGGTGGGTTGGACGGAAATGAAATGGAATGGCATCACTGGCATTTTTACAGTCAGGATCAGTGAACTGGCATTTTCACATCGATCAAATAGGGGGCATAACCTCAATTGGAAGAGGTTCCTCTGCAGAACTCTTCTGAGCTTGAACCAATTGGGTTGAAACCAGGTCAGTAAACTGGCATTTTCATATACTTCCAATAAAGGGCAACGCTTTGATTGCAAGAGGTGCTTCTTCAGAGCGCTTCTGAGCGCCCCCTGATTGTGTTGAGGCCAGTATCAGTAAACTAGCGTGTCAATATAGTTCCAATAAAGGGAATAGCTTTGATTGCAAGAGATGCTTATTTAGAGCTCTTCTGAGCTTCCAGGATTGTTTGAGGCCAGTATCAGTAAATTAGCATCTTCCTATAGTTTCAATAAAGGGCAGCGCTTTGATTGCAAGAGGTGCCTCTTCAGAGCTCTTCTGAGCTCCCACTGACTTGGTTTGAGGTCAGTACCAGTAAATTAGCATGTTCCTGTAGTTCCAATAAAGGGTAGCGCTTTGATTGCAAGAGGTGCTTCTTCAGAGCTCTTCTGAGCTCCCGCGATTGTTTGAGGCCAGTATCAGTAAAGTACTGTGTTCCTGTAGTTCCCATAAAGGGCAATGCTTTGATTGCAAGGTGCTTCTTTAGAGCTCTTCTGAGCTCCCAGGATTGTTTGAGGCCAGTATCAGTAAATTAGCATCTTCCTATAGTTTCAGTAAAGGGCAGTGCTTTGATTGCAAGAGGTGCTTCTTCAGAGCTCTACTGAGCTCCCACTATTGTTTGAGGCCAGTATCAGTAAAGTAGTGTGTTCCTGTAGTTCCCATAAAGGGCAGCACTTTGATTGCTAGAGGTGCCTCTTCAGAGCTCTTCTGAGCTCCCACCGATTGGGTTTGAGGCAGATCTTTCCCAGATTCACGTATGTATGTAATTATTTGACTCTCCGCTGCTAGAAAAAAGAATCAGGCCAAGGGTGCAAATGTGAAACTAACTTATTTCTTCAAGGAAGCATGTGTTCTGTACAGTGCCCTCATTTAGACTTGATTTCATGACTGTGACATTGACATTCACTCTCACATTTGATATTAATTTGCAGAGATGGTATTTTTATCGCTAGTGAAAACCAGACAAACTCATAGACATGAGTCACGTTAATAATATTCAATGCATATGTAAAAAGATTCCAACCTTCTGTGAAAGATACCGAAATTAATAAAAGAGGTATGAGCTTTGCATGCAAATCCGATTTTGGTTAGTGGCTTAAAAGCTACGAAACGAAAGATGCCTAAAACAATTCTGAGACAGAATACAGAAAATAGTTCAGAAATCAATGTTCATATTTTACTTCTAAAAATGCGGGTAACTTATTTAGTTCTTTAAAACAAATGAAGCAGGGAATTGGGCACCTGGGAGCAGAAAGATCAATTTAGAATTCAATACATAATCACTTAAAACGTCAAGGAGATGTGGGTCTGTAAAGTCAAGGAGATGTGGGCCTGTGAAGTCAAGGAGATGTGGGCCTGTAAAGTAAAGGAGATGTGGGCCTGTAAAGTAAAGGAGATGTGGGCCTGTAAAGCCAAGTAGATGTGGGCCTGTAAAGCTAAGTAGATGTGGGCCAGTAAAGTCAAGGCGATGTGGGCCTGTAGCAGTATTTTAATAAACGATGAAGCCTAAGTTCATTTTTCGTTGCTGATATTCCCTTTCATTCACTGGTGAATGCTTCTGTGAACAAATTGTGCCTGACATAGTGAGTGTTTAAAATCTTGAATTTGGGAATGGTTTCAAAAATGCGTATTTCTATTGGGTAATAAAACTTAAGAAGCACTGCAATAATTGCACTCTATTGAAGAATCTGCAAACATTTGCTCTGCAGATGATTTGGACTACAACTCCCATCAGACCTAGCCATCAGAGTCAATGACAGGAAGAGGGCTCTTTCCGTGTTTGGCGGGCTAGACTGGTCTCACAGGCCCTGAACTTTTGCACTGGGGGACACTGTTAGTGGCCCCGCTCCTTCTTTACCATCATCATCATTGCGCTCTAAAGCGCCTGCTCGCCACAAGTTCATGCAGATGATTGAATTGGGTCCAGGTTTTGTGCTGTCACAGCACCACATAATACGAGCAATGCCTGGTGTACCACAATCCAAGACGCATTAGCCTCTGAAATAAACCTCCTACAAAAGAAAATTGACAGCAAAAAATCTCTCCTGGCCGGTAAAACTTCTCTTTCTCTTGACACCATCTCTACTATCGCCCCATCATGTATTCCCTTTCAATTCACCCCAGTCTCTAACAAAGAAATACTAGATACTATAAACAAATGCGAAGCCTCAAACTGTAAAGAAGATAAATTCCCGTCTCACCTAGTCAAATTATGTGCCCCGACCCACTCACCCATCATCACTGATTTGTCAACGCCTCCTTCAGCTCTAATATAGTCCCAGCCAGCATCAAAAAAGCGTGGGTTATACCCTTACTAAAAAAAAAAAAAAACTTTGACCCCACAATCCCGAACTCTACCGACCCATAACCACCGTCCCTTTTCTACTGAAAATCATTGATAAAATAGCTTACTCTCAGATCCAAAACCACTTAGAACACAATAAACTATTGGGGGACCGACAGTCAGGATTCTGCCCCAATCACAGTACAGAAACAGCATTAACCGATCTGAAGATCCAAATGGATGCCTCAAGAGAAGCTGTAAACGTTGCCTACTAATGCTACTAGATCTATCAGCGGCCTATGATTTGGTCGACCACGACAAACTTTGTGCCACCTTAGCCAATAACTTCAACCTGTCAAACAAGGCCACAAAGTGGATCAAATCCTTCCTCTCAGATAGGACCTCAAGGGTGGCCATAGACAAAGAAGCAGCCTATCTCATACCAGTCCCGCTAGGCGTATCACAAGGCTCCTGTCTATCCCCCATACTGTACAATGCCTACACCAAGCTACTTTTTGCAGCATTGGACGCTATGGGGGTCATCTATACCAACTTCGCAGATGACACGCAGATCCTGATCCCTCTAACAGGGAATCACGAGCAGGACACACTCCTCATAAATAAAATCTACTCACTAATCCAAAACTAGATGGCCAACAACAGCCTTTGCCTCAATGATGACAAAACAGAGTTACTTATACTAGGTTCTGCATCTAATATCGTCTCCCTACAGCACGATTACACATCCTTCATCATCGATGGCACCACAATCCCGGTACTCAAACAAGTGAAGACTCTTGGCATATACCTAGACGCCACGTTAACCATGTCCCAACAAATCAACTCACTAGCCTCCTCAACCTCCTACACAGCCAAACTCATCTCACTGAGCCGTAAATTCCTCTACGCAAAAAACTGTGTAACATTAGCTAGAAGCCTGACTATTGTAACGTCCTCTACCTAGGCACATCTAACACCAATCTAGCCAAACTCCAATTTATGCAGATCAAAGCCCTTTGAGCAGCACTAGGCATAAAAAAAATCGGACCCCATCTCGAATATCAGGAGATCCAACCACTGGCTCCCCATTCAAGCTAGAGTATTGTTCAAAACCCTCAGCATCACACATAAATGTATCACCAACAAAACACCAAAATATCTCCTTAACGCAATTAAGAAGAAACATCACACCAGACTCCTCAGATTGAATAACAGCGACAATCTTGACATCCCACACTATATAAGAGAAAAAGCAGGTGACAGTAGTTTCAAAGTACTCGCCTCCAGGCACTGGAATAACCTGCCCACTAATATCAAGATGGAAACTTCCTACCCATCATTTAAAAAGTCGCTAAAAACCTGGCTTTTTAATCAATTCTGACATGAATACAGACCTAACCCACATGCCATTGTATATAACCGCTAGAAAAATATTACTGTATTATCTCTGTTATTGCCTTATTATTTTCTAAGATTGTATTTGCCATTGTCTGTAACTACGTTGTGATACCTCAGGGTCTGGGCGTATAACAAAAGTAATACATAAATAAATACATAAATAAATAAATAGTTTCAATGGTTCTACGTAGTCCGTGCCAGGGGGATCTAACAAGGACCCGCTTGCCGATGTCCTCTTCTGCTATTGTATTCTACATACGGGTAACTTGGCGAGGATGAGGACTCTGGCAGCATTTTAATCTGTTGTAATGTTCCCAGCCAGTTCCTTGTACTCATTGCATCTGAGCCTATAAACGGACAGATGAGTCTCTTGTTTCTGTAGAGGAGGAGATACCCGTTTTCTCCCTAGTCCCTGCCCACTTGCCACCATTGTATTCGGATGACAGACGAGGTGCCAGGATAAGGAACCAATGCCTGAATCCTTCCAATGATCCTGTACCACGTAGAGTATATGACAGACAAAATGCACCCAGACAAACCTGCAGAGTGTACACTTAAGGTCACATAGTCGAGGAAAGTTACCAAGAAGGATGCACTTTGCCGAGCTCCCGAAATACAGCCATGAACAGAATGGATGTGCGTTTAAACAAAGTCGGACAGTAAAAGAATGGCATAAAGAATATATAAGAACCCATGCTGAAACTATATGAAATTAATTAAAAATGGGGATGTAACCGAAGCACTAAGAGAAACATGTACCCTACAATACAGTAATTATGAACACAAAGAAGAATAAAGCAGCTTGTGTCAATCAGCCCAGCTACCTCAAAATACGTGACCTGGATCTTAAAGTGAAAAGATGATGAATAAGTTATTTTCCATTGCAAAATAGAAGAGTACATTGGCTTAGAACCAAGAATGCTATTTCAAGAGATGAAGGCAAAGTACAAAGGGAGTTGTTGGGAAGGGGACAGCCCCATCGCACCCCTTTAGGCACTTAAGAGTGAGACGAGATGCATTTGAAGCACTATGATGGGCCACGGGGGAGAGGGCATGGTGAGAGGGACGCCTTCCCGTTTAACAGGACCCCTAGTACAGCATAAGGCATGAGCCGCATTGCTATAGTGTGTAGATATTAGTAACCATAGGTAGAAGGGAAGGCCTGCGCGGTAAATGCAGAATTATATGCACTAGGTCCAAACCCGTGAGACCACTGAAATCCCCAGCCATGCCGGAGCTCCCATGAGGACATCTCACACTCCCAACAGCCACAATGCCTATGCATTGTTCTAACAGTGTTGCAAAGATGTTCGAGAGGAATGTGCCCTACAAGACCGCAGTCACAAACCAGTACCTGGTGTGCATGTTATCTCACACTAGCCAAAGAATGACCCCTCCCATCCCCAGGCAAACACGAGTTATAGCCCATATAACTGACTAAAAATCAAGTCTTCTGAATTCCATTGGCACCAGATGTCCTTTAGCCACCAACCCCATAGTAACAAGTCCTGAGATGTTCAAAGTGTACCGAAAGGGTACATCCGTGAAGCGACAATCGTGTGATTTGTATTGTGAGGCGCTGGGAGGGACAAGTTCAAAATGCGCGTGGAGACCTTGGAGCCGGATGGCACGGATGGGAGTGAGTGAAATGTTTGTGTGAAGGTTAGAGTGCCCCAGAACCTCCTTTGTATCGGTCTTAAGGCCTGCCAAGTGCACAGTATGAGTGTTAAAATAGTTTTATGGTAGGAGTATAATTAATTTGTTTTCTGACCTTCGACATGAGCAGAAGATGAGCCCTGCAGCACCAACGTGATGGAAGACGGACAGACTGGGCTAGGACCAATAGACCAGCATCCCTTATGGATAAAGGTGGAACATGCAAAGGCGTTGCTAGGGGGGGCTGAGGGAGCTATAGCCCCGGATCTTTTGGTTGTAGACCCGGATAGAAGCTCAGGAGCTACAACCAAAAGACTAGCTAGCCCCGAGTCTCGATAGTCCCGACATTAGTGTAGCTCCGGATCTTTTCCAGACCTAGTAACACCCCTGGGAACATGTATAGGATCCATCCAATCAGCCGTGCTAGATTTTATTGAATGTTGTTGTGTCATTACAATGCTGTGTACCTTAAAACGTTTCTGCTTGTACTTCTCTTTGGCTGAACGTTCTTAGCAGTTCTTTGCTGTTGCTCTCATCTGGGTGTGAGATTAAAACTTGTTATAATTCCAAGATCGATTTGAGCCTTTCTTCCCCAGCGGGTTGTATTCTCTCTGGTTTGAGTGTTCAGGGGCTTGCCTTCAGAGTGTAATGAGCAGACCATGTGCAAGGTCATATTTCCCAAAGATTAGGAGGAACAAGAACATTTACATATGCCAAGTATTGGACAATTAAAAGGGCATGAAGTTTATATGGGGTAGAGCGAGTCTCTAAAGACATAGACGAGCAACTGCACCCAGCATATTTGAATCAAATGGTGTCTAATAGACCTTCAAAATGGACAAATTCATATGGGGCCTCATTACAAGCACCAGGGCAAAAATTGTCCTAGAGCAGAAAAGATGCATTTTCACAAAATGTTTGCACCATGGCAAAGTTTACACTAGTGCTATTAGCACTTGGGCAAACTTTGCCCTGATGAAAAAATGCATCAAATATGTATCTTTTTAGCACTTGGACAATTTTAGCCCTGGTGCTTTTAATAATCAAAACTACCCTGTTCTGGTGCAGTGGTTTTTTAATGTGTCCGAGTGTTTTTAAAAATAGAGCACACTTTGCCCTAGTACTAATACCGTGCACACTTTGCACTTGCACCGGTGCAAAGTTTCTTTAATCTGGCCCCAGGTACTTAATGTTTATGAGATACTTACAGATATTGAAAACAAAATAAGAAAACCCACAGGGGTCCCTAACCAAATGGAAATACCTGGGAATAACTCTACAAAACCACAAGCTGTTAAGGAAATCCTGGATGAACCTGAAACCACTCGTTAAAGGTACGTCAAATTTGGCAACACAAAAAAGGGCAACCTATTATTGGGGGCTCACCCTGTCCCTACTATTCTACCCGCTATGAAGGCTTGTGTAGGCGGGTGAAAGGTACCAAATGATTTAGGGTTCGAAGTGAGTGACAGACAAAGTGGGTCAAGGAGTTAGTAATCTGGCTAACAAACCAGCCCCCAATGTGACCAATATTTATGTCTATAATTCTATATGGTTAAACACACATTTTAACACTGTATTCCAAGAAATAAACTATTATAGATGTATCATTAAAAGCAAACAAGATAGGGCGTCATTATGACCCTGCCGGTCCGGAAACAAGGGTGCCGGTAAACTTACTGGCACCCTTGTTTCCGGACTGGCATATTACAGGTCTGCCTACCGGAGCAGCTGTGCTCAACATGTCTGACCCTGCCGGTCACAGCAGCCACGGTAGGCAGACCGGTCACAGAAGCAACGGTGCTGGTGTGTCTGTGTCCCCATTTCCTTATGGGGACTTATATTTTACCAGCACTTGACTTTCTTGGCCGCCGCATTTGTAATCTCCTGGGAAGTCAGGTGCTGGTAAATATTTATGGGTCTGGTGGCAACCTGCCGGTAGCACTAGCAGAGTTACCGCAGGACCCGTAATGAGGCCTGATTACTTCCAAAAGTCATAATCATCTTATAAAACATCTCCTAAAGTGCATGCATACCTTTCATGAGCAATTAATGGCCTTAACACAATAAAAACAGTCAAAAGTGTTATACCATCTTAATCATTCCTTCTTGAATGTAGCCGTATCAACAAATCTACAGAAGTAAAATAATCATACCAAACCTTTTAAGATTTCTTACCAAATGTGGTACGATGTGAAATTCAAAATCATGCCGTTAGCAGAGTACAGACACCCGAGAATTAATCTGAATGACATTTTTCAAGTTTAAAATGTAACAAGTCAGTACATGTCTTAGAATGTCCACTTCCATGTTGCAATACTGACATAGATGTTCCTGATAAGGGATTTTTATTTCCATTCTCCCAATCTAGAACTAGTAGGGAGAAGCTCCAGTGGTAGCTGCATGATACATTTTCTAAATTTTCAATTGTACAGTTTCTCTATGTACTTACCGTTAGGCAGAATCACCTGCAGTACCCTTTGGGAACACTACAGGTAATTAGGACTACAGGTATAAGCACAATTGCACCTTTGGTCCAAGCCTGTAGTACACAGTAAGGTGGTAGTGATGGCTGAGCAGCCAGACTTATCTCGAGAGTTTTAAAAGTGAGCAGTAGAACACTTTACACAAAGGACCAACAAATATAGTGATTCAAGCAAACACTTACTCAAGGTTTCTTAGTAAAAGAATATACATTTATTTACTCAATCATTTGTAAAACATTACACTAGCACAAGCAGCTCATTATCACACACTAATACACCACACAAATCCAACCGGTAAGTAAATGAACAAGATTAGCTCAAAAATGAAGTAGAAGCAAAATGGCACTTTAGATACTTAATAAAGGAGGGGAAAGACAAGATTATAAGAATAGACAGCCCAAATACATTCATAGGCAGGGCAAAGGGTTTCAGTTAAATACAACCAGCAATTTGTCTCAAAAGGCCTGGGCCAAAGTCAATGTTTCAGAGTCTCATGCATAGGATAGCATAGTTTTGGTATGTAACGGTTAAGTCTTTGCCACCGGTTTTTAAAGGATTTGGCTAGGCGAAAAGTTTGACGAATGTTAAGGGAAGGACAAGCCTTTGTAGTTGAGGGAAGTTTCACGCACGTTCTCGATGGCCGAAAAGATGTCTGGACCGCGTTTGCACAGTACCTTTTAAATGATGAAAGCTGTAGCTGAGGCAGTTGTTCCTGGCAGTTCGAGCAGATCTAGCTGTTCATGAGCTTCAGTTGTGGGGACAAGAAGGAGGACGTAGGGAGGTTCCTGCACTGACCAGGGAAGAGGCCGAAAGCTGTAGCAAGATGTCGGTTTAAGGTGTGAGTGCCTTAAAGTCCTCATGGTTTCCTTCATTCTGGCTATCCAGTTTTCAACAGCACTCTGAAGAAAATTTGACCAGAATAGGATCACCAAACTCAAGGGAAGAAGTTAACCTTGAAGGGCTTCTCTGTGGTCGGAGTTTCAAGTAATTCGGACTTGCAGCAGGGGTTCACCGGTCGTCCAGGAGTTGCAGTAGTTCTCTTCCTTCCTCTCCTCTTTGGTTCTTTCGTTCCTGTGGTTAACTCTGCGTTCCAAGTCCCAGAGACCTGCTTTTAAAGAGTTTCCCCCCCATTCATTCGGCCTGGCTGTCACTCACACAGCAGGGTGGCTGTCCTTGTCGGACAGCCAACCGGCCAATCACATGAGAGTGCATTTAGGTCTCCTAGGAGACTAAGCACAGGGAGTTTTGGGCACCTCCCTCACATCCTGTCCACCCCAGACACTCTGGCACCAGAGGAGGGCTTCAGCACAGAAGCCTGCCAAAGGGCACGAACAAAGGGACCAAATATGGTTTGGCGTGCAGGGACAAACACAAGAAGGACTTTTCCTAAAAGAAATAGCGAAAAAAGATGACCACAGTCTGTTTTTACAGATAAGTCTGGGGCGGCATGTTGAAAAACATGGCTACCCCTGATTTTGAGCTACCGTTGATAGCGGTCGTGAAAAATCACGGTAGTTGATTTAAACCACTGCCACCAGCCATTTAAACTAGGAAAAGGTAACATTTTACTGTTACAGGAGTGTTTTGACTCAGGGGAAGCTAAGCAACCCCTCCTGCACTCTATAGATAGGGTGTGCTGGGTCAGTAAATTTAAAGAGACTAGTAAAGTCAATTTAACTTTACATGCTCTGGGAGACAGTGGTCAGTCCCAGGGAAGGTACATAAACCTTGGGGAGTCTAAAAGACACCCCTGTGCCACTGCACTGAAGGTGCTGTGTGTCACACAGAAAATGATGATGCCTATGGAGTTGTTTTAAAACTCCATAACCAAAGAACACAAAAGTAAAACACATTGAAAATGAAAAGTTCAAAGCCCCAAAATATAGCAAAGGAGCTGCAGGGCTCTAAGGTTGAGGGAATTAAGCACTTGTGTGAGAAATCTCCCTAACAGTTACATAAAGCATTAACAGGAAAGCTTTGTTTAACATATAGCGAATATTTAGGTTTCATACCTAATACTACTGGATTATTATTGCTATCCCATATTATTGCTAGTTCTTAATCATCGTATCCACCAATGCAACCTTGATGTCTTCCTCTTGCACAAACCCAATGTCTTCAAAGAAGGAAATGTTATCCTTTATCCATTCTCCCAAGGTGCTAGTAGCGGAAAACAAATTCAATAATCCAGGATAATTTGCAAACATGGATTCTGGATTGTTTTTTTTATTTTTCAGATAACATTTCAACAAAAACGATACCACTGACAATTTTACTTCGGGTGCATAAATATGTTATCCCCATTTCACAATGTATTGCTTCAACTGATGTAGATTCGGGTAATCCTAGTGACCTATGGCATAATGTTCCTTCTAAAGGTTTAACTATTCAGGGCCTGATTCACAGAATGTTTTTCTATTGAACCATTTTAAAACACGTCTGTGAATCAGGCCTTTAGTCTCTTTATCTGTAAAAACCTGTAGTATATATAGTGCACTTTTATATTATTTCAACAACCCTTCAGTCAAGCATACAGCTTCTTATTTAAGAAAATTGGGTGCAGCATTGAATTTTCCTTCCACTTTAAGGCTAATGTTTTTTTTCCCAGCTCGGAAGTTGTCAGGGTATTTGTTATACGTTGCAGCATGAATACTCGCCACAGGACCCACTGCTTAAGCTGTAATGACCAATCACATAAACTGTAATGATAACTATGCTTGTACTTATCTGTAATGTGCCAATTACTGCTACCTTGACCTCTGTAACTAAGGTCATGCAAGTAACAGCGCCTCAATGCCTTTGGGCTGCTTGCGCGCTATATAAATATAAATAAATAAATACATAAATATTAATACCCAAATAAAAATACCCGCGAACCACCTCTGTGGTCTTCAATCTTCCAAACAAACTTATTCTGATTTCCATCTCTGAAGTTCTAAGGGTATTCATTATATGAATACCCAAATACACATACGCGTGAACCACCTCTGTGGTCTTCAATCTTCCAAACAAAAGTATTCTGATTCCTGTCATTCGGGTATATCATCATGATTTTAGTTTTCTTATGATTGATGACTAGACCATTGTCCGCTGAATGTCTACGTAGGCCGTCTATACTCTTCTGCAATCCTATTTGACTTCTGTGAAGTAGGATAGTGTAATCTGCATAGGCATGACACATGCTGGCTCCCTACTCGCTATGGAACGTTATGACACTTGTCTAGTGCTTCTCCCAAGTCTGCCACATAAACATGATGGGGGCTAGAGGACAGCCTTGTTTCAGTCCATGGTTGGTATTCATACCCTTACTTAGCTGCCACTCTTGCTTTATTTTCCCTTGTACCTTGATATCAGAAAACAGCTTTTTTAGGAAATGCAATATCACCGAGGGCAGATTCCACTTTTTGTTTGGCCCATAATGTCTTGCAGTTTACTGTGTCGAATGACACTATATAATCTATAAATCACAGATAAAGGGCACCTACTTTGTTCTTCAAGTTGGTGCAAATGAAATATAATAAAGTCCATAAATTGGAAAGAGTGCCCACACCCCTAATCCCCTCCTGAATCCAGATCTGTTAGGAGTTGATTCTCTTTTGTCCAGACATTAAGTTCTTGCAGGAGTAATTGGGAAAAGAGCTTGGAGCTGGTAATCAACATTGCAACTAAGCGGTAAATCAATGGATTGTCCCTAGGTCCCATTTTGAATATTGGGATCAGGATAGAGAACTTCCAGCTACATGGTATGCATCCGTGTCTTTTGTTATATAATATAATCTATCCAGCATAAGGGCCCATTTTGTAGGATCTTAGAAGAACCCTAGATGGTTTTATCTTTTCTATCATTCTGTCCAAGTCTTCTACTGTGTGCTGTAAGCTATCATTTACCAATGCAGAGAGCAATTCTTCCTCATTAGCTAACTCAGTATAGTATATATAGTATAGGCTGCCGATATGGCATTTATTTCTTTTATGTCTATTGTGGTTTTGGTATGGGATCTATGAAACTAGAAGAGTCTGTACTGCATAAAGCAAAAATACAAGGAACCATTGTTTCATTGAGGTGGACGATTTATACCTTTTGACAACATTTTTATCTAGTTTTAAGTTTTGTTATAGTGTCCAGTTGATGGTGGGTTCCCAGATACCCGTTATAGCCTTCTTTATATTATTTTTTAGTTGGTTTCTTTCCCCCATAATAATAGTGTCAAAATATTTTCCATTCACCAATGGCTTGAGACATTTTTTATTTTTATTTATCTCAATGTGATTTTTGGTTTTAGCTACAGTCCACTTAAAATCTTCCCATTTCAAATTCTTTGACAAGAAGATCATAAAGGAAAAGATTAGCTATTGAACATTTCTATATTGCATTGCATTCAATTATTTCTATTTCCCCATTGTTAATACTAACATTCCCTGCTAATATGTGTGTGTCCCTGTGTGTATGTATGATCACTTGCTGTTGTCGGGATAATCTGAAAATGTCCAATGATTTCCAATAAGGCATCTGGAAACAGGTCATAATCAATCAATCAATGTATATACCGGCCCATGTGTCCAGGTGTAATGAGTAGAAGAAGAGGCTCCATTTGTCGTATACAACTGTAATAGACAATGGCCCTCATTACAAACCCAGCGCTAAACCATGGCGCTATTAGCACCATGGTTGGTGCCGGTGTTGTAACAAGTCCGCCATGGTGGAATGGGGAAATACCGCCCCATTCCAAGGTTGGCGGGGCGGTATTTCCAAATTTCACCATGGCCCTTCCCCATTCCCATTTTCGCCCCATAGGGCTCAATGGGACTGGGGAAGGCTCTAAGTACAGTACTGCAAATTGCGGTACCGTAATTAGCACTGAGGTCCCTTTGCGGCACCCTACTTTAATGGCTGGTAAAACCAGCCGTTAAGGTCTGGTCCCGCAAAGGGACCTCGTAATCAGGCGTTAAGGGTTTAACGGCGCCGACACCTTTTAAGGCACCGTTAAACCCTTAACGCCAGGGTCATAATGACCCCCAATGTATGTTAATGAAAGTAGTCCATCCAAGCACATGATCAACATAGTCTATGCCAAAACTCCATGATTGTTTTTAGTCACCGGAAGATCAAGCAATTCTCCCTTTGTCATGGACAAAAATCTTTGATAATTTAGATCACCCCTGATCGTAAACAAATCTATTGGATCTTCTGTTGCTCAATCGTTCAAGATATTATCTACCGCTTCAATAATCTCGGAAGTGAAGTAGTCGCCCGGAGAGTTGTAGACGTTTAAAATGAGAACCATCCACTCTCCTTGTTCAACTGGCAAAGTAATAGCAGCAGTCAAAATGTAAGAGCGTTGATGAAAGGGCTCATATTCAGTCAATAAAAGGTCCTTTTTAGCTCCAATCATTAGGCCTTCACAAGGCCTACCCCTCAGATTACATTTGGCAAGTTTCTGTATAATCTGGTAACCATTCAGGGCAAATATAGCAGCCTTGTTTACTGTAAAGTAAACAGATCTGCCAACATAGAACAGTCTGTGGTGAAAGATCTAAAGCCTCAGGTGTTCCAAGATATGGCCACAAGTTGATGCTCAACCAATGTTTTTAGTCAAGAAACAGCATCAAGATCTTCTTCTGTGCCCAGAAAGTTCCATTATAAGTCGGCATGTTGGAGTTAGAATGTAATGCTGTATTTTTTTTTGGACCAAAATATATATTTCAGAGCCTGTAAAATGTAACTCCTTCTCTTATGCTGGATGTATTTTATTATACTCCTTTCTGGGACCCTTCTCAACTATTCTTTTAAATTCATAACCCAATTCTGAAAAACCCACAGAGCAGGAAGCATTTAGTTTAGTAATACATGAAGGAACCAGATGGATTATCAGCCAGTTCAAATCCATCGCTGTAGTAGGAATTTCCACCAGTGTCATATCACTGGAGGAAATTGTTTCCTGTTGGGGCAATCGATGTATCAATTACAGAAGGTATAGCCCAATTTTAAAAAAGATGCTATTTGCCATTGCAAAAGCGTCAAAGATTTTGATTTTCATTGAAGGCTGGCCTTTCCCATTGAGCATATCTCATAAGCATTCCACCAGGGGGGTACTCCACCTTGAGCATGGGGACAGTATTTGTGTGCAGTTATTCAGGGGGGACTAAATAGACCCCCTTTGAGTCCCTTTGGTAGGTCGACTCCACTTGCTGTGTCGAATTAGAATGAATGGCCCTCAGTAGGTTAGTAGTTGAAAGAGGGGAAGGTCTCTTATTTAACCAAACAATCAACAAGGGATCCCTTCCTATTTTTGTTTCTCCTTTTGCTTTTTTCTTCCTACTCTGCTCCTCATCTAGCACCAGGCAAAATCATTTCTGGGTTTAGTGACATATTAACTTTATTGAAGATGTTTCTCGTCAGTTTACCCTTTTTCATGGCATGGGCAGTCGCTGGAGAGGAAACTGGTTCCTCTTCATTTATAGTTAAAATTGGATAATTTGCATAGTTTAATGTTCTGGGCTGAGAAGAAGTATTGCTTATGGCAGACCGCTCATCAGGCCCCACCTTTTTATAATTCCCTTGCTGTATTTCTGCATTGACAAATCAACTTTCATTAAAAAGAACCACGCCCACTTACTTGGTTAAACCATCCTTTAGGACCTGGTGCTCTCTAAACAAACAGGGTAATTCATGGAAATTCGCACAAAAGTGTCGCACGCGGCTGGCGCACAGCGTGCCCGTGCGAATGTCTGAGCCAGCCACGTGCGATAAAATCAATTTCCGCGCATAGCGTATTCATGGATTCTCGCCTCCAAAAGCGGACGTGGCGCAGAGTGGCACAGCGACCCTGCAGCAGCGCCAGTTACGCCCCCAAGAACGCCTTCGCGCAAGGAAAAGCCATCAAGATCGCAAAACCATCGCAAAGGGCTGCGACAACCCTGTACCAGTTTACCGGACTGACAAACAGCAAACGCAAAGCGGGGAACGTGTATTACGGGTTTCGAGAACACGCATGCGCGAGAAGTTTCACATGCGATCTGGCCTGGGGGAGCGTGTGCGTGTATTCCAGGGGTGCGCGAGAAGTCTCACACGCGATCGGGCCTGGGGCAGCGTGTGCGTGTATTTCAGGGGTGCGCGAGAAGTTCCACACGCGATTGGCCTGGGAGCGCATATTTCAGGGGTGCGCGAGAAGTTCTACACACGAACGTGCTGGGCGTGTGTATTTCGGGGGTGCGCGTAAAGTTCCACACGCGATCTGGCCTGGGGGAGCGTGTGCGTGTATTTCAGGGGTGCGCGAGAAGTCTCACACGCGATCGGGCCTGGGGGAGCGTGTGCGTGTATTACAGGGTTGCGCGAGAAGTTCCACACGCGATTGATCTGGGCACGTATTTCAGGGGTGCGTGAGAAGTTCTACAAGCGATCATGCTGGGCGCATGTATTTCAGGGGTGCACGTGAAGTTCCACATGCAATCTGGCCTGGGGGAGCGTGTGCGTTTATTTCAGGGGTGCGCGAGAAGTCTCACACGCGATCGGGCCTGGGGGAGAATGTGCGTGTATTTCAGGGGTGCGCGGGAAGTTTCACACGCGAATGGCGTGGGTGCGTGTATTTCAGGGGTGCGCGAGAAGTTCCACATGCGATTGGCCTGGGCGCGTGTATTTCGGGGGTGCGCGTGAAGTTCCACACGCGATCTGGCCTGGGGGAGCGTGTGCGTGTATTTTAGAGGTGCGTGAGAAGTTTCACACGCGAACGGGCTGGGTGTGTGTATTTCAGGGGTGCGTGAGAAGTTCCACACGCGATCGTGCTGGGCGCGTGTATTTCGGAGGGGCGCGTGAAGTTCCACATGCGATCTGGCCTGGGGGAGCGTGTGCGTGTATTTCAGAGGTGCGCGAGAAGTTTCACACACGAATGGCCTGGGTGCGTGTATTTCAGGGGAGCGCGAGAAGTTCCACACGCGATTGGCCTGGGCGTGTGTATTTCGGGGGTGCGCGTGAAGTTCCACACGCGATCTGGCCTGGGGGAGCGTGTGCGTGTATTTCAGAGGTGCGTGAGAAGTTTCACACGCGAACGGGCTGGGTGCGTGTATTTCAGGGGTGCGCGAGAAGTTCCACACGCAAACGTGCTGGGCGCGTGTATTTCGGAGGTGCGTGTGAAGTTCCACATGCGATCTGGCCTGGGGGAGCGTGTGCGTGTATTTCAGAGGTGCGTGAGAAGTTTCACACGCGAACGGGCTGGGTGCGTGTATTTCAGGGGTGCGTGTGAAGTTCCACACGTGATCTGGCCTGGGGGAGCGTGTGCGTTTATTTCAGGGGTGCGCGAGAAGTCTCACACGCGATCGGGCCTGGGGGAGAATGTGCGTGTATTTCAGGGGTGCGCGGGAAGTTTCACACGCGAATGGCGTGGGTGCGTGTATTTCAGGGGTGCGCGAGAAGTTCCACATGCGATTGGCCTGGGCGCGTGTATTTCGGGGGTGCGCGTGAAGTTCCACACGCGATCTGGCCTGGGGGAGCGTGTGCGTGTATTTTAGAGGTGCGTGAGAAGTTTCACACGCGAACGGGCTGGGTGTGTGTATTTCAGGGGTGCGTGAGAAGTTCCACACACGATCGTGCTGGGCGCGTGTATTTCGGAGGGGCGCGTGAAGTTCCACATGCGATCTGGCCTGGGGGAGCGTGTGCGTGTATTTCAGAGGTGCGCGAGAAGTTTCACACACGAATGGCCTGGGTGCGTGTATTTCAGGGGAGCGCGAGAAGTTCCACACGCGATTGGCCTGGGCGTGTGTATTTCGGGGGTGCGCGTGAAGTTCCACACGCGATCTGGCCTGGGGGAGCGTGTGCGTGTATTTCAGAGGTGCGTGAGAAGTTTCACACGCGAACGGGCTGGGTGCGTGTATTTCAGGGGTGCGCGAGAAGTTCCACACGCAAACGTGCTGGGCGCGTGTATTTCGGAGGTGCGTGTGAAGTTCCACATGCGATCTGGCCTGGGGGAGCGTGTGCGTGTATTTCAGAGGTGCGTGAGAAGTTTCACACGCGAACGGGCTGGGTGCGTGTATTTCAGGGGTGCGTGTGAAGTTCCACACGTGATCTGGCCTGGGGGAGCGTGTGCGTGTATTTCAGGGGTACGCGGGAAGTTTCACACGCGATTGGGCTGGGTACGTGTATTTCAGGGGTGCGCGGGAAGTTTTACACGCGATTGGGCTGGGTGAGGGTATTTCAGGGGTGCGCGGGAAGTCTCACACGCGATTGGGCTGCATGCGGGTATTTCAGGGGTGCACGAGAAGTTTCACACGCGATTGGGCTGGCTATGTGTATTTCAGGGGTGCACGGGAAGTTTTACACGCGATTGGGCTGGGTGCGGGTATTTCAGGGGTGCACGGGAAGTTTCACACGCGATTGGGCTGGGTACGTGTATTTCGGAGTGCGCGGGAAGTTTCACACCCGATATCAGCAGGGTACGTGTATTCCAGGGGTGCGCTGGAAGTTCCACACGCGAATGTCCTGGCTACGTGTATCTTGGGGTGTGCGGGAAGTTTCACACACAACATCAGCAGGGTACGTGTATTTCAGGGGTTCCGTGGAGTACTACACGTGAATTGGCCATGTGGGTCCTCCCAGGTGTTCGCTCCACAACCTCCACGGCCCCTGCAGGCAGCCCACACGACGGGGACTAGCCTGCACCCCCACTCGTCCCCCTGCACCTCCACCCCCCAGCACAGTGGGGCACCTGCCAGCAGGCCCCCACTCATGTCCAACTCATGTTCCCCTGCACCCCCACCCCCCAGCACTGTGGGGCACCCTCCACCAGGCCCCAACTCATGTTCCCCGGCACCCCCACCCCCCAGCACTGTGGGGCACCCTCCACCAGGCCCCAACTCATGCTCCCCTGCACCCCCACCCCCAGCACTGTGGTGCACCCTCCACCAGGCGCCAACTCATGTTCCCCTGCACCCCCACCCCCCAGCACTGTGGGGCACCTGCCAGCAGGCCCCACTCATGTCCAACTCATGTCCCCCATCACCCCCACAACCCAGCACTGTGGTGCACCCTCCACCAGGCCCCAACTCATGTTCCCCTGCACCCCCACCCCCCAGCACTGTGGGGCACCTGCCAGCAGGCCCCCACTCATGTCCAACTCATGTCTCCCATCACCCCCACCCCCCAGCACTGTGGTGCACCCTCCACCAGGCCCCAACTCATGTTCCCCAGCCAACATGTCATCACAATCTAGATCCCTGGTCCCTATGGTCAGCCTCCAAATGCAAAACACCCACCCGAGTATTGCATCCACCCACTTAGAAATGGCAATAACATGATAGAACACCAATTGCAAGTTTGAAAACGAACACATGTCCCTCACATACACCCAATGGGTGTCAGTGAATCTCAAAACCCATATCATGATATGCATGAAACCAATGAGATGATACTACACATTGAAGTTTGATCAAGAAATATGTATTAAAGGAAACATAAATTGAATCAAAAATAAACAAACAGAAATGGGAATGTAAAAAAATAAAAAGAAGCATGTCCGTGAAAAAAATGCAAAACCAAAAATCATAGTCCAAAGTCACAGTCCACAAAAGAAAATCCTATGGAAAATAATAATCGAAAGCCATTGCTCCATGGGTAAATTGTAAAATAAAAAGAAAATCAGTGAACTATGTACAGATGAACAAGCCAGGGTCCATGATCCCAACAAAAGAAATGAAACCTATCTAACAACACTACCTAATAAAAAAAAACTATATACAAAAATGTGGCCCATTGTCCAAAAGGTCCAAAGAAAATGCAAAAACAAAGGAAACCTAATAGTAACTACAGAACTATGTACAAGGGCAGCGGGCTAGTCCAACGGCTCACTTTTGGATGTTCCGGGCCAGGGCATCATCGAACTCCTGCTCAATGTCCCGGAGGCGGTCCTCCTCCATGGCCCCGAGGGTCCGCAGGGCCGTCGACGTGTCTACCTCCAACCCCCTGCGGATTGCCTCGAGGCACTCGGCCCGCCTCAGGGCCCTCCGCATGGATTTCTCCGCCCTGACCAGTGTGAGCCGTGCCTCTTCCGCCCGCTGCCGCTCCGCATCTATGGCGTGGCCCAACCGCTGCCACACGGAAGACACTTTCTGTCCTGGGTCCTCCTGCCCTCCGGCCGATGCCTGCCCCTCCGATGTCGAAGGCCCCGAGCCTTCATGGCTCCCACCACGTTGCTGCTGCTGCTGTGCTTCTGCCCGTGCACTGCCTCCTGCTGCCTGCACATCCTCCGCTGGCTGGTGTGCAGTCGTTGATGTGGCCACCCCTGCTGGACGTCCAACTCCCGACTGTGGCAGGGATGCCTCCTCCACCAGCCTGGCCGCACCGTCAGAGGCAGCTCCACAGGGCACCCAGGTGACTGATGGTTGGGAAGATGGCACGGAGGACGACTGGCGCATAGGGGGTTCAGTGGAGGAGGGGGTCGCAGCAAGCCCCATCAAACGGAGGAATTCGGCCTGGGTGACCTGTCCCAGTAGGCCGACGCGGTCAACGAGCCATTCGAGATGACGTGCAGTGTCCTCATGAAAAGACTGCAGGTCACCTTGCATGGCCCGTTGACGCAACGCCACACCAATCAGGAAAGGCTCAACCCGGACCCAGATAGCCACGTCCGCAGGCAGAGGAAGGCCAGTTGTCGTGAGCTCATCCCCTGCCTGAAAACGGGTCTGGACGTAAGCATCCCTGCTGGTGCAAGATGATGAAGGGACAGGATCAGGGACAGGATTGCACACAGGCAACTCCGCGGCGACCTGTGCTGCCTCCTGTCCCTGGTCCTGCACTGCACCACTAGCACCAGTGGAATCCCCACCTCCAGATCCCATCTCTGTTGCTTGCACAGCCTCCTCCTCCACCAAACCCCCCACCAACCTGGATGACTCCGTGCCATCTTCCCCCGGCAGCTGCGGCCTGGGATGCGGCACCGGACTCCTCACTCCCCGACGAGATCACAACCTGGGAGGGGAGCCGGGCCTTGGGTCTCCGGCTGGCGGTGGGATCCCCGCCGCTGTGCTCCACCGCACCTTCTACGCCCTCTTCACCAGTTGACGCTGCAGACAGGGAGAAATAAAACACAGGTATCAGGGCACTGTACAATGGACACATACACACATGACAGTTGTACATGAGTGGCATTGTCAAACCTCAGACATGCCATCACAATCCCCAACACACATGTCATTTCAACTCGCACACATGAGCCTTACCACAGCCATATCGCAACTGCCAGCACCATCCATACACATACAAAAGCATGAGCAGGCGAAGCTGAGCCAGACATCACATGCAACACAGGAAGTGCACTACACATGTACACACACCACCACACTTGCATGCATGTGTACACCTCTGCCAAGTGTCGCAGTGTTCAGATGGGCATCCATGTCACATCTGCCAATCAGGCTTCCACATCCCGCTGTCACATGCATCCATGTTGCATCACTGTTGCACCCTTGTCAAATACACACAAATGCACATGTACACAGTGCTGATACATGCAGCTGAAAACAACATACATGCGTGACATCACGAACATGTCTACTTACATACACATTCATCCAAACATGTGTGCCACACAACTGCATTTGGCATGCAAGCCTACACACACAAGCACCATCCATGTCTCACACATTACAGCCCTCGCATGTGTTAGCCTCACGGCCCTGTACACCCCCACCCATACTCGACCCCATACAAACAGATGTGCAACCTGCACACTACTGAAACATCACCACACGCACAGCTCACAATCAGGATGCATGTACACTTACCGCTCGACTCCAGACGGGTCTGCCTCTCAAGGACCTGGACGTGGAGCGCTGGGGATATGCGTTCCAGGACCCTCATCTGATCTTCCGACAAGTGGCCCCGGCGCCCCTTAGCATCCACTGCCTTCAAGAGGTGCCAGGCCTTGTTCAGGGTCCTGGACCTGAAGTCCTCCCAGCGCTTCTTGACATGTTGGAAGTCGCGGACTGCCACCCCCTCCGCGTTGATGGCAGTCACGATGTCCGTCCAGATCCGAGTCCGTCCTTCCTTGTCGGCGCGGGAACTTCCGAAGAGGGCATCATACTGCCCCAGGACTTGCTCCACCAGGACACAACTTCCCTGGCACTGAAGCTGGTGCCCCTCTGCCTCACTGGCCAGGGGTTGTCAGTGGTGCCAGATGTTGCAGTTCCCGACATGACAAGCCCAGAGGCAGGAGTGGGTGGGCAACTGTGGCCCGGGGCTGGGCTGTGGAGCGATGGAATCCCAGTCGGGAGTCTTCGGTTCCAGCAGGGGGGGTCACAGCAACAGCACCCCTGGGTGATGTGCAGGCAGCAAATGGCAGGGCACGTGAGCAGCAGGCAGTCAGGCAGCAGCAGATGGCAGGTGGGAGCGTGCTCGGGGCTCTGGGGGGCAGTAATTCGGCCTTCTGGGCAGGAGCGTGGTCTTCCGTGTGCTTACGTGTGGCCAGCTTGATACGGAGTGATTTGGCACGTGAAAATTCTGCACGTCAGCGTGTAATTCGAGGAAAGGCCCTTAGCGCGTAAGCGCGTCTGCACGCATACGCGATTTCATTGGACCAAAGGCCCTTAGCGCATAAGCGCGTCTGTGACGTCTCGCGCACGGGCGTTGCCCTGGCAGGGCTTGGAGATCCCATGTGGATTTCCATTGCTCTGTATGTGCTTTCCGAGGGGTGCGGTGCGTGTGTTTTCCAGGCGTTGGGGTTCACACGCTATTACTTCACAGCGGGTGGGTGTTGGCTACGCGCGTGTGAAACTTCCCGCGCACCCCCGAAATACACGCACACGCTCCCCCAGGCCCGATCGCGTGTGAAACCACCCGCGAGCCCCTGAAATACACATACCCCGCTCCCCCAGGCCCGATCGCGTTTAAAACCACCCGCGGGCTCATGAAATACACGTACCCCGCTCCCCCAGGCCCGATCGCGTTGGAACTTCCCGCGCACCCCTGAAATACACGCATACGCTCCCCAAGGCCCGATCGCGTCTGAAACTTCTCGCGCACCTCTGAAATACACGCACACGCTCCCCCAGGCCCGATCGCATGTGAAACTACCTCTGAAATACACGCGCCCAGGCCAATCGCGTGTGAAACTTCTCGCACACCCCTGAAATACAACCACCCTGGCCATTCGCATGTAGAACTTCGCGCGCACCCCTGAAATACATGCACACGCTCCCCCAGGCCCGATCGCGTGTGGAACTTCTCGCACACCTCTGAAAAACACGCACACGCTCCCCCAGGCCCGATCAAGTGTGTAACTTTGCGCGCGTGTAGTACTTTGGCGCACATTTTTTGCCTGCGCTGGGACACTACCGCCTGCTTTCGTGTGGCGGACATGTATGGGCCTGTGCGCGTCTTTGGCCATGCGCTGTTTTTCCCTATTCCATTCCATGAATACGTGTTGTAGGCGAGTGTGTGGGCGTTCCGCGCACTTGCCTCCTGTACTTCCCCCGTGACGCCCACATTTTCACGAGTTGTTCCCCATTCTGCGTGTAATGCCCCGTGTTACGTCTACTTTTGTTATGTGCGCCGCGCTATGTGCGAATTCGCTGTTGCCTTATCGCACAGCGTTCGATGACCTGTGCGCCAGCGTGCACCGCGCACTTTTTCAGCGCACATCCAATATTTTTCTCACGCACGGACTTCCATGAATCGAAGTGTGCTGGTTTCCCTGCGATTTTCGCACTTGCACTGCGATTTTCGCTCTTTCACTGCACGTTTTCGCACGCTTGCGCACATTAGATCCATGAATCAGCCTGAAAGTGTCACAAAGAGTAAACAAGGCTTTTAGGATTAGGATGGTCATACGCATCCGACGAATCGGAGGAGGAGAAAGATGAATTGTGTTCAGGTGAAGAAGCATTTTCACAAGGTCCCTTGACTTAGAAAAATTGATGGAGGGACATAAAGTAATTTTCTCATCATTTTCAGCATTGCCAGCGGCCGACTCGGCCTGCACAGCTCGTGTAGTCTTAACGTCTCACATTGTTATGTTATGTTAGCTACATTTCTAAAGTGCAGCCTTCACCAACAAAAGCTTCATGGTGCTGAGGAGGTAGGAACTGTACAGTGAGCGGAGAAACACAGCCAGGCTCAGCCTGTGAACACAAAAGTCTTCAGGATACGCAGAAAGGACAGATGGTCAGAGCAGGGACATCATTTGGGGGTCAACAGGGGTCACATTTGCGACCCCTGAGATCTCCCTTGCTACCCCTGTGGTCTTCCTTGCTACCCCTAAAAAAAAAAAAAATTAAAAACACTTTTATTTAGGTTTTACTTTAAAAAAAAAAAAAAGTAAGATCCTGGGCTGTGGCCAGAGTCATGTGACTCTTCATTTTTGGAGTGCCTGACTTTCTTGTTCAGGCCCCTCAACAAAAAAAAACGGGTTCCACAAGTGTATCACTTTGAGCAGTGACGCTAAATAAGAACGAATAGGAATAACGCATAATTTGTCTTTCTGGAATTCTATCCAATAATTGCTAGACTCATAAAGGTTTATTTCCAGGCACACTTCAGGTGGTGAGTCACTGATTTAGCCTGTTCTTAAACACCTCAACTCAGCCTTTCACCCTTCTGAGGTCAATAAATGAGTACCAACACAGGTTGGGTGATAGTGTATGCATATTTGATATATATAAAGCACTTAAGCTTAAGTACTATATAATAACATATTATCATTTGGCCTTGGACGTCGGCTTGCATTCACAGTGATTTGGTAATATGGTCCTATACAGACTGATAGTAACAATACATATGGGGATCCATTCTTGTATGAAATGTATCTAACATTATAGTGATATCACAACCATATTTTCCGTAGTGTTCTTAGGAACAGTATGTGATGTCCCTTCCTGTTTTGTCAAGGGGTGAAAGATCGTGTTCCATCGCTTCCCGTGATGTCACTTTGAGGTGGGGTCAAATGACATCACTTCCTGTAATGTCATCACTTCCGCTGCCCCTGGCATTTTGGTGAAATGACGTCCCTGGGTCAGAGATCTCACAAAAGGAGAACATTGCAAGTTGAGACACAGGTTATGCGAGTTTTTGTTCATTGGTTTCAAGTCCGATGTTGCAAATGCACCTTCCATTTCGGCCATAATCGTATCTGTATTAGTCCTCAGATCTATAGAGGGATTAAGATGTATAGATCTGGGTTAAAAAAAAAATTACGTGAAAAAAAAGAAAAGAAAATCTTTTTATTTTTTCTTGGCCTGCAACAGTCACCTCTCGTTTCTCCCCGAGGACTCTAGGACACTTAGCGGCGCAGCGTTTGTATGCAGTTTCCTGTTATTATTCCTTTTGCTGGAGCCGTTGCAGGGCAATGCGCGGTTACAGGCAGCTCAGACAGCACCACAGAGCTGGTATTTCTTAGGCACAGCCGGCATCAGGCTTATGAATCACGAAGCTATTAATATGCAGACAAAACGTGCGTTTTATTTCTGAAGCAGTGCTTTTCAGTGTTAAGTAGACGCTCAAAGTTAATTATGAACACTGGTTCAAATGCATGCGACGATAGTACAAAACAGCTTGTTTTCTCTTCCTTGTAGGGACCAAAGACTGCTGACAAACTGCAGACCACCGCAGATGACTTACCACGTGCCACTTCACCGCGCCATGCTCCGCGCAGCACATGGCTTTTTGTAGAGAAAGCAAGGTGTGCTGCAACAAGGCTCCGCTTTCCAAAAGGAAATGAACAGCAGACTTCAGGTAATCTTCCATTGCAGACTACTTACACCCAGCCACTTAACCAATACTGCAAGGGATATCATAGATCTGACCACTAGCAATGTTGATGCAAGGAAGGAGGCTCCCTTGATGTTAGTTGCCGCGAGTCTCTGGCGCCAACTCAAGAGCCAAACCATCAACAACTCTAATAAGCCAAGCAGCACTGCTTTTGGTGATGCTGACCAATGTTTCCAGGCTAAAATCAGCTGCCGAGGAAAATACTATTTCCCATTTTGCTAAAAACATCTGTGGTACTTGTTTAACTATCGACCATGACTTCCTGATGGCGAAGCGTTAATCTTGGGTGGCCTGTAGCACAAAGACAATCCATGGTGACTACATTACTCAATCACCCAGCTATGGTCTCGGATCTGCTAAGGGGGGGGAACCTCTGAATTTCTGATTAGGTCTGTGTTGTTTTTCCTCCTCTAGATTTCTTCTATAAACCCAATGTGGATCGAAGAATTAATGAGGGTTGCTCCCTATTTAACCGCCCTCTGAATACTACGAATCAATCTATATCTTCATGTAGTGGCATCTTAGCTGAGTCTGACACACATGGACATCTTCCCGTCTCTAATAGATTTGATTGCTTGAGTGGATTCGATCAAGTGGATTGACTTTCGACTTTGGCTCCAGGTCAAGTCCTCTCCTGCAGCCAGACTTTGTTGGTTTCTTAATGAAGGAAAGGATGGTCATGATGTGACGAGGTATTAAATATGATGGTTTGAAATGTTGCAGGCATTCAATAACAAAGTCTAGGATGGCTCATTATTCAAGCTTATTGAAAGATATCAGATGCTAATGTTGCAAATAACCTGTGCTTTGAAGCCTATTAACATCCAGGTTTTCTCCATGTTCCACCTCCCAGCTATAAGAAGGACAAATATGGGAAGACCTTCTGAAGGGCTGGGTATATACGTTGCCACTTCACTGGCAGGGAAATCAAAGATGTCCTGGACATAAATGAGAATTTACACTTTATAATTGCCAAAACTAGGGGTATAAACTGCTTGCCTCATATACCTCCCTCTACAATAAGAATGGTGTAAGGTCCCTTGGTCTTGTAAACGTCTTGAAGGGTCTAATCCACAGAGATTATGGACATAATGACCCCAGCTTTCCACTGATCATTAGCAGGGACTTCAACCTTATACTGGGCTCCGGTGAGGACCTTGTGATTGATCAGGATGTGGGACCAAAAATAGTGCACTCTTCCTTTGGGACCTATTGCTGGAAACAGGACACAGAGCCCCATTAACGTCAGGTTTGACTTGCCGTCCGCTGACAACCGTACTTTTACTACCGGGCAGTTCCACATCATTATTGATTGCATCATGGTCCTGATGAAATTTTGGGGCTGCATTAATGACTTTGAAATCCTTGACTCTTGATCTAGCAAGATTGTCCATTATCTCTATCTTGGAATTGGAGGGCCAATGGTACCCATGGTCATAAATAACCCTTACCTCTGGGTATGGGAAAAGCTAGGAGGGTACGGCGCTGGCGGGTGGACAGGGAGTCTGACCTCCTGGGGTACATGGTGGCCTTGAATATAGATGCTTTATCAACATGCCTAAACTAAATTGTTGGGGATTTTGACTGTTATTATAGAATGCTGGGAGGTCTTTATCACTATGAATGATGTGTCCAAGTCTATAGCGCAAACCAATTCCTGGCTATCCAACAGCTGCAAAGAAAAGAAAAATGCTCTTCTGGGATGCTCAAGGCTAAGGAGCCAGATATTGCCATCACGCAGAGAGTACAAAAGGGAACTTGAAAGAAGAAAGAGAAAAATTACCCAAGGTTATGGGAAGCACTATGTTCAGCTGCTATTTCTAGTGACAACAAGAATTTCTGGAGAATTATTGTTGACAATCGTTCTAGTGAAGACCTTGGCGGTACTTTGGTCCCTGAAATATTTGTTAATGAACAAGATTGGATGGAGTATTTTAGTAATCTGTGTAGTGCATGGAAGGAGTCTGGTTCAAAAGCCTCTAAGCTAATGATTACTCCCGAGGACACACAATTGCACCCCTTCTCTTTGAAGGAGGTGGAACTGGCCATTGCATGGCAGAAACTCAATAAAGCGCTTGGGTCTGATGGCATCCCAAATGACATTTTTCACTGTTCCTTACACAGTTTTTTAATGCTCTTCTACATACAAACACTATCCTGCTACTTGGAAAGTCTGTACTATTGTACCCATTCACAAGAAGGGCTTAATATCACTGAAAACCTCATATGGTTACTCTTCTGGACGGTACCTCAAAAATATTTCCATTCTAATGAGAATATTTCAAAAAAGAGTTTGCAGCACACGCTTTTTGCTCACTGTAACTTTCACAGATGCAAAATAACAATTTGCATATCAGCCTCTGTCTCGCCCACATGGGCAGTCCAGCACCGAAATGCTATGGCAATTCCACTCTGACCAAGAGTACCACCAGCAACTCCATACACGTGTATGAGGTTGCTTTATATGGGATATTTCCCATCTGTGAAAGGTACAGTGAGCAAAAAGTGTGTGCTGCAAACTCTCATCTCAGAATAGGTTATCATGCCATGTTCTTTCTGGATTGGAGTGCCTGCTACCTTTTTTGAAATATTTGCAAGGAACTTGGGGTTGGTCACCCTGAGTTACCTGGGGGCAACCAGATGTGGACTCCCTGCTCACTGTGCTCAGAGAGACAAAGCTTCACCGCGCTGATGAGGCCCAACAAGGCTGAAACACATGTATGGGGTTGCCGTTGGTACTCTTGTTCAGAGAGGAATTGCCATAGCATTTTGGTGCTGGACTGCCCATGTGGGCGAGACAAAGGCTGATATGCAAATTATTTTCCCATCTGTGAAAGGCACAGTGAGCAAAAAGCGTGTGCTGCAAACTCTCATCTCAGAACAGGTTATCATGCCATGTTCTTTCTGGAGAGGAGCGCCAGCTACCTTTTTTTAAACATTCGAATGAGAAGACTGGAAGAAGGTGCTGGAAAATAATAATCTGTCAGACACACAGCTTGCTTTTTGATCTGGGATTAGCACCACCAATCAATGTATACATTTGGATTTGATACTGTCCACATAGGTTTTTCTTGAACCCCTGTCTACGTGGCCTTAATGGATCTCAGCTCATCATTCGACCATGTGGACAGGGGCCTGCTGTGGAGTACTCTAAATGAGTTGGGAGTTATAAGATCACTCCATCAAGTACTGGAGTCCCTTCAATATGAGTCTATGATCTGCTTTCATTGTGGCACTAAAGGTGAAATGAGTGGAGATGTAAGAGTGGATCAGGGGGTTCAGTGTGGGTGTTTTTGTGTACCCCTCCTTTTTAACCTTTATATTAACAATCTTATTAGAAAATGTAACTGTGGATGTTCCACGGTGTGAGGTTAGGAGGTTCACATGCCTTGGTTATGGCGACGTTGCGGCTTTGTTAGCTTGACATCCCTGGTTTTTACAAATTCTCGTTGAGGGTTACATGCAATCTATGAAAGACAGGGGACTTTAGGTAAATGCAAACACCTACTGTGTAATGTGCTTTTCAGCTAATCACTCTCATGACCCTACTACCTTTTTGGATGTCCAGAAATTGAAGTTCAGAAAAAGTTTTGAGTACCTAAGCATAGCATTTGACTATCGGCTAAATGGGAAGGCGAATCCCACTGGTGTAAAGGCGGAAAATGAAACAGGCCACGGGTTGCATTTTCAGATTCGTCAAGACTATAAAACAATTTTCCATCAGTCGCATGCTAACCATATACAGGAGCAAGAGTGTGGTAATGGGTATCTATGGAGGTGAGCTCTGGGGTGTGGGTAATTTAGCCAGTCTTCAAGTAGAGGAATATTCTTTTCTGTGAAACGCTTTGGGAGAACTCCCGACAATGGCCGCTTATAACGCACACTCGGAAACAGGCCTTGTTCATATCATGGATAATCTGCGGCTTAAACCAGTGTAATTTTGGGTCTCCTTGTGGTGAAATCATGAGGATAATTCAACTAAATATGTTATTACCTATTTTATGTCCCATGGTAATCTCCACAAAATCAAATGTCTATTTTATATTAAAAACACTGGCCTGGGGGAGGGCTTCATACATCCCTCCAGTTCCATTGACATTTCTGCAAAAGAGCTAAAAAGTAGACTTCTTCAATTCTTGAATAATGTGAGGGAGGATTCAAATCTTGGTAGACCTTCTGTTAGGCACTATTTTCCTCTCTCGCATTGCACCGGGATGGCCATGTACCTGACCTTAATAACTTTTATCACGCCTCACTTTTGTAACTTGTAACTACTTGGGTATAAAATATGAGAATGACTTCCTCTGTCTCTGTGGAAATGCAGAAACCCTTGCACATTGTATGCTTTTTTTTGTCCCCTGTAAATAGACCTGTCTGGATTGTACCTAATAAATTTAATCAGAGGTTTGGGTCTAAATTACTGGAAACCCGCACTTATTTTGTTGCTGAACTCTTCTGACATTATCAGCACTCTTACGCTGGTCTGCTGTGGGGTTTAATCACAGTCCCAACAGATATAACTGAAAGGCCAGGTTAGGCCTTGCTGCGAAGTACCTGTTCTTATTTGTAGGCCGACTGGTGAATAAGAAGCCTGCCTCAATATTGCTAAATGTACGCAGCAAATCAAAAGTCTCGGCAGGATATCTCAGGGGCAATGCGCTCGCCTTGGAAACAAGATGATGCAGAGCAACACAGGTTCGATCCCCGGGTCCGCTCTTAGAAACCTCTGGGTATTAAGCACGTTATAAATGACCTATTATATAATTCAGGTATTTCTGCTGTTGACACCAGGCACATTGTAACTTGGAACAAGCACAGCACTGTGTTGGCAGAGAGATAACAGCAACATTTAACTTGTATCTGCCACAGAAAAATGAAAGGTTCATTCTCCATGGGAAATGTGGCATTCGCTGGCACAGAAACTGACACCATGTAAAGAGCCTTACATGTACTTCATAGTCCAAAACATCTCGAGTCCCAGAGGCTCCAGACCTCTGTTGTTTCTTGATGATTTTGATGTTGTCCTATTTCATCAAATCTGCCTTTGTCCTGTTGGAAGCCATGACTCCTCCACATTCATTGTCATTTACTATTTTTGATGTGTTACAAGTGTGTCATTGTTGAGGATGTTTTCGGTTATGTCAACAGCCCTGGCAGTGTTCTGATGTGTCACATTCCTCAAAGTTCATCACAAACTCTCTATGGATGTATCATCAGGTGTCATTGATGTTGGTGTTTTCAGTGGTACCTGTCTCTCCAAACAGAAGGGCTGTTTCTGATGCTGATAACTCCATGTAAAACGGGCTAGTTGGCTGTCACGTGTCTCCTAATTCCTCTGAGATTGGTCATTGCCCACTCCCTGCACTTTTGAACCCGGTGCAAAGTACACTGTGTAAGGGACATATTTATAAGGTCATAGTTAACCTGTTGTTTTCAAGGCTAGAACAACAAATACCCAAAGTATAGAGCGTTGATGAAGCTACTACTTGAATATTGCTGAGCTGGCAGAATTCGAGGGTGAATCCAAAAGCAACATCAGATTAGCTCAATCACCACTTCTGAAATAGCTGTCTATTTGGAATTTAGGTTGCTTCAATGTTAGCTAGTTTATCTCAAACACTTTTCAGAAAAGTGCATCAACAATAATAATGTAATGATTTGTTATTTATATAGTGCTATAATGCCTTTATCCAAAGCGCTTTACATCGGACATATTTACATACATTATTATTTTTTTATTTATCACTACCCAATAGAAATTGGTACTCACTTTATCAACTTTGGAAGGACGAAATGCTGAGTCTAACTTGCCAGGATTTGCAAATGCGATCTGCAGATTCTGCAGATCAAATACAGATGACAGCAACAAGCACTTAACCTGTTGAGCCATTTTACAAGCACTTAAGCTGTCGAACCATCTTACAGGTTTTTGTGGCAATGATAAGACGAATTCCACAATGCATTTCTTTTGTTCAGGTAGAAAATGTTTTTTTGTTTTTTTGTTTTTTTTTTGCCATTGGTGGGTTTTCAAATGTTGTTTGGGCAACAGATTGCACACACATTTGACTTGTTTGACATCATATGCGAGAAAAGGTGTTCCACAATCGGAAATTTCATTAGTTATTTGACTTCCAGATGACCTGTTCCTCATCACTCATTGCATCAGAAATGTTCTGAGTTCTGCACATGACTACTCAATACTTGCACTACCAATGTGATGCAGACACTGCCATGTGAACGGAATTGGCTTCTCAGTAAGTGGTAAAAGTGCTTTGCAGGATGAGAACAAGCTTAGCAAGAATGTTGCATGCACATTTCTGAATAACAGAAGGCTCCCTTGCTGGTGTACTGCGTAGAGTTTTATTGATGATTGTGTTGAAGGATTTGATATGATTTGTGGCATGATGTAGGTTGTGTGACCATTCCAATATTGGAAGACCAAGCACTGCTAGCATGACAGTGTTATGCCTGTCGATTCCAATGACGAGAAATGCGACTTGAATGACCATGCGTGAGATTTTATGCAATGTTCCATGTAATCATTGGCTGGATTTGTTTCAATTAAACTAATTTGACTAAGGTATTTAATAGTTATATGCACTGTCTCCGGTCTTTGTTATTTCCCTCAAAAACATGTTAGGGAAGAGTGGATTTGTGCACCATCTTTTACTATATATGGTAATGAAATTATAATTCCATGAGAACCCTTCACCTTTTACCGGGATATGTGCAACACCTTGAATAGCTCTGCAGCCTGGTACACCACTATTAGACTCTTTTGGAATACCCCTATGAGAAAATGGGAGGAGCCAAATAGCATCAGTAAGGGTTGCGGCCTATTTTGCATTATATCAGAGATATTTGAGGCCATAGGAATGGCTATATATCTTTATGTCTGGCAAATGTGTTTATGATAAAAGGTTTGCATGCTTGAATGACTTAGTACATACACTGGGCTTGGTGCTCATTTTAGTTTTCACAACTCATCCTAAGCTAACACAAAAATGTTTGCAGCACTGAAGCATACATACTGGACAGCCTTGACGATGTGAAGATGTATTCTCTAGAGGCATTCCGGAAATGTTTCTTTTTAATAGGCAGCATTTTAGCTGGGTTTATGGGTAATGTCTGTGCACATGCTCAGTCTCCAATGCACCAACAAGATAAAAAAGATGGGAAGGAAACTTCTGAGCAATATCACAAACACGAGCGTTAAAGACGGTTATGAGGCAATACAGTTAGATTAGGGCAAGCACAGAGGGAGAAGATCTCATGCAATATTAAGAGCATTCGCTACAGCTTATGAAGGACATGGATTGGTTTGTCCCTTCGAGGATGATAGAAATGCAACTGGCAGTCGTCAAAGTGAAACAAGTCATGGTTGCTTAATCTCTAACAGACACCACCAGACCTCTATGCATCCAAATACGTTTGCAATCTACTGGTAATTGGCCACTGCAGGAAGACACTGGGCCTCATTACGACCCAGCCGGTTCGGTAACAACGATGCCGGTAGGCTCACCGGCACCATTGTTACCGGACTGGCAGAGTACAAGTTTGCGAGCCGGATGCTCTCCATCCTGCCAGGTCTGACAAGGTGGGCGGAACGGCACCCGCTCCCAGACGTTGACGGAACCACTGGCATTGTTGCACACGGATAGCTGAACCATATGCAGAATGTTGTAATTTTGGTTTTTTTTGGGTTTTTTTGTTTGAAAGAATTTTATTGAGGAATAGTAATGTATAGCAATATACCAATAGATATCATTAACAAATGTGTAAAAAGACAATTGAGCATGAAACGGGATATTCAAAGGAACACTAAAATAAGGCATATGCATAAAATGATCGGAATATAGATATTTAGACGAGAAACAAAAACATGGACAAACAAAACAGACACAAACCAATTATCTTTAACGGCCTCCGAGTGGCCGTCCACTAACCGCTACATTCTTTCATTAGCTGACGCTGCTGCAGGGTCCTGGACATGGCGCTGTTCTGTCTATGCTAAACATCGCTCTGACGTTGGGCAGTAACCGGCTGCTTGGCTTTACGAAAAGCAGCAACGTCATCAATTGTAATTTCCTGTTTGCAGTCATAAGATACAAAAAGGGTCAAAGTGAAAAGCATGACCCCTTACTGTTCATTCAAAGTTCACACAGAGATACAAAAAACACACCTACATTTCAAAAAAACTTGTTTTTATAGTTTTTAGCATTTACTTGCTTAGTGGTTTAGGTATAGTGCTGAACATCATTGATTACAAAATCATGCAATCAAAATTTGCACAATAAAACAAGGGCAAGTAAAATTTCTTGCACATAGGTCTATACAGTAAACATAATACAGTTTCTACTGTCGATACATAGGAGGAACGACAGGGGTCATATCACATGAGCAAGTGGAACAAGTATACAGTACATATATTAGTGCAAGACAGTAAACATTTGTGACACTGTGTTTGAAGGGAACATTTGTCTACACCAGGTGTTTCCGCCCTATATGGGGGCTGGGTGGGCCAATTTCTTCCTAGGGCGTTCGTCAGGACAGGGCAGACTATGTTGTCAGGATGTTCAGATGGTGCTGTGAGACGTAATTAAAACCACAAGCGTAGAGATAGGGGGTGGTCCAGGGACCTGTAATGCCCCTTGGGTCATGATCACAGTGGACACCTAAACCTAGATAGCCGCGAGGTAGACTTAATTGTATAATTCAGCAGGACTCCAAAACATGCCCTAATTGTGGCGTTCGTCTGTGTGCCTGTGTTGGGAGCGTGGACGGATTGAATCACAAAACAGACACAGATATTTATATTGTTATTGACATCCCCCTCAACCAATCAGACTGTTCATCAATCAGTCAAAACAAACTTTATTTGACTGTTAAAACCATCAAGGCACACATTATTGATTTTACGTTAGTCCTCATTGTTTAAAATTGTAAACAAAAGGTAACAGATAAAACATTAAAAAAACAAAATAGCTAAATATCACTAGACATTACTTTATCAATTTTGTTAAAAACTCTTGTAATCCTAAGCCATAGCCTGCACAGATAATAAGCCTCATTTTGTACCACAAATGGCTCCTATTTAACACAACAAAGAGAAACCTAAAACATGAGAAAATGTTTTCACTTTCTTATAGAGAAATCTTTAACATGACACTTAATAATAATAATTTGAATAATAATTTTGTATTTATATAGCGCTACGAGACCTCAGGTATCTGAGCGCTGCGTATTACTACCCACAGTGTTTGGTGCTCAATTTTTGACCTCGGAAGGATGAAAGGCTGAGTTTGGCTGCTGCCGGGATTCGAACCTACATCAGCAGGCTCTGCACGGATGTCAAAGTGAGCGCTCTACTCGCCGTGCTATCGGACTGGCTTTCTTAATGCATTCTCATGTTAAATCTGCTCTCATATAGGCACGTTTTCAGTTGAAATGCTTAATTAATACATAATAAAAATATTTAATTTACTAACACAGCTTGTCAATTATCTTTACTCACTAGTTCACCATGAAACATGTTTTTCTAGTATTAATGCCGTATAGACCTCAGGAGGGGTCATTATCCCATAGCATAATGATTCTTAACCAACTTGCCTGGTGTGGCAAAAGTGACATCACACATCCCTTGATCTCCCTGATGACACATGAAGTGATGTCATTTGACCCCACCCCAAGTGACATCACAAGAATTGGTGTAATGGCATTTTACCCTGTCCCAAAATGACATCACAGGAAGTGATGGCACACAACCTTTCACCCCTTGACACTACAGGAAGTGGCATCAGATAGAATTGTCCCTCAGTACACTAAGAAAAACATGGTTACAATGTCACTGTAATATGATATATATTTCATACAAGAATGAATCACCAGGTGTAGTGTTATCAGTGTGTTAGGGCCATATTACCAAAAGAAATGCATGAACCCAAATCCCCTCTTTATGTGGATCAGCCCCGTTATTTCAACTTGACTACAGAGCGAAATCACATTCTGGGGGATAAGGGGTGGATAGGTTGGTATAGGGATAGGGGTAAACCAGGATAGAAAGGGAGAGGGAGAATAATTCACCACAGAACATGTGTTCTTTTGTTCCATGGAATACCAAACACAGTATTTAATGATTTTGGACATTAAGTTCAACGTTTTTTTTATGATTCAACAAGTTACCGTCAGGGTTATTTCTCAGTATGATGTGTCGTGTTGGGATATACTGTTCGCGATTGTTACTTGGACTTCATTATTTACTGTACTTTAATCAATTTATATTGTGCAGCTATGAGCCCTGGGGCATGAGGGCGCATACAAGACGAACAATAACAATAAACAGATAGGGTCAGGATCATCAGGAAGTAGAGGAAGGAGGCAGATAAAAGAATGGTATAAATGTCAGAGGTCAGTAGAAGAGCCAGGTCTTGAGGTTCTTCTTGAACGTCTTGATAGAGAAATGCTGTCTGAGGGTACGAGGAAGTGAGTTCCAGAGTTTAGGTGCAGCAATAAAGAAAGCCCCATTCCGACCTTCTTGAGTTTACAACGTGGGAGTGCTAACAAGCTCTGGTTACTTATCCTAATGTCCTACCATTGAATTTATCATGGATTTGGTCTTGCAATTATTTGGGCATTATGCCAAGTCTACATTTGAAGACTAAAGTCAACAGCCTGAATTTAGAGTGGGCCTTGCGTGGGCAGCCAATGTAGAGTATGTCAAACGGCTGAGACATGACCCCACTGGGCTAAACCAACTGTTACTCAGACTGCTCTGTTCTGAACTACTTGAAGTTTGTTAGAATCGATTTAGCACAGGCCAACAAGGAGACTGCTACAATAGTCGATCTTTGCACCAATTATGGCTCTGGCAATGGTTTCAGCGTTCGTTTGCGAAATGAAAGGTCTCAGGTGGGCTAGTAATTTCACTTTACTAGGTGCTTAGATGTTCCAATTTTTAACTTTCATCCAGTAAGTGAACCGGAATTAATAAAGGTCATTGAACAAATTAAATGTTCGCATTGCAGAGGTGATGCATGCACATCCATCATTGGAGCAGTCTGCTCCTTTGTCAATGCCTCATTGGCTGAGGGTATAGTAGCCAAAGATCGGAAACACACTATGGTAACACCAATCATTAAGAAGCCAGGTCTATCAAGGGATAATCCCCTGAATTTCCATCCTATCTCAAACACCCCCTTTCACCTAAAAATATTGGATAGGGTAGCCTACCAACAAATCTCGGAACATCTGAATCAGCACACCATCCTGCACTCCCACCAGTCAGGTTTTAGGAAACTATGTGGGACTGAGACCTCTCTCCTAGAGCTTAAATCTAGACTTCTCTCACAAATGGATAATAGTAAACTTTCATTGATCATATCCCTGGACCAATCAGCGTCCTTTGATTTAATCGATCACACTACATTAAACTCAAGGCTAAAAGTAGCCAACTTCTTGGAGCGAGCAGCGCTGTGGATCTCGTCCTTTCTCGAACACCGGCTGAGTAGTGTGTGCTCGGACACGGCGGAAGCAGATCCTATTGCGGTACGCTATGGAGTCCCACAGGGGGCTAGTACATCGCCATGTATTTACAATCTTTTCATGGCTCCCTTCTTTTTCATGTTAGAACAGGAGGGGGTTGTCTTCTCAAACTCAATGCATAGTTCCACTGACAGGCAATCACGGACAGGATGAGGCTGAAGTAAACAGAGTTTTCAGCCTAATTGAGAGGTGGATGTTAGACAACTATCTTGCCCTCAACAGGAGCAAAACTGAATTAAGGATTGTAGGGAGTCCACACACACTTAAAATGTTAAATCCATCTTACAGTGCCTTTAAGTTAGGGGATGACATCATTAACCCTCTCCCCAAAACCAAGATACTGGGTGTTACACTAGATCAACCCCTTAATATGAAAGCGCACGTGTCTTCTGTAGTATCCTCAGCAGTATACTATGTAAAACTGTTGTCACATTTGAGGCCTCTTATCTCCCAGAAAAGTGCCGAAACTATCGCCAGGGCAATAATAGGGGCCAAATTGCACTATTGTTGCAGTCTTTTGCTGGGATCCAGTAAGGGGGTCATACAGAGACTACAGGTGGTCCAGAATTGGGCTGTGAGAGTGGTAGTCTCCCTCTCTAGGCGGGAGCACATTACAGAGGCCAGACGAGGGCTTCACTGGTTGCCAGTGGAATCCAGAATTACATTCCGAACGCTGATAATTACTTTTAAGTGTTGAATGTTGTTGATGCCTCTGTACCTTCAATGTTATGTTACAGACAAAGTCATTAGGAGATCCTTAAGGTCGGATTCAAAATACTTCCTGGAGCAACCTAGAGCCAGGACATCTAAGGCCGAACATGGGGCCTTTGCATTTAAGGCACCAAGTCTATGGAACAATCTGCCAGATTATCTGCGTAATCTTGGTTGCCTTGTTAAATTCAAGAAGGCTCTTAAAACCTTCCTCTTCTGATTCTTAACTCCAGTACCACCCATATCGGCTCTTGTATTTCTAGGGCACTAGGGGACTTTATTTGGTTCTTTCTTTTTCTGTTGTGTGCGCCTTCTTCCCTGAGGGTTCATAGTTCGCTAAATAAATACCTTGTAATGTAATGTAATGTAACGTAGTAGACGGAAGCTGAGACAACGCTGCTCAAGTGAGCTCTCATATTGAGGGACTGATCTGGTACCATGCCTAGTATTTTTATTTTTGGTTGAGGATGAATTTATACAGGTCCTAACCTGAATGATTTGTAAGTAGGGTCCAATTTGGAGAGGTAGTTGGGATTACCCACAATCATCAGTTCTGTTTTGCTTTTGTTTAAAGCCATATTGTTGCCCATTATCGAATTTTCAATTAGAGTGAACATTTTGTTTAGCTCTTGTTCATCCTGGGAGTGCACACCAGAGAGTTGTACCAGGACCTGTGTTTGTCAGCGTAATTCGATATGGTAATGCCTTTGTCCTCAAGCATCTTAAAAAAAGGGGGCTGTTATAAAGACAGGGGGAGGTTCTGGCTCCCTGGGGTACCCCTGGGGTACCCCGAAGAGTACTGAAATAGGGGAGACTTCTCAGTACCCGAGCCAGACTCTGCTCTATTTGCCAGAAAGGACTTGATCCAAGATGATGCAGAAGGTGAAAAATTAGCAACCTCTGTCATTCTGGAAACCATAATGTTGTGGTCAACCAAGTCGAATGCTGCGGACAGGTCCAGTGAAACTAGGAGGGAGATGAGATCTTTATCCATGCTTCCTAGGAGACATGACTTGAGATCTAGAAGGGAAGTCTTGGTACCGTAGCCCTGTCGAAAACCGGATTGGTAGATGTTAAGGATGGGGTGCTGATTCAAGTGGAGAGCAATTTGCGAGTACGCTACTCAGTCCAGGATTTTTAACAGGAAGTGGGTGTTAGTAATTGGTCTGTAATTGAGCGGGTTTTCAGGCCCCAGCCCAGGCTTCTTGAGAATTGTGGTAATCCAAGCTGATTTGAGATTGTCTGGAATGCAGCCCTTTAGTAGGGAGGCATTTACAAATTTGCATATTACTTTTAATAGTAAGGGAGAGCAGGACTTTTTGATCAAAGAGGAGCAGGGGTCACCCTTACATTTAGTTGCTTTAAGTTGTTCAATGGTGACTGGCAAATCATCCTCGGAAATAGGATGGACATTAAATTCAGGGACTGATGGGTTTCTGATATGATGTTTATTATGGACGGGGCCTGGGGTGGTGACCTGTTTCTGGATGATATCGTCTCTGATGCCTAAGAGTTTTTTGTGCATTCCATTTTGGACTTGTTGACACCAGTTGTCGTCTACGGGAGGCATCTGTCTGAGGAATTCGGGGGTGGATTCTGAATCTTTTAAGATCTTAAAAAGTTCTTTTGTGTCTGATTTGGTGTTAAGAATCTGGAGGTTGTGATAAATCTTCTTGGCTCCCACTAACTCCAGTTTGTAAGATTTAGCTGCCAATTTGTAAGCTTCCCGGGAGGATATATTGGGCTTGGATTTCCATTGATAGAATAATTTGGAGGTTAGGGATTTGGACTTTTGTAATTCCTTAGTGAACCATGGGTTGCTTCTGTTAGGACCTAGTGATTTTTTATATTTGGCAGGGGCTAGAAAGGAGGAGATACTGACAAGGTTATCCAGTAGGATAGAAGACATGGCTGTTGTGGGAGTGTGCTCAGTACAGTTGATTGAAAGGTCAAGGAGTGGTTCAATTTTATCCAGGGTAATGTGTTTGAAATTGGGGGTAGTAGTGAAGTTGGACTTATGTTTGTTGATTTTTTCCAGATTTGGTACCATGATAGAAAAGTGAACAAATGAGTGGTCCGACCATGGGCATGGAGTGACTTGAGTATCATGACATGAGACATTGGCAGAAGAGACCCAGTCGAGTGTGTAGCCCAACTGGTGTGTAGGGGCATAGCTATGTTGCACAAAGCCTAAGTCTGAGAGGGTTGCCTCTAATTCGGTGGCAAGCAGGTCCTCTTTATGACCTAACGAATAGTTAAAGTTACCCAGGAGGATGAACCTGGTTTTGGGTTTTAATAATGGTAGCAGGTAATTAGCGAGGGCAGAAATAAAGTTAGCGGTGAGAACAGGCGGCCCGTAAATAAGAAGAAAATTCACAGTGGATTCGGGGTTCATTTCGATTTTTATGTGCAAGGACTCGACACCTTCCATACCATACTTAGGTTTTGTGCTAGCCAGATTGAGAGTGAGCCCTTGAGGATAAAAGCGACACCGCTGCCTCTCCCAATGAGGCGGTCATGGTGAGACAAAGACTCGCCAGCTGGTATAGCTAGGTTGAGGGAGGGCCCGGCAGAGCTAGAGGCCCAGGTTTCTGTCAGTGCACAGAGTCATTGTCCTCAACATAATGATTAACTTTGAGTGCATGTTTAATAAGAGAACTGTTTAGTAATAAACAGCAAAGTTTGTTAGGTGGGAGTCCAGGGTTTACTGCAGTAATGTTTGATGAGAGAGCTGGGAGCAGCTGAGACGAAGACAACATGGGGGTAGCGGTATTGGTAGAGGGCGGGTACATTACTGTGTCATGATACTGATGAACGGAGGGCATCGTGTGCGGCGAAGCGGGCGGTGTCGGAATGGTATCCAAGGGTGCCGGGCTCAAGAAGCTTTCTGTCAGCGAGCGCGAGTTGCTGGAGGGGTGTCTTTCGCAATAAAGATGTTGCGGCTGCAGCAATGGCAGAAAGAACTTCCTGGAGGCCCATGACAGAAGCACGAACAAGGGCAAGGTGTCTCGGGTCACGTCCGGGACGAACGGCCACAGACTGCCTTGACGCTTTTGCGTCAGAGCGTTTGCGGCAAGTTTAAAAAACAATACTGCTGCAGAGAACTACAAGGGATACTGGGAAATGCAGTTCCCAAGGGTGCGTTCAGATAGCAGAACAGCCTCTGATTCAAATCGCTCTCGGAAAGGGGGGTGGGACTGGAATAGGCAAACAAAGTAACGCGCATAAAACACACATTTCAAGTAGATTCTATCACTTAGATACAACAGAGTGAAGGCACTGGAGAGTGCAAGGCTAGTAAGTTACACAGTTAAAAATAGACAACGAAGAATGCAATAACAAACGTGCACATTATTACTGCACAAAGCAGCCAGACGTGTCTGATATTCATTCTCTCAGGACCTAGAGCAAATGTTGATAGCTGATCATGTTCCTATGTCTCTTCTAAGCGTTTGCATTACTCAAGAGGAACAAAACGTTTCCATCTTTGCAAAGACATAGAGGGCGCAAAACAATCAAAATGTTCAGCCCCAGAGCAGCAACTACGGCGGTGTAGAAAGTGCACTGCCTAGAACATCAGTAGCAAGATTATGAAAGCGTGGTGAGTCCGAATCCAAACCACAAATCTGTGCACCCCAAAACAATATCCCAAAAACTATGATAGATTGCAGGAGTAGCACTGATGGTTTCCTCTCCCGCTCCAGGATGTTGTCCTGGTGTCAAGACCAGGAGTAAAGCAACTGGGTAAAGAGTAAAGTACTACCATAGCTGGAAATAGGGAGTGCAGCCCGCAAAGGGGACCGGATAGGTAACACCAGGAGTGGAGTTCTAAAGTGGATTGTTTACTGTAAGAAACAATTGCACTATTCAACGACTGCTCTACTAGTCTCTTAAAGCTGCAATCATGAAAATACATCAAGAAAGCAAATTGCACCTTTTCCGGGGGGGTTGGCAGAGCGTAACTCATCCAACCGACCTGCTGCGTGGCGTGAACCTCTCGCGCCATAACCAGCCACTTCACAAGCATCATAATTTTATTGATTGGATGGACTGCCCTGTGATGAATTAGAAAACAATGGACCTGGACCTTATCAAAGTACTAATATAGCAAATTGTGATGAGATAATGTACATGGTGGTTTAAGTAAAATTCAAGTGAAGCAGGTTCCATGTTCACTGCACTGAATGAAAAGGGACATATTGTATTATGTAAACGAACAACATATTGTATTATGTAAATGGTCCGTTTTTATGTAAACGGAATGCACTGCTTTTAGGGATGGGCTATTGTTTGGGTGTTTCATGTTCTGAAGTGATGGATGAGGAAGAAGAAACTAAGAAACAGGAACATTCAATGATTTACTGAGGACCACAAAATCAGGTTAATAGTGGAAGACAATGTGCTGTACAGCACACCTTGAACTACCGCTAAATACGTATAGTACTGATTATAGGGGACATAGCACCAGTGAATTGACTCTTGTAACATTATGTGTTAGGTTGCCCCCCATCTCCACTAATCGGTTGGCATCTTATCCCAACCTTGGACTTTTGGCTCCATAGCAGCACGTACGTGAAACGAAACTTAGGTGTTTGAATCCCTTCAGACCACTCCGCATTTTCCCAATTAGTCAACCATCTCTCATCGGCAGGTTATCAGCCAAAGTCTTCCGTTTGTAGTTGACCCTGCGCCTGCTCACAGTCCTGAAACATTCAAGGGAGTGTGAGCACACAACAATCTTAGCTTAAGGTTCTAATGAATAGCCTTTTATTTGACTTCTGAGTCACATGTGAAGAGACCACAAATGTGTCAATTTCATTCTTCCATTACTGCTATTTGATTCAATTTATGCAAGGTGTTGTTACTCCTCCTGGCCTCAAGGGACTTTCTCACTCTATCTCATATGAACTTTATGCACTTTTAATTGACAGCAGTTTGGCTCTCACAGATGTTTTCATTCCATTTAGTTGAAGAATGTCCCACAATCAGAGCTTACTCATGTACTCCATTTGTCCTCTGTGCATACCCTTTGAAAATGGCATTGTTAACTCAAGGCTAACCTTGACACATAGTCGGCTCAGCCCACAAAATAGTTTTCATGCATCTCCTGATTCTCACAGCCTCAGCCTGTCATCTCTGAGGTAGCTTGGTTATGTTCAACGTGAGCCAGCATCCGTTCTCCTAATACTGCCGTCCTTGCCACATTATATATTCCTGTATAGCAAACTTCTTTAAGTTGTATTTTTACCTTGCACTACTCTGTATTTACAGTTATTGGTTGGTAAATTACTTTATTCTTTTTAGATCAATGATTACTTTAGCTTTAGGTACATGTTACTGTTAGTGCTTCAGTTACATTTTTATATATCGTCTTCATTACATCACTTTGTCCTTTTGAAATTTCATATGAAATTACAACCATGATGTCCACAGATGTGTTCTGACATCTTGGCAAGCAACATCCTGCCACATTTTCAGTGCAATGGTACATGCTATATGGCTGTCTGTGTGCATAACATCTCTCAAACACTTATGCTGTATAGGAACGATGTAGTGGATTCCATCTACGGCTCTTCTCCGACTATACTGATATGATGGCAGCGAGCGGGCAGGAACTGGCAGGCTAGCATCTACCTGCTCCTCTACATTCCCCCTGTGGTCAAATCTACAACCAAATTTTCTTCTTCCATTGTCTTTATCTCCTCTTCAACATTTATCAGCATCTTCTCTCCATCCTGTTTCCGTATTTGGAATCCGCACTCCAGGTAATTCGCCAGCACTCTCCAGATGGTGAAGAGAATATCCAACATCCTATATATCCTATATACGAACACTAGCATTGCTCCCAGCACTTTAAAAGCGTTTGTCAGACAAGCTGCCATCCACAACAATAAAGATGTAAACCAATCCTCTCCTGCTCTCATCACCTTCATCCTCCAATTTCGTATGCAGGGTTCCATTTCCTCCATCATGAGGTGGTATGCACGTACAGCAAGACGTATATGACCTTGGCAGATACGCCTCATTCTATTGCTGTTATCAGGTCTAGAATACACCTGTTCTGGAGAGTCATCAGCCTGATGGCTTTCAATTCTTCTCTAATTGCATTGAATCCTTTTATTGTTGCATTAATCGTCTGTAACAGCTCCGATCTGGTAATTTGCAGCCATTTGGCGTTTACTGCAGCTTGAAATCCTGGAAACAATATAGCTGTCATTATTATTGCTGTCTTGCTGAACAGTGTATGCTCATCTGGGATTTTGTCATAAGACTCCATTGATTTTGCTGAAAAATAGTTGCTTCTCTTCAGTCAGTGGAGTTCGGGTGATCTCTTCGTCATTAGGTGCTCATCACTTTTTTGGAAATTCATCAATATGCAGGTTGCTTTGGGGAATAACCAATGCTGGTACATGCAGCATTACATTGAAGCATATTCCACCCCAATTCTTAGGCAACTGCATGAAGGCTCTGGATCCACAGGCCCAATATCGACCCATTAAGACTGCAGTCCCTTCATTCATTCCTGGAACTTCAACTATCTGTCCACATCTTTTATTTCTTTCCAACCAGGATCAGGCCATCATTCTTGAAGCATGTTGTTGCATTACTTAGTGGTATTATAGATAATGGTCCTTTTTTTATTGTCGACCCATATTAGTAGCTTTGAGTACTCAGACCATGTTTCCAGGCATTTGTCACTCACTGCCAGCACTATGCTTGCTGATTCTTTCTTCAATATATTTGCATGGTAGGCCAATAGTCCTTCTTCCCATCTGGTACTGGTGAAGACACGTCCATATATCACTATCTAAGGTCTTTCTCCACATCTTGGCTCTCCTGGTTTTTCAGTAATTTCGGAATAATTCAGCTTCTTCATCTGGACAATCTTTATTCTTTCTCCAATCTGGGATTTATACATAGTTTTCTTACTTGTCCATCGTAGTCCATTTTCCATCCTTCTTGTTTTCACATAGGTACCTTCATAGGGGAATGCCAATTTTGATCACCATAGTAACATAGCCCATTTTCCTTCAAATCATACTCTCGTTGTGCATGCTGCTAGATGACTGAGGCATTTTGTATCATGTGAAGACATTTCCCTTCCAATAAATGTTCTTGCCCCATTCATGGCATACAGTATTAGGGGACAAACAGGTTAGTTTTTTAATCAAATTTTCGAGATATGTATTTACACCTTCATGGTTCTCCTCAATATCCCTTTTAAATCGAAATTGACTACTAGTTATGTTATAAAACATGCTATTTATTCTCTTAGTGGGGACAATAATAGATGTTTCATTAATACCCTCCATATCAGTATCATTTTTTGCAACACTTAGCATGCCGTAATAATTAGGTGAAAAACATAAATCATGATACCAGCTGGTACCACCAATAATATTAAATGAAAACCTTTTGTTTTTCTGAATGACAATACAATTCTAAAATGTTGAAGCCTCCCCATTTTGCATTTATTTTTTATGTGGAAATTTGTTATCTGCTTTTTAACCACTTCTGTATCAGAAACTGGAGTACTACTGGAATCATCACTCTCCAGACAATACAATTATTCTTAGGGTCCTCCAAAAACGTGATAATATATATTCCTCTTCGAACTAGGTGTGAATTAATCTGTAATATATAGGAAGAAGAACAGATAATAATGTATATACTAGTGTGATAATAGGTTTCATGAATAATAATACTCTTCTTTCTTCTTCAAGTCCGATCTCTTCTCTCATTGTTCCATTAAGCGTGGCTAAAAAGAGTGTTCCAAGGTAGTTGCAAGTCTTTTTTCTCTTTGCTAACTTTAAGAAATAACAATTTTTAGTTAATTGGAAAATTGTTAAACTCTTATCTATATTGCTTGTGTGCACTGTATTCACCTTATTCTTGTTTCTAGCTATCTGTCAAGCCTGCAAACAAAGATCTACTTCTCTTGCTTCTCTTGGAATGACTTCAAGAAGGGCTGATATTTCACCTTTATACATTTTTACGTCATGTAGATGTATCCATGCTATTCATCCCTTCAATTTAACTGCACTAGGGCTAGCTTTCTCTACCTGATGTGCCCTTCAAAGAAGGGCATACTCCAGGTGTGTATACATTTGCACGCTACCATCTGGCCTCCTGGATACAACATTGGAGGTTTCAGCAAATCTTATGTTTCATGCACTTGATTGTTTTAATCACTACCTTTTTGTCCCCTCATTTCTGTTGTGGATCTGTTGAGGCATGAAAGAAAAACTTGCAATCATTGTTGATTAATAATCGTGCATTTCATCACTTAATGCCTTCGCTCCTGTGTGGGCATCAGTTCTGACCCTAGTTGGAGGAGTCAATGGGGTTCAATACAGCGTCTAGTCACAATCTCATGAGGAGTAAGATGGTGATCTGAACCAGGCTGATATCTAAGGGTATATAAAGCAAGGGGCAGGCAATGTAGCCGTCCCTTTTTCAAAGTAATATTTAAGTTTGCTATGCACTCCTTCAATAATCTGTGTAATCATTCACAGGCGCCATTCCCCTGTGGATGATAATCGGAGGAGAACTATGTTTTATACCTAACAGAAGTACGATCTGCTCAAACAACTCATTTACAAACGGCGGTCCATTTTCAGACCGCAAAACCTTGCACACCCCCCACCTGGGAAACACCTAGCAAACAAGGAACTTCACAGCGCATAGGGAATCAGGGTGTGTGCATGGACCTGCCTCTATCCATTTACAGAAAGTGCATACCACGACCAGCAAATATCTGTAGCTGTTGCATATTTGAAGCATATCTACATAATCTATATGCAGATGCTGAAATGGGCCACTGGGTTTAGGGATTGCTCCTGTCACTGTGAGCTAAGTGTGCCCTGCAGTGAATTTCTAGCACACTATGTGATTCACAATGAACTGTGTCACATGCTCCAAATGATTGGGTGAGAACCACTCTTCTGCAATAGTTCAAGCTAGACTCTCTTGAGTCGTGTGTGTTGGGTAGTGAAGTTGCTCCAGCGCTACACTCAATAATGGTAGAGGCATAACTGGCTTTCCAGTGCTGTTCTGTCTCCAAATTGCCACATTGGGGGATAAAAATCACCCCTGCTTTCTCCATAGATTCTGTTCTTCTTGTGGACTCGACCTTGTACTTCAATTAACTGAACAATAAACAGCATGTTAAAGCTCTCCTTTGCTAACATGCATCGTCCTAATACTTGTTTAACCTATACTTTCTCTAAACTAGATTGAGTGAATAATAGGCTGCTTTTTTGTCCTGTGTGTCTTTTTTTCCACAGGAAATTAAATCTGCGTGTTTAGAATGTGCTGAGCATTTTATGACTGCTAGTGTCAATGGGAGACTCAATGCTTCTATAAGCATATCCAATAAGGCAGCATGTTGCACGGGAGGGCAGTCTACATGGAGCAAGCCCCTTCTTTTCGAGCGTGACAAACCTGCATGTACATTAGACGGCACATAAGCGTTGTCAGAGTACACCGTCACTTCCTCATATCTCTGAGTGCCACTTATTCTGAAGCTTGTGCTGAATAATTCAAACACAATCACATGTGTGTTACTACCTCGAATTCACGTTCTCTATTTAGTTCCACTACCGCTGCTCCAGTTTTCCTTTCCCCAGTCATGTGTTCAATTTTCGAAGAACCATCAATAAATGCAACTTACCCACTCTCAATGGAATTTTCTCTAGCTTGGAGGATTTCGTTATAATTTTCAATATATGTTGTGCAATCATGTACATAATCATCCTCACCTACTGGTTCTGCTATAAACATTGCTGGATTCACTGTTTTATATCTAACAATTTCTATCATGGGGTTGCAAATAATCACCTCGTACCCCATTGCTCTTTGTGTGGTCAATATACTTTTGGGTTTCTCTAAAATTACGAATAATGCATGCTCAACAAATAACCGTATTTGGCACCCCATCGTTATACTTGAAACGTATTCAATTGAAAATGCAGCAACAGTATAAGATTGCTTACATGGATAGTGTCCCCAGCATCTAAAGTCTGCCAATAGTTTATGTCCATGTCCAAATGCTGTCTTCTGTGTAAGAACTGATGTCATGACTTCTCCATTTGAATGGGAGAATAAATAAAATTCTTCATTATAGGGGCTGTACTAATCACCTTTTCCAATTCTTGGAGCACTTCAGTCATCTCATCTGTCCATGTTATCATGCTCTTATTGAATATCGATGCTCTAATGAAAAGTCCAGGCCCTGCAGTAATTGCATAAGCCTGGAAACTGTTGCATTTCCTTCACTGTTTATGGTACTATGGTTTTCATGATTGCTTCTGCTCTTTCCAGTTCCACTTTTCTCCCTTCATGATAGATCAACTGTCCTATATACAAGACTTCTTCCTGGCAACATTGTAATTTCTCCTTTTCTACTTCATATCCTTCCTCTGAGAGTACGGTCATGAGTTTACCTGAGTCTTCTCTACAGCTTTCATCCATCGCACTATACACCAAAATGTCATCCACACACTGAATTATTGCACTTTCAAGTTTGACATTACCCAAGTCCATCTGTAGGTCTCTGTTAAAGATGAAAGGGAACTCTACAGTACCCCTGAGGCAAACAAGTATGTTTCAGGCAGATCTGGGAAATTAAAACATGTGAATCTTCAAGAGGGTGAGTCGAAGAGAATGCATTTTTTAAATCTATAACTGTAAAATATTTAGCCTTGTTTGTTTGTTTGTTTATTATTCATAATGCGCACCAGACCCGAAGGTATCAGGGTGCAGCAAATACAAGGAGACTTTCAGCTTAGTTACAAAGTGACAAAGAGGGTGCAAGTCAGGCAATATAGGCATAATATACAGAATATACAAGTTAAGGTAAACACATGGAAGGCATATACAAGTGATTAACATGCTAATTGCAGGAAACAATATTTACAAGGCAGATAAATGCTATTTACAAGGTGAGGGAAATGGATATTACACAATATTGTTGCAGGATTTAGAACTAAAGAAAAGCTCAGCTTCACCTATATTGTTTAGATGGGAAGATCCTGAATAAATCTCCATGACCCCCCCTTTGATTTTTTCATCAGGTACATGGCTGTGTTGCATGACGAATCTGATTGCACTAATATGCCTTGCTTCATCAAAGAGGAATGGTGTGAAATATACCTTCATTTGCCTCTATTGACATGGGGTTGGCTTTGCTCATGGTAAAGGAGCTCCTGGTTTTAATCTAATTTTAACTGCTCCTATCCCTTTTAATTAACCCACATCATATGGGATTGTGGTCCATTAAATCTCTGGCACTTTCTCTAAGTCTTCCTGAAAGAATTACGGTCTTCTTTTTACCAACACCATTCTCTGTGTTATTTCTATATTCTTTGCTTTAATCCAATAAGTGATACTTAAAAAAAAACACAAGTTCATTGTCAGAATAGTCATCTCTAAACAGTTCTTCATCTATCAAATCTGTCAATCTGCATCCTTCACTAAGAGCTATCACTGCGCCATCCTCTTCCTTCATCATTTGTACCATGAAGCATCACTCTTTCTTCTATGACAAATGCTACTTCTAATTCTAAGGCAATGATCTGTCCTTCTGTATCGTCCATAGGGATTTCTGGCCTAAGCAAAAATTCATCAGGTATTCTGAGTATTTTACATGCCAACCTGAGTAACCATGACAATAAAATAGTCACTCCATACAAAAACAGTTCTGAATCTAAAGGTACTCCTTGTAATGCTGTCTGGCCTGTAAAGGCTAATGCAAACTCTGCCACATTCACATAGTGTATCGGTGGAGTGAGCACACTATTCCTTCATCAGCAAATTATATTGTCATGTTTAGCTTTGTCATTTAGTCACTTAGTCACAACCCAATATGTTAGCTGCCGTCTGCCGAGAGTATAAGCATGGCATTGACATATCATGTTCTCCTATAGAAATTGGTAACGTGTCTGTAAAAGGAACTAATTCATTGCCCCAGAGAATCGTTGATCATTCATGGCATTGGGTGGCTCCAGTGTCTACTAGCAATGAAAATGTCTTGCCCCCTATCATCACCTTTACCCTCGGTTCCTCTTGGGGGTCTGGTGTCACTATAGTACTGAAAACATCAAATCAATCTGTGGGCTGTCCTATTATGGACAGACCACATCTATGCTAAATATCTAAATAGCTATGCTATGATATTTTGTTAACTCCTATGTTTACACTTTCTATGAATTTTGATTAGATTGTTCTTGTATTATTAGTATTTTAAGAGTCTCTTATTTATTTATACATAACTTTCCTTTGATTATTCCCTTCCTGATTGACGTCAATCTCTTGGTCTTATTTTTTCAGCAATCAGTATAGACGCCACAAAAGATGTATATTGACTGTTTTATAACCCCCACATGCACACTTTCTTTTTGTTTTTACTGCGTTTGCTTTCCTTTACTATGTTAGTAAATGTACCTCTTCTCTGTTACACTCCATTCTGGAGTTTGATTCACACTCTTCTGCAGACCTTGCCTCAGGAATCTTTAATACCCTTAACCTTAGTGCATACCCTTTTGTCCCCTTGGAACCAGGAATCAAAACATCTATTTCTCTCTATTTCCCCAAAGATTTCCGTTACTGTTTGCACTTATCATTTACAACGCAATTCCTCCCATATTTTGAAACTTTCTTTGTTCTACTTACATCTGTGACTCAGTTTGAGTCCTGCAGCATCGACTCTCCCTCAACTGACCGGTTCGCCTTACATCCTCGGGGCACCAGCGGGGACTGGGCAGGAATTCTGGCAAAAGGCGACCTGCCAACCAAATCTTCTTCACACTTGACTCTGCACATCGATCTCCACAGGAAACTTCTGGCTAATGGCAGGAGTAGCTGAGAGTCTGGGGGTCTGGTTCTGGCCTAGGCTGACCAGACCACAGCCATCCGCACTGCTATGAAAAAATGTGCTCTAACACCTTGAGGTGTCTTTTGTGCTAGATGGAATTCCAATAATAGATCTTTGACCAAATAATTGGACAGACTCAAAGAATATGGCAAAGTACTACTTTATTATCAATTCGCAACATCGGACTGATGCTTGCACACTCACAATCAAGTTTGGTTACATGAGGTTTTATACGCCAATATGCGTCATTTATGACGTCATTCTACGTGGCAAAATACAAAACCTACCAAGGGAAGTGATTGGTGAAGGGAACATATCTATTTATAGAACAAAGAAGGATAAGCCTTGAACTAACTCTAACTATGTATAGTACTGATTATAGTGGATATAACAACAGTGGATTGGCTCCTGCCACATTAGATGTTAGGTTTTCCCACAACCCCACTGATTGGTTGGCATTTTATCCCAACCTTGTACTTTTGGCTCCTGAGCAGCACGTACATGAAACAAAACCTAGGCGTTTGAATCTGTAGAGGAGCAAGTGGATGCCTCTTCTCTGGTCCCCACCACCTCACCACCATCTTATTGGAGTAGCAGACAAACAGCTATAATTGTGGACCCATGAATGAGTTTATGCGACATGTCCATACCGCGTCGATTGTATGAAAGATGATATGCACTCAGACAGAAATTCAGAAGATACCCGCATTTTGAGTTTTGAGACAGTGGAATGCTGCCAGGAAGGGTGCCCGCAACCAATATTTCAGGATGTGATTATGAGTTATATAGATGGACTGTCAACAAAGTCTGAAGATGACGGAATGATGTCATGAGGAGATGTATGCACCTATGCTGAAACAATATGAAAAAACTTAAAATGGGCAATGCAACTGAAGCATATACATAAAGAGAAAGTAATCATGAATGTAAGAGGATGAAATAATGATCTGACCAATAACTGAAAATATACTGTAACTCAAGGTAGAAAAGATAAATAGAAGATTGCTAAAAAGAGGAATACATGCAACGTTTAGGACAGCCATTGGAAGAAAACTGACAAATGTTTGTGTTAAGAATTAACCCTTTTACCTCAAAAACATGAGCCTAGGATTGCAAAATTGAAGAATTGATGAAGAAGCTGCTTTTGCGTGCAGAAAAAGCAAGTACCTTGGAAGAAGGCTATGTTGAGAGATGGGGTGCAAGGCACAAAGGGAGAAGAAGGAGCGGATCACGTGTGTTAGACATAGTTCTGCTAAGATTAGGAGAGAAAAGGACATTTGCAAGTGCCAAGTAGTGAACAATCATTAGAGCAAAAGCCTATGACTGCTGGAGTGAGCAAGTTGCTGATGGCCAGCGAGTGTAACCGCACCCTGTTTAATAAAATATAACAGTCCTAAATAAGAGGTTGGAATGAATAAAATTGTGGTCCTCTTACACATGACTTAGAAGTCGAAAACAAGGCTATTCATTAAAACCCAGATGGAGATAGTGGTCTGTTCATAACCCCTCAATGTTCCAGAACAGAACCGACTGTGAGGTCTACAAATAGAAGGCATTGGCAAAGCATCCTGTTGATGACATATGATGGACTAATTAGGAAAACAAGAAATTAATTGATGCATTTGGATGAGGTTGCCAACCAATCATAAGGCCTGTCATGCACTTTTGCATACAATGTTGCAGTTACCAATCCGCTGCCATATTCTCTACTGTAATCAATATACCACGTATGTTGAAGTAGCTCAGGGCCTGTCCTACAGACAAGGGGCAGCCAATGAGATGTTAACACTTATATGATTCTATAAAAAAAATATGTTCCCCTAATCCAATCCCTCCCATTGATAGGTTTTGTAAAATGCCACATAGAATGATGTCATAGATGACATACAAAAAGATACATACACTCTGTATACACTAGGAAGTGTGAGTCTGCATGCATCTATTTTGATAGCTCTACAACTCTCTGCTTTCTTTCATTGAGATTAAAGAAGTATTTTACCATCTCCCTTTGGTCTGTCCGGTTATTTGGTCTAACATGTTTATTGGTAATTCTATCTAGCACATAGGGGACGCTTCAAAGTGCCACAGCTCAAATCCCATCATAGGATTCCCCAAACACTCACTATCGTCACCTCATCATGTCAAGAATCGACTATGGGAACAACCTCTACCTCGGAATACAAGAATGCCTCATGAAGAAACTACAACAAATCCAAAATGCGACAGCCAGACTACTCCTCAAACTACGCACAGGGAAATCAGAGGACAAGGAGCAGAATTCCTTCAAAAGAAAATAACAGTCTACAAACCTAAGAGGCCCCTCTGATCCAGCAACGAAATCCGCCTGGAACTAAAACCATACCTTAAGAAAAAACTTGGAGGCACCTCCTTCTACCACTTAGCCACAAAAACCTGGAACAACATCCCAAAAGAGAGAAGAAACACGGAAGATCACCAAAAAGTCAGAAAATCACTAAAAACCTGGCTCTTCAAAAGCAAAGACTCAAACTGAAAACCGAAACAATAGAGGAAAAGATGACTAAACTGGTAAGGACACTGACAGTACCGGGACGGATGACACCAGATACTCTGAAACACAGGTGACACCCATTGAGACGGAGTCAACTACCCCAGACAAGCCCCCCAACAACCTCACCCCCCCCTTAGTTGCCACCAGGTACCACATTGCAATTGAATTGTCAAGATACTGACAATCACCACACCAGCTGAGTGGTGGACATTGGCAAGTGCTCTGGCCACAGGTGTAGGAAGGGAGGACAGGTGGGGCTGTGAGGGAGGCTGGTTGAGGTGGGGGACAGTTGCGAAAGGGACATTGAATGCAAGATGGGCCCAGACCAGATCAGTGGCGCATCAGCAGAGACACTACACAAGCTGAGCACCTCAATTCAGGATAGAGATGCCAACTAACCAATTTCACTAACAATTTCCACCTCTCAAACTCCAAACCAAACACAACCACAAACCTACAGCACAACAAACCGCACAAACTTCACTACATTGCAACAACACAACAAAAACACACATAGCCTTCCACAACAGTACATGCCGACAACCGGCCGCAAACACCCCCAGGCCCAGCCAACTGACCCACCGGAATGAGGCCGCCAACAGCACATCACTGCTCTCTTGCACTTTTCCTGCTTTCTCCCACTAACTCGCCCTCCCTCCCTTTTTATTCAGAGCCACCAGAGTGCCAGGGGACCACTCTGGTGGTGATAGTGCGCGGTACAAATATCCTTTAACATTAACATTAACATTTCCCAATCAGCCCCTCATCTCTCATCGGCATGCTATCACGAAACGTCTTATGTTTGTTGTTGACCTTGTGCCTGCTGACTGTCCTGGAATATTCAAGGAAGTGTGAGCACACTAAGGTTCTAATGAATAGCCTTTTTTTTCAACTTCTGAGTCACAGGTGACGAGACCACAAATGTGTTCTTTTCACGCTTCCATTACTGCTATTTGATTCAATTTATGCAAGGTGTTGTTACTCCTCTTGGCCTCTAGAGACTTGCTTACTCTATCTCATATGAACTTTATACACATGTAATTGACCAACAGTTTGGCTCTCATATATATTTTTGTCGTCTTCCTTCTATTGAAGAATGCCCCACATTCAGAGCTTACCCATGTACTCCCTTTGATCTCTGTGCTTATCCTTTGAAAATAGCATTGTTAACTTGAGGCTAACCTTGACTCATCATCGGATCTGCCCACAAAACTGCTTTCATGCACCTCCTGATTCTCACAGCCTCGGTCTGTCGTGTCTGAGGTAGCTTGGTATGTTCAACGTGAGCCAGTATCAATTTTCTTATTATGACTGTCCTTGCCACATTATATATTCCTCTGTAGCAAACTTCTATATATTGTCTTTCTAACTTGCATTACTGCGTATTTACAGTTATTGGTCAGTGTGTTACTTTATTTTCTTTAGATCCATGATTACTTTAACTTTGGGTACATGTTACTGTTAGTGCTTCAGTTACCGTGTTACTTAGTATTTTCATATTTTTTCAACATAGGTTCATATATCTTCTTCATGACATCACTTTATCCTTTTCAGATTTCATTTTAACGTACGTCCATGATGTCCACAGATGTGTTCTGACATCTTGTCATGCGATATCCTTCCATGTAGCATTCTTCCATACGACATCCTTCCACACTTTCAGTGCAAGGGTACACTCTATATGGTTGCCTGAGTGCATAACGTCTCTCATACACTTGATGTTGTATCGGAACGGTGTAGGGGCTCCCATCTATGGCTCTTCTCCGACTGTTCCCAATATGAGTGTCGAGGGGGCGGGAACTGGCAGGCAAGAGGCTACCTGCTCCTCTACAACAAGGTTAGAACTAAGGTCCGTGAGTTTCAAATTCAACTAGAGAACTGCAATGGAGCACACGTTACTAGTCAGGCTTCAAACACATCTTAGCGCAAAGTCCACCATCTGAGAACAATAGGGGTTAAGACGTACTGGCCAAGATTTTGCCATTTGCAGAAGGCAGCCATGACTAAGCGTCACGACTATAGAAGCCACATGAGTTCAGGAGCTCTATTGAGAAGCGTGCCTCCCCGTCCACGGCAAGCCACTTTCTGCTATTTGTAATGTACGCGAAAAATACACAAGGTCTATCTTTTACCTATTGAAAGAACATGAATTATCTGCCAAAAAGAGTAGGAACAATAACATGACTTCCCAGCAGCAAAGACTATTTTCCTGCGAATTTCATTACAGCTCCAATTTGATAAACAGCTGAAGAAAAGGAGCTGTGCATGAGCGTGAAAGGGATGTTCATGCACACCCTTGAATGTTCTTTACTGCCTCCTTTTCAAAACTGACGTAGAAACGTTTTAGAGTAAAATATTGACAACACATGATTGCGCCTCTGTTTTGTGCTGCAAACGGCCTGTGAAGAGGGGCGGTGATTTATGAACCGTACTCCACAGCTCTTGCTCCAGCAACCTATTCCATATCCAAAGTTGAATCTAGAAAGTGGGCTTAATAGTGTATCTGGTATAGCTGAATTTAGAAAATGAGCCTAAAAGCGTCCCTGTAGTATAGTCACTGTGGTAAAGTTGAATCTAGAAAGTGTGCCTAAAAGCGTAACTGGTATAGTTGAATTTAGAAAATGTGCCTAATAGCGTCTCTGTAGTATAGTCACTGTGGTAAAGTCGAATCTAGAAAGTGTGCTTGATAGCGTCAATGAGCTAAAGTTGGAACTAGAAAATGTGCCTAATAGCGTAACTGGTATAGTTGAATCTAGAAACGTGCCTAATAGCGTCTCTGTAGTATAGTCACTGTGGTAAAGTTGAATCTAGAAAGTGTACCTAATAACGTCCCTGTGCTAAAGTTGAATCTACAAAATGTGCCTAGTAGCGTAACTGTGGTATTGATGAACTTAGAAATGCTAAACTTGCCTAAATGTACGCCCCCTGTCCTGCTCTCGTGCTTGATCAAAGGTGCTTTAGTAATAATCCCCATATCAAAATACTATACTTACTCTCCCCTATACACCATCATTCAACTAGAACACAGCTGTACTATGACACATTCGGTCTAGCTTTTCTCATAATTAACATGACCCCACAAACTCCACATCATCCTAATAAAACACAGCTAGGTGAACACATTCCGGCTAGCTTAAGCGTCTCTTCAGGCCTAACGCAGCCAGAACTCAGTCTGGGTGTCCACCCTCCAAACTGAACACATCCAACTGATTTCCTCAGCACCACACCTACTGCTAAGAAGCAGTTTTCATGCAACAACCACACCAACTGCACACATATCCGGTGCGCCCACGCACCATACCACACTCTCTCTCTCTACTGACTGAACTGCGGTTCTCGAGGGCGTTCAACCTACCAGCGCTTTGAGATCATACCAATGATACATAAGGCGCTATATAAATGCCAAGTAACATAACATAACATAACATATAAATCAGCAGGCTAATGGGATTGGCTTGAAGGTAGAGAAGAGATGGAGAATTACATGGTGCAGGTAAAATGCCACATTAGGTTTTACATTTAAAAAAAAAACAGAATGTAGTAAAAGACAATGTGCATTTACACAAATTAGGTGTATTTCTATCTGTGAAGTACTGCATTGGGAAATAACATATATAGCAGACTAACTCTCCTATTAACAAAAAGCCATCGAGAAGGCAATATGCACAGTAAAAAAAAAAAAAATGAATGTGCTCTCTTAGTGTGCAGTCTGAAAACTTAATTGTTCTCGTAGGAAATGAATAGTTACATGAAGGCTCTTGTAATGTGATTGGTAAAAGTTTTGGAGGTGTCAAAGGAAAGGCAGGGCTACTTTTTATGGCCAGACACAGAGAATATAGGGAGTTGAGCTGAGGGGAGTAGGGAGTCATTCTGGGATTCTGCTTCTTGCCTTTGTCACGAACCGGTGCTGGGCTCTTGGGCTACAATCTAAAGACTGTGCTGGGGGAGGTGGTGCCCTGGCTTTGAAGTATTCCCGGGGCAGTGCGAAGGCTGTTGTACTACCGTGCAAATAAACCATGGCAGAAGGAGATTATCCGGACGAAATGCGGAAGCTCCATAAATAATTGTAAGTGAAGTTTGACATTAGGAGTGCGGTTTGGATGCAAATCCTTATCAGTTAGCACAGGGAACTATTTTTAAAACAAAGTACTTTTTGCATGCGTTAAACGACAAGGGGACCAAATTCCATGTTACCATATACTGCAATGTTTGTTTTTATTTTCTCTCTTAGGTTAATGCAGCAGTATTGATGTGGGTAAGAGCTGGGGAACACATTATTGTTAATTGAATATTGTTATTGTAAATCACATGGTGCTTAAAAGAATCATAAACATTTTGGATTAGTTTGGTGTAAGGATTTTTCTTTTATGTCCCCAAGGCTTCATATTTCAACTGTTCACATCACAGTGGTAGAAATAAAATACAGCCAGCGGTAAAATCAGGAAATAGCAGAAATGTATAAATGGGCAAGCTAGAGAGTTTGGATGTTGGTGTGTATGTGCTTCCTTGCATTCTAGAATGGAAGCAGTGCCCTCCAAGGCACCCAGGTCTTTGGTGTAAATAAACCACTGACCTGAGCTACATGCAAAAAGTGAAATTATCTATGGTATTACTGGGTTCCCTAAAAGTGTGATAAGCCCTTGGATTGTCTACTGTCAGCCCACAGTGTGTCATAATTATTATTAGGGAAAGTTTGTCTTATTTTAGGGCAGCATTATTGAAGGTATGCTCACCACTGTGCCACAAAAATAAGATACCACTAAAAACTACCACCAAAGTAACCTAACACTAAATTACCACCAAGATAGGATAATACTAAACTACTACCAGAATAGGGTAATACTAAATTGCCACCAAATGAAGTAAGGCCAATTTACCACCAAAGTACTGCCAAAATACCACGGTACTAAAATACTGCAAAATTAGGTAATAGCCCCAAAGACAAAACCTCTTACAGGAGGGAGCCTGCAGAGGAAAGTGAGTGATTCCCTGCCCTCCATTTAGCAAAACTCTTCACACTCAAAGAGTTGGTGCCAGAGGAGCGAAGTGGTCTTGAGGAAGAGTATTTAGTGAGCTAAAGTTGAAGATAGTGCTCTCCCTGGGCCCAGACAGCCTTGTGGATGATGCAGAGGGATTGGAATTTAATCTGTGCAGCAACCGGGAGCCAGTGAAGACCTTTTAGAGTAGGAGAGATACGGTCCCTGGGCTTAAGGTCAAGGATATGTCTTGCTGCCCTATTCTAGATAAGCTGGAGGTGTTGCAGAATGGAAGAAGGAAGATTCAGGAGGAGGCTGTTACAGTAGTCAAGTCCAGAGAGCCAGTTACATAAGGAACTGAGATGCCTATGGACATGATGTGCATGTTCTCCAAGTGCATTTGTTCTATGACTGACATGTGAGTTGGGGCCTTATTGTGTGTCTCATGTTGTTACTGTGATGTTTGCTCTGGGACATGTGCGCATGTTCTGTGTCTGTGATGGATGTTGCATCCATGCTCGATAACCCTGGGTGGTCTTTTGTAGATGTTGGGGTGGGAGGTTCATTGTGATTGATGTTTTCGACAGCTTTGACATGCACTTGTGTTGCTTACCTACATTCATGATGTGCAATACAGGCATGTTCAATTATGTGCATCATGTAGATGTGTATGTGTGTGTGTGTGTGATAGTTGTATGCTGTGGTTGAGCGTGTACTCCATTGCTACATGGGCCCATGTGTATTTGGTGAATGTGTGTTGTACATGCTTGACATGGTGCCATTCTTTTGATTGATTTGTAAATGTGCACATGTGTTTCACATATAGGAGTATGACTATCGGGCACCTGGAGGTGACAATGGCTGTTTTTCTGACTCCATTTCTTGTGCAGGGGCACTGCGTGTTTGCTGGTGATGTGTCAGTGTTGATGAAGTGGTGCATTTTGGTGTGTGTGTAATGGTGTGCATATGTGGATGGTTGTGGTGATCTGTCAGATGTATCATGATATTGTTTGGAGTCTCTCATTGGCGGATAGATACTGACTTGTTCATGTGTATTGCTACAGGATCCACATTGTTTAGTTGTGTCTTGTATCTTGTGACAGTTCATGAACCTCTGCACATTCGCTACTGGAAGTTGAGTTCAATGTTCGCTGAGTTCCTTTCTGGTCCACTGATATTTAGTTGTTCCTTTGGCACTTGCTTATCAATGTGGATGGGCCCACACTTCATTCACTGGTATGGTTATTTACCATTGTGGGATTTGAAGAGGGATGTGGCCTCACTGTGGCTGCTAATTCACATGATTGATTAATCAAACCTGTTCTATGTTTGTCACTAGCAGGGACTTTGCCACCCCTGCCTACCTACCTACCTTTGTACAGGCTAAAATACACAAATGTACTCTAAATCATTCAAACCAATCCCTTATTCCTCAGACTTCGATCCTCCAAGAGCATTCATATATGGCACTTTTAGACCATTGCGAGGGCACAAAAATGCTATACAAATGCCACATTGCATGACATTTCCTTACTATGGGCCTCATCACGAGTTGGGCTGTATTCCCGGCTGTAATACCGCCGACTGTAATAGCCCTAGCACCGACTGGCCCGGTGGTATTACCACCGGATCACGGTTGGGCCTAAACGGTAAATCCCCATTCCTGATTGGGTCCATTGGATCCAATGGAGAATTGTTTGTGCTAATACTGCGGGCTAATACAGCCGGCTGTAATACCACCGAAAACAGGGATTTTCACCTCCAGAAAAAAGCTGGAGGTAAAACAGTCGATTTAGCGCCCAACTCATCATAGGGCCAGCCCTTAGATGCGGCGGTAATACCGTTGCCACCACATTTAAGGGCTACAGCCCAACTCGTGATGAGGCCCATGTCACATGTACATGGAGTTGTCAACTTGTAGCTGGTGCAACATCATGGTGTCCTGATGATGTGCAGCTGAGTGTGGTCTACCAGGGAGTCATGGAAGAAGCTACAGTCCAATTTTCAACAGCAGTGCTCCCAGTTGTTGATGTTGGACGAGGATATGTGGAAGGTGTACTTGATGGTGGAGGCAGGCTGGAGAGGATGAGGTAGGCTGTTGCTCCACATTGGACTGGTACGGGAGTGGACTAGCAGGGGATGCATAGGGTTGGGGGCAGAGGTGAGTGGGAGTAGTGGGAGGTGCAGGACTTGAGGGGGCTGCATGGGGATAGCGGAAGAGGTCAGTGGTAGTGTTGGGGGTGTCAGGACTAGAGGGGGCTGCCTGGGGATAGGGCCAGGACTTAAGGGGGCTTCATGGGATTAGTGGCGGCAGTGAGTGGGGGTAGTGGTAAGTGTCAGAACTTGAGGGGGCAGCCTGGGGTTGGAGCCATGGGTCAGTGTGGGTGGTGGGAGAAGGGCAGACTAGCAGGGCCTGCCTGGTTTAGGGGCAGGAGGGGCTGTGGGGGTGTTAGGACTTGAGGGAGCTGACTGGGGTATGTCCAAAGGTCAGTGGGGGTTGTGGGAGGTGTCAGAACCTGAAGAGACTGCCTCGGGATACAGGTAGAGGTGAGTGGGGTAGTGGGCAGAGTCAGGACATGAGCAGGCTGCCTGGGGTTGGGGTTGTGGGTCAGTGGGGCTGGCGGGAGGAGGGCAGACTAGCAGGTCCTGTCTGGGGTTGGAGGCAGAGGTTAATGTTGGTAGTGGGAGGTGTCAGAACTTGAGGGGGCTGCCTGGGGATATGCGTGGAGGTGAGTGGCAGTAGTGGTAGGTGTCAGGACTTAAGGGGGATGCCTGGGTATAGGGGCAGAGGTCACTGGGGTATTGGGAGGTATCAGGACTTGATGGGGTTGACTGGGGTTGGGGTAAGGGGCCAGTGGGGGTTGTGGGAGGAGAGCAGACTAGCAGGGGCTGCCTGGGGCTGGGGTGGAGGTGAGTAGGCATAGTGGGAGGTGCCAGGACTAGAGGAGACTGCCTGGGGAAAGGGGTGGAGGTCAGTGGGAGTAGTTGGAGGTGTCAAGACTTGAGGGGGCAGACTGGAGTTGGGGTCATGGGTCAGTGGGGGTGGTGGGAGCAGGGCAGACTAGCAGGGCCTGCCTGGGGTTGGGGGCAGGAGGTAAGTAGGGCTAGTGGGAGGTGTCAGGATATGAGGGGGCTGCTTAGGGATAGGGGCAGATGTAAGTTGGGGTGGTTGGAGGTGTTAGTACTTGAGGGGGCTGTCTGGTGATGGGTGCAGATGTGTGGGGTGTATTGGGAGCGGTCACAACTTGAGGGGGCTGCTTTGGGGTTGGGTGCAGAGCTGAGGTGTTAGTGCTCAGCGTCAGAACTTGAGTGGGCTGCCTGGGAACAGTGGCAGAGGTGAGTGGGGGTAGTGGGAGGTGTCAGGACTTGAGGGACTGTTTGGGGATGGGGGCAGAGGTCAGTGGAGGTAGAGGTGTCAGGACTGATGGGGCTGACTGGGGTTGGGGCAAGGGGCAAATGGGGGTGGTGAGAGGAGAGCAGACTAGCAGGAGCTGCCTGGGTTTGGGGTTAGAGGTGAGTGGGGATATTGGGAGGTGTCAGGACTATAGGGGGCTGCCTGGGGATAGGGGTGGAGGTCAGTGCGGGGTAGTTGGAGGTGGAAAGACTTGAGGGGCTGCCTGAGGGTAAGTCCAGAGGTCAGTAGGGGTGGTGGGAGGTATCATAACCTGAAGGGATTGCCTGTGATATGGGCAGAGGTCAGTGGGGGTAGTGGGCAGAGTCAAGATTTGTGTGGGCTGCCTGGGGTTGGGTCTGTGGGTCAGTGAGGGTGATGGAAGAAGGGCAGACTTGCAGAGCCTGCCTGTGTTTGGGGGCAGATGTGAGTGTGGGTAATGTGAAGTATCAAGACCTTAGTGGGCTGCCTAGGTTTGGGGCCAAAGGTGCATGGAGGGGGAGAAGGAGGTGTCCGAACATGAGGGGGCTTCCAGGGGTTGAGTGCGGAGGTGAGTGGATGTATTGGGAGGTGTCAGGACTTGAGGGGGCTGCCTAGGGATAGGGGAAAAGGTAAGTGGGGGTAGTGGGAGGTGTCAGGACTTGAGGGGGTTACGTATAGATAGGGGCAGAGGTTAGTGTGGGTAGTGGGAGTTTGCAGGACTTGATGGGGCTGCTTTTACTTATGGGTAACAGCCTGCATTTTTGCCCGGACACTCTTGAACTTAGGGGTGATGGTCTGTAGTTTGGCTGCTGCTTGGGATTAGGGGTGATGGTCCGTAGTTTGGGTTCCACATGAACATAGTGGTGACGGTCCACAGTGCTTGCACTTTGGGGTGACGTCCACAGTTTGGATGCCGCTTGAATTTAGGGGTGACAGTCTGCAGTTTCACCAGGGTGCTGCTTTCAGTCACGGGGGCAGTCCGCAGTTTCGCCGGGGTGCTGCTTTCTGCTATGGGAGAATGGCCTCAGTTTCAACGGGGGTGCTGCTTTCAGTTACGGGGAGTGGGCTGCAGTTTAGCTGGGGTTGCCCCTTTCAGGTACGGGGGACGGGCCGCAGTTTCGCCGGGGTGCTGCTTTCAGTTATGGGGGATGGCCGCAGTTTCGTCAGGGTGCTACTTTTAATTACGTGGAGTTGGCTGAAGTTTTGCCGGGCTGCAGCTTTCAGTTCCAGGGGGATGGTTCACAGTTTTTCTGTGGTGGTGCTTTCGGTTCCGGTGGACGGGCCACAGTTTTTTCAGGTTTCTGCTTTCAGTTATGGGGGTACGGCAGTTACTTTTTGCGATTTGTTTGGTGCAAAGGATGTATGATGGTGCTAGTTTTTGCTTGTATGGGGGTGTGTTGTGGGCGCTCTGGGCTTGACTCGGTTTCATTTGCACTGTAGGTTATTTTGCACTTTGAAATCCATGAATCGGTTCCCATGAATCGGTTCATTTTGACAGCGCAATTTTATTTCTAGTGATAAGTAGCGCGTTTCAATAAATCGGGTCTATAGTGCTCTGATCTTGCATCTCCTAAGAATTCTGTAAATATGCTTCATAATTATTCTAGGCAATATGGTGACAACGTTATGAGGATTCTATAATTAAATGTATTTTCTTTTCCTTTGACATTTCAGATTCACATAATTTACTTGCATGTTTGTGCTATTATTTTTTACTGATATGCTGAAATATATTTCTTAACTTAACACAGATGTGTGCATTTGTGTAATTTGTGAACGAAATTGACAGCATCATGTAATGTTTGAAAATGCATTAGCCAAACTGACCTCACACATGCACTTGTGGTGACCCTTTTAAAGGAATGGTGTGGTCAGAAATATTATTGGCCCAAAAATGGCCAATAATAAAACAAATATCTAAAGTATATATCTTTTTTTAAGTCCCTATGGAAAGTATTGAGCAAATGAAGCTCAAACTTTAAAATTGCAAGCACTAGGGGGCATCCATTTTGTGAAATGGATGCCGCCTGTGCTTGCCTTTGCGGCACGAATGAAGCAAAAGCCAGCCAGCTGTAGTAAGCAAAAGCTACCACTGGGTGGCTTTTGCTTCCTTGGTGCCGGACTCGGAGGACGGGGACCAGAGACTACAGGCAGGAAAGCTGCAGCTGCATCTCGGTAAGTGCTAGTTTTCCGGGCTGGAGGAGCACGGAAAACATAGAAAATAAAACCGCAGCTTTTAAAATGTTGTATTTATGTTTGCGGTAGCTTCAAAGCTACCGCAAACATAAATACAACGTTGTTGTGTTTCAAAAATGCTGTGTTTTTTCTTTCTAAGTTTCTCGCGCTCCTCCGAGCCGGAGGAGCCTGATAAACTTAGAAAGAAAATCTGCAGCATTTTTGAAACACAACCTCGCATATTTTCACACAATATCGATAATTTTAGATGTGTAATTTAGACAATTAGGAAACCGGAAATGCAGACCCACACAAACACCCTGCTCAGACACCCAACCATAGCAAGAACACAACCCCCCACACACACACACCACACATGCATGCATACAAACACACACACATGCACATTATACACAATGTGACACTGCATATGCGCTTACCGACATGCACAAAGTATACTTCATGCATACAATTCACATGCACCCTCACACTGCCAATACACATTGTGCATATATCTTCACATTGCAAATATGGCCACACAATGCAGATGCACCCATACAGTGTGCAAAAACACACCCTCACACTACTGAACATATGTCAACATCCTGCACATTTGAACTAACACTGGACATAACCTCACATCTCACATGCACTTATAGAATGCACACACATATCCACACACATCGTATATATGCACACACTTAACATATGTCCAGACTCTGTTCATACACCCACACACTCAAACACTGCTCATGCACACACCCACAATGTCTATACAACTATAGGCACAAACACACATCCACAGATACACACAAACCAACACACTGCACATATGCAATGCACATTGGCCCTCAATCTGCTCATCCACACTCACAGTGCACATACTTGTTCACAATGAAAATAACAACCACCAATGAACATATAACCATACACTGTACATGCACACACATACACACTCGCATTGCAAATGTGCCACACACTGTTCAAATATCCACTACCTTTACACAAATATGCACACACACCTACTTACAGACATTATGTTTACTACTACGCACTGTGCATTTACCAAATACTTCACATACACACTCACATTATACATACCCACACAAAACTAAACACACAGCCACACGTACAGGCTCACTCTATGCACATATCTACACACTTTCCATATGCCCACTGTGAGGGGCCAGAAATGAGAGGCAGCCACAAAGTGGTAGTGTTTTTAACATCAGACATCTTTATTAAAAATAAGAGTGTTGGATTAAGGCCTATCTGTCCCTGGTGAGGCGCTATTGCACAGCAACAAGATGGCCGCTGCCTGAGAAGCCTCATATCCAGCAACATCCAATATCCTAATACATACTCTCTATTGTTGTTCCAGTGGTATGCAGATATCAGCACTAGATTGGCAATAAGGTGTGTCTTCGCCTGGACCCCGTTTGTTGCCTCCCAGTGTGATTACAATTGAGTTTGGAGCCCTGTGACTTCTATCGAGCACTGCCTCCACTTGCTGGGTTCTGCAATGTGCAGAGCGCATCCCCTTCCACCTCAGAGATCAAGAGGCCTGTGGTAAACACGGGCTTGACTGGAAATGGACCCCGGCTCCTAAGACGCCATGATACACGCTTGTAGCACTTTCCGGAGCCCCTGTCCCCTTCTGCGGCTCTGTTCCTCTCCCCGGCCCGCCTGCCAAAAGTTCCTTGACATACTTCCGCAGCCTGTGCTAGGCACTGCAGGGCAGTGAGGGACAGCAATACTAGGTGCTCTAACTGGTCCAATCACTAACTTCTCTAACTTCTCAACTGACATCAGCAACACATTTCGCTAGTGCCCTGGGGGTATAGGGTATCTTGGGATAATAGTCTCCACCTCACCATTCAAGCACTTTGAGGACAACTATTTAGTAGCCCTTGAGCAGCTGAACGTAAGGTTTGTGTCTGGATCTGGTTCCCCCAATTCCAGGCTGCATGCCTCGCCTCGGCCAAGATGGTAGTGGTTCCTAAGATGATCTACATTTTTACTAATGTTCTATTAATTCTGCCCTCATGTTTCTGGAAACCGCTCGTTCTCTGTTATCTAAACTGGTGTGGGCAGTTAAACAGGCACGGATTGCTCTTCACACTCTGGCACTGCCATATTCCCCGGAGGCCTGGTCTATCCAGACCTTTACATATTTTTTCCCACCGCTCGGATACAGTATGCCATATGGTAGTGGCACCCCTCTGCAGAACTGCTGCACATCAAACTAGAAAGGGCAGCTGCTCATTCATATGATCTGAAGGGCTTGCTATGGGGGACACCCAGATGAATCCCGTGGGGTCGAGATACAGTCCATAGATGTGACCCGGTGGGCGTGGGACTAGGCAAACTCTGGAGCCAGTATATTTTGCAATTAGCATGCTGACTTCACTTTAAACTCGGTTCAAGGAATCCCTCTCACTTCTGAGGAGATCTTCAGAACACAGTTCAAGATATTTGATGTCCACTCCATGGGTGGCATGGTACATGACGGCAAATTCATATTATGGGATGTCCTAAAGAGTCAAGCGTCATGGAATGCAGTCTCCCTGCTACTTTATTATAGACTGTGGGAAACGATCCGGGGGTTGAGCAAAGATTTTTCATCTATACCAGCTCCTTCCCTACTGGCCCAGTTTGTGATCAACCCCTCTAATCTTACTGACATGGATTCTGCATTGTACAAACTGATCAAATCTCTATGCCAGGTCCCCCGGGTGCTGTTGAGGGCCAGGTGGGTTAGGGTACTAGATACGCCCCTAGAGGAAAACCAATGGTAGGTGATTTGTAGAATGACCGGGAAGATCTCTTTGAATTCCACAATCAACAATTTCTGAGGAACCTTCTCTATGGATACTTAAACATAGACCTCTGTCCCCTTTTTTTGTGGTTCGAATATCAGTTTTGTCGCTTGAATCTTGTAACTTAACGGAGACAATTAGTTCCTCCACTCCTGTTTTTTTAAAATGTTTTTACACTTGTTAGTGTTACTTTTTATTCAATTCATGCGCCATAAGTAGAACAAAGAAAAGTATAGAGTCTGCACAATTGTTTGTGGTGATAAATGAGTCGTGTTTATATATATACAGCGCAGTATCAATGGAAAACGTGTGCACTTTTTCGTAAATACCTTGTGTCAACCGACAATAACAATCTGTTGCATTATTTATCAAATTACATTTTCATTTCCAATCATTTGTTTGTCAAAAGTTGGTTGAAAGGTGTCTATTCCATTCTCATTCGTGCTGAAGTGTCTCTGGAAATACTAATTACCAACCCTGATAAAGCCAAGGTTTCAATATATCGCCATGATTGGATCCATACAAGATCTACCTGTTTAGAATATAAGGACACTACACTCCTGAGGTTCAGACACAAACATCTTGGGTGCTCAGAGCCGTTTCTTCTAAAATTCCCTTCAGCTAAAATATGCTCTGAGATCATCCGTTTGCATTTCAATCTCTGGTACACCAGAGAAATTCTAGTGAGGCGCAAAATAATTCCCAAAGAACTACACTATTGTCGATTTTGTTTAAATGTCTCAATGAAGGAAACCTTAGAGCATTTATGGTCACTATGTCCAGCACTGACATCAGAACGTCTTAAATGTTTCCGACAGCACTCTATCCATTTAGGATTGCTGGACACAGTGGAACGATGGATTGCGTTATGGTGTACTAACAATGTCTCTATACAGATAGCAATGGAAAGCGAGGCTGATCCTCGCTCGAAGCAGTGTAAAACTGCATTCATCCGCCAGTAGGCGGAACCGCCGGTGGCCAGCACGAAGGCCACACAAAGGCCTGTTCCTGCGCCTGTGCCCCCACTCCATCCATCCTCGCCGAGGGTAGAGGGCAGGAGCCCCCCCTCCCATCCCTGAAGCTGCTCTACGCACACAGAGTGCATCGCAGAACCTCACCGGCAGCATCGAAGGGCCTGCCTGACCCTGTCTTCAAGGGTGCCTGACTCCCGCATGCCGGGCGCCGCGCGGCACGAAAGCGAGGCTGATCCTCGCTCGAAGCAGTGTAAAACTGCATTCATCCGCCGGTAGGCAGAACCGCCGGTGGCCAGCACGAAGGCCACACAAAGGCCTGTTCCTGCGCCTGTGCCCCGACTCCATTCATCCTCGCCGAAGGTAGAGGGCAGGAGCCCCCCCTCCCATCCCTGAAGCTGCTCTACGCACACGGAGTGCATCGCAGAACCTCGCCGGCAGCATCGAAGGGCCTGCCTGACCCTGTCTTCAAGGGTGCCTGATTCCCGCATGCCGGGTGCCGCGCGGCACGAAAGCGAGGCTGATCCTCGCTCGAAGCAGTGTAAAACTGCATTCATCCGCCGGTAGGTGGAACCGCCGGTGGCCAGCACGAAGGCCACACAAAGGCCTGTTCCTGCGCCTGTTACGCGCATGGGAGCGCGGCGTGGCCACCCCCCCTGCTCAAATTAAACCTCCCCGACCGCCTTCCGCAAAGTCCGAGGCAAGCTATCACAAGCAAGTATCCAAATACCCCCATTCGTACTAGGTGAACCCACTGTAAGTACTTTGCCCCTGTCCTTGTTCCTTTTCTGACATTGCAATGATACGACTCCCCCTCAGTCGCCTTCACCTGTACTCCATTTTCTACATGGACTGTCATTTCAAGGAGTATAATCACACATGCCAGTACCGGGGACACTACTGTAGGCAAGTACTCTGAGCCACTATTATTTGAATGTGTTTCATGCCTCCCTTGAAACTCTCGAACCTTAGAATATCATAAGTATTTTGTGCCTTATGTTCACTAGTAGACCCCCTCATAACTGTATTGTGCCCATGGTCGCTTACAGATCATTTCAATTGTGCTGTGCCTTAAGGTCGCTTTCAGACCATTTCAATTGTGTTGTGCCTATGGTCGCTTACAGATCATTTCAATTGTGCTGTGCCTTAAGGTCGCTTTCAGACCATTTCAATTGTGTTGTGCCTTATGGTCGCTTACAGACCCTTTCAATTGTGTTGTGCCTTATGGTCACTTACAGACCTTTTCAATTGTGTTGTGCCTTATGGTCGCTTAAAGACCTTTTCAATTGTGCTGTGCCTTATGGTCGCTTACAGACCTTTTCAATTGTAATATACCCTTTGGTAGCCCACTGACCACTTCAACGGTGCTGTGCCTTAGGGCGCATCAAATTGTATTGTGCCGTACCTGACTTGGGTCACGTCTAATCTAGGTTTACCACTGCCCTGGGTGACAGCCTGCGACTACGCTAATCTAGGGCTGCCCTGACCTTTGCATTCCAGCCATTGGTTATCCCTATCTAGGTACCAAGGCTTCCAGCCATACCATAGCATCCTCACCCCCTTCCATTATCTCACCAGGCCCACTCAAGCAGACCCTAACTTGTCCCTCTCAACAAGCTCATAGGGAACCTATCCTGGCAGCCAGCACCACCATCATGCACATCAGCGTGCACCTTCTATTGCACCACCTCCTAACCACATACCTTGCCTCATTCACTCAACCACCCAAGTCAACCACTCCTACCTTTGAGGTTAATATCCTGGCCTGCCCCTACCTACGTGACCCAGCGTCACCCACCATGACTTTGACACCCTCAACGAGTCCTTCAGCAACTTCCGTTGACGCTCACCACTCCTGCAACCAGATTAACCAATACCTTAATGACCCTGCTCTCTGGCTCAAACACTTTGCCACAAAACCAACCCCTAACCAACCTTGCCCCCTTACTCTCAGGAACAAGAGACGAGGCACCAGATTCCGTATTCGTCCTTCCCGCACCTACACCACTAAGCAAGCCCCACACACACCACCCAGCCCGCCTTCGCCCTCCGCCACTTGCAACACGAAGACCACAGGGGTTAAATTGCCTGTGTTCAAGGGTGCCCTCATCAATGCTAGATCCCTCACAGCACACACTCTTGACATAGCCGACCTTATCACTACTGCCAACCTTGACTTCATTGCCATATCCGAAACCTGGCTACATGCCGCCTCTGGCCCTTCTCTATCCTTGGCCTTACCGCCTGAATATGGCATTACACGCTGTGACCGCTCCTCTGCCCATACTAGAGGGGGTGGCGTGGTATTCATCCACAAAAACTCCCTTGACCTAAGAGTGGTATCCGACTCCAAACTCGAATCAGCTGAACTGCTGACAATCAAATTACTACTAACACCTAACCAAACGGCCACCCTTCACCTTATCTACAGGCCCCCAGGGCCGGCACCCACCTTTGTCAGTGAAATTTCCACTCTTCTTCTTGACAATACAAAAAACAACTCCCAAACAATAATCTTAGGTGACCTCAATCTTGGTCGCGGCGACCCTAAGGATCCTGTAGCAACTGATCTAGAGTATGCTGTTACTGACCTTGGCCTTACCTTGTACTTACAAGAACCGACCCATATTAAAGGCAGGACCATTGATTGGTTAGCCGGCTCCAACTGCAACATCCAGGTCCTCAATAACTCCCCTTGCTTATGGTCTGACCATCACATCATAACATTTAACATTGAAGCTTCCCCGCAAGCCCCAACACCTATAGCCCCAGCCCTCCCCACCCGCAATAAAAAAAATATAACAAGAGAACATCTCCTCCCACTATTACTCCCCTCTCTTAATGCGGCAACCAACGCCTGCTCTGATCCCACCTCCCTTGCAGACATCTACAACCAAACGATGCTCACGGCCGTTGACACCTTAGCACCAATTAAACTTAGAAAGGCTAAACCACGAGCACACCTCAACTCATGGTTCACTCCACAGCTAAGAATCCTTCGCAAGGCCAAACGTTGCGCGGAAAACCGGTGGAAAAGCCACCCATCTGATGAGCATAAAGACGGATTCCTCCTCGCCTCCCTCATTTATAAAGACGCCATCATCATTGCTAAAAAAGAATCGCTTAATAATCGTATCACACAAGCCGACTCTAATTCAAAGGAACTCTTTAGAGTCCTAAAAGAGCTCGAAACCCCAGTTTCCCCGCCTGACACTTGCACAAAAGACAGCAAATGGTGTGCTAACATTCAAGCAGCCCTCCTAAACAAAATCTCTATGCTCCAATCTAAAATAAAAGATAAGCAGGACTGCCTGAGGCGTGACAACCGCTCATCCTCCCCCACTAGGCCCACCCTCTCCAACTCTGCCAACATCAAACCCTTCACCTTCGTACCTCTCACTATCCTCGAAGTAGAAAATATCATCTTCAGGATGAAACCTTCCAACTGCCAAGGTGTCCCGTGCCCAGCTCCCATCATTAAGGACTCCGCCCATGACCTAGCCCCATTCATTACAGCCTTCATTAACTCTTCCTTTGAAACAGGTACTGTCCCGGACAACCTTAAAGACGCCTGGGTGATCCCGCTACTAAAAAAACCTTCCCTTGACCCAAGCATACCTACGAATTTCCGACCTATTACTACAGTACCATTCCTGCTGAAGATACTGGACCGTGCAGCTTACCTGCAGATCCAAAACTACCTTGAATCAAACAATCTGCTAGGTCTACGACAATCCGGATTTCTGCCCAGACACAGGACTGAAACGGCTCTATTAGACCTAAAAACCCAAATCGTAGTCCTGAAGGACAAGGGCAAATTAGCAATGCTATTACTCCTCGACCTTTCCGCCGCATTTGATTTGGTTAACCACCAGAACCTTTGCAGGCACCTCCACTCTGCTGCCAACTTCTCTCCCTCCGCAGCGGCCTGGATCAAATCCTTCCTGAACAACAGATCTATGAGGGTCTTTGCACCCTCCGCTGCCGCAGCTCCCTCCCCTATTCATTGCGGTGTTCCTCAGGGCTCTTGCGTGTCTCCTACCCGTTACAATGTCTTTACGAAACCACTCTTCGATGTGCTCGATTATCTGGGTGTCTCCTACACCAACTATGCGGACGACACCCAGATACTCATTCCCATCTCGGGTGATTATCTTGCTGACACCAAGGCCCTCAATGATGTCTACTTGGTCATCCAAGCCTGGATGGCCCAGCACCAGCTATGTCTGAACGACGATAAGACGGAGCTACTTATTCTGGGTACTTCACAACGCCTGAGCAAACTGGAGCCATCCTATCAGTCATTCATCATAGACGGCAACTCCATACAAGTCTCGAAAGACACCAAAACACTAGGCTTTTACCTGGATTCCACCTTTTCCTTGTCAAGACAAACTAATGCTGTCAGATCCACCTCCGCCTACACGTGCAAACTCATTTCAGCCTGCAGACCTTTCCTCACTACCCACAATAGCGTCACACTAGCGAGAACACTTATCATGGCAAAAATAGATTACTGCAGTGCCCTATATCTAGGCACCAGCCAAGAAAACCTGTCCAAACTCCAAACCACCCAGAACAATGCAATTCGAGCGGCTCTGAACATCCCTCGTAACCACCACATCTCAGATGCCAGAGCTAGCCTTAAGTGGTTACCCGTGAAGCATAGAATTTCCCTAAAAACGCTTGCCCTCACGCACAAATGCCTAGCCAACAAGGCTCCGATCTATCTCTGCAGTCGTCTTACGCGCCACTCCACTGTCCGACCACTAAGAATTGCTCAGACTCACTGCCTGACTATCCCTAGGTTTAAGCTCCAAAAAGCGGGAGGCACTAGCTTCCCTGTCCTAGCCTCCAAACTTTGGAACACCCTCCCCGCTGCCATCAGAGCTGAAGACTCCTTCAACGCCTTCAAGAATAAAACCAAATCTTGGCTCTTTGACCAGCAATAGCTGTGTCAGACATCGGTCCTACTTACCCAACCCGCCTGTTCCCCTGCACGATTTCCGGTCTGCTACCTTTCCCAACTACCTCGGGGATACTTCCTCTGCAGAGCCGAGGGACATTGTACCATGTGTAAGATATGTAATTATTAGTTTGTTTATTATGCTGTATTGTTATACTTTTTTGTAATTTATCTCCCTGTATGTTCTTTTCTTGCAACCTGTACAAATTGCGCCCTGATGCCCCCGGGCCTGATGGTCTGCGCGTTATAAATAAACAAATACAAATACAATACAATGGTGAACTTTTTGGTCATGCTTAAATTGGATGTATAGATTGTTAATGTGTGGTTGATTCATTGTTAAGTTTATCTATAGTATATTCTGTTTTATCTCTTTTATTTATTTTATTTTATTTTATTTACATTCATATAGCGCTCACACAGCCTGCAGGCATCGAGGCGCTGTTACAGGAATTAGTTGCGTAATTGTGCTTTTTTTTTTGTGTCTTAGTTACGTATTTATAACGCGCTTAAACACCCAGAGGTTTTTAAGCGCGGACCCGGGGATCGAACTTTGTTGCTTCGTGTCGTCTTGCTTCCAAGACGCGCACGCTGCCGCTGAGCTATCCTCCCGGGACAATTCTTTCCCCATTCAGTCTATGGGAAAAAATACGTTTAGGGACCAAACCTCACCAAACTTTGCAAATAAAATTATGATGTCAATTGTTGTTGTAAAGTAGGTTTGAACTGTTTTTTTTTTTCTTTTTTCATATTTTCTTTTCTTTCATCACTGTCTATTTGTATTTTTATTTGTTTGTATTGAAAAGTTTATTTAATTATGCCAATCTAATAAAAACTATATATATTACAGTAGTTACGGTTAAGTTGCTAATTCCATAGGAAGAGCACTTTTTGGGTGGCTTATAACTTTGCTCTCCCTGGACGAATCCTCACCAAACTTTGCAAAAAAAAGTATATGGCCCACTCTGAATTTTATTTGCAAAGTTTGGTGAGGTTTGGTCCCAAAACGTATTTTTTCCCATAGACTGAATGGGGAAAGAATTTTGCGCATGCCTACAGCCCAAACAGCTGGATGGATTTTCACCAAATTTGCAGCAGGAGTAGCGGCTTGGTCCCGAAAACATTTGTAAATTTGGTGAAAATCCATCCAGTAGTTTTTTTTAAAATGATCAAAAAGTAGGTCTCAACAAATTATTGATATCTCCCACGGACACACTTCCCTGTTCGCTCCGCGGACAGGAAACCGATTGGCTGATCGGCACGCGTCATGTCTGCGGACATGTGACGTGTTCGCTGATTTGATGGTGAAGAGTGTGAAGTGCGGCAGATTGTTCCGATTCGCCCGACATCTTGGATCACCGGACAGCACGGTGACAAACGGGGGAGAAATATAACTTTGGCTAGTGTGTTGGTGTGTAAGAGTGTTTGGGGAGGGTGTGGGAGTGAGAGAGGGGTCAAATGCTGTATTTATTTAGGTGGCAGGCACCCCCGTTGTGTTCATCTTGTCCGTGGACAGCCACGCTGTCCAGGATGTCCGTAATTAGTCAAAATGAGGGGTGTCCTAAGGACACTATTCCTGTCAGTACTGTCCACAGGCAAGTTGAAACTGTTCTAAGAACATGCGCGGTGTCCGGGATGTCCGTAATTATCCAAAATGGGGGTGTCCTAAGGACACTATACCTGTCCGTGCTGTACGCAAGCAAAATGAAACTGTTCTTAGAACACATTCCATGTCCGGGATGTCCGTAATTAACCAAAATGGTGGTATCCTAAGGACGGTATTCCCGTCCATACTGTCCGCAGGCAAGTTGAAACTGTTCTAAGGACACGTGCGGTGTACGCGGACATAAAAAATGCCCATATGGCATAGTTAAAATGTTTTATTCTATGGGTGTGATCTATGGGTGTGTTATGCTGCGGTGGTTGTAGCCAGGGCATAGAGTCTTGGGTGATTGGCCAACGGCTGTAGGCCGTAGGCCATGCACCCAAACCTCTTGGCCCTGGCCACAACCACTGCAGCATATCACACCCATAGATCACACCCATAGAATCGAATATCTATCAAATATTTGCAAATCAACAGTTTGTGTACTGTTTGATTTGTATAGTCGAATAAGCCCATACCGCCCCCACTAAAAAATGCCCTACTCAATGTCAGATCCTTGGCTGCCCACCCTACAGAAATCGAAGACATCATTCTTACCAATGTTCTCGACTTCCTGGCCCTAACAGAAACCTGGCTTCATGAGGCGTCCAGACCACACTTATCGCTAGCCATCCCGGACAAATACTCTATCCTCAAGGCTGATAGACCTAACGCTAGAGGTGGAGGCGTAGCGATCATCTCCAAATCCTCCCTAGACTTCAGATCAGCCTCTTCAGTGTCACTCACATCCTGCGACATACTCACAGCCAAACTGCAAACTTCCCTCACAACTACGATCACGCTCCACCTCATATACAGACCCCCAGGCACCCTGGTGTCTTTGAAGAAGACCTCACATCTCTCATTGCTGAAAACTCCAAACCATCAGCACAAATTATGATCCTCAGGGATTTCAACCTTGGTTATCAGGACCCGAACGATGCACATGCTGCATCCCTAGCCAATGTCCTAACAGAACATGACTTCACACAACTCAATGTACTCCGCACCAACCAAAAGGGCAGAAACCTTGAATGGGTAGAAACTTACAATTGCAACACAACCTGCAAGGACCCCCAACCTCTGGCATGGACTGATCATCACATGATTCCTCTTGAGGTCAACATTAATCATGTACTACCCACTAAATACCCCCCGGCACCAGCCTGTCCCACCAGGAACAAACGCAACATTACTGCTGAAGCCCTACTACCCCTGGTCCTACCCACCCTCAATGCTCTCCCAGCCAACGCTGACTGAAACCTGCTGATTGACACCTTCAATGACTCCATGGCTAAGGTGATGGACACAGTTGCCCCCCTGAAACTACGTAAAGATAAACCAAAATCTCATCTGAACTCTTGGTACACCCCTGTGCTCAAATTACTCAGAAAAAAGGGAGCCAAGGCACAACTCACATGAAAGACTAACCCGACCGCAGAAAACAAATCCAACCTCACAAAACCTATCCCCACTTTACAAAAGTGAGATAATTGGCACCAAAAAAGATGTATACAACACCAGGATTGTTCAGGCAGGATCCTCCACCAAAGAATTATTTAAAATTCTGAAAGAACTAGAAAACCCTATTTCACCTCCAGACACCTGTTTGAAAGACAAATCCTGGTGCACCAGCATCCAAAACACCCTTAACAATAAAATTACAGGACTCCAAACCAAAATTGAGGACAAACGCCAACAACTCTCCAATAACAAGGTCACCAATCCTAGTCTACCCACACTTAACAATACCAGATCGGGCTTCACATTTAAGAAAGTTACCACGACTGAAGTTCAAAAAATCATCACCTCCTTAAAACCTTCGGACTGCAAAGGAGACGGTTGTCCCGCCCAGATCATAAGAGACGCAGCCAGAGAGCTTTCCCCCTTCATCACCAAACTTATTAACCTATCCTTCACCAATAACTCAGTCCCCAGCAACCTAAAACAATCATGGGTTCTCCCACTTTTGAAAAAACAATCCCTAGACCCAGCCATACCCACCAACTACAGGCCTATCACCACAGTCCCATTCCTACATAAATCCTGGACAGAGTCACCTACATTCAAATTCAGGAATACCTGGAATCCAACGTACTGCTAGGAATATGTCAATCTGGCTTCAGACCTCAAAACGGAACAGAAACTGCCCTTGTTGATCTCAAAAGCCAGATTGATGAAATTAAAGACAAAGGCAATGCCACAATTCTACTCCTCCTAGACCTCTCAGCAGCCTTTGACCTGGTCAGCCACAAAATTTGTTGTAGTCACCTAGCCACCGCAGCTCACTTCTCCTCTTCTGCCATCACATGGATACAATCCTTCCTGGCAAATAGAAGCATGCGGGTCTTCTCAACAACAGCTGCAGCAGACCTCATCCCTATCTCATGCGGGGTCCCACAGTGATCCTGTATATCCACCACTTTGTACAATATATATACAAAGCCTCTATTTGACCAACTGGACCGTCTGGGTGTCACCTACACGAATTACGCAGATGACACCCAGATACTCCTTACCATCACAGGCAATTACCAAGCAGACGTCGCCCGGACCAACAAAATATTCTCCATCATTCAAGCATGGATGGCCTCTCATGGCCTCTGCCTGAATGATGAGAAGACAGAGCTCCTCATCGTCGGCTCCCCTAACATCCTAACTAAACTCATTCCCAGTTACAATAACATCACAATTGATGGTCACACCATCCCTATTGCCAAAAGCTTGAAAACCCTCGGCTTCTATCTGGATGCCAACACCAACCTCTCCAAACACACAAATATGATCGCCTCAGCCTCTGCCTATACCGGCAAGCTCATTAGGGCCAGGAGACCTTTTCTATCACCCAATAGCTGTCTCACTCTCGCCAGAGCCCTCATACAATCCAAACTGGACGACTGCAACAGCCTGTACCTAGGTGCTAACCAATCCATAATTAACAAACTAAAGGTACTACAAAATAACGCTCTACGCGCAGCCCTCAACATTCCCAGATATGAGCATATCTCTACTGCTAGGAAAGCCTGCAAATGGCTCTCAATACGCCAGAAAATTGATTTAAAAACCATCTGCCTCACGTACAAGTCCCTTAATCACCTAGCACCACCATATCTAGCTAACAAATTCAGCATGAAACCTGCCACCAGAACCACCAGATCCTCCAACACTCTATGGTTTACAGTGCCCAGATTCCACTTAAAAAGAGTTGGAGGGGCCAGCTTCACAGTACTTACCTCCCAACTCTGGAACACTCTACCTCTCAACATCAAAACTATTGAGTCCTTCCAGATCTTCAGGAAGCAGGTTATCAGCTGGCTCCTGAACAAAGATTAGCTCCACTGAAACCTGACCTTACATCCCCCTGATCGGTAAACTGGCACATGTAATGTATATGACTGTATATTGAACATGTGTATTGCTAACTGTATATTATTCTAACATATAACTGTAAATTGTACTCCTTTATATAATATATGCATGTATTATAAGTATGTATGTACGAAGTATGTAACACAAAGATACTTCACAATTATCTAACCGTCTTCTTAAGCGCACTTCTACCTCTGGGTTTGGAGCGCTATACAAATAAATAAAACAAACAAACAAACAAAACAAATAGTTTGTATGTGAAGTTTTGGCTATGTCATGTCATTAAGATTGTAGAGTTTGGAAACAAGCACTGCAGTATAACATATCCATGGAAGTAAACATGTTGTATTGTGGTGTATGGTTAGATGTTTGCTTCAATGGTTCTGTTATTCAGCAGTGTATGCGTTCTATTAGAATATACTTACTGTTTGATTTTTTATGATTGTATATATTTTTTTCATGAGTTCGGTAACTGGAGCAGATATTCTTTTTCAATTTCTGTGATAAAAGAAAAGATCATGTTTGTGTAGGTATTTCATAAAGACTTATTACATTGCATAATAGACTTTTCAGCTTTTTTTCAACCCTCATATTTAATAGTTTACAAACCAGTGTACTGTGCAATTTGCTCAGTTTCTGTTTTTGTTTTTTAAATCATTGGGTCTGTGGGAAAATAAAATCCATGTTGGATTAAATAAACACTTTTTTTGTTATGCTACAGTATATTTGTTTGTTTGTTTCAGTGTTCACTTGTTGTTTCTGGCTAATGTTCTACCTTTTGGCTTGTTGCAGATTGTTAGATGCCTGTTGTTGAATTTTAACTGGTTATAGTTTTTTATTTATATTCTCAATTTGCTGATCTATCTGTTGGGTTGATGCAGATTTTTGGACCAGTTAGATACATGTTGGCGTATTCTAACTGTTTATTTCTTCTTATAATTTAGTGGTATTGATTTATCTGTTTGGTTGTTATAGAATCTTGGGGCAGTTAGATACCTGTTGGCATATTCTAACTTTATAGTTTTTTAATTGAAGTTTTATTAATGTTTAAGTACAGATTAGTTATTATATATTATATATAAACCGGTCAAGTGGCATAGCGAGTAGAGCGCTCGCTTTGACATCCGTGCAGAGCCTGCTAGTGCAGGTACGAATCCCACCAAACTCAGCCTTTCATCTTTCCGAGGTCGATAAATGAGTACCACACACCATGGGTAATAATAAGCAGCGCACAGATACCTGAAGGGTTGTAGCTCTATATAAATGCCAAATTATTATTGTTATTATTATTAAATTTTGGTTTTAAGAAGATTAAATAAGCGTTTGTAAGATTTGCTGGTAATCTCTGCTTTAGAGTAATGGTACTATCATTACATTCAAACCATCGAAATTTCTTTTTTATATATGCAGTGTAGTGACCTGCATTGGTTGTGGCTCCTGCGTGGTAGATTATACCTATTGTTGTGAAGGTTTTCTTACCAAGTGATACTTGACCATGTGTGAATCTAGTCAGCTTGCAATTGTTTTTGGTACCATCTGCATTGTGACGTAGAAGCATTGGTATTATGTATTTACTATGTGTTTGTATTAGTAAGGTGGAGCAATTATATTATTTGCAGGTAGTACATAATCTATCATGGTTTGCATTTAATGCTGAATTGAAATGGATTCACAATTAGGTATGGATACATACACAAAGCGCTCATTAGGGATTTGTACCTGTGCCACATTGTTGCAGAGAGTGCATGTATGTTTCCACATGTATGAAATCTGAAAGATTTCATTCATAGGTATGTTTTTGTTTTCCAGTACTTGTAGTAAGTACATTAGAAATTCTTGTGGATCTTCTTGTGAGCTTATAGTGAATTTCACTAGCAGCACAGTAGTCCAATTCTTGTCTTATTCCATGAACACTATATGGGTTGTCAGGATTGTTGGTTGCGTTTCTATGAAGGACTAACATTTGCAAACACAATTGGTCTGTACTGTGTAAGTAAATGTTGTTTAACAATTGGTGGCAATTGAAATAGAATATTGATTGCTAAATTTGCTTAGCAATTTACACCAAGTTATATTTGAAAATTTGAATGGACCAGATAGTTCTGTGTCCAAGTCATTTTTTCGGAGTGTATATTGTTTCTTTGAAGAAGTACCTCAGTTACTTTGAGTAATAGATTCTTCTTTGGTTGTGAAAATAGATGAAGTATTAGATCATTTTACTCTCTTTGGAGAATTTGCAGTGAGATCCTGTTGCATTTCTGTTTGAATTAGTTTTCTTTTACAGCGTTTTCCTTTTTGTGGAACAGGATATATTTTTAGATGGGGGTGTATAGTGAACGTAGTCTATTGCATTGTAAAATGCAAGGAATATCAGCGTTTACTTTACTTGCATCAAAGTTGATTAGAAATAAACCGTCAAGTGTACGTAAGCGTGAAAGTGCTACGTAGCTCATGCCTTCTTTAAAGACTGTGTTCGCAATATCTATCAATGCTTTATCTAGGGTAAGACCTTGTGATTTGTGAATGGTGACTGCGTATGCTAGAGTTAGAGAAAATTGTTCTATGCGTGCATACATGTCTTTGAAAAGAAGGAATCGAGCTGTTGAGCACCCATATCCTTTTTACTTCTGAAAGTTTGTCAAAGAGAATATTGACAAACTGAATATTGTTGTCATGTGGGTATATTTGAAAGCCAACAACTGTACCAAGTGCTCCATTAACTAGTCCTTGCTCCACGTCAAGGTTACGTTTAAGCATTACTCTACAGTTGAAGGATAATTTAAATATTTTCTCCAAACCAGCTGTGTTGGAGATGGAATTTTCTAAGGTATGTAGTCTTTTGTGGCTTGTTGACACATGGGTAGTGTCATACCATGTACGTCCAGTTTGTCTGTGGAGCACATTTCAATTATTGGTTGCATTTCTTTTTTCAACATTGTTTCATTGAATTTGGAACAGCTTGCAAGAGTTGGCATTAAGGACATACAATTGACATTGTTGTGTGCTAATTGTGCTATGACATCAGTAGCACATGAGTTATGGCCATAAAGTGCATGGATGTGCCAGGTTTTTAAAATTGCTTGTGCTTCTTGAGATAGTACATCAACTCTAATACTTTTTAAAATGTTGGCGTAAGTGAGGTTTGCAGATTGGCGCATGTTTTCTGTTAATTCTTTGTATTGGAAATGTTGCCAAAGGTTGACATTTCCTATGCTGCCAACAGTTTTACGGCAGAGTTTGTGTCCTAAGGTTTTAAAAATAGGTTCACCTTTCACTGGTGCCAATTGAAGAAGATCTCTGAAAACAATGTGTTTTCCTCCAAAGAGCTCTTCGTATTTTGTTTTAAGTACTTCTGGTAATCTGAGGTGAATCAGAGCCAACATTAGTTTGGAGACCATGCTCACTCCATCTATTAGTAGCATTTTTTAAAACTCTGCATAGTTCCATTGCAGCTTCTGTAGAATGTTTGTAATATTCTAATTTATTTTGGTGTTCTACTGGAAGGAGTAGTAATCAGTGTAAAGTGACACTGCCTATGTTGTAGGCAGCTAAACCTGTGGGGGCAGTTACAACAGCTGACAGTTTTTTGTTTGTCAATTGTTGAAGGAACTTGCTGATGATTTTGATTAAGAATGTTTTGCCTGAACCAGCTTCACCACTGATGTTGTACACCATGTGCAATTTGTTTTCTTACTTCTTGAAAAATGGTACACTGCTCTTTGTTCAATTTCGATTGTAGTACAGTTAAGTCTTCTGTATCTTCTTCATAGTGACACATGGTGTTCTCTACTTCTGTCATAGATAATGCTGCCTCATTTGCTATTAGTGGCTGTCCCATTGGTTCTTGGCTTCCTGTTACAGAAGGTTGACTACTGTCGGAAGTGTCCTTATCTAGTTGGGCCTGGAGTTCTTCTTCATCTTGCCGTACATTTTGTACTTTGTAAAGTTTACATCGGCGATAGTGCTTCCTTTGCTTTGAAAGCGTCTTCATAGGAGTCATAGTTTTCTAGTATCTCTTCTAGTATCTCTTCTTCTTTACTCCATGCTTTAAAAAGTTGTAGCATGGACATGTAAAATAGTTCTTTATGTTGAGGAGTTTTTAATGACAATTGTTATGATTAATTAAGCTTGGTTTGGTAAGTTTCACTAAGCTGCCTTCACAATGTGTCACTCTATAGCTACCTTTTTTCCATCAGGTTTTATATTATTTTTGTATGTGAGGTTTTGGGCTATGTGGAATAGACACATGGTTTCCAAAGTGGTACTCCTGTTTGGGTAGTATGTGTCTAGTAAATTGTTTTTCAAAATGTCTTGGCTCTTGGGATCCTTTTTGGCTATTGTTTCTATGTTGTTGTATGATTTGAGAACTCTTTTTCTAGATTTAGCAGGACCAAGACTTAGCCATACTATATTTTCAGATTTTCCATACAAAGCAGTACCGGTTAAACGATCTGCAGCTTCATTTGAGCCACATTCTCTATGAGAGAGCATTTTAATGCCTCAGCTGTACAAATTCTGAGATAGCGTTTTGTCTGATGATAGGTCATTTCAGAGGTCTTAAAGCTCTGTTTTTTCTGCTTTTGTTAAGTAGGCTGTAACATATCGTGCAACTTCAGTGGAATTGTCTGCAATGTACTGCATATCTAAGTTTGCATTCCATAAGAGGGCAATGATTGCATGTAATCATTGATATATTTTGATTCTTCAGTTCTTTTTATGTAATATGTGTTCTTAGGTGATTTACCTTTAATATTATGTCTAACTGAAGACATGAAGTTGTTCACTTCACCTGTTTCTGTAACTGGTCTAGGGAAACCAAAGCAGCATTTGGTGTAGTATTTCCCTTTGTTTTTGTATTTGCGACGACAATATTTGCCACATTTGTGTCTTTGAAATTGTACAATTTGTGCATGAAGATCACTATTTGTTGCTTCCGATGGAATTTCACAAGTGACATATTTTTTGATAAACTGTAAAACAGTGGCATCACTGTCTTGACTAAATTTAGGATCATCTTTAATCCATGAAAGCATGCGGATATGTGGTGCTCCTCTGGCTTGGTATTCTTTTCTCTATAAGAAGTGTTGCACTTCTTCGAGGGGAGGAACAGTTTTAGTACAAATAAAATGTAGCATAGCAATGAAATGATGATGGAAATATCTTGAAACATTAGCAGGACCTAGAGAGCAAAGTTCTCCAGGTGTTAGTATATCTATGTTTGTTTTGTTTTTGTTTTATATGCATAGGAAATCATGTAAATCTTCCCATGCATATTCTGCACAACTTAATGTAACAAACCAAGTGGGTGGGCCAAAGTTTCTTATCATACAACGTACATCTCCATGATGTCGGAACCCGTGCTCTTTCGTACCACGCATGTTTGCTACAGATTTGTAATGCTTTATTGTAAAACCTCATCTTTTTCTTGCACCTTTTGTATTAATTGCATAGCTGACATATTTTGAGAGTGGGTTCCTGATTTCAATGTGTGTGCAACTCTGTAACATAGAGTTGCTAGTTCACTTTCAAAGATTAGGTGGAATATGTATTCCACATTTTGTCTAAATCTGTGATCTTCAGAATACATTTGTAATGAGCGGCATTCTGATACTGTTATCTGAATAGGTCAATCATCGTACCTTCCTCCTTTGCCAGTAGGAAAGAGTAGAGGATAAGCACATGCTTCTATACTTTTTTCCCCGTATGCTGATTGGTGATCCTTTGGTTTGTCGCATTTGGTACATTTCTAGTACATCATCTATGGTGTCATTAGAGTGTAATGGATGAATTGTATAATGGTCTAACATTTTGGATACTGTAGCAGGATCTAGAAGTTAAAATTGACCAGTTTCTGGTGACTCTTGAATTATTTCAGTTGTTTCCCTTAAGTTTTCTTCAATATTTATTTCTTTGTAGTATTCATTATTGTCTTTTAGATATTGCAAGGCTTGTCTAACTTTATGTAAGTCTACGAATTGTTGCCAAATGTTTTTGTCTTTTGTAGGGACACCATTTACTAAGACAATTAAAGATTGCTCTATTGGACGTTGCACTCCCAGAGTGTGCACATTTTCTTTTAGATCTAATGGTAAATAAACTACTTTGCCATGAATGCCTTTCACTAATTCAGATGGAGGTAATGTTGCTGTTTTTGGTTGAAGGCGTATTATTGCTTGAAATGGGTGCACTGTTTGAATTATGATGCTCTCATATAAATTGAATTGTTGTAGGGGTTTTGGTAGTGGGAATAATTTAAAGTTATTTGTGATAGCACGTGAAGGAGTTTGGCTGTTGTCAAGTTTTGTAGTGCAGTAACTGCAAATTATTAAGGGGTCAGTTTTTTCGTATTTGTTTTCTGCTATAAGGTAGAGAGCTAATTGAAACCATTTGGAATCTTCATTGTCTTCTATTTTGTATGTTACGTCTATAGTTTTATAAAAAGATCTGTGGCAACACACACACACATGGTTTGGTACTTCAGCGGATGTACTTTTAAATTTTTGTATTTTTTTGTATGTGTGTAGTAGAAGGTTGCCATGTATAGAATTGTTACTAGTCTGTTGTAAAGCTATTGCATTTTGTAAGTGGCTTTCACTTCCAAAATATTTTTTCTGGATATGCTTGATTTCTTCGAGTCGGTCTTTGGCTGTACCATGTAGAAGATTGTTACTTAAATAGGACTTTTAGCATAGTACAGTTATAGACTAGATTTCTTATAGTTGAATGATGTGTTGATATCATTTTGATAAGATTGAAGGTGCTTTTGCAAATAGGTCTTGAAATGCAGGCTAATGAATGTCCTTGTAGTCCTGTGCATTTGCGCACTGGACAGGTATCCATATTTTGCAGCAGTTTCATTTTGATTTTGTCTTTGCCTTTCACATACTGATTGAGGAACTGGCATAAAGATTTGAAAGATTTTTTGGGAATGTTACACATTGACGTGCATGACCATTTGTATACTGGATGTTCTGGTTCAGTCAAATGGAGAGGTAATTCTGAGCTTTCTGGGGGTATTTTTGTAAGCAGTATTTCTTGTTGCATTATGGTGTTATTAAGTTTTTCATAACCTTGTCCACTGCTATGCATGGCAATTGTGTTTGTTTGGTTTTGTTTGTATGTTTCTTCATTAAAATATGGTTCTGTGCTCGTGGTGTGACACCATTAACCTCCACAGATATCTAAGAAGTTATTTTTGTTGGCATTCTGTTTATTGAGTAGTCTTTTTTTGTAATTTAGTAGTTAGTTTTGTTAGTGGTGTCATTCTGTTTAACACTAAAATAAATAACTTTCTTTTTGCTAGATTGCACTATCTATCAAAGCTTCTAAGATTAATTTCCTACGGTAGGTTTTAAGGGTTGTGAATGATTTGTCTCCTGTTTTTATAAGATTCTGAAGGACCCTGTGGTGGAAGATTTTTGCTAAAATACTTTTTTTGGTATGGGTTACTTGCTAGTATATCAAGATTTATAGGAGCAGTTTTAGCAGTAGTGGTAGCTGAATTCTTGTTAATCATTTTCTGTTTCATTTTACATTTTGATAGAGGAGGCAAGGTATCTGTACTGGAAGCTTGTTTTATTTCGCTAAATGAATGTATTAGCTGTTTTATTTGAACTTTTTGTACAAACTCTGCTAGAGATGGATGCTTGTTTTGGACAATTTTATTTTCATTTGCTCTATTTCTGTGTTGCTTTCTACGGACTTGATTTTTGGTAAGCATTCTTTGGGGTCTGTTGAAAATAAAAGAAGGTATTGGTTGGGCCATTCTGCAATGTATGTGTGCTGTGTGCATGAGTGTCTGAGTATGATGGTAAAGATGTATGTGGTGGTGTGTGATTGTGCATTGGGCAGCTACAATTAGTTGGGAAGGCTATTCTTGTGTGTTACTATACTGTGGTTCAGATGACAGTAGAAAGTGAGCTAGTGGTGAGGAGAAGCACTAATAGTAAATGTAATGGTATAAAATTAAAACAGTTCTTTGTTTTGTAATACTAACTTTATAGGGGTTGAGTTATGTTATTTGTGTTCCAAAAAACGGGGATTTTTGTGCCATTCTGGCTGCTAATCCCTGTTTAATAAATGGGGATTTGTGGGCAGAATGGTTCAGAAATCTCAATTTTTTTTGGTGCACAAATTACATGAATGAACCACACAGTGTTTGAGTAATAGTAAGAATATTAAGGTAGTATTGTATTTACTCTTTTTTGTGGAATGAGCAGGTTTCTTCGGATATGTTCTTGGTAGTTCAGATGCTGCTGATTTTCAGGATAGTGGTCTTCAATGCAATTGTAAAAGAAAGAAGTTAGTAATTTTGGGTGTTTATAGCACTGATGTTAATTTAGACGTTGACTTTTATGTTTTTGTAGTAGTATTCTTGTTTGATATCTGAACATAGTTCATGCGTGCATTTCATTTGACTATGTGCAGCCTTTATATTTTATTTACAATATGTTAGTTCAACATGGTTTGCAAATTAGCAGAATATTAAGTGTATGAAATTCACTTGATTTTTTAAAGCTGTGATGTAGATAGCAGACAGGTTTGGAAGTGACAGTTGATTATAGTAGATGGGAAAAATTGCAATAAGTTCCTTTTATAGGTATATTACTCTGTTTATATGCATTCATAAAAGTTGTACATATACTGTGAATAAAATATGCATACCTGTAGTTTGTATTCATGCATGTGGATATGCATGCAGCTGCAAGTAGAAATCTTGGAGACTTGTACAGTAGTTTTTGTAGTAGGTGCTTTCCAATGATATGAGACTTGTACTCAACAGTGATCAACAGTACATTTGAAGTGCAGAACTCTGATGATGGAGTTAGATGTAGAGGTCTTGGATGTGATTGGTGGATGGTTGTGTGAGTGCTTACCTTTTTCGAATGAGGGAATGGCATAGAGAGTGATGTGGAAAGGGAAGAAGGGCTGGATAAGAGATACGCACTTCGCAGACACTGCGTCTGTCTGCTAATAGGGTGTGCCACATCCAGGGTTTTCCAGCAAATCCAGCATGGAAAGGGGACTGTAGGGATCAGACAATCAGATGTTGAGGTTGTGGATTTGTGTTGAAAGAGACTGTGTGTAGTAAATATGGCAGAGGTGGAGAAAGTCAGGGTATTGGTGCTTGGAGATATGTTTGTGCAAGCATTTACAGCAGTATGCTCAATGCAGGCATGTGGCAAACAATGTTGATGTTAAAGGAGTGGAGGTTTTGTGGAGCACTGTGCCTGATTGCAATGTACAGGGAATTGTACAAGTTTGTGAAGATATGGGCAGGATGAACAGTCCCCATCTGGAAGTTTTGCACTATGGTGCTTTTCATTTGGGCTTTGTCAGTGGCCCTACTTTGTTGGCAGATTTGGAACACTTGGTTCAAGCAGTAATGAGCATCCGTCCAAATGCCAAAGTAATTTTTTCTTGGTGACTAACTAGGGCAATATGGGACAATAGTTCTGTTTTTTGTCCTGAGCAAAACATTGGTAGGTGTGCAATCAACCGAGGCATGTGTGCTTTCATGCTTAAAGCTGGTATGTTTTCCTGTAATAATGAGAATATTGATTCCAGTAATGCTGTTTATTTTAAAGAAGATTTCCTTATCTTTTTTGGGAAATTCTATGCTGTTTTGGAATGTAAGGGTTGCTTTGGTGAAGGTTATGTGAAGATTTAAGTAGTAAGAAGAAAAAAGAAAGAAAAAAAATACAAAATAACAGGTGTCTGTCAAACATCTGCCAAAAAAGACAAAACAAAACGTCTCTTTTCAGAGCCAACCTCAAAGGGGAAATGGGGCACACTATTTAAAATTATATTCACCACACTCAGATTTTTGATATGTCTGCGGACGGTTTATGGTCATAAGACCGAAAAAAAAATCTCGAAAAAAAGGCCGTAAAAAAAAAGTCGCATTTTTTTCTGACATTTTTTATTCGAAATGGGGGGGTTCCCCCCCCCCCCCCCCCCCAAGCACACTTTTTTTTTTTTTTTACCATTTTCTTTTTAATGCCGGACCCCAAAATAAATATGTAATTAAAAAAAGAGAAATTCAACTTTTTTTTTGGTCTTTTTTTTCAACCTTATTGTTAGTCGAGATTTTTTTTTCGAGATTTTGACCGGCCACCATCCGCGGACATGGCGGTAGTCCGCAGACAGTGCATATTACATACAGGAATTTTGGGGTGGAGAGGCATGCAAATGAGAATGGGCAGAGCAAGGGATTGGTCAGTAAAGTTTAGTGGGTGTGGTGTGTAAGGAGAGAGTTTGTCAGAAAGTCTTTTACCTGAGAGAAGAACAGATAGCTATGGCTGTGTGTTGTCGAAAACAGATTATCTGGATTTTGGGAGACTCATGGATACATTGGTTGGAGGTGCATGCAGAACGCTGTGGAGTAGCTGCAGATCTTGGATTCCCTCATGTCGAAGTGCACTGACATGGAGTGTGTGGAATGCAGTGGCTGGACTTGGTACCTCTCTGTGCTACTTTAGAGACAGAGCATCATCCAGACATAATTATAATTCATTGTGGAGGGAAAAGTTTAGGACATGTGTCTGGAATTTCTTTGCAATTTGCAATGAAAGAAGGACTTGGGAAGGTCATGGACAGGTTTCCAAATTCCCAAGTAATTTTTTCTCGTATTGCGCAAAGACGAATGTGGCTGCGTTCTTCTTTATTTTGTCCACAAATGGAGAAAGAGAGGCGCAATGTCAATAAGGCTGTTTGTGCCTTTCTAAGAGAAGTTGGCATGTCCTCTGTTCACAATGAAAATATTATGTTTCGAAGCAGAGTCCATCTTACTTATGCTGGCAATCAGATTTTTTTGAGAAATGTACAAAATGCATTGCAACCTGTTTTGGAATTACAGTCATCTATTTTGCAGTACATGTTGACGATTTCAAGTTTTTCAAACACACAAAAACACCACCTAAAGGCTCTTTTCAGAGCCACCACTTCCTCCCAGAGAAAAGTGCATTGGTTTTGCTAGGGTAGGACCCTAAAACTTTATGGGGGTAATTCATAGAATTCAGCGCACAAGTGGCACACGCGGCTGGCGCACAGTGTGCGCGTGCGGCAGTCTGTGCCAGCCGTGTGCGCCAAAACCCATTTCGGTGAACAGCGTATTCATGGATTTTAACATCCCTAAGCAGCCGTGGCGCAGAGTGGCGCAGCGACCCTGCAGCAGCGCCAGTTATGCCCCCAGCCCCGCCACGTGCACCATGAACAGCGCACAAATCCAGTACATGGCGCACAGGCCAGTGGACCAGCATACAGCCCTCCAACCATGAAAACACGTGTAAAACTCCCCATGCACCCCTCGGAATACACATACCCCGCTCGTGCTAGGCCAATTGCATGTAAAACTCCCCGCGCACCACTTGAAATACACGTACCCCGCCATTCACGGTAAGTTTCACACACGGTAGGCCCTGTGCGAGCGGGGTATGTGTATTTCTGGGGTTTGTGGGGAGTTTCACACGCGGTAGGACCTGTGCGAGTGGGGTACGTGTATTTCTGGGGTTCACGGGGACTTTAACACGTGGTAGGCCCTGTGCGAGCGGGGCACGTGTAATTCTGGGGTTCGCGGAGACTTTCACATGCGGTAGGCCCTGTGTGAGCGGGGCACATGTAATTCTGGGGTTCGTGGGGAGTTTCATACGCGATAGGCCCTGTGCGATTGGGGAACATGTAATTCTGGGGTTCGGTGGGAGTTTCACACGCGGTAGGCCCTGTGCGAGTGGGGTACATGTATTACTGGGGTTCGCGGGAAGTTTCACACGCGATAGGCCCTGTGCGAGTGGGGTACGTGTATTACTGGGGTTTGCGGGAAGTTTCCCACGCTATAGGCCCTGTGCGAGTGTGGTACGTGTATAACTGGGGTTCGCGGGAAGTTTCACATGCGATAGGCCCTGTGTGAGTGGGGCACATGCATAACCAGGGTTCGTGGGAATTTTCACACGCGATAGGCCCTGTGCGAGTGGGATACGTGTATTACTGGGGTTCGCGGGAAGTTTCACACACGATTGGCCCTGTGCGAGTGGAGTACGTGTATAACTGGGGTTCGTGGGAAGTTTCAAACACGATTGGCCCTGTGGGAGTGGGGTACGTGTATAACTGGGGTTTGTGGGAAGTTTCACACGCGATTGGAGGGGGGTACGTGTATTTCGGGGGATTGTGGGAAGTTTCACACGCGATAGGCCCTGTGCGAGTGGGGTACGTGTATTACTGGGGTTTGCGGGAATTTTCACAAGCAATTTTGCAGTCAGAGCGGGGTACGTGTATTTTGGGTGTGCGCTGGGTGTCCTACATGTGAATTGGCAGTGTGGGTCCTCCCAGGTGTGCCCTCTACCCCCTCCAAGGCCCTGCAGGCAGCCCACACCACAGAGGACTACCCTACACCCCTGGTCATGTCCCGCAGGCAGCCCATCCACCATGAGCATGCCCCCCAGCCAAGCCACATGTCACCTTGCACTAGTGATCACCAACTCATGTCCCCCAGTACTCCTACCCATCCACCATTGACAGGCACTTGCCAGCAGGCCCCACTCATGTCCCCCAGCACCCCCACCCCCCTGCAGCGAGGGACACCTGCCAGCAGGCCCCCACTCATGTCCCCCAGCACTCCCACCCCCCAGCAGTGAGGCGCACCTACGGGCAGGCCCCCACTCATGTCCACCAGCACCCACACCCCACAGCAGTGAGGGGCACCTGCCAGCAGGCCCCCACTCATGTCCACCAGCACCCACACCCCACAGCAGTGAGGGGCATCTGCCAGCAGGCCCCCACTCATGTCCCCCAGCACCCCCACCCCCCAGCAGTGACTGGCACCTGCCAGCAGGCCCCCACTCATGTCCCACTCATGTCCCCCAGCACCCCCACCCTCCAGCAGGGAGGGGCACCTGCCAGCAGGCCCCCACTCATGTCCCACTCATGTCCCCCAGCACCCCCACCCCCCAGCAGTGAGGGGCACCTGCCAGCAGGCCCCCACTCATGTCCCCCACCACCCCCACCCCCAGCTGTGAGGGTCACCTGCCAGCAGGCCCCCACTCATGTCCCACTCATGTTCCCCAGCACCCCACCCCCCAGCATTGAGGGGCACCTGCCAGCAGGCCTCCACTCATGTCCCCCAGCACCCCCACCCCCCAGCCGTGAGGGGCACCTGCCAGCAGGCCCCCACTCATGTCCCTCACTACATGAAGTAAAGATGCACAATCATGGCCCACTTCGACACCAAAATACCACAGAACGCCACCCCATTCTTGAGACGCAATGATTTCCCAATCCACCCCACACTGACATGCCTATCTCAAGACACAAGTCAACTATGTACGTCAAAACATGTCCGTCACACACACACACAATGGTTGTCATTGATTGTGTAAACCCACATTTTCACATGCATTAACCCAATGAGCGAATCCCAACCATGGAACTAAAATATGAAAATGTTTTATGTACAAAAATAAAGCAATGAAATGAAAACATAACAAAATAGCAAACATGAAATGAAAACCATGTGTAAAAGATGAGTAAATGAAAAGTATAACCAATCCAAAGTAATCCTAAAGAAAAATAGTCAAAACTCTCCCTCCACGGGGGCGCTGTTGAGCAGCCGACAAAATGGCTGCTTAGCTTTCTAGCTCCGTGTGCTGCCGCTTTATATCTGTCTCCATCTGCGGTTTGACATCTTGCCCCATCTTCAAAACCGACTCCTGCCTTCCAGACACCTGGAGCTACCTGCCTGTGAAATTCTGACCCGATTCGGACCCTCCGAGCCTGGGTTTGACCGACGGCGCTGCCCCCCGTACTGGGCCGACTAGGCCGATGTGCTGCTGCCGAGCGGTAGACGAGGTCGGGGCCCGCCGCTGCCTGCGGCACTGCAGCTCACGTGATCCTCCTGCCGCCTCCCTCGCTCGGTCGCTGGCCTGCCGTTGCCTGGGGGATGAGGCTGTTCTAGAGCACTGGGGCCGCCTTCACTGCCCTGCTACGCGTGGGTGGATCCCGCATCGGAATTCGCCGCCTGAGATCTCCTGTGGCCGTCAGCCGCTCAGCGATCTCAAGGCGTCGGTGCCTGGCTCCCTTCCTGTGCCTCCGCGGGACCCCCGAAGACGGCTACCCGCGGGGCATGAGACGAGGAAACGTTGCGGTGCACTGCTGTGCCGCCAGACGCATGTGACACAAGTGGAATCGCTGGGGACCCTGCCATCTGGATTTAGCACAGCCTTGAGGTGAAGAGTCGGGGTGACTGCCGCGGGCGGGCGTCCCTGTAATCTCGGCTCCACTTGCGGCCCACTCGCCCTCACCTGTGCTACACGCCCCTGGGGCCTAGCGACACCGGCCCGTTCTCCTGTTACCTATTGAGGCACACTACATGGGCATCTCCCCTGACACTGCCGGCCCTGATAATACGCTCCGGACGATCCTGTGAGTTACTGCTACGCCCTCAGCGGTTTCCTCCATTTGACTTTTACTCTGCGTAGCCCCAGGTCATATATAGTGTCTAAGTCCTCATACCACATAATGTCCAACAGATCCAGGAATACCAGCAAGACTGGAGCTATGGATAAATTTGCAAAAGCCACCCCGAGATCTGAATCGGCCCATTCTTCATGCGACCAGACCGACACGCCGCTCCCTGCGGAGGGGCCTCAGGCGGACCTGACGGTCATGATGGAAACTATGGCCAGAAACTTCACTGCATTTCATGAAAAGCTGGATGACATCAATGCAAATGTGGCATCTCTTAAAGCCAAGCTGGATCAACAGGGGGCTCGAATCACTGAGGCTGAAAATAGAATTGGTGCCAGCGAGGACACTATAGCCGCACTGCAGAGTACAGTGGCCACCCTTGTCACGGACATGAAATCAGTGAAGGCTAATTGCGATGACCTCGAATCCAGATCGAGGAGGAATAACATACGTATTATTGGGGTCCCGGAAAACGCGCTGAAAGGCCGACTCGAACTGGCTGTCGAGAACCTCTTGAAGGACCTATTGGGCAACCCGGATATGTCCCCCTTCTTCACGATCGAGAGGGCTCACAGGGCACTGGCCCCGCGTCCCAGTCCTGGAGACTTTCCAAGACCCATTATTGCAAAAATCCTGAGCTTTAAAGATCGCGACCAGATCCTCCGCCTCGCACGTGAGAAGGGCGAGCTCAGAATGGACTCACAGGTGATCCGAATTTTCCCTGACTTCTCGACTGGAGTCCAGCAGGAACGTCGCCAATTCCTTGGAGTCAAGAAACTGCTCAGGGAGAGAAACATTCCCTATGCCATCCTATTCCCTGCATGTCTGAAGTTCACATTTAACAACAAGCTTTACTTCTTCACGGTGCCTGCGGAGGCGGTGAAATTCATAGAGGCACACATCCCCCCTCATCCACCCGCTGAGGATATGATGCAGAAAGACTGAACTCCATCCGAGGCTTGCTCCCTCTGATCATCCTATGGCCAGCCGTCCAGATGGCTACACCAGTATCTGGTTGTTCTATTCACATTTCCTATGTAGCCCTGGCTGTGCTCACAGCACCTAATCTCTTAGTAACGCACCTTCAAATTACCATAGTGTTGAACTACTCATCTTGACCATGTTGACTTCCTAATACTGTTGAGCATAACGTTCCTCTGATCCACACCCGGGCCCGGCACGGCCACTGATAGATGCAGCGACATGCACTTCTATACCGCAAACACTGCTTGTTTTCTCACGGATCCCTTGGGCTCTAAGCGTGCTAGCGCACGGCAATAGCGCACCCCATTGTGATTGCACTGTTTTTTATACTTTTGTTATGGTTTAGCCCCTGTTGGGCTCCTGCACTAGCTGGATCAGGTTGGGGTCGATCCGGCGGTGCACAGGTAGGGTGGGTTGGCGTCTACACCACTAAAGTTGGGTTAGTGGTGAGGTTGGCGGGTGGGGACGGGGGGTTAACTAAAAAAGGCACACGAGGTTGCATGGTGCGAGCATTAAAGGTCCATGAATGTCTGTTCGACTTCAAATGTTGGGGCAAACACCACTGTTGGGTCTGGGATGACCACTAAAAATGTGTGCAGTATGATAAGATATCTACTGCTGCAATGTCTACCGTCATAATGTCCTGGAATGTCCCTGGGCTAAACAATCACACTAAGGCCTGTAAAATCGTAGCTTATGCTAACAGACACAACTGCAAGTTACTGCTCCTACAGGAGACGCACTCAATGGCCCCATACCAAGAACTATGGCCCCTGCATGGGGACCGGCAAGATTCTTCACCTCCTATTCCACTCAATCCAGGGGTGTTCTAACGATGATCCACAAGTCCATTAAGTTTACACTGCACAAAAGCTACACCGACCCCGAGGGACGGTATGTAATACTGCACTGCACTCTGGCTAACAAAGAATATCTACTTGTTAATACCTACTGCCCCAATGTGGATTCCCCCGAATTTTTCGACAATATCACCACCATATTGCTGGGATATGTGGGCGTACCTATCCTGTGGGGTGGGGATTTTAATCTTATCCTTGACACGGTCCTGGACAGAACCGGAACTGCTCATCGCTCCTTGTCCGGTGCTGCACGCAGACTGCAAGACCACATTATGACACTTGACATCTACGATGCTTGGAGGAAGCTATACCCCCAGCGGAGAGACTACACCTACTACTCATCAGTCCACGATAGCTCCTCTAGGATAGACCTATTTCTGGTATCAAAAGGAGTCATGGGTGGGGTGGTGGAAGCCCAGATTCTACCTCGCACACTGTCTGATCACGCCCCGATTACACTCTCGGCAAGGCTGGGGATTCCTGTCCCGACGTTCACCACCTGGCGTTTCAAATCCGAGGCCCTTAGGGATGTTGTATTTAGGGCTGAAATACTTGCGGACATTCAGTCTTTCTTTGAACGCAACATTCTTTCGGACACCTCGGCTGCAGTTAGGTGGGACGCCTTCAAAGTGTATATTAGGGGTATGTCTATCTCCCGGGAGGCTGGGGTGTTGAAATCAATCAGAGCCGCTTTGGGTCGATCTGAAAGTAAATTGAAGCAATTGGAACTGCAATGTGCCACTGGGGCGGACCCCGCCATACTTGCTCAGGTTTCCGATGAACTCCAGGCATACAACAAGCTAGCCGTCAGTGAAACACAATACTTCACCCGCCCTCAGGCAGCCAGGAAGTATGGAGAGGGAGACAGGCCTGGGAAAACATTAGCGACGCTATTAAAATGGGAATCTGGCAGGACGCAGATCACCTCTATTAAAGATAAACATGGCAATGCACAATGGGCTGACCAACAAATCCTAGACACGTTCGCTGAGTTCTACAGATCCCTCTACTCTCAACCCGCTGAACACACAGAACAACATATGCGTGAGCTCCTCGACCAGATCCCCACCACAGAGATCTCCTCCGCTACTCGTGACGAACTGGACTCCCCAATCACACTAGATGAAATTGTAACAGCCATCTCTGACTTGCCCAAAGGCAAGGCCCCGGGACCTGACGGCCTAACCGCCGATTTCTACCAAGAGCACGTCGGCATAATCGCCCCCAGGCTGCTTGAGGTCTGGGACGAGTCGCTCCGAGCCTCTATCCTCCCCCTCTCCATGCGCGAAGCAGCCATTACCGTGCTGCTCAAGCCTGGCAAACCTGACAATGAATGTGGTTCCTACAGACCCCTCTCCCTTATGAATCTTGACACAAAGATTTTTGCAAAAATTATAGCTAACTGATTCCTGCCAATTATGACGTATTTAGTTCATGAAGAGCAGGCCGGCTTTGTACCCGGAAGATCTACCTCTCACAATATCAGGAGATTGTTCAACGTGATGTCCCGCATTGATCAAAATGTACAAGCTGTGGCGGTCACGCTTGATGCCCAGAAGGCCTTCGATATGGTCTCCTGGAAATACACATGGCTAGTGCTGGAGACCATGGGCATAGGCCCAAACATGATTAGGTTCATCAAATTGTTGTACACGTCTCCTGTGGCGCGGGTTAGAACCAATACACTGACTTCTGACCTCTTCACACTCTTCAGGGGCACCCGACAGGGATGCCCCTTCTCCCCTATTCTATTTGCCCTAGTAATAGAGCCGATGGCAGACTATGTCCGTGCCCATCACGCCCGCAAGGGAATAAGACTGAAAGACAGTCCCGAAATTATTTCTCTCTATGCGGATGATATTTTGCTGTACATCAGAGACCCTGCAACACACCTTGACCCCATACTGAGGGACATCACCCGCATTGGCACCCACTCCGGTTTCACTATTAACTATTCCAAATCAGAGATCTTCCCGCTCACTACTTCCACCCAGCAACCCCCCACTGAATACCCCCTCCGCTGGTCACCGAATGGTGTTAGATACCTGGGTGTGCAAATATCGCTAGACAAATCAACCCTCATCGCCGATAACTATTCCGCGATATCACAAATAGCTGATTCTAAACTCCTACGGTGGCGTGCCCTCCCACTATCCATTGCTGGACGGCTCTCCCTCATTAAAATGATCCTACTCCCCAAACTTCTATACACGTTTAGCAATGTCCCCGTATGGCCCGGGAGGCAATACTTTACTAGACTGCACGCACTATGTGCACAGTTCCTCTGGCACTCTGGCGTAGTACGCAAAAAATGGACGGACATGGCACTCCCATATAGACAAGGGGGACTCACGGCTCCAGACCTGTCACTTTATTGGTCCGCGGCCCAGGCCCAACATGCCACTCACTGGTACCCTGGCACTCCGGTGCGTCCCCATATCAAACTGGAACGACTGGCAGCTGCTAGTGTCAACCTAATGTCCCTCATACTACATCGGCACTACATACCTGACTCTCCCATTGACCCAATCAGCACGACCCTTCAAGCCTGGGCTCGCTTGCTGTTTCAGACATCTGAAGCCTCTCCGTACTACAAGGGGCTTCCTGTGTGGGCCTTCCCCGGCTTAGAACCCACTCATGATGCGGCATTGGCCCGACACTGGGGGACGCTGGGCTACCAAGCACTGACGGACTTCTACCCCGAGGGCAGGTTCATCGACCCCCAAACTTGGAAACCGGGGCACACCGGGTCCGCTTTGGAGACCCTCCAATACTACAGACTGCAAGCTGCGTTTCGCACCAAATGGCCCACATTCCCCGATGAGCCCCCAGACAACTTAGCCATTGCATATATTGCTAATTCTGGAGGTGCCCATGGAGTAGTCTCATCACTTTACAAGATCCTACAGGAGGCTATCCCTACTCCCACTCTCAAGGCACGTGATGAATGGGCTGGCGAATTAGATCTAGAAATACCGGACAGGGTTTGGGGAGATATGTGCCTACACACTCAGAAAGTCTCCCTCAACTTCCGCTTTCGTGCCATGCAGTACAAACTTTTAAATAGACTTTACTGCACTCCACACAGGACTTCGAGGTTCACCCGGGCCACGCCACTACTCTGCCCCCGCTGCGGAGCGATGGGAGCTGACCATTTACACATGTTCTGGTCTTGTGACAAATTGCTGGGGTTCTGGGAAAGCATTCTAGTAACCCTCACGGCTATTACTGACACAGTGATTGACCCTGACCCTTTAGCAGTCCTCTTTGGAGCCTGGAAAACGGATGACACCAGACGCCTGGCTAAGTTTCTTAATATTGGGTGCATGATAGCCAAAAAATGCATACTTCAAAACTGGAAAAGTCCCATCCCCCCGGCCCACCAGAAATGGCTCCATATGCTTACTTGGTCACGGAACTGTGAGTAGGAATTTATATCCATGCTCCCCGTCACTTCTCGACCCAAGAACATCTGGGTAGAATTCAATTCGTACCTTAACAGTCGTAGAAGACACACCCAGCTCTGGCTCATCCCCAACCCCCTCAGTGTCCAACACTACAACATAAACTTATATGCATATGTGTATTGTGTGATCATTGTCTGACATTACTGTGATTATGTATAACAGCTTATGCATTGCTCCACTTCATGTTTCTCACTTCTGCTTATTACCTTGATGTGTGTACCATGTAACCTTTGCCGCCAAAAATAAAAGTTTAAAAAAAAAAAAACTCTCCCTCCACCAACGCAAATCCAAAGGAAACGTAAAAAGAAAGATCCATTGATCCATGGTGAAATCAAAATAAAAAGTTCAAAATAATCCATTGTCCAACTATGTACAATCCATTGTCCAAAAGAAAAATCCATTAATCCATGTTCAAAATCAAATAAAAAGTTCAAATAAATCCATTGTCCAACTATGTACAATCCATTGTCAAGGGTCCATGAGCCCAACGAAAGAAATGAAACCTACCTAAGAAACTACCTAATAAAAAAACTATATACAAATGTGTGTGGCATAGTCCATTCACCACACATCAAAGGAAAAGGAAAAGGAAACCTAACTCTAAAACCGATTTACAGTGGCAGCGGGCTAGTCCAACGGCTCACTTTTGGATGTCCCAGGCCAGGGCATCACCGAACTCCCGCCCAATGTCCTGGAGGCCGTCCTCTTCCATGGCCCCGAGGGTTCACACGGACGACGACATGTTCACCTCCAACTCCCTGGGAACTGCCTCGAGGCACTCGGCCTGCCTCAGGGCCCTCCGCATGAAGTTCTCCGCCCTGACCATTGTGAGCCGTGCCTCTTCCGCCCGCTGCCGCTCTGCATCTATGGCGTGGCCCAACCGCTGCCTTCGGAAGACACTTGAAATCCTGGGTCCTCCTGCCCTATGGCCGATGCCTGCCCCTCCGATGTTGAAGGCCCCGAGCCATCATTGCATGTTGCTGTTGCTGTGCCTGTGCCTGTGCCCTGGCTCTTGCTGCATGCACGTCCTCCTACGGCTGGAGTGCAGGTGTCGTGGTGGCCTCCCCTGCTGGACGTCCGACTCCTGACTGTGGCAGGGATGTGTCCTCCACCAGCCTGGCCGCTGGGTCAGAGGCAGCTCCACAGGGTACCCAGGCGATACATGGGTGGGAATATGGCATGGAGGACGACTGGCGCGTAGGGGGTTCAGGTGAGGAGGGGGTTGCAAGAAGGTCCAGCACACGGAGGAATCCATCACCGGTGACCCGTCCCAGTAGGTCAACGTGGTCAAAGAGGCATGCAAGACGACGTGCAGTCTCCCCACGAAAAGACTGCAGGTCACCTCGCATGCCCCGTTGACGCAACGCTATCCCAGCCAGGACAGGTTCAACACGATCCCGGATAGCCACGTCCGCAGGGAGAGGAAGGCCAGTTGTTGTGCGCTCATCCCCTCCCTGAAAATGGGTCTGGACGTAGCCATCCCTGCTGGTGCCAGATGATGCAGTGACAGGATCAGGGACATGATTACACACAGGCACCTCCGCAGCTGCCTGTGCTGCCTCCTGTCCCTGCCCCTGCACTGCACCACTAGCACCAGTGGAATCCCCACCTCCAGACCCTGTGTGTGTCCCTTCCGTGGCCTCCTCCTCCACCAAACCCCCCACCAACCTGGATGACTCCGTGCCATCTTCCTCCATCGGACCCTGTGGGGTCTCAGCTGCCCCTTCTGCTGCCGAGGAGTCCACCTCCGTCTTCCGCCTCTTGGATTTACCCTCGGCAGCTGCGGCCTGGGACGCAGCACCAGACTCCTCACTCCCCGAAGAGATGACAATCTGGGAGGGGAGCCAGGCCTTGCATCTACGGCTGGTGGTGCGATCCCTGCCGCTGTGCTCCACAGCACCCTCTCCGCCCTCTTCATCAGTTAACACTGCAGACAGGGAGAGATAGAACACAGGCATCAGAGCACTGTACAATGGACTGATACACACATGACAGTTGTACATGAGTGGCAGTGTCATACTTCAGACATGGCATCACACTCCCCAACACACATGTCATTTGTACTCACACACATGAGCAATTCCACAGCAATATTGCACCAGCCAGCACCATCCATACACATACAACAGCATGAGCATCCGAAGGTGAGCCTGACGTCACATGAAACACGGGGAGTGCACAACACATACACACACGCCACCACACTTACATGCATGTGTACATGTCCACCAAATGTCACAGTGATGAGATCGCCATCCATGTCACATCTGGCATACAGCCTTCTACATGTCAGTGTCACATGCATCCAAGTTGCATCCCAGTTGCACACTTATCAAATACACACACATGCACATGTACACAGTGCAGATACATGCAGCAGGAACCACCATCCATGTGTGACACCACAACCATGCCAACGTACATACACAGAAATTCAAACATGTGTGCTCCCACACCTGCATTTGCCCAGCATGCTTACCAACACATACACCATCAATGTGTCTCACACCTGAGAGGACTCACATGTGGCAGCCTCACGCCCATGTTCATACACATCCCTACATGGCCCTACAAAAACACATGTGCAACCTGCACACTACTGGCACACCATGACATGCACAGCGTCCAATCAGTATGCATGTACACTTACCGCTCGACTCCAGATGGGTCTGCCTCTCAAGGACCTGGACGTGGAGCGCTGGGCATATGCGTTCCAGGACCCTCATCTGGTGGTCGGACAGGTGGCCCCGGCGCCCCTTGGCATCCATTGCCTTCGAGAGGCGCCGTGCCTTGTTGAGAGTCCTGGACCTGAAGTCCTCCCAGCGCTTCTTGACAAGTTGTAAGTTGCGGACTGCCACCCCCCCGTGTTGATGGCAGTCACGTTGTCCATCCAGATCCTGGTCCGTCCTTCATAGTCGGCGCGCGAACTTCCAAAGAGGGCATCATACTGCCCCAGGACTTGCTCCACCAGGACACCAACTTCCCTGGCACTGAAGCTGGTGGCCCTCTGCCCCTCTGGCTGGGGGTTGCCAGTGGTGCCAAATGTTGTTGTGCCCGACATGGCAACCCCAGAGGCAGGGGTGGGTGGGCAACTGGGTCCTGGGGCTGGGCTGTGGAGCGATGGTATCCCAGTCGGGAGTCTTCGGTTCCAGCAGGGGTGGTCACAGCAACTGTACCCCTGGCTGATGTGCAGGCAGCAAATAGCAGGGCACGTGGGCAGCAGGCAGTCAGGCAGCAGCAGATGGCAGGTGGGAGCGTGCTCGGGGGTCTGGGGGGAAGTAATTCGGCCTTCTGGACAGGAGCGTGGTCTTCCGTGTGTTTTCGCGTGGCCAGCTTGATACGGAGTGATTTGGCACGTGAAAAAATTGCACGTCAGCGTGTAATTCGAGGAAAGGCCCTTAGCGCGTAAGCGCGTCTATGACATTACGAGCGCGGCCGTTTCCCTCGTGACGTGGGCATAGTGGTTGAGCGCGGGTGAATGCGTGTAATCTGAGGAAAGGGCCTACATGCGTAAGTGACGTGACGTGTGCAGGCGTTTCCCTCAGCACGGGTTAAAGGTGAGCGGGACCAGCAGTTCACTGTACGTGCCTTTGTGGAGACCGACATGTGTTGCTGCTTCGTGTTGTTTCGCGAGCCATCACAACTTCACAGCTATCAAGGACGTATCTCTTCTTTTGGCGGGGGTATTGGCTACGTGTGTTTTTCTGCATAGCGCTAGTCAGACGGTGAGTCGCGCACGCTATTTTTCCCCACTGCAGGTGCCCCTGTGTATCGCACCTGTTTACAAGGTCATAGTAGCCTGTGTGTCCCACGCGTACGCGTTTTTTGTGTTACTGGGTGCCACTGCGTACTGCGGGAGGTTGATTCCATGCACGTAGGCTGTAGGGTTGCGTGCACGGTTTTACTGCAGTTTTGGGGTGCCTGAGCATTCCGTGACACGTCACTACATCACCGGGATCACATACAGCCTTGCAGGTGCAGGGGGGCTGTTAACTTGCATCCCACCCCCTTCACCTCAATTAAAAATAATAATAATAATAATAATATTATTGCCCAGGTCAATTGTGGTGTACACCTCCCATTGGCACTACCCCATCTGTGCCGGCACTACTACATCTATGCCATGGTTGGGAGGCCACCAATGGTGAGGGGTGCCTCAGCTGGGTGTCCTCCTTGTGGTGGGCGTGGTCAGGGACGTGGCTGGGGTGACCAGGGAGTAGAGGGAATCCAGGGCGTCCAGGGTGGCCGCAGAGGGGGAAGAGGCAGGGGTGCGCCACTTGAGCATGATGTTGTGCCATGTGTCGGTGCAGTCATGCCACCACCCCCTGTGGTTCCGGGAGATGCAGCTTCTGCATCTGGCACTGGCGCCCGTGTGACCTGCCAGTCCATTTCATTAACTGCCATGGGCCCAAGGGTAGTGGTAGCTGCACGTGCAGCTGTGGACACCACCACCCAGACTCAGGGTCTGCCAGCGCAGGCTGCATTGGCACTTGAAGAGCCCTTCGAAGATTTCCAACAGGCCAGGAGGGAAACCATAGGGGCACGCAGGGCTGCCCTGACCAAGACACGTGTCCCTGGGGCAGTTATGTCATCTGCTGCCCCAAACAGCCGGGTGTTGGCAAGTGCAGGGGCAGATGCACCCAACAACACCCCGGTTGTGAGTCTGCCAACCAGGACAGTTGCAGTCAATGACCCTGCCACAGCGGATGTTGCTGCGCAGGGTCCATTAGAGGGCACCCAGCTGCCACTGACACAAGTCAGGCCTTTGGTCGTCCCTCCACCTGCCACTCCCTTGGCCCAATCCACCGAACCCACTGGCCATACTGATCAGGGCGGCATTAGCCAGCCAGGGTCTGCGCCACAATCCAAGAGGAGGAAGGTTGCACATGCAGCACAGTCTGGGACCCCACACACAGCCACGACCTCCTGCACATCGAGGAAGAAGCCATTCTGCAACCAGGAACTGGACTTCCTCGTGGACTACGTGCGGGACCACAGCCGTGACATCCTAGTGGGTGCTAATTGTCAGACTACGGCTGCCCACCATGATGCCCACTGGAAGCAAGTTGCGGAACATGTGAGTGCATTCGGCCATGAGGTGCGCACGGCGCAAGAGTGCAAAAAGCATTGGAATGACCTCAAACGCAGCGCTAAGGCTAAGCGTGCCTCAAATTACAACTTGACTCTGGTGACTGGCAGTGGGCCTGCACCAGAGGAGGAAGACCTCACTCCGCATGAGTCACTCGTTGCGGAGTTCATACCATCTGAATCGGTCGAAGGAGTGGGAGAGATGCCGGACTTTGATGCCCAGTCCAGTGAGTGTTGATGCGTGTTTGTTGAGGACGTGTGTGTTTTACTTGTGTGATGTGTTGTGCATGACTGCCACTACATGTCACGTGTACATGGTTCTGATGTGCAAGTAATGCAATGCTTCCCTGATGCATGTCTGCTCTGCTGGATGGTGGACATGTGGAGCAGACGGGGACTGTCCGCATCATCACTATTGCACACTACTCACATGCTGGTTAACAGTATGCCCCTTCGGTCCTTGTTCCAGCTCACTGGGCCTTCTGCATGTAGCGTGGGGTGACCTTCCTCTCAGCCCAGTGACAATGTCATAGCATGAGTGACGTGCATGTGTCCTCTGCCTGCATGCGGGTACTCCATGTAGGCATGCTCCCTTGCCCCTCCACCCCCCGCTCTGCACCCCAATTCCAACTTTGCACTGGTCTGCTTCAATATTGCCATTGGGTACTTCCTTGTTCATGCGTCCTGTGTACATGCTAACTTCCAGCGGCCAATCTGCCAGACATATGCTGTGTGGTCCATCCTTAGTACTTGATGCAGGGTATCTCACTTGTACTGTGCAGAGGTCAGATGCCCCGCAGGGACATGAGTGCCCATTCATGCTCCATGTGCATTCCACGCATGCCCCTATGTGTCCTTGACTGGATGATCACTGTAATACAAGTCCTGGGTGACATACATTGCATGGCATTTCATCAGCCTTCCCATGTACACTGTGGCTCAGTACTGCGTTGCACACATGTTTAGGGCCTGACAGTCTGTGTGTGCCACAGGCCTCATCCTGTTTAATGGCCAATGACTCTGTCCAACTGGTGTAGTGTCTTTTTCACACGTGGGTGTACTCCAGGGGTTTCATCATGTGTCCTGCTTACAGTCCCATCATCATTTGCTGTGTTGTCACTTGATTCACATGATCCTGTTGATGCTAGTCAACACTGTCTGTCAATACAGAGTTCTATGTTCAGCCTTTTGATACCATGCTAAGCATCCCTGTATTTGCACCTGGGGGGAGGGGTGGTTTGCTTGTAGACATACTACCCATTGAATGCACATTGCACGTGATGCCTGAAGTTGACCTTGCACTGCCTTCACTTTTTATGACACACATCATGAAGTTGTTGTACATGTAGATAGTGAGTAACGTACATATTTGCTGCACTGCATTGACCCACTTCAGTGCAAACTGACACCTTTTGACATGCCTAATCACAGAAGCAATTTCAAGTTGACCCAGCATGCATGGCAGGTTCTATTTTGTGTGTGACATGTCTGCTTGATGTGTTTGGTGTCTGTGTGTGTGTGTTGTGTGCTTCTAACATGTGTAGTGACCTTATTTCTCTCTACTGTTCAGATGATGACGCAATGGAGCCAGAGGATGGTGTTGTCATGCCAGGCACAGGGTTGTTATCACTACAGCAACCCGGCACAAGTGGGGGGCGTGGGGTGGTAGGCCACGAAAACCCACATGTGCTACAGTCCATCTTGTCTCTGGCTGGCAATGAGTCCAGCCCTGATGACTACTCTGACGTGTCCATATGTCAGGGATGAGTGATTCTGATGTGGACACTCCTCTGTCTGCGACACCTGCACTGAGGGTTAAGACAGTCTTGGAAGTTCCGCCTGTTGTGGATCGGGACGCAGGGTCACCCTCCACACCAGTCACTGATGTGCCTGGGCCATCACGTCGACAGGGGCATGTAGTCGTGCAGCCGCGGGCGGTGCCAACACAACGAGGACACCCAGTCTTTGGGTCCCACAGGGGTCAAGCCCAGCAACGCGGTCGAAGCGCGCAACTGCAGTATACTGAGTGGGAGCAAGACATGACTGCCAATTCTGAATGGCAGGGGGCAGCAATGGAGAACATTGCTGATAGCATGGAGCGTGTGGCCCAATCCGTTGCCCCCCCTGCTAGGCAGGTGCTTCTCCAGCAGCAGGCGGCATGGTCCATGGCCCGCTCGCTCAGGCTGGGCATGGCGGCCTCAGACAGGGCACGCCAGGCTGAAATGTCGTCTCTGCGTAAAGCAATTGCTGCTCACACAGAGGCACACATGGAGGCCCTGAGGTAAGAGTATGCTTCCCGCAGATCCACTCTGGGTGTCCTTATGATGTCCCAGAGGGAGCGGGCAGAGGAGAGGTTTGCGCAGCTTGAGCGTACTATCTCGGCTGAGCTACATGCTTGCCGGGAGGTGCAGCAGTTATCCAACCAGGGATTGCAGGAGGAACTCCGTGTTACACGTACTACCTTGCAAGAGGAAGCACGTGTATCACGGGAGGTTCTGCATGCAGACCTACGTGTGATCGCCACACAGAACCAGGCTCACCCGTCTGGCAGACTTGCTGCCGATGAGGGGCAAGCTGCCGCTAGGCGTGGTCAGGCTCCTGTGCCACGTCCTCCTTTCCAGGAAGAGCCAGACTCGGACGACAGTCTATCTCCCACATAGGTCGGGCTGTGCAGGGGTTGAGCCCATAGAGGTTTTTTTTTTCCTCAACATCATTGCATGTGGGTGTTGACCAGCACCCTGTACCTCCCCCCTCCTGGGTGCCTACCCTCCCCCCCGGGTCGTATGTGGCCATTTTTGATTTTTCTTTTAGTTTAATTAGTTTAGTTTCAATTGTATAGTTCGTTTAAATAGGTAATGTAGGTTTTTCATAGTTAGTGTAATTAGTTAATATAGTTTAAAATTGTTTGTCTATTGTGCTTTCATGTGACGGTGTGGTGCTTTGTAGCTTTTGAGAGCATCCACTGTCTGTTCCAGCTGGGCCCTTCAAGCTTGTCTTGTCTATATGTTTGTAGCTTGGAGTCCTTGACTCACATATGCCACTCCTGCTTCCCTTTTCCATGGGCTTGCAAGGATGGTTCGGTGTAACAGCCTATTACACAAGGGCTCTGGACTGTCATATCTGTGGCATGCCTGCTGCTGTGGGGATGATAGGGGTGTTATTGACCACTGTTCTTCATTCGCTAGATGGGGGGTTTCATGTTTGATGTGTACATTCATTGCTATTCATTGTGTAGTATGTTTATTATCTATACTGTACATGTGCTTGTTGCAATTCATGGCGTAGATGGTGTGTTCAACAGTTTGCCTGTGAAAGACGGACTGATGGTGTGATTTGAGATGTACATCTTTGACATGGTCCAGTCATGTAATGCCTGAAGAGATATACACAGATGATTTTAAAGCATTAATCATGTGTTTCATGCACTTTCTGCAGGGGGATGAGCCTCCAGACCACCTTTGCCAGCAGACATGGGCCATTGGACGTCTGGAAGCTGGACACATTTGGTGGTGCCGACATGCACATGTGTACGCAAGCAGAGGCAAAGGGATTGCGCTCATGCATCCGAAAACAGCTGACGTGTTTCAAGGGACTCCAGGCAAGGTGAGCAGCACAGGGTGGCCACAACGCAGCAGACCTTCCACCTGGCCAGTTGCACATGCATGCTTAGTAGCAGCACTGACGGTGGGCTTGGACAAATATTGGTGTTGAAGCGCACAATACAGCTGAGATGCGTTGGTGGACTAGTGGCTAGTTGATGGAAAAGTTGTCTGGGACACCTGCAGGGCCAGTGGCACATACCTCCCGGTCGACCATGGTCCATTGAGGCACTTGTATTAGCCATGTAGCATTGCAAGACATGGAAAGAAGCAGCTCACAGGGACAGACAGCAAGAGACAGACTTGTGTGCAGTGCATTTCATTACCATGTAGAATTTGACACATGCACTACCTACTTTATTTGGGTCATGGTGGAACACGACTTGTTCTGAAGTCATACCTTGCTATTTGCGTCTGGCTGCTTACCCAGGGAACATTGCATGTTGTGTGATTCGTGACACATTGGTCTTCCATTTGCAACGCACCCAGCGGCACATGACTTACTGCATTGACTGTGTATGAACCATCACAGGGGTAATGTTACGTATGGGTACGAAGCATCCACACCAGATTGTTTGTTTGTAGAGTATTTTGTTACTTTGGGGCATATATGGTGGTGTGTTTGTGTGTTATGGGCATGCACAGATTAGTAACTGTTGCTCTCTTTGCAGCATTAAACTGCTCCTGTTACCGGACCTGAGATTGCGCAGGCAGGAGGCCAGCACTCACCCCAGACATAAGTTTCTCTTTGTCTTCCATTTGAGTAATTTGTTAATATGTGCATGATGATCAGGTTTGGTGTACTTGTGTATGTGTAAATGTGAGGAGTACATTTTTGTGCATTTCCTACTTTCCCGTGTGAATCCTACTCCCCTCTCCTGCCCCTCATTCCGGTTATCCAGTATAGCAATGCCTGTCCCGACTGCATATCCCTGACCCTCCTTCCCCACCAGGGTCTCAGAGGCCTGTGTGAGTTTGACCTTACAGGCACCCCGATCACGGTGGGGGTGGTTGGTTCGTGTCACTCCTGCACCTGTACATGGGAGCTGTGACAGTAAACATCAGTTCGTGGTGCATTATTCTGTGTTATGTACCACACATGGTACACATCCTGTTGTGACATTGTTTTACTGTGCTACCTTGGTTGTTACGTCATTGTGGTAGTACTTTGTGACATACTGCTACTTCAAGTCATCTACTGGAGGCTCTTCTGGTTTGTTTTGCTGCCTGCAGGCTTTTTGCTTGGCTTCTGTGTTGGCCTGCTTTCAGTTCTCTTTGATTTGGTGTTTTTGCAAGTCAAGGTTGCCTCTGAGGGTGCTGGACACTTTTTGCTCACAAGGTGGGAGATGTTGACAAAGGGGAAGGGTGATCATGTGGCCAGGTGAACTTCAAGGATGAAGGCTACATAACCCAGGTGCTGTTGTTCAGTGGGTCATGGTGATTTGTGAGGGAGGGGGGGTGTTTTGTTGTTGACAGTTGCCTTGCCCTACAGTGTGATGCGCACCCTGACATTGTAATTGCAGTATCCTATGTACATGATGTATTCTGCTGATCAATGCCTGTTCATGTGTTGTGTTTAGCTTTCAGGTGTGAGGGAATAGTTGTGGCTTGACATGCTAGGGTGTACACATGGTGAATGTTCACATGTGATGTGTAGAGGACACTGATGGTCACTTGATTGCACATGCATATATTGAGTGTATGTCCCTACTGACCCCTACACTCGCACTATGATCCACTACATGTACAACCACCCTTCCATGTCCACATGTACACTCTGTTTGCCTTCTGGTGCCCACTGTGTCCCTGCAGCACATGATCTATGTCCAATTGTGGATCCTGTACATACGTATTTTGCTTTTTGATGTAGTTTGTCGCTTAGATGTGATGCCTAGGGTGTGCGTCACACACAATGGCTGTTCACTATGCTGTGCGCTGAACACTGTGTTGCATGAGGTGGACACGGCACACAGAAGGTGCAGTATTGATTTTGCTATGCACAATGTGCATGTAGGCAGGCATTCATTGTTATGTTACAACTACAACTGTTGGAATGCATTTGCGTGTGACATAACAGTGATAGTCATGGCCTGTTTTGCAGGTCTGTGTGATTCACAACTTGCATGTGTGTCTTGAGGTCACACAGGATTGCTTATGTTTAAGTAGCTAGGGATGCACACAATGTGGCACTTCCATGGCAACATTCTCAGGGTGGTAAGGTTGTGACAGTTGACTGTCTCTTGTCATCATCGATTGTCACCTGGTATGTGCCAGGCCTGTGTGCACTCCGCAGGGGTGGGAGTTTAGGTGAAAAATGTGGCCACACGCCGGGTCCGGGCTTCCTCGCCACGTGCCCTATCCCCTCCCATGGGCAGCACCTGTGCCTGTGGTTGGGGATGTGGGGCACCACCATGTCCACCGGTATGCCCTGCCGTGTTGCAACATTGTGCAGGACACGTGCTGCCACAATGATCCTGCACACTACTGGGGGTGCATAGAGTAGCTGCCCACCAGAGCGGTCAAGGGAGTGGAAGCGTGACTTGAGCACTCGGAATGTGCACTCCACTATGGCCCTGGTTGCAATATGGGCCGCGTTGTATCTTACCTGGGGTGGTGTGGTGGGGTTCCCTATTGGCGTCATCATGTGGTTGCTCAAAGGGTAGGCACTGTCCCCTGGAGAGGTGATGATGGTTGTGATTATTGGGGTTTGTGTATTTGTGTGTGTGTGACATGCATGCATGTGCACGGGCATTTGTACTCACCTAAGAGCCATGTGTCGCCATTCTGCCCAGCTTCCAGGGCCCGGCTCAGGGTGGACATTCTGTATATGAAACTGTCATGGGTGGAGCCAGGGTAGTTTGCATAGACAGAGGTGATGATTCTCTTTGCATCGCATACCACCTGCACATTGATGGAATGCCAGTGCTTGCGGTTTGGGTAGATGTGCTCAGTGGCCCGAGGTGGACATAGGGCCACATGGGTGCAATCTATGGCACCGAGCACTTTGGGGAAGTGTGCCACCCTGTAAAAGTCTTGGACAACGGCCTGCCTTTCTGCGGGTGTTCTGGGCATGTATATGTGCCTGCGGACTGAGGGGCGTGCAGTGATGATTGCCAACACCTGGTGTAGGCAGCGTGACTGCGTGGCCTGTGAGACCCCCCCACTATGGCAGTAGTCCGCTGAAATGACCCAGTGGCCAAAAAATGCAGGACATTGAGCACCTTCTCCAAGGAGCTCAATGCTTGGGAGCAGAGGGTGGAGGATGTAAGGTCGTCTTCCCACTCCCTGACCAGGTCTAGGATGATACGAGGTGGAAACCTATACCTGCCATAGACCTGGTCATCTGGCATCCCGAAAAGGCTTGTCCGGGGTGAAAAAATGCGGGCCCTGGCTATTCTCCTCCTCCTGCGGTGTCCCACAATCAGTGCTGCGACAAATGGGGCATTCATCGTAGCTATATATACGTGTTTGTTGTTTGCGCGCACTTTTATACTGTGCGTGGGACGCTTTCGCCTGCCTTCGTGTGGCGGACGCGTTGAAGCCTGTGCGCGTCTTTTGAGGTGCGCGGGCAACCCGTATTCGAATCCATGAATACGGGTTGTTCGCGTGCGTGTGGGCGTTCCGTGTAGTTCCTTGCAGTACTTCCCCAGTTACGCCTTCTTTTTCATGCGTTATTCCCCATTCCGCGTGTTATGCCCACTGTTCTGCCCACTTTTGTTTTGTGCGCCGCGCTATGTGCGCTTTCCCTGTGCGTGTAGTGCACGCCGTTTGATGACGTGTGCGCCCGCATGTGCCATGCACGGATTTGGTGCACAACCAGTGGAAAACACGCGCAGCACCTTCCTTGAATTACACGCGTGCACGTGTGCTTGCTTTCTCACACTTGCGCCAGCTTGTGCTGGGTTTTTCGGGGTACATTTGTACCATGAATTGGCCCCTATATGTCCAAGAACTGTCCGCGGACTTCTACAAATGCACAGGGCCCTGCACTGTTTATTTGACATTTCTATTTTTAAACTGTGAAAGGTGGCTCTGAAAAGAGCCTTTATTTTTTTTTATTTTTGTTCTTTTATATTCTTTTTGTTTTTTTACACACGACACACTAGGAGAGGAGGGGAAAGGAGGGTGATGAAGGGACACCAACCACGTGGATAAGAAAGGGCAGGTGGAGAGAGGAAGATGTAGGGTGGGCCTTAGTTGGGTAGGTAGCAGGTCTTCTGGTGCTCTGTTAAATTTTGTTTAATTATGGACATCACGGATACCGCGCGTGTTCTAAGAACAGTCCCATTTTGCTTGCGTACAGTACGGACAGGTATAGCGTCCTTAGGACACCCCCATTTTGTTTAATTACGGACATCCCGGACACCGCGCGTATTCCTAGAATGGTTCAATCTTGGTTGCGAATGGTACGGACAGGTATAGTGTCCTTAGGACACCCCCATTTTGTTAATTTACGGACATTCCGGACACCGAGTGTGTTCTAAGAACAGTTCCATCTTGTTAGGGAACGGTACAGACAGGTATAGTTTCTTTAGGACACCCCCATTTTGGCTAATTACGGACTTTCCGGACAGGAGTGCTGTCCGCGGGCACCGCAACTGACTTTAAAAAAAAAATAAGACACAAAGGATTGAATTAAAAGACACATAATATTTTCTTTATTATATACAGATACAAAATGTATGAAAGAGAGGGGGAAGCAGAAACTGGCACAAATACAGGGGAATTAGGGGTTTGGAGAGGATGGTTGGGAGGAGATGAAGTGATAGAAGTCTCATCATACCGTTTTTCTTGGTGGTGAGGGTTTGGGGATAGTTGACAGGACATGGGCCCTCATTACAACCTTGGCGGAGGACCATGGTGCTATAAGCACCATGGCCCATGCGGCTAAGGTTGCAATTCCGCCATGGTGGATGGCGGAATTACTGCCCCATTCCAAGGTGAGTGGGGCGGTAATTCCCCATTCACCAATGGCCCCTTCGCCATTCCCATTTTTGCCCCATAGGGCATAATGGGAATGGGGAAAGGCGATAATTACGGCACCGTAAATTACGGTGCCGTAATTATCGCCAAGGTCCCTTTGCGGCATGGCTTTTAACACCTGCAAAAAGCAGGCGTTAAACAGCCATCCCGTAAAGGGAACCTTGTAATCAGGCGCCTGAGTCGGAATGAGGCCCATGGAGAGGGCGAACTGGTACATGTGGTACAATGGTATTTATTTTTTTCTTTTATGTGGTCCTCCACAAAATGTTATTCCATGCGTTGCAGAGTATTTTCCATTGTGTCTTTTGGTGTATTATTTTTAATGTTTGTATTGTCTGTTAAAAAAATATATATGTTAAGTGCACATAAACTAATGATTATTAATTTGCTTATTAACCATTAGTATTACTGTCTTCAGACATTTCCTCACATGGGGAATTTCCCACAAGCCATTCCAAATTACTGGACATTTCTGTGTAAAAAACAAAAATATATTACTTATAGTGTACCTAATACAAAAAGTTTAGCAATATATAAGAAGAATGAAGTTTACTTACTAGTTTCTGGTAAGTTGTGTTCTTACTTTTGTGTAGGTCTGCTGTTGCTCCTAGCTGTGTAGTTTCTGTGAGGTAATTATGTTGGAGGCATATATTTTTTTGTTTTGGTATATTCCATTTTTAGTACATATGGTATTTAAAGGGTGGTTGATGTGTTAGATATATAGGTTCTACTTCTTATTTATTATTACATATAATGTGTTTATGTTCTGCTTTGAACTTGTGCAGTGTTTATATGGCATGATAGAACAATTTAAGGTACCCCCTGAGTGTTTGGGTAGTGTTGATGATGTCCGCCTCAGTTCGCGGACATACACACATTCAAAATCATTAGCAGGAGGTTCAGTATGTTCTATGTTACATGTATATAAAGTAAGGGAATCCTAGTAAACATCTATCAAATTCACACTATGAAAATGTATATTCCGTAAAAAAAACTTTTATAAAGGGATGTTATGGTTAAGTTGTGCTACTAAAAACCTATGAAATTCAGTAAAAAATACTTTGTTAAATGGGCATTATGGTTAAGTTGCGCTACTAAAAACCTATGAAATACTGTAAAGAAACTTTGTTAAAGGGACGTTATGGTTCCAAGTAAAACCGAAAAAACCCTGAAATTCGCCAGTTATGGTAAGCTAAGCAACCAGAACTCGCGCCACCACCGTGCACTGCTAAGACTAACACCCAGGATATCAAAGATGGCATCACAAATGTCATTGATGACATCACTGATAACATCACATGTGCATTTACTTTTCATGAAAACTCTGTACAAGGGATTCTTATTATAATGTTGAAAGAAAAAGTGTCAAGCATAATTGGAATAGATATCTTGACCTATGTAGTGCATTAGGCAATGCATTGATATAAATAGAATTCTATTTGTCAGATCTCTCTGCCATTCCGATACGCCAATAGGGAAAGGAAGTACGGTATCACCAGTCAAGTACCGACGCATTCGCAATCAAAACGTGTTTAATCACAAAAAAGATGCGGGCCGTAGCAAAAGAACACTCTGTCTACCCAGAATGCAGCCTTCGGCTTGGAAGGTAGACTGGCAACACTGGCGTCCACTGCACTGCAGGGTCTTTCACCCGGCTTGACGGTACCACGCAAGTTTAGTCACATGATACTTTCTTCATAAACTCCTCCCTGTGATTCCACTGGTGCGTCTGAACTTTCTTCGGTGGCGTTACGAATTGCTGTCCTATTTCCTGACTCCTTGTTTCCCTTTATCCTGAACCCTCTGCCCCCCGCCGATCATTGTCCTCCTTGTTATGACCCCGGACCGTCCCTGTTTTGCATTCTGAACTACGAGTCTGAATCAGTTGCCGCCTTCCTGCCTGACCACGGACCGCTACTGTTTTGCCTTGGATATTGATTCTGTCTGCATTGCCTACCTCCTGCCTGACCACGGACCACTACTGTTTTGCCTTGCATATTGATTCTGTCTGCATTGCCCGCCCCCTGCCTGACCACGGACCGCATTTGGATTCATCTTGGATTACGTTAAGAACATTTTTGCCTTCCTCTTGAAAGACTTTGGACCACTTCTGGATTGCTTTGGGTTTTGTTTCCTCTAGCTCCTTACAGAACTTTGAACTGCTTGCTTTCTGAAACTCACAAGTACACGGACTAGAGACTTTCGGGTGTACTGTGTGGGTTGTTTTGTTTTCTTCTGCAAATCACTGAGGGATCTTGCCACAAACTTCTTCAGCTCCCGCACTCTACGTTACCATCGGACAGGAGTCCAATACGACATCAGGTACCTGCATTTACCAACCGTATCAACACTGCATTACCTGAATTAGCAGGTTAGTGGTATTCTGTGTATGGTGTATTGTTTTGGCTTACTTGTCTACACAGTTCTGATACTTGCCTTGTTTTCAGCTGGTGGTGTGCTACCCGGTCCATCGTATCTCCACTTCTACGGCGCCTGGGTCATCGGTCTCCTGTCTTTCCATTAATAGACCATGCTGGTTGTCAATTCTAACAGACAGGCAGGTACATTATTAGGAAGACTTCATCTTCTACATGACGAGGCAACTCGCTCCATTTCAAGGGCTTCATTGTTCTGACAGATTCAGAAGCCTTATACATTATGGAAGCGAATGAGACTTTAGCCGCTATTTTTCAATTAGTGGCTGATCTTCGTAATGATATGACGGCCGCCCATTCCACCACCCAACGATGGATTGATGAGCTACAAGTGGGGATTCAACCCCCTGCTGCACAGATACCACCACCTGACATGGTATCTGGGTTGGGCTTAGGCCCACCGGCCCCAGGTGATGGGCCAGTATACATGATGGCTCAGTTCCCATTGGCCCCCTCAGAACGATTCAATGGGGATCCTAAGTCTTATAGGACCTTTCTGAATCAATGCAGGCTACATTTTCTTTGTAGGCCTGCTTCCTTCCCTGACTCGAAAACTAAGGCCGCCTTTTTGCTGTCCCATTTGGTTGGTACAGCGGGCGCCTGGGCTAATCCATTGCTAGAGGATGGCAGTCATTTACTTTACAACTGTGATGCCTTAATTGATGCAATGTGCCGCGTGTTTCACATGCGTTATGCCACCCAAGCAACAGATCTGGAGTTACTCGGGCTCAAATAAGGGGATACGTCCCTTCTTGCCTATTTGGCCAGGTTCAATCAGCTTGTGGCAGAGACTGGATGGCCCAAAGACAAAAAGGCCTCATTGTTTTACAAAGGTCTCTCAGAACCCTTAAAAGAAACCTTGGCTATGGTCCCGGTTGTACCAAATACCTTTCCTGAACTTCTTGATTTGGTGCTACAAATTGATTCTAGACGCGCGGAAAGGAAAGGGGAAAGGCGGCCTATTCCTCCCACCCCTATTACACCTCCCATTCCTTCCTCTGGTTCTTCAGAACCTATGCAAATAGGAGTATTACGGAGTCCTCTTTCCGCGGAAACAAGAGAACACAGACGGAACAACGGATTGTGTTTCTACTGCGGGGCCTCGGATCACCTTCTGCGTGTTTGTCCCAAGAAGCCAGCCAAAAGACAGGGAAACGCCAAAGCTCAGCAGTAGAAGGGGTCCAGCTGCCGGGTATTTCATCCATGAACTCCAGGTCGTCCATTCCATATATCTGTCTGTTACCCTTTCTTCTGACACAAGCGGTCTAAAGGAGGTCTTGGCTGTCCTAGATTCGGGAGCCACTGGTAATTATGTGGACGAGACTTATGCTCGCGACTTGGGATTACCTATCGTAACCAAGTCTTGTCCAGAACTTGTGAGTGCGGTTGATGGGCCTTCTCTAGTTTCTGGCCCTGTAACAGAGTGCACTGCTACGTTGGTAATGACCACTTGCGGTGGGCATAAGGAAAACATAATGTTTGATATCATTGCCACTCCCCAGTTTAGGTGCATATTGGGACTACCCTGATTAAGGCTACACAATCCCATGATTGATTGGCAATCGGGGGAGGTGGTGTTCCTCTCCTATCACTGTGAAAGTAATTGCTTGGAAAGTAACCCAGACACATCGAAACCTGGTCATGCCTTGCTTGATTCCGCTCCCGTTGTGGGGGCTGTCATCAACGCGGTGTTGCCACAGGAATACCAAGGATACAAAGACGTATTTGATGTAGGTGGAGCAGACATTTTACCACCTCATAGGAGTTACGATTGTCCTATAGAATTGGTACCTGGGGCAAAAATACCTTTGGTGCATATATACTCTCTGACACCCAAAGAAGACATGATATTGAAAGAGTATATAGAGAGTATATAGAGAAGTCACTAAAAACTGGCTTCATCCGCCCTTCAAAATCCCCTGCAGCCTCTCCCTTATTTTTTGTCCCCAAGAGGGAGGGGGACCTACGCCCATGTATTGATTATCGGGCTCTGAGCGCTGCTACCATTAGAAACCAATATCCACTCCCACTGATCTCTGTCTTGTTGGATCAACTCGGAGCCTCGGTGTTGTTCACTAAATTGGACTTACGAGGGGCATACAATTTGGTAAGAATATGCAAGGGAGACGAATGGAAGACCGCGTTTAAAACCAAATACGGTCTCTTTGAATATTGTGTGATACCCTTTGGGCTGTGCAACATCCCGGCCACCTGTCAATACTTCATCAATGAGGTTTTCCATGATATGCTGGACCATTATGCCGTGGTCTATCTAGACGACATCTTGATTTACTCACCCTCTCTTGAAACCCACATTACACATGTATCCAGTGTATTACAGCGATTGAGAGACAACCACTTATTCGCCAAATTGGAGAAGTGTACATTTCATGTGCGTGTGGTTGAATTCCTTGGCTACAATATTACCAACCACGGGGTACAAATGAGCCCTTCTAAAGTATTCGCAGTATTGCAATGGCCAAGTCCTGGGACCTTGAAAGAGTTACAATCTTTTTTAGGGTTCTCTAACTTTTACCGACGTTTCATCAAAGATTTCTCAGCCATTGCTTCCCTTCTCACTGTTTTGAACAGTTCTAAGAGAGCCTTTTGCTGGAATGAGGAAGCTCAAAAGGCTTTTGAGAGTCTCAAAGTCGTATTCACCTCTGCACCGGTACTCCAGCACCCCAACACAGCACAGCCTTACATTGTGGAAGCGGATGCATCCAATGTTGCCCTTTGGGCTATATTGACACAACTATGCCCAGAAACCAACGGACTTCACCCGGTAGCAGATCATTCAAGAAAACTCAACTCCTACGAAAGGAACTACTCTATCACGGAATGAGAGTTGCTGGCAGTGAGAGATGCCTTCATGGTATTGAGGCATCACTTGTTGGGTACCCCAGAACCTGTCCAGGACTTTACTGACCACAGAAACCTGCTTGCACTCCAGTCCGATAAGTGCACCACAGCTCGTCATGCCCGCTGGCACAAGTTTTTCTCAATGTTCAATTTTGTTATCACCTATCGTCCTGGGGCTCTCCATTCTAAAGCAGATGCACTCTCTCGTAACCACTGTGATCCTGAGCCCAGCAATATGGACGGAGTTCTGCTTTTGCCTTACCAAGTGGTATGTGGCTGTACACGCCAACCTTTTCTCAAAGATACTCTAAGGAAATGGGTTGGTACATCTCCTATGGAGATAGCCGATCTGGGATTGGAGGTAGTGCAGTCTCTTCCCTATAGACAAGGGAAGATCTATCTACCTGATACATCTACGAGACTACAGTCGATGCAATGGTGTCACGATTCCTCTGTTGTCGCTCATCCAGGTATCCGGAAGACCCTGGACCTATTGTAACGCTCACCTGATTCTCGCAGAGGCGCCGGTCTTGACTGGGCGACTACCGTATCTTCAAAGGTGATGTGTAGCAGCCGGTTGGCTCTTTGGGCTGGACCTCTGTGCACTGTATGCCTGACGTGTAGAGTAAGATGTCTGCAGATAGAAAATATGGGGTTAATGAACGGGGGTTATTGGGGTGTCCCTATCTCTTTCCTCTTCTCCTCTCCTGTAGACCCCCAAAGGTTAACGCTCTCACCTTAGGTAAGTGAATGCCGAGCTCTCCATCTGCCTCGGGGCAGGGTGCTGTAACCAGTTTCTTCACTGGATAGGTAGCGCAGGCCTCTTGACTTCAGAGGACTGCTGTCCGTCGTTTACTGCACGAACGGTAAGTTTCGAGTCATTCAAATGTCTTTAAAGTCTTTAGTAATGATGTCTCTTGTTTTGCAGGGTTCCGGCGATGGCGGATGACGGGCTGAAGTGAGTTGAAGATGGAGCCCGTGTGATGAATAGAAGCGCCTGGAAGCACGTAAGTAAGCGCTTGTTGCCTGCTTCACTATGTGCTCTAACTGTCTTTTTATTTTGCAGGTACGAGTTCGGAGCGGCTGCAGGGTGCCGGAATACCCACTGGATTAGATGTGGAAAGGAGTAATGGCACGTGAGTATTAAAGTTCCCCAATGTCTTTAAACGCACCTTGTTTTGTCTTTCAGATGCGGGATGCAGCGCCGAAGGCCTCCGGAGCGTGCGAAGAGTTGGTAAACTTTTGTCTTTCAGATGCCGGAATGCAGTGTGAAGACCTCCGGAGCGCACGAAGAGTAGGTAAGCCTTTGCCTTTCAGATGCCGGAATGCTAACCTGTTCTTTCTTGTCTTTATAGGTGTTGCTGAAGACTGGATTCAGGATGGTAAGCCTTTGCCTTTCAGATGCCGGAATGCTAACCTGTTCTTTCTTGTCTTTATAGGTGTTGCTGAAGACTGGATTCAGGATGGTAAGCCTTTTTCCTTAGGCCCAGGACCGGATGCAGAAGACACGATGAGCGTTCTGCTGCAGAGGTTGCAGAATAACGCAAAGCAAGATTCATCCACCGGGTGTGGTTTAAATAGCCTCCTGTAGTGCTTAGGTGTCCACAGCCACGCCTAAGTAAGAAAAGAGTTCCTGGTAAGAAAAGAGTTCCTGCCTTCCAGAAGAGTTCCAGTGTTCTGAATCTAGGGAGTGGCTCCAGCCCCACCCAACAGGAAAAGTAGTTCCAAACAGAAGAGGATCAGAGGCTCAACTGGCAGGCAAGTAAGCAGCATGGTCTGCTGAAGGTAAGTCCACCCAAGCATTATGAGCCCGGCGCTTCCAGCGCTGGGACTGGGCATATTTATGAGCCTGGTGCCACTGGCGCCAGGACTGGGTCCAAAAGGTCCCAATTGGGACTGGTTGGCACTCGGAACCTGGGTTATGGATCTGCTTCCAAGGGAGTTGGGAAAACCCTGACCTTTTGGAAGCAGAGATCATGACAGTACCCCCCCTCAAGGCCCCTCCCAAACCGGGCTTCTCCGGGGGTTTTGGCTTGTCAGGAAATGTTCGGTGAAATCTTTTGATTAGGCGAGGAGCGTGGACATATTCAGCAGGTTCCCAGGATCTCTCTTGGGGGCCGTAGCCTTTCCAGTCAATTAGGTAGAATAGTTTAGATTTGGAGATCTTGGAGTCCAGAATGCTTTTGACTTCAAACTCGAGTTCTCCATCCACTAGGATAGGTTTTGGAGATTTGGTTAGTCGGGTTTGAGGTTGCACGGGTTTTAATAGAGAGACGTGGAAGACCGGATGTATCTTCATGTGCGGGGGCAAGTCCAACTTGACCGCTACTGGGTTTACTATGGTAGTGATGGAATAGGGACCAAGGTATCTTGGGTTGAATGTGCGTGGCCCTTTTAGAGATAGATATTTGGTGGATAACCAGACTTGATCCCCTACTTGATAGTGAGGGGCTTCCTTCCGATGTTGATCTGCTCCTTTCTTGTATTGTTCTTTAGCCCTTTGAAGGTGAGAAACAGCTTCCTTAAAGGCTTGGGTGATTGTAGAATGCAGGTACTCTACTGCTGGTGTTTCAAGATCTTGGAGGGGATCCAACTCCGAGGTTCGAGGGTGACTGCCGTACAAAAGAAAAAACAGGGTTTTCCCAGTTCCCGAATGGACAGAGTTATTGTAGGCATACTCGGCTATCCAAAGGATATCTTTCCAAGTTTTTTCAGTTTGTTGCAGCATGCAGCGTAAATACTGTTCCAGAGTTTGATTGGTCCTCTCGGTTTGTCCGTCGGTCTGAGGGTGGTGACTGGTCGATAGTCTCACATCAATTTGAGCCGACCGACAGCAACTTCGCCAAAAATGAGAAATAAATTGACTACCTCGATCCGAAATTAGAACCGAAGGAAAACCGTGCAGTCGGACGATGTTTTCGAGAAATTCTCGGGCCAGAGTTGCTGCTGTTGGCAAGCCTTTGAGCGGAATGAAATGCGCCATCTTGGAGAATAAGTCCACGATTACTAGAATCGTATTGTATCCGGAGCATGGAGGTAGATCGGTGATGAAGTCCATAGAAAGCGTATGCCAAGGGCGAGGTGGGATGTCAATAGGGCGTAAGAGGCCTGCTGGTCTTTCCTTTTGACTCTTGTTTTGGGCGCATACTCCACAGGACATTATAAAGTCTCTGATATCTTTTTTCCAAGACGGCCACCAGAAGTAGCGCTTGATCTTTTCTGAGGTCTTGGCTATACCGGGATGACCTTCCATTAAAGAGTCGTGATAACAAGATATTACTTTTTTCTGTAAATCTGTGCTGGGTAGGTATAATCGTTCTTGGAAATACAATAAGTTGTCCTTTACTGCAAAGTCCTTTCCCTGCAGATGCCAATTCTGTATGTCTGCTGGAGTTACAAGTTGCCTGGCTTTATCCTTAACTTCCTCTATGGATTCTGTGGCGATTACACCCAGAATTCTTTGTTCGGGAATGATTGGTACAGGTTTAGGGTTGACCAAGTGTTCTTCCACTCCCATCCGAGAAAGGGCATCGGCTTTACCGTTCTTTGTACCAGGTCGATAGGTAATTATGAAGTCAAACTCGGCAAAGAATAATGCCCAACGGAGTTGTCTAGAGGATTGGGCTTTTGCGGTCTTCAAATATTGCAGGTTTCGGTGATCCGTAATCACAGTAACGGTGTGTCGGGCCCCCAGCAGATAATGCCGCCAAGCCTTAAAGGCAGACTTGATAGCCAGAAGTTCCTTGTCAGTAATCGTGTAATTGATTTCAGGAGGCGAGAATTTGCGGGACCAAAATGCCACGGGATGCAACTGATTGGTTACCAGGTCCTTTTGTGATAGAACTGCCCCCATGGCAAGGCTTGAAGCATCAGTTTCCACGATGTAGGGGAGTTCGGGGCGAGGGTGTTTTAAGATTGGTGCAGAGATAAATTTAGTCTTCAAATCCTGGAAAGCTTGTTCCGCCTCGGTAGACCATTCAAAACGTTTGTTTTTCTTTAACAAGGCAGTGATGGGCTGGACTATTCGAGAGAATTCGGGGATAAACCTGCGGTAAAAGTTAGCGAAGCCTAACATGCTTTGCACACCTTTTACGGAGGATGGTGATGGCCATTTGAGAACTGCATCGACCTTCTTTGAATCCATACGCACTCCGCCAGGTGATAATATGAATCCCAAGAATTCAACTTCAGTCACGTTGAAAACACATTTTTCCAACTTAGCGAAAAGTTTGTGTTGACGCAATCTTTCGAGGACCATTTTCACGTGTTTCCGATGTTCAGATTCCGATGAAGAATAAACGAGGATGTCGTCAATGTAAACAACAACACATACATCTATGAGCTCTCTGAGGACATCGTTCATAAAATATTGAAAGGCGGCCGGGGCATTGCAAAGTCCGAAGGGCATGACCTGATATTCAAAAAGCCCATACTTGGTGCGGAAGGCCGTCTTCCATTCATCGCCCTCTTTTACTCGTACCAAGTGGTAAGCTCCTCTAAGATCCAGCTTTGTATATATGCATGCTTTTCTGACTTGGTCCAGGAGTTCAGGGATCAAAGGTAACGGATATCTATTCTTAACGGTGATCTGGTTCAGGGAGCGATAATCGATACAAGTTCTAAGGTCTCCTTCCTTTTTTGGAACGAAGAACAAAGCTGAAGAAGCAGGGGACTTGGAAGGACGAATAAACCCATTTGCCAGGTATTGATCCAGGTATTGTCGAAGGTGAAGGTTCTCAGGCTCGGTGAGGGCATAAATTCTACTACAAGGAGGAGTAGATCCAGGTATCAGGTCTATCTGGCAGTCATAAGACCTATGAGGAGGTAGAGAGTTAGCCTGATCCTTCCGGAAAACATCTTGGTATTCTAGGTATTCAGGAGGTAACTGGGGAGTCTCTGAAGAAATTGCGGCCAGTGCAACACCAGGTGGAGGGTGACAAGTAGAGACACATTCTGGAAACTGAACCGTTCTTGCTCGCCAATCGATCGGAGGATTGTGTTTCTCTAACCAAGGTATTCCTAGAATAATCTGAAACTGAGGGGCCTTGATCACATCGAACACGATCTTCTCATGGTGTCCATCTTGACTTACTAGCGTCACCTCTTGAGTGGTATGCGTTACTGGCCCGGAGGCTATCTCCGTACCATCCACCGTAGTAATGACGTCCTTTACAGCCTTGGGACAAAGAGTTAGATTCATCCTCAAAACCATTTCATGATCCACATAATTGCCGATGGCACCGCTGTCGACGTAAGCTTCAATTGCATGTAATCGATCCGGATTATCAGGGCTAATGAGGACCATAGGTATCACGAAATGCGAGGTCACGGAACTGGTTTTCACGCTCGGCAAGAGGACCTCTATTCTCGTCGGGCGAGGTCGTTTCCCTGCTCAGAGTTTGTAACTTTGGTAACTGCAGCTCCTACTGCCTTCTTGGCAGGTTTCACCGGACAGTCTCGAAGAAAGTGCCCTGAGTTTCAGCAATATAGGCATAATTGCAACTGTTTCCTCCTTTCCCGCTCCCTTTGTGTTAGAGGACCTTTCAGACCCCCTATTTGCATGGGTTCCCCGGAGTCTACTCCTTTGGAAGGAGTTGGCGGTTTGGAAAATACTCGAGCATCAAACTTGGAACGATCGGCCTTCCTGTTCTGCAGCCTGTGATCTATTTGAACGACCAAGTCTATATAATCCGAACAGTCTTGTGGGGGATTCACTACTTGGGCTAAAACGTCTTTGAGCTCTCCACGTAGACCTCTATAAAACAGCGTAATCCCTTTGTCCTCAGGCCATTGAGTTTCCACTATTAGTCTATTGAAAGATGCAATATAAGCCAAAAGGTCTTGATTACCCTGTCGCAACGAAAGAAGCTCATTGTCCAAGGCCTGCCCCTGTGAATGTCTTGCGAACAGTTTTTCCATACTAAGCTGAAAGGCTTGAAAATCATGGAGAACCGGATCATCTTGATTAACTAGAGGGATCGACCAGTCTGCCGCATTGCCACTAAGGTACGAAAGTACAAAAGCTACTTTTGCTTGATCAGTTGGAAAGGCTGCTGGCCGGCATAAGAAGTGCAACCGGCGCTGATTGATAAATACTGCAAACCTCTTTCGGTCACTAGAAAATCGTTCGGGCGGAGCCAGAGGTACATTCCCAGGTAGGTTGATCTGCACTGGATTCATAGAGGATGTTGAAGGAAGATTTGCCCCTGATGCGGGTAACGGGGTCTGTCCGGCTTGTGACTGTAGCACTTGTCTAGCAAGATTGTCTGTTCTCTCCTTGGAAATAATTAGTTCCCTTCTTAGAGCATTCGTTTCCTGACGAGCTGCATGCACTTCTGCCCTTAGTTCCCCAAGTAACCGGGCTAGGGGGTCAGTATCCGAGGTTTCCATAGCGCCTGGGCGAGAGTTTTGCGGTAGGCTTTGCGTTCTGTAACGCTCACCTGATTCTCGCAGAGGCGCCGGTCTTGACTGGGCGACTACCGTATCTTCAAAGGTGATGTGTAGCAGCCGGTTGGCTCTTTGGGCTGGACCTCTGTGCACTGTATGCCTGACGTGTAGAGTAAGATGTCTGCAGATAGAAAATATGGGGTTAATGAACGGGGGTTATTGGGGTGTCCCTATCTCTTTCCTCTTCTCCTCTCCTGTAGACCCCCAAAGGTTAACGCTCTCACCTTAGGTAAGTGAATGCCGAGCTCTCCATCTGCCTCGGGGCAGGGTGCTGTAACCAGTTTCTTCACTGGATAGGTAGCGCAGGCCTCTTGACTTCAGAGGACTGCTGTCCGTCGTTTACTGCACGAACGGTAAGTTTCGAGTCATTCAAATGTCTTTAAAGTCTTTAGTAATGATGTCTCTTGTTTTGCAGGGTTCCGGCGATGGCGGATGACGGGCTGAAGTGAGTTGAAGATGGAGCCTGTGTGATGAATAGAAGCGCCTGGAAGCACGTAAGTAAGCGCTTGTTGCCTGCTTCACTATGCGCTCTAACTGTCTTTTTATTTTGCAGGTACGAGTTCGGAGCGGCTGCAGGGTGCCGGAATACCCACTGGATTAGATGTGGAAAGGAGTAATGGCACGTGAGTATTAAAGTTCCCCAATGTCTTTAAACGCACCTTGTTTTGTCTTTCAGATGCGGGATGCAGCGCCGAAGGCCTCCGGAGCGTGCCAAGAGTTGGTAAACTTTTGTCTTTCAGATGCCGGAATGCAGTGTGAAGACCTCCGGAGCGCACGAAGAGTAGGTAAGCCTTTGCCTTTCAGATGCCGGAATGCTAACCTGTTCTTTCTTGTCTTTATAGGTGTTGCTGAAGACTGGATTCAGGATGGTAAGCCTTTGCCTTTCAGATGCCGGAATGCTAACCTGTTCTTTCTTGTCTTTATAGGTGTTGCTGAAGACTGGATTCAGGATGGTAAGCCTTTTTCCTTAGGCCCAGGACCGGATGCAGAAGACACGATGAGCGTTCTGCTGCAGAGGTTGCAGAATAACGCAAAGCAAGATTCATCCACCGGGTGTGGTTTAAATAGCCTCCTGTAGTGCTTAGGTGTCTCCTTCCACAGCCACGCCTAAGTAAGAAAAGAGTTCCTGGTAAGAAAAGAGTTCCTGCCTTCCAGAAGAGTTCCAGTGTTCTGAATCTAGGGAGTGGCTCCAGCCCGACCCAACAGGAAAAGTAGTTCCAAACAGAAGAGGACCAGAGGCTCAACTGGCAGGCAAGTAAGCAGCATGGTCTGCTGAAGGTAAGTCCACCCAAGCATTATGAGCCCGGCGCTTCCAGCGCTGGGACTGGGCATATTTATGAGCCTGGTGCCACTGGCGCCAGGACTGGGTCCAAAAGGTCCCAATTGGGACTGGTTGGCACTCGGAACCTGGGTTATGGATCTGCTTCCAAGGGAGTTGGGAAAACCCTGACCTTTTGGAAGCAGAGATCATGACACCTATTGAAACATTGGTGTTGGTGGCCCGGCATGGCGAAGGACGTTTCAGACCATTTGGCGACCTGTGCAGTTTGCGCTCAGTGCAAAAGTATTCCTGGCAAACCAATGGGGTTGTTGAGACCCATGCCCATACCCGAACTACCCCGGACTATAATTTCCATGGATTTTGTTGTGGAATTGCCGCTGGTGGAAGAATATGACACAATTTGGGTCATCATAGACTACCTCACTAAGAAGGCATTGTTCAACCCCTGTAAAGCTATCCCTACTGCTCCTGTCTTGGCGGGCCTGTTTCTGAAGTGTGTATTCAGGCGTTTTGGTCTTCCTTCAATCATCATTACTGACCGGGGTTCGCAATTCACCTCTCTTTTTTGGCAAGCCCTAACTTCTACCCTGGGTATTGACGGTTGATATTCCACAGCATATCACCCGCAGACTGATGGACAGACTGAACGCTTAAATGCTACTATGGAACAATACCTACGCTGCCTTATCAGTCAGCATCATGGTACTTGGGTCTCTCTTCTATCCTTTGCAGAATATGCATATAATGATTCTTTGCATACTGCAACAGGTGTTTCCCCTTCGTTGCTATGTATAGTATGAAGCCGAGGGCCCTTCCAATACACTTTGAACTGCCACTGAATAATCACGCAACCCTTGCTTGTGTGAGGGATTTATCTGGGACACGCAGGAGGGTTCAACAACATCGATTACAGGCTCAGGAAAAAATGAAAAACTGCGGACACACATAGGTCTCCGGCCCTGCGGTATAAGTCGGGTATTAAGGTTTGGCTGTCTACTCGCAACCTGCGTATACCTGGTCGCAAGGCTTTAATACCGAAATATGTAGGGCCATATATTATTTTGGACGTTATCAATCCTGTGGCCCTCCGACTAAGACTACCTTCTACCTGGAAAATCCATCCAGTGTTTCATGTTTCTCTTGTGAAACCTTGCCATCCTTCTACTAGACTTTCGTCTCGCCCGCTTCCAATTAGATTTCACGGTTCTGACCAATACGAAGTGAACGCTATTTTGGGCACACGGATACGCAAAGGAAGACAGTTTTATCTAGTGGATTGGAAGGGGTACGGTCCGGAAGATCGCACCTGGGAACCTGCGTGTAACATTCATGCTCCTGCTCAGTGTCCCGGTTCTGGTCTGCCCGTAGGGTGAGGGCCTCTTTGGGGGAGGATACTGTCAGATCTCTCTGCCATTCCGATACGCCAATAGGGAAAGGAAGTACGGTACCACCAGTCAAGTACCGATGCATCCGCAATCAAAACGTGTTTAATCACAAAAAAGATGCGGGCCGTAGCAATAGAACACTCTGCCTACCCAGAATGCAGCCTTGGGCTTGGAAGGTAGCCTGGCAGCGCTGACGTCCTCTGCACTGCAGGGTCTTTCACCCGGCTTGACGGTACCACGCAAGTTTAGTCACATGATACATTCTTCATAAGCTCCTCCCTGTGATTCCACCGGCACTTCTGAACTTTCTTCGGTGGCGTTACAAATTGCTGTCCTGTTTCCTGACTCCTTGTTTCCCGTTATCCTGAACCCTCCGCCCCCCTATCATTGTCCTCCTTGTTATGACCTCAGACCGTCCCTGTTTTGCATTCTGAACTACAAGTCTGAATCAGTTGCCGCCTTCCTGCCTGACCATGGACCGCTACTGTTTTGCCTTGGATATTGATTCTGTCTGCATTGCCCGCCTCCTGCCTGACCACGGACCGCATTTGGATTCATCTTGGATTACGTTAAGAACATTGTTGCCTTCCTCTTGAAAGACTTTGGACCGCTTCTGGATTGCTTTGGGTTTTGTTTCCTCTTGCTCCTTACGCAACTTTGAACTGCTTGCTTTCTGAAACTCACAAGTACACAGACTAGAGACTTTCAGGTGTACTGTGTGGGTTGTTTTGTTTTCTTCTGCAAATCACTGAGGGATCTTGCCACAAACTTCTTCAGCTCCCGCACTCTACGTTACCGTCGGACAGGAGTCCAATATGACATCAGGTGCCTGCATTTACCAACCGTATCAACACTGCCTTACCTGAATTAGCAGGTTAGTGGTAGTCTATGTATGGTGTATTGTTTTGGCTTACTTGTCTACGCAGTTCTGATACTTGCCTTGTTTTCAGCTTGTGGTGTGCTACCCGGTCCATCGTATCTCCACTTCTACGGCGCCTGGGTAATCGGTCTCCTGTCTTTCCATTAATAGACCATTCTGGTTGTCAATTCTAACAGCCAGACAGGTACATTATTAGGAAGACTTCATCTTCTACACGACGAGGCAACTCTCTCCATTTCAAGTGCTTCACTGTTCTGACACTATTATGAAGTTCTTTACAGTATACTAAACTACTCAAGTATAAATATAAGCATTGTGTGCAGCATACATGATGGAGGTGCAATATTCATAATCTTACCATATTGAATAGTGAAATGATAAATGCGTTTTTATTAGAGTTTTGTGTACTGTGCAACATGTAATAAGAAGCTAATAAAACCACTTACTACATAATTTCATAATTACATACAACACACAAAGACACAACAACACATACAAATATGAGTATATATAGAGAAAGTGAAGTATGCAAAAAAGGAGCAGTAGAAGCAAAACGTGTTCACAACCTAACTGATTATCTTTATGCACAGAAAGGGTTGCTCTGCTTCAAGCCTACTACTTCCCTATGTAGAAATATCACATGATGTGACTGCACCCTAAATAAACTAATGCAAATAGAAATATGAGCACATCCAGAGAAAGTACAGTAATAAAAGAACAGCAAAACAATAAGAAAGTGTTGATAACCTTACTGATTGTGTATTTTTCCCATATATATGTTTTATATGCTGTGAGTGGACCCTAAGTGAATTATTGTAAGAACATATTTAAAGTATAAGTCTACAAATATAGTATTTTTTGATTTTTTTTGTTCCTATTACTGTCTAAGATATATCACTAAAAGAAAAAACAGCGAGTCAGACATGTGATGTTATCAGTGATGTCATCAATGACATTTGTGATGTCATCTTTGATGTCCTGGGTGTTAGTCTTAGCAGTGCACGGTGGTGGCGCGAGTTATGGTTGCTTAGCTTACCATAACTGGCGAATTTCAAGGGTTTTTCGGTTTTACTTGGAACCATAACGTCCATTTAACAACGTTTTTTTACTGAATTTCATAGGTTTTTAGTAGCACAACTTAACCATAACGTCCCTTTAACAAAGTTTTTTTACTGAATATGTACAGCCAGTTGCCCTTTGTGATTACATGTGTTTCGGTGGAAACAACCGCCTTTTTCAAATCAGGGCTGTTCCAAATGACACCATTTCCAAAACCAGAAGAGATTAACCAAATCATAATAATCAAAAATAGTCCCCAAAACGTTCCAATGTTCAAATCACAGTGCCATCAAATTCAAACACCATAAAGTAAGTACATTTGCGCAGCATGTTTGCAATGTCAAAACAAAACGACAGACAAAAAAGGGTTAGGGGAATATGGGAGGAATAGTTTGGGTAAAAAAATGTGAACAAGAAAAAATAAAATGAAATCAATATCAGAAAAAAAACACATTCCATGTCAATCCTTGGCGCATAGTGTATGAAATAACATTGGTGCAATCTTACCCAATCCTTGTGCCTTGGTTACCAATTATTATTTAGTCATGTGCTCTAAGTCATGGGTTCAATCCCAACCTGTCAACTAAACATGTTGCGACTCATCTCTAGCTTAATTCCAAATGAACTGAATGTTCATAGCTATGTCCAGCTCAAGCTCTTTATTTTAAAAAAACGTATCGACCCTGGTTAGTGTCTTACTTGTCTAATTTTGCATTTTTTTCTCATCATTATATTTATATTGCAGCGTTTTGCAAGGGAAGCTCAACTATCATCTTACTCACGAGTTAAAACCGAGTATTTAGATTCAAAATAACCCCCATGCTTGGCTCAGAGCATGCGTGGTCATTTTCCTTAATTACACATTGCTATATTCATTATAAATAGCATTTATTCTCATCATTGTGTTCAGATTTGATCCTGTGCTTGAGGTTATGAACTCATGCTGCATTGTGCAGGCCTACGTAATATTCAACATAGAACTAGAGTGAGTATTAACCTTTCGAATTGACCCTGCATGGTAGTAAACAGGTGCGGTTATTTTTCCTTCTTTAAAGCATTAATGTATGCATTTAGTGTGGCAAAGCGCACGAAAGGAACGCTCCGCGTTTGTTAGTTATGGCTTACGTGAAAAGTTCCTGTTGTCAAACGTCCGTACGTACAGGTCCGCATCTAAATGTGGACTTGCAGCGTTCGTTGATATGTTGTTGATTAGTTACCATAGAAACCTGCCTCTAGTCCTACGTTAATATCAATTACAGACGCCATACTTTGGGCTTAAAATGCAGTATGCCATTGACAGTGCTGCGAGTTAACCCATACTTCTCGGGCAATTGTTTTCAATCGTCTTTTTACCTACAACATACATTCTTATCGCCTATTTTACGTGCTGTTTAACTTTTATATCTAGTACAATGGTGTGAATCAAAATATGAGAAGCTCTATACCAGTCAAGTATGTCACGTGTGTGTCTGATGCCACAAATAATTCTCCCAAGTAACTAAATGCTATACTAAAATGGATATCCTGTCTTAGTAATAAAATTACTTAGTGTGAAGTGACACCAAAAGGGGCCTGATTCTTTAATATAAATATGTTCTTGCAAGATGCAAGTATCACACACTACTTCCACATAGTTCTCAACTCACCCGCTTTTGGCGGGTGTCACCCGCCTTGTAAACAGGTGAGTCACCCGCCAAGCCTCGTGCACGCCCATTCATTTCAATGGGCCTCTCACCCGCCAAACACAAAATCTGGTGATTTCACCCGCCTTTGCATCGAAAAAGGTTGAGAGCTATGCTTCCAATTCATGATTAACTTTGAATTCCAGGTTCCGCCTTATTCAATTTAAGTGCCTTCATCAGTCATAGCTCTCCCCTGCACAATTACATAAATACAACCCTGAGAGAAAGGCTTCCTGCACGCGTTGTAACTTCGACTCTGCTGATTTTATGCACATTTTGGAATTGTTGTCATATGCAGTCCTTCTCAGAAGGAGCGTTCGGAACCATGGACAAAATAGCTCTGGGCTGTCCACAGGATTCCCCTGTGGCCTGGTTATTTCCATTGTTTGACGTACCCCTTAAAACTGAAAGGAAACTCTCGGCTATGGCCTCTGCAGTTGCCAGAACATTAAGTGCTAAAACATGGATGAGGTTGAATCCTCCCTAGGTGAAAGAATGGATCCATATGCTGAAAATGTGTGAAACCCTGTAAACATCCTACTCTTCCTCCCTGCCTCCTGGAACCAATCCAACTGATGTTTGGGTCCCTTTTCAGACATATATCCTTGGGAATGAAGACTCCACTGCCTTATAATGTGGTGCAAACAAGTTGATAGGAATATTAATCAAAAGGTTCAGCATTGGAACTATCCACATTTATTACATAACTTCTCTGTTGACGTGTTCCTGTATATTACCAGTTGTTACATATGTCGCCCTGTCGGCTCAATCAAATTTGATCGTGTTTCACCTATCCAGCACCTTGTTTGCAATTGAATAAAATACAAACATTCACAAACTCTAGTTGTAGTGGGTTTGGGGGTGGGGATACTGTGGTAAGATAGGGGATAGGAAGAATGTACTGTTTACTTTTGTTGTTAAACTTGAATAAAAAATAACTTTAAAAAAGGGCTATCTGTCCCTATCCTAACAAGAGCTTCCCTACCTAAGAAACCAGAACTAAAGATCAGTATCTGTCTCATCGGCAACATTATATGTATGGGGGCACGTGGCTGCATGTGGAGACCAAGTCCCTTGCAGTGGCTGAGACAACAATTCTGAAGAATATCCTTGGGTTGCCCACTGAGGCCCCGAACATCCGAGTGCTTTTGGAAACTGGATTGGAAGGATTTGAGATGATCTGTAAATTATGCCTGGTTCTTTACTGGGCTCGCCTCTGGTCTAATCCTCACCTTTGTGAATACCAAGAGGCAGTTACAGATGTTTTGTTCCAGCAAGGGAGCATCTCCTTAAAGTGGGCTGCCCATGTGAAAGGTTATCTGGGTTTGCTGGGTTTGAAGGATTACTGGTCAAATCCCACAATCATCACACCGGTTGCAAAGGAAGCAATCAAGAGCGCAGTAGGGGCAAAGGCAAGGAGGACATCTGGGGAAGATCCAGAGCTTCTGAGCAGCTGGCCGGATATCTTTCAATAAAGACGCGAGCGGGGTGCGAAGAATACCTGGACTATGTCCCGCCCAGATTGGAAATAGCATTATATTTAAACTTCTGTATTGGAATCTTGCCGACTGGAGTATTTCGGCGTAGATGGAATATTGCTGTATCCGCGTCAGCTATCCTTTGTGGTGAGTCTGAAGAGATGGTACAACACCTTCTGTTGCTCTGTTGGTCAACATGCCTCTGATGAAGCGCTCCCTGAAGCCCCTGTTTCTTAAGCCGTGGATGTGTGTCCCTAGTTGGTGCTAGTGCAATTTGCCTGGACGTCTTGGATAAGGAGGCTGTGCTTGACACTACAAGTTATCTGAGCTGGGCAAGATAAATGGATATGAGGAAGGCTAAGTTGCTGAATAGTGCTATGGGGCAAATACATCTTTCTGTACAAGGTGCTGTTGTCTGTATAATGTTGACCTGTTTTTATTTGGTTTTAGGGCAGAGCACTGATTGTGTAATGTTAGTGTTGTAATTATGAGCTAAGAGATTGTGACGATGTAACTCATGTGTTTTTTTTTACTTTTCTGTGTACTGCTTGTATGACTTTCTTGTTAAAATAAAGCAATAAAAGTAAAGTAAATAAATACAAATATATATATATATATATATTACACGGCCCACGGTAGTGGGCGTGTATTTATGGTTAAATTGCTAATCCCATCGGAAGAGCACTTTTTGGGCCGCTTATAACTTCGCTCCCCTGGACGAATCCTCACCAAACTTTGCAAAAAAAAGTATATGGCCCACTCTGAATTTTGAAAATTTTGGTGAGGTTTGGTCCAGGGGGGGCAAAGTTATAGGGTGTCCCAACATTTATTTTTTTGCCATAGACATAATGGGAAAAATCTTAGTGCATGCCTACAGCACAAACCGCTGGAGGGATTTCCACCAAATTTGCGGCAGGAATGGCGGCTTAGTTCTGAAAGCGGGCCTTTGTTAATTTGGTGTAAATCCGTCAAGTAGTTTTTTTTTTAAATGACCAAAACGTAAGGCAAAAAAATTAGTGATATCTATGTCCGCTCCGCGGCCACACTTCCCTGTTCGCTCTGCGGCCAGGACACCGATTGATTAATCGGCTTGCATCATGTCCGCCGATTGGCTGGAGTGAGGCGTGAGGTGCATCACATTGTTTTGATGCGCCCGCCATCTTGGATCACAGCGCGGCGGCGAACAGAGGCAAAATGCAATTTTGGGGAGTGTGTTGGTGTGCAGGAGTACTTGGGGAGGGTTGGGGAGTAAGAGATGGGTCAAATACTGCATTTGTTTAGGTGCAGGTGCCTCTGATGTGTTTGCCATGTCCGTGGTCATCAAGGCTGTCCACCGACAAAATAAATGCACTACTAGCTATTTTACTTTAGATCGCTGTGATAAAAGAAAAGATCACATGTTAGAGTAGGTAGTTCATAATGAGTTATTGCATTGCATAATAAACATTACTGTATTTTATTACCCTCATATTTAGTATTTTAAACCAGTGTACTGTGCAATTTGCTCAGTTTCTGTTTTTGTTTTCTAAATCATTGGGTCTGTGGGGAAAAGGAATCCATGCTGTATTAAAAAAAAAACTTCTATGTTGGGGTACAACATATTTCTTTCATTGTTTTACTGTTTATTTCTTGTTTCTTGCTAATCTTCTATCTGTTGGCTTGTTGCAGATTGTTGGGGCAATTAGAAACCTGCTTGTGTATTCTAATTGTTTATTTCTACTTTTATTCTATTCAAGTATCTGTTGGGTTGTTGCTGATTTTTTGGGGCATTTAGATACCTGTTGGCGTACTCTAACTATATATTTCTTGTTTGATTTTAGTGGTATTTATTTATCTGTTTGCTTGTTGCAGAATCTTGGGGCAGTTAGATACATGATGGATTATTCTAACTGTGCACAGTTTTAAAGTTGAAGTTTTACTTATGTTCATACACAGATTACGCATGAAATTTTGGTTTTAAGAATATTAAGTAAGCGTTTACAAGATTTGCTGGTAATCTCTGCTTTAGAGTAATGGTACTATCATTACATTCGAACCATCCACAATTATTTTTTATTTATGCAGTGTAGTGACCTGCATTGGTTGTGGCTCCTTCGTGGTAGATTATACCTATTGTTGTGAAGGTTTTCTTACCAAGTGATACTTGACGATGTGTGAATACAGTCAGCTGACAGTTGTTTTTGGTACCATCTGCATTGTAACGTAAAAGCATTACTATTACGTATTTACTATGTGTCTGTATTTGTAAGGTGGAGCGATAATCTGAATTGCAGGTAGTACATAATCTGCCATGGTTTGCATTTTGTTGCTGAAATAGAATGGATTCACAGTTTGGTATGGATACATACACGAATCGTTCATTAGGGACTGTTAGGGAGAATTATCATAAATGATTGATTTCCCTTACCTACTGAGTACCTCAGCAGCTTTGCTGGATTTCTAGGATTTTTTTTGTTCACCTGGTAAGAGTGTGAGCCTTTTTTCCCACTCGTACATGCATTTTGCTATGTGTTTTTCTACTTTTTGTGTGTTCTTGGGCACTGGAGCCTCACCTACTCCAGGGCACCATATTTTTTCATGTGTGTTACACAGCACCTTCAGTGCAGTGACACAGGGTTGTCTTTTAGACTTCCCACTGACTCCATTTTCTGGGGCTGACTACAGTCCCCCAGAAAAGGGTAAAGTTGCCATTAACTTTACCTTAGTCACTTTAAACCACAGACCCTGTACACCCCACCTTCCATGGAGTATTGGAAAGGGTTAATTGTTATCCCTTTTTGTCTGTGCCTCTTGGGGCATTGTTTTGATCCCTTTACATTAAAATTTGGCTGGTGGCAGTGGTATCTACCCTAACATTTCTACTGTGATTATCTTATACAAACATGGTAATGTTTTAGGTTAATATATTAGCCTCAAACATAAACCCACTTGACCAAATACATTTTATTTTGGCTCCAGCCAGGTTTATTCACCATTTATTTTTGTTAAAGTCTTTCTCGTGTTTTACTCATTTGTTTTTTATTGACAATATACATATAAGGTAGGGCGTAAAAGCCAACGCAACCAGCAAAACCATTCAAATGAACCAAATCGTCAATGACATTTTCTCTTTTATACATTAACCTCCCCGCTCGCAGCATGGCACCAATGACCTTGGGGAAAACATTCGATTCTGTCTCCGGCATGGGAGTGCCCAGTAGAATTTCCAACGGTTGCAGGGACGGGCTAAACCCCTCGATATCCTTAATCCAGCTGAGTAGTTCCGACCAGTAAACCTGTATGACCGGGCAACCCCACCACATGTGAAACCAGGTTCCCTGTTGGTGACACACCCTAGGGCAAAACGGGGACACATCTCTAAACATCTTAGACAACAGGGCCGGGGGGCGATGCCACGAGTGGTTGATTTTAAAGCTATGTTCCATGGCAGCGGTACAGAGAACCCGTAAAGATGCATTTAAAGACAGCCCTCCAAGTGTGGTCATCCAATGTCATGCCCAGCCTTTCTTCCCATATGTTTTTGAAGGGTTGTCTACCCTCTAGGTCCGCAGTTATCAAAACACTATAAAACATAGACAAGGAACCCTTTCGAGTTGTACTTTTGGCCAGGATATTTTCAAAAGGAGTGAGGGGGCGTCTAAACTGGTCGGCCCATCGATGGTGGGTCAAAATCCCCTTCAAGCGTAGGTATTCAAAGACTGTGGGGGGTCTATCAACCAATGCCTCGATCAAGTTGTCATACTCTATGAAGCCCTCTTCACGTGAGAGCTGAAAGACCCTCTCCAAGCCCATGTCTGACCAGACCTGAGTGTCTCGGAAGCCCCTAGAGCCCAGGTCAATGGGGAGGCCCCAGAGCGAAAACAAAGGTGAGGGCCAAGAAGACAGCTGTTTATTAGCCTTAGTGGGCTTACATACTGCCCACAGGGCTGCCAGGGTAGGATGTGTTCTGAGCTGAAAGGGGAGAGCTTTAGGTGGGGCCCACAAAAGGTCTCTAACTTTTTTCGGGTGGGTGTGAATGTACTCAACATACGTCCAATATGTTCCCATGTCATCCCTCATATGCTCCAACATCACCCGGAGCTGGGCTGCTTTATAATAGAGCCGGAACTCGGGGAGACCAAAACCACCATAAAGCTTTGGGAGGGTCAGGGTGGAGGTTTTAACTCTTGGTCCTTCCAAATGAATTGGAGGACACGGGACTGAAGCACCTCAATAAAGGTCTCAGGTATCACAACGGGAAGCGCTGCAAAGAGGTAGAGGAGGCGGGGCAAGATATTCATCTTCACCATGACCATGCGCCCAAGCCAGGAAAGAGTGAGGGGTGCCCACCGTCTGAGGTCGCTGCTAACCTGAGCTAGGATCCCCGGGAAATTACACTGGTATAGTTGGGATAGATATCTGGGGCTGGTGGTGCCCAGGTACCTAGTGAATTCCCTTTCTATTCTAACCCCCAGAATGTCGGCGTCACCTCCGATGTCTCGATCCCCCGGACCCATGGGCATGATACTTGATTTGGACGCGTTTATCTTCAGCCCGGAAAAGGAGCCGAAGTTGTGCCCAAGATCAAATAACCGGGGTAGGAAGTCTTGAATGTTTATAAGGTAGCCCAGAATATCGTCTGCAAATAAGGAGAGTTTAGAGTCACAATCCCCACAATGTATTCCCGTGATTTGCGGGTCGTTCCTAACCGCTATGGCCAGGGACTCCATTGCCAACGCATACAATAGGGGCGACAGGGGACATCCCTGCCGGGTGTCTCTAGAAAGGGAAAAGGGCTCTGAAGTGCCTCCATTGACCAGTACTCTCGCCAAGGGGCCATTATATAGTGCTGCGACACACCTACAAAAGTTGTCTCAAAGACCCATTTTTCGGAGAACCCTGCCCATGTAAGGCCACTCGACATGGTCGAAGGCCTTTTCTGAGTCTAGCGAGAGAAGTTACCCCTCCACCCCTTGTCTAGAAGCCTCGTGCATAAGGTCGAGAGTTTTTCTTATATTATCTGATCCCTGGCGGCCCGGGATGAAGCCCACTTAATCACCATGTACTAGGGTAGGGAGGAGTTTCGCTAGCCTATTCGCTAGGAGCTGGGCCAATATTTTAACATCGGTGTTAAGGAGGGATATGGGGCGATATGATTGGCAATAGAAGGGATCCTTGCCTTCTTTAGGCAGGACTACGATTAAGGCAGACATCATCGTGGGTGGGAGGGTGCCTTGATCCAGTGCAGCATTGAACATCTTAGCCATGAATGGGGCAAGCGTGGACCTATAGGTCTTATAGAACTTAACTGTAAAACCATCATCCCCCGGGGCAGTGCCGCTCTTTAAAGAGGATATGGTATCTATTACTTCATCCGGGGCAATGGGATGCTCGAGAGACTCAGCTTTGTCAAGGAGAAGGCCCGGGATTGGAAGGGAGTCCAGGAAGCTGTCAACGTCATTCCCATCCCCCGTATATTACGAACAATTAAATTTTTCGTAGTATAGCCTGAATTGTTCCGCTATCTTACTATCCCTTACAGTTGAGTCTCCCTCTGGGGTATGAATCGAATTCACCCTCCTACTGTTCTTAAGTTCACAAAGTCTCCAGGCCAATATCTTATCCGCCTTTTCCCCCTTTTCCATGTATTTCTGTTTCAGAAACGAGAGCTTCCTTTCTGTTTGTCCCACCATGAGGTCCGCCAACTTAGAACGCAACCTCTGCAGCTCCTCCCACTTCCCGGGAAACATCTGTGTTTTCAACTTCCCCCCTGGTTGGATAGCCTCTATCTTTTCCTTTAACTAATTCTCCTCCGGGCCCCTCTCCCTTTTTCTCCCAGACCCTATACCAATGAGGGTGCCTCTAATAGTTGCTTTGAATGCCTCTCACACTCCCATAGTACCAAACTCCCCGTTATCATTGAGGGTAAAATAATCTTCTATGGCTGCTAGGAGGGATTGGCGTATCTCCTTGTCTTGCAGGAGGAGGTCATTACACCTCCACCGGGATCCGGTTGCCGGGGCAGGGGGAAGGCCAATCCTAATCTTTACCATATCGTGATCCGTCCAAGGGACGATCTCCACTCCCGAATTTGAGACCCCTCCCTGCAGCATGGAGTCAACCAGGATGTAGTCAATACGAGAGAAAACAGCATGTGGCTTTGAATAGAATGTGTAATCGGGGTTCTGGCTCCACTCGGGTATATTACGTGTAACACAAGCCCAGTTCCCCATTCACTTCCTGGAAGGCCAACGCCAATTTCTTGTGGAGACGGATGTTGGGGCAGGGATTATCAGACTTCCTATCCCTCTCGGGGCAGAGCACCATGTTAAAATCACCACCCACCAGTAGGGTGCCCTCAGAAAATGACATTATTATCCCTTTCATTCCCTCCCAGAAGGTATCCTGCGCTTCATTCGGAGCATATATGCAAACCAATGTGAACAAGCAGCCCCGCACCTCCCCCTTTACCATGAGATACCGTCCATCCGGGTCTGCTTTTGAGGCTTTAAACACAAAGTGGGCCCCGGGGGAAACCAACAAAGCTACTCCCCGCTTCTTTGCCTGGGAAGAAGCCGTAAACATCTGATCAATGGTTTTGGCCTTGAGCTTAGGATCCTTTCCCCGAATCCAATGAGTCTCCTGCACAAAGAGAAAGTGAAGCCGCAGCCTCGCAAATTCCCTCACAATTAGCGACCTCTTTGTAGGCGAGTTAAGCCCGCGTACATTCAGTGACCCCACTGTCAAGAATTGGAGTGAATCATCCATTAAAGCACAGGTAAAGGCTCATAGCTCCCTTCTTAGAATAGCAAGCGTTGTTACTCCCCCAATGCTTTTGCAACCCCCTTACGGCTCGAGACAGCCCCGGGGGTGCAAGAAAAAACAAAAAACTTGCCGCGCCATAACTGTAACACCCGCAACCCAACTCCCACGCATCACCCCTCCCTCCCCCCTGATCGCCTGGTTGTTCCATGGCTTCATCCTATCGCCAGGCCAGGCCACCATTATCTCCCCCCTCCGGGCTCATTAACTCTTCATAAACAACAACTCGAGCCCCACCCACCCCCAGGAACAATGCAAGTCACAAACAGTTACATCACACTCCATTCACAAAGTCAAATGCAGGTTTATTCGTCGGGCACCGGGAGTCCGATTCAGTTGCTCGGAAGTTCCAGGGAAACTAGGGCCACTCTCCTAAATTTCCTTTGGCCTCGAACTCTGCGCCTTTCCTTTGGAGCTTTGTTCCCTTTTGGGCCTGTCGGGGATCTCTCACGGTTCTGCTCCCCCATCTCCATATTTGAATTGTCTAAAAGTTCGCCCGACACTCTCTGGATATCGTCCTCAGTGATCAGGGCATACTTGTAGCCCTCAAACTCAAAAGTGAGCGAAAATGGGTATCCCCACCTGTATCGGACCTCCTTGGACTGGAGCATCTTCGTCAACGGGGAACAGAGGCGACGTCTTGCCAGGGTGAAGGCCGACAGGTCCTGATACACCGAGATCTGGGCCCCCTCCCATTCCACCGGGCCCTTCTTGTGAGCCAGTTCGAGGATCCTGCTTTTCTCAGAGAAGTAGTGAAAGCGAACTAGAACGGATCTGGGGCCTCTGGATGATGCGCCTGCTCTATGGGCCCTGTCAATGGTGGGTCTTTTGGTGTTGGCCCCTCAAATAGCACTCCTATTACTGCATTGACAGCCTTAATGATGTCTGCTTGGGTCTCGCCTTCGCTTTCCGGAAAACCTAGGAAACGCAGGTTATAGCGGCGTTCCCTATTCTCCAAGTCGTCCATTTTTAAGGAGCATTTCTCTTCTCTCCTCTCGAGCTCCGACAGGCGCATGTCGAACTGTGTCTCAAAGATGTCGCTCGAAGCTGTATTATTCTCCAGTGCCTGAACCCTGTCATCAATATTGTCCACCTTTTTATCTAAGGTGTCCAGACGTAGAGCAATGTCCGCCCTAAAGCCTCTAATTTCCTCCAGTAGGGCCGCCATGCCCCTGGTGACTGTGCTTGTATCAGTAGATTCCTGCTGCGCCAAGGCCGCCATTTCAGGGGGAAATCAGGGGATCGGGGGGCATGCGGCGAAACTTCTGTAGGGATTCCTTCCAGTTCATAGAATCTCCCCAAGCATCCCTGCTCCTTGGGGGCCTCCCCCCAAAAGCTTGTGCCCAAGGTGACCCGCTATCACATACGCAGTCAACGCCACAGGGGGCGGGGACCAATGTCAGCCGAGGGGCGAGAAGTGGAGCCCCAGCAACGGGGGTCCGAGTCCCCGACTAATGCACTCCTGTAGGTGTGCGTTTCTCCCCTACAGGGTTCCCATCTCACCTCTCCCCCCTCAAACCGCTTAACTTCACTCCCGTCGTAGCTGTGGCAGTGTTTATTGTTCCATAGGCTGAGCACGGGAAGGACAAATCCCAAGGCCCCTGTGTCTGCACCTCAGTGTGGTCCGCTGGGGCCGTCCTCTCCCAACAGGGCCCTGTGCGTTTGTTCTGTCTGGCTGGGACCTGTGGTACACGGGGGGCACTCCGCTGCCAAAGGCCACTCCGGGGCTCCGATGTATGCCAGGGGCTCTCCCCAGCCGCACTCCCGCCTCCTCCCTTGACACCTTCAATTCACAGGAGGTCTTACCTCCTGGGCGCCAAGTTGCCCCTCAGCCTGTGGGAGTCCATGCGCCAGCACACTACTGTCGCCAATTCCTGGCACTCCAGATCACCCTTCACAACACACCAAGCAGCTCCCACTCCAGTGGGGGCCCTCACGCTCCGTCCTTCCCCTCGTTCTGCGGGCCTCGCGCAGGCCTCCAACTCTGCAGTGCGTTCGTGGTGCCTCCTCCAGATCCCGGATCAGCTGCAGATGCCTCCGGGTGTGTCCCACCTCCACTGTCGTGCACAAGGCCGGAGGGGGGAGGTGCCAAAAGGGACTGGCCAGCCCTTCCACAGGCCTCGTTCGGGCCCGGGCTCGCAGTGGATTCTCGCAGAGCCGCTGCGCCACAGGGGGGAGGGGCTTCTGTCCCTCTGAAACGCGTAGCCTACGATCTCCCGAACGGCTCCACCACGCGGGCTCAAATTTGGGCCAGGAGTGCTCGGCACACTTAGAGGGGTGGGGGTGATGCCAGCTCCTCACTCTAGGGGCTTCGGGGGGGCTCAGGTCCCGCAAACAGTGCCCAGCAGAGGAGACGAACCGAGATGCGTTAGAACATCTCTGCGCCCCCTGGTGGATCTCCGCCAAACCAGTTTTGGTCCCTTTGTTCATCGCCTTTTCGCGGGCTTCCACACAGAAGCCCTCCTTAAGGCGCCTGAGAGCCTGGGTAGGCAGGATGTGAGGGAGGGGTTTTAGGACCCCTGCCATGGGTTCCCTTAGTAACTCAAGTCGCACTCCTGTCTGATTGACTAAGGGGACTGGCCTGGCTGGGCCAGCCACCCTGCTGTGTGAATGACAGCAGGCTGTATGAATGGGGGAAAAATGCCTAAAAAGCAGATCTCTGGGACTGGAAGAGCAGAGTCGCCACTGGAACGAAAGAACCAATGCGGAACTGGAAGAAAAGGAACCCTACAACAACTGAATTGCCCAGTGAAGCCCTGCCGCAGGTCCGAATCTCCAGAATCCAACGACAGAGAAGATCCTCCAGGAAACTTCTTCCCTTGAACTGGTGGGACCAACCAGTTCACCCAAACTGCAAGGTAGGACCTCTCCTCTGGTCGAATTCGCTGTACAGAGCTACAGTGGGCCGGATAGCCAGGAAGGTCGGACCCTGCTTGGGTTTTTAGGAGTGCACCTTTTATTTGTTGCTTTGCTCTGCTGCTGGATTCTTCCCTGGGTAGTGCAGGACCCTCCAGTCTTCCTACTTCTGATCAGTCCGACAGTCGCTTCAGGAACCGTGAGCCTGCAGGAACAACCAGGAACGTCTGCCTCAGCTACAGATCCCTCTCCATTTTAAGGTACTTTCATTCAGCCGCAGTGAAAGTGTTCGAAATCTTTCTCCAATCCAAGGGCGTGTCCTTCTCTTCTCTTTGAACTAACTTTTCTACCAACCAACCTCGTCCGGAAACCGTGCCACGAACTTTACCGCGAACTACTCTGAACTGTATTATCTTGAGCAAAAGACTTTTGAACCATTGACTTGGCCCTAAGCCTTTTCTATCTGATTTTATCATTGAAGTCCCTCTTGTTCGCTTGCCCTGAGTACTTACCTTTTGGTGTGGGTTCATTTCTGTTAACTTTTGTCTTTCCCTCCCTTTTAAATTGCTGGAGTGCCATTTTGCTCCCACTTCATTTTGTGAGCTTAGCTTGTCTGGAATTTAAGGGAAGTGGTGTGGTGTATTAAGATAGTGATCTATAAACTGCTTATAATAGTGTAATGTTATACAACTAAAGAGTGAAATAAATGTATATTCTTTTACTTGAAAACCTTGAGTCAGTGTTTGTCTGAATCATAGTAATTGCTGTCCTTTGTGTAACTATTTGTTACTGCTCACTTACTCTTGAGATGCGTCTGGCTGCTCTGCTTCTGCTACCACTTCAGTACAGGCTTGTACCAAAGGTGAAATTGTACTGTCACTTGTAGTCTTAATTGTGTGTGGTGTTCCCAAAGGGTACTGCATATAATTCTGCCTAACAGGGACTTGTTCCTGTGCCACACGGCTGCAGAGAGTGGATGTATGTTTCAACATGTATGAAATCTGTAACATTTCATTTATAGGTATGTTTTTGTTTTCCAGTACTTGTAATAAGTACATTAGAAACTCTTGTGGATCTTCTTGTGAGTGTATAGTGAATTTGACCATTCCAGCACAGTAATCCAATTCTTGTCTATTCCATGAACACTATAACTGTTGTCAGGATTGTTGGTTGTATTTCTATGAAGGACTAACATTTGCAAACACAATTGGTCTGTACTGTGTAAGTAAATGTTCTCAATAATTGGTGGCATTTGTGTAGCAATTTACAGCAGTTGTATTTGAAAATTTGAATGGACCTGACATTTCTGTGTCAAAGTCATTTGTTCAGAGTTTGTGCTGCTTCTTTGAAGAAGTAGTTGAGTTACTTTGACCAGTAGATTCTTCTTTGGTTGTGGTACTTGATGAAGTAATAGTTTCTTTTTTTTTCTTTGGAGGAATTGCAGTGATATCCTGTATCGTTTCAGTTTGAAGTCGTTTTCTTTTACAACTCTTTGCTTTTTGAGGAACAGGATAGGTGTTTAGATGGGGGTGTAGAGTGAACACAGCCTATTGTATTCTAGAATGCAAGGAATATCTGCTTTTACTTTACTTGCATCAAAGTTGATTAGAAATAGCCTGTCAAGTGTACGTAAGCGTGATAGTGCTAGATATCTCATGCCTTCTTTAAAGACTGTGCTACCAATATCTATTAATGCTTTATCTAGGGTAAGACCTTGTGATTTGTGAATGGTAACTGCGTATGCTAGAGTTAGTGAAAATTGTTCTCTGTGTACATACATGTCTTTGAAAAGAAGGAAGCGGGTTGTTGAGGGTCCTATCCTTTTAACTTCTGATAGTTTGTCAAAGAGAATATTGACAAATTGAATGCTGTTGTAACGTGGGTATGTTTGAAAGCCAACAACTGTAACAAGTGTTCCATTAACTAGTCCTTGCTCATGTCAAGGTTAGGTTTAACCTTGGTTTAAGCATTACTCTACAGTTTAAAGATAATTTTAATATTTTCTCCAAACTAGCTGTCTTTTCTAAGGTATTTAGTCTTGGTGTGGCTTTTTGACACATGGTTAGTGTCATACCATGTACGTCTAGCTTATCTGTGGAGCAAATTTCAATTAATGATTGCATTTCTTTTTTCAACTTTGTTTCATTGAATTTGAACAGCTTGCAAGAGTTGGCATCAAGGACATACAACTGACAATTTTGTGTGCTAATTGTTCCATGACATCAGTAGCACTTGAATTATGGCCATAGAGTGCAAGGATGTGCCTGGTTTTTAATATTGATTGTGCTTCTTGAGATAGTACACCAACTCTAATACTTTTTAAAATGTTTGCGTATGTGAGGTCTGCAGACTGGCGCATGTTTTCTGTTAATTCTCTGCATTGGAATTGTTAGCATTTCCTATGCTGCCAAGAGTTTTAGAGCACAGTTTGTGCCCTAAGGTTTTAAAAATAGGTTCAGCTTTCACTGGTGTCAATTGAGGAAGATCTCCGAAAACAATAATGTGTTTTCCTCCAGAGAGCTCTTTGTAGTCTGTTTTGAGGACCTCTTGTAATCGGAGGTGAATCAAAGCCAAAAAGCTGGAGACCATGCTCACCTCATCTATTACCAGCATTTTCATGTGTTTGAAAACTCTGCGTAGTTCCATTGCAGCTTCTGTGGAAAGTTTGTAATAGTCTCATTTGTTTTGGTGTTCTACTGGAAGGAGTAGTAATCGGTGTAAAGTGACACTGCCTCTGCTGTAGGCAGCTAAACCTGTGGGGGCATTTACAACAGCTGACAGTTTGTTGTTTGTCAATTGTTGGAGGAACTTGCTGATGATTTTGATTAAGAATGTTTTGTCTGAACCAGCTTCACCACTCACGTATAGCAGTATAGGTTTATAGTCTTGGCAGGTACAGTTTTTATTTTCATGTTGCACAGCATGTTCAATTTGTTTTGTTACTTGTTGGAAAATGCTACGCTGCTCAGTGTTAAGTTGTGATTTCAGTCCAGCAAAGTCTTCTGTAGATTGGTCATACTGACACATGGTGTTTTCTACTTCTGTCATGGCTAATTATGCCTCATTTGCTATTAGTGGCTGTCCAAGTGGTTTTTCCTGTTACAGAAGGTTGACTACTGTCAGGAGTGTCCACAACTGTTGGGCCTGAAGTTCTTCTTCGTGTTGCTGTTCATTGTGCAACATTGTTTGGTACTGTGTAATATTTACGTCTGTTATAGTGCTTTCATTTGCTTTGAAAGCGTCTTCATAGGAGTCAAGCGTATCCAGTAAATCTTTTTCTTTTCTCCATGGTTTAAAAAGTTGTAGCAGGGACATGTAATACAATTCTTTATGTTGAGGAGTTTTTATTGACAATTTGATATGATTAATTAATCTGCAGTTGGTAAGTTTCACTAAGCTGCCTTCACAATTTGCTACTCTGTATATACCTTTCTGTTTATCTGGTTTAATATTATTTTTGTATGTGAAGTTTTGGGCTACGTGGTAGAGACACATGGTTTCCAAAGTGGTACTCCTGTGTGGGTAGTATGTGTCTAGTAAATTGTTTTTCAAAATGTCTTGGCTGTTGTTGAGATCATTTTTGGCTATTGTTTCTATGTCCTTACATGATTTGAGAACTCTTTTTCTAGATTTAGCAGGACCAAGACTTAGCCATACTATATTGTCAGATTTTCCATACAAGACAGTACCGGTTAAACAGTCTGCCGCTTCATAGCAGCCACATTCTCTATGAGAGAGCATTTTTATGCCTCAGCTGTACATTTTCTGGATAGTTTTTTGTCAGATGGTATGTCATCCCAGAGGTCCTGAAGCTCTGTTTTCTCTGCTTTGGTTAAGTAGGCTGTGACAAGTCGTGCAACTGCAGTGGAATTGTCTGCAATGTACTGCACATCTATGTTTGCACTCCATAGGAGGGCAATTATTAGATTGTAATCATTGATGTATTTTTATGTAATATGTGTTCTTAGGTGATTTACCTTTGACACTATTTCTAACTGAAGACATGAAGTTGTTTACTTGACCTGTTGCTGAAAACTGGTCTAGGGAAAACAAAGTGGCATTTGGTGTAGTATTTCCCTTTTTTAAATATTTGCGATGACAATATTTCCCACATTTGTGTCTTTGAATTTGTAAAATTTGTGCATGAAGGTCACTATGTGTTGTTTGTGAAGGGATTTCACAAGTGACATATTTTTGGATGAACTGCAAAACAGTGGCATCAATGTCCTGACCAAATTTAGGAGCATCTTTAATCCATAATAGCATGTGGATGTGTGGTGCTCCTCTGGCTTAGTATTCTTTTCTCCAAAAGAAGTGTTGAACTTCTCCGAGGGGAGGAACAGTCTTGTAACAAATAAAGTGTAGCATAGCAATGAAGCGATGATGGAAATATCTTGATACATTCACTGGATCTAGTGAGCAGAGTTCTCCCGATGTTTTTATATCTATGTTTGTTTTGTTTTTGTTTGCTATGCATAGAAAATCATGTAAATCTTCCCATGCATATTCTGTGCAACTCAATGTAACAAAGCCAAGTGGGTGGGCCAAGGTTTCTTATCATACAGCGTACAACCCTGTGATGTCGGAACCAGTATTCTTTTGTACCACACATGTTTGCTAAAATATTTATAATACTTGACTGTAAAACCTCATTTTTTTCTTGCACTTTTTGTAATAATTGCGTAGCTGACATATTTTGAAAATGGGTACCTGATTTTAATGTGTGTGGAACTCCATAGCATAATGTTACTAGTTCACTTTCAAAGAGAAGTTGGAATATGTTTTCCACGTTTTGTCTGAATCTGTGGTCTTCATGTGAAAACAAAATCAAAATATCGAGGCTGTGTACCCCAAAAGGAAATACACCGAACACGGGTTACAAAGGAACATACAAAGATTTTTAATTTATACTGAACAGTTATAGAGAAAAAAGGTAACAGATAGCTATCGGCCCTCAGTACATTAGAATTTGTTGCTCTTTTATACCATTTGCGAACATGATGTCCAACCCTACTTCAGGTTAATATTCCTCTAATACATTACTGATCTAGGGTTCATGCCGAGTTCATACCACTATATGCATAGGGCGTGCCTTTAATATATTCGCCGACAAGTCTACAGGGTAACAGTGTATTTTAGGATTTCTCATAAAGGTCTTCTCAAACATGAATACAATGTAGTTAAACAAGTGTTCTTAGTTCAGTATGTGGATAGATTGTTCTTGACTAAGCTCGCGGATTAGTTTCATTGGCACGAGTAATCCTTTACACACAGGTCAACGAAGGACAAGGTCTCAGTTCACGACCCCAACAAGTGGCCTGCAGGCAAGCTACATATTAGTTGCACACAGAGGTCAAGACGGCCATGTTGTATTTCGGAATGACATTGTCCACCATTTTAGCTCACAGGGTGACTTTACAGAGAGAACCTAAAATGGCGGATTGACCTAAAATGGCGGCTTACATTGATTCTAAGGTCAGGACCTTGCAACATGGATTTCTTCGCAAGTGGCTTATAAGCAGCTTGGCGTAGGCCAATATACACATATTCTTTGAAATAGGGGGTACGATATAATTTCCCGTTTGACAATCAGAATACATTTGTAAAGAGCGATATCTGATGATGTTATCTTTGTGGGTCTATCACCGTACCTTACTCCTATTCCAGTAGGAAAGAGTAGAGGAAAGCCCCCGTGCTTCTATAATGTTTTCCCATATGCTGATTGGAGATCCTTTGGTTTGTTGAATTTGGTGTGTTTCCAGTGCATCATCTATAGTGTCTTTAGAGTGTAAAGGATGAATTGTGTAATGGTCTGTAGCAGGATTTAAAAGTTAAAATTGACCAGTTTCTGGTGACTCTTGAATTATTTCAATGGTTTCTCTCAGGTTTTCTTCAATATTAATTTCTTTGTAGTATTCATTGTTGTTTTTTAGATATTGCAGAGCTTATCTACCTTTAGGTAGGTCCACGAGTTGTTGCCAATGTTTTTGTCTTTTGTAGGTAAGCCATTTACTAAGACAATTAAAGATTGATCTATTGGCCGTTGCACTCCTAGAGTGTGTACATTTTCTGTGCGATCTAATGGTAAATAAACTACTTTTCCACAAATGCCTTTCACTAATTCAGAGGGAGGTCATTCTGATGTTTTTGGTTGTAGGCATGTTATTGCTTGAAATGGGTGCACTGTTTGAATTATGATGCTCTCATATAAATGTAGTTGTTGCAGGGGTTTTGGTAGTGGGACTAATTCCAAGTTATTTGTGATAGCACGTTAAGGTGTTTGGTTGTTGTCAAATTTTGCATTGCAGTAATTGCAAAGTATTTAGGGGTCAGTAATGTCGTATTTGTTTTCTGCTATAAGGTAGAGAGCTAATTGGAACCATTTGGGATCTTCATTGTCTACTATTTTGTACGTTATATCTACAGTTTTTGTGCTCCTTTTATAAAAAGTTCAGCTGCTACACACACACACACACACATATGGTTGGTTACTTCAGCGGAGGCACTTTTAAACTTTTGTATTTCTTTTTTGTATGTGTTTAATAGAAGGTTGCTATTTGTACAATAGTTGCTAGTTTGTTGTAAAGCTATTGCATTTTGTAAGTATCTTTCAATTCCAAAATATTTTCTCAATATGCTCTATTTCTTCGAGTAATTGTTTGGCTGTACCATGTAGAATATTGTTATTTAAATTGGCTAGTGCTAAAGCAGGACTTTTAGCATAGTAGAGTTTTTGGACCAGATTTCTTATAGTTGAATGATGTGTTGATATCATTTTGATATGATGGAAGGTGCTTTCGAAAATAGGTCCTGAAATGCAGGCTAATGAATGTCTTTGTAGTCCTGTGTATTTGTGCATTGGACAGTCATCCATATTTTGTAGTAGTTTCATTTTGAATTTGTCTTTGCTTTTTACACACTGATTGAGGAACTGGTGTAAATATTTGAAAGATTTTTTGTCAAAGTTACACATTGATGTGCACGGCCATTTGTAGACTGGACGTTTTGGTTCTGTAGAATGGAGAGGTGATACTGAGTTTACTGGGGATATTTTTGTGAGCAGAGTGTCTTGTTCCATAATGGTGTTATTAAGTTTTCCATACCCTTGTCTACTGCTATGTATGGCAATTGGGTTTGTTTGCTTTTGTTTCTATGCTTCTTTATTAGAATATGGTTCTGTGGTCATGGTGTGACCCCATTCACCTCCACAGATGTTTAAGAAGCTATTTTAGTTGATATTCCGTTAATTGATAAGTCTTTTTTTGTAGTTTAGTAGTTAGTTTTGTTAGTGGTTTCATTCTGTTTAAAACTAAAATAAATAATTTCCTTCTGAGAAGGATTGCACTGTCAATGAGAGCTTCTAGGATACATTTTCTATGGTAGGTTTTAAGGGTTGTGCATGATTTCTCTCCTGTTTTTTATAAGATTCTAAAGGACTCAGTGGCGGAACATTTTTTGTAAAAGATTTATAGGTGCAGTGTTAGCAGTAGTGGTAGCTGAAGTCTTGTTAATCACTTTCTGTTTCGTTTTACATTTTGATAGCGGAGGAAAAGTTTCTGTACTAGAAGCTAGCATTATTTTGCTCAATGACTGTTTTAGTTGTTTTGTTTGAACTTTTTGTTCAAAATCTGCTAGAGATGGATGATTATTTTGGACACTTTTATTTTGATTTGCTCTACTTCTGTGTTTCTTTCTACAGAGTTCCTTTTTTGTAGGCATTCTTTGGGGTCTGTTGGAGAAAAAAAAGAAAGTGTGGGTTGGGCTGTTGTGCAATGTATGCGTGCTTTGTGCATGAGTGTCTAAGTATGATGGTAAGGATGATTGCGGAGGTGTGTAATTGTGCAATGGGTAGCTATATCAAGTTGTGTGTTACTATACTGGGCTTCAGATTGCAATATAAAGTATGCAACTGGTAAGGGGAAGCACTAATACTACATCTAAGGGTAAAGGGTTAATAAACTTGTTTGTTCTACAATACTAAAATGCTAGTGTGTTTGAGTAACAGTTGGAACATTATGTTAGTATTGTACTTACTTTTTTGTATGGAAAGAGTAGGTTTCTTCTAAACCCTTGTTCATACTTCAGACGCTGTGCTTTTCCGGAGAGTGGTCTTCACTGCAATTTTAAAAGAAAGATGTTAGTGAATATGTGTGTTTATAGCAATTTTGTTAATGTAGACATTGTTTTTTTGTTTTTGTAGTAGTAGTGTTTTCTTACAACTGAGCATTGTATGAACATGCACTTTCCTTTGCCTATGTGCATCATGTATATTTTATTTAGAATCTGTTAGTTGAATATGTTTTACAAATGAGTATAATAGTAAATGTATAGAACACACTGTTTTTTTAATGTTATGGTATTGGATGTTAAGAGATAGAAGAAATAATCATATGCATTTGTTTCTATTTTTACAGGGTAAATGGCAGAGATTGTATAGAAAAACTTGTAATGTATACATTTGTGAAGGTGTGGGAAATAAAGCAGAAGGATGTCATATAGAGGCAGTGGTGTTGTTTGAGCTGGGAGCCTGTCTAATGATATTGTCTGCGTGTGTGCTTGAATGAAGATGCATGTACTCATCCTGGCTGCGTGTAATTTTATAACACACTGGACAGTCTTTTTCATAATTATACTGTTATTTCTCCCATCTTATAATATGAAATAATATTTTTTTGGATAGGTGTGTGTGCAAACAAACATTTGGAGAGCACAAAGGTTTGCAATTGACACTTCATCATAGCAGATGGGAGAAATGAAAGTAAGTTCATTTTACAGTTTATACAGGTACGTGGCAGTTACTCTGTTTATATTTATATTCCTTTTATTTTACATTTTTTACAGTACTCACTCAACCCGCGGGCATCGAGGCGTTGTTACAGGAATTGTTTTTTTTAGTTGCGTAATTATTTTGTCTTATTTGCATATTTATAATGCGCTTAAACACCCAGAGGTTTCTAAGCGCAGACCCGGGATCGAACCTGTGTTGCTTAATATCGTCTTGTTTCCAAGGTGCGCACGTTGCTGCTGAGCTATGCTCCCGGGATGTATTGTATTACTAGAAGAGCTGTACATGTACTGTGTAGAAAATAGTCATACCTGTAGTCTGTGTTCATGCATGTGGATGTGCATGAATCTGCAAGTAGAAATCTTGGGGAGTTTTATAGTAGTTGTTGCTGTAGGTCCTTGGCAGTCACAGCCGAATTGTACTGAGAGTGATCAATAGTACATCTAAAGTGCTGATCTGTGATGATAGAGTTAGATGTAGAGTTCTTGGATGTGATTGGTGGATGATTTTGTGACTGCTTAACTGTATCCAATGAGGAAATGGTGCAGAGAGTGAACTGGAAAGGGTAGAAGGGCTGCCCCAGTGTTACGTGCTCTGCAATCACCACGGTTGTCCGTGGACAGGGCGTGCCACAAGTGGGGTTTCTCAGCAAATCCAGCATGGAAAAGGGAATGTAGGGATCAGCCAATCAGATGTTGAGGTTGTGGTTTGTGTTGAAAGAGGCTGTGTGTAGTTAAGATGGCAGAGGTGTACAAAGTCAGGATGTTGGTGGTTGGAGATATGTTTGTGCATGGCTTAGAGCAGTATGCTAAATTCAGGAATGTGGCAAAAAATTTTGATGTTAATGGAGTGGGGGTGGTGTGGAGCACTGTGCCTGGTTTCAATGTGCAGGGAATTGTGCAAGTTTGTGGAGATATGGGCAGGGTGAACAGTCCAGATGTAGTTGTTTTGCACTGTGGTGCTTTGTATTTGGGCTATGTCAGTGCCCCTACTTTGTTGGCAGATTTGAAACACTTGGTTCAGACAGTAATGAAAATACTTCCAAATGGCAAAATTATTTTTTCTGGTTTAGTACCTAGGGCAATATGGGACAATAGTTTGTTTTTTTGTCCTCAGCAAAATATTGCTAGGTATGCAATCAACCGAGGAATGTTTGCTTTCATGCTTAGAGCTAGTATGTTCTTTTGTAATAATGAGAACATTGATTCTGATAATGTTGTTTATTTTAAAGAGGATGGCAATTCTTTATCTTTTATGGGAAATGCAATGCTGTTTTGGAACATAAGGGTTGCTTTGGAGAAGCTAATGTGAAGATTTTTGGAAGAAAATAAGAAAAACAAAAACAAAAAAAATACAAATAAAAGGTGTTTCTGAAGCATCTGCAAAAAAAACCCCAAAAAAGGCTCTTTTCAGAGCCAACCTCAAAGGGGAAATGAGGCACACTATTTATATTTTCATTCCCCACTTTCAGATTTTTCGATGTGTCCGCAGATACTGTGGTTGTCCGCGGACAACACATATTACATACAGGGATTTTGGGGTTGAGAGGCATTCAAATGAGACTGAGCAGAGCAAGGGATTGGTTAATGAGGTTTACTGGGTGTGTTGTGTAAGGAGAGAGTTCACCAATAGGTCTTTTTCCTGAGAAAAGAGCAGGTAGCTATGGCAAAATGCATTGCAACCTTTTTTGGAATTACAGCAATCCATTTTTCAGTAGGTGTTGACCATTTGAAGTTTTTGAAACACAAAAAAAACACCACAAAAAGGCTCTTTTCAGAGCCACCACTTCCCCCTATGGAAAAGTACAATGGTTCTGATAGGGCATCACCCCCATAAAATAAATGTCTGCGGACTGTACGCAGACTTCTAAAAAATGCACAGGGCCATGCACTATTTATTTATCACTTCTATTTTTAAACTGTGAAAGGCGGATCTGGCTTTTGGGTTTTGATGTTTTATATATATTTTTTTTTTTTTAAACAGGACACACAAGGAAAGGAGGGGAAGGAGGGTAAGGAAGGGACACCAATCATGGGGATAAGAGAGGGCAGGTGGAGAGAGGAAGATGTAGGGTGGGCCTTGTTGAGGTAGGTTGCAGACCTTCTCATGCTCCTTGACCGCAGTCTTGAATGCACTCTGAAGGTTATCCCCCCTGCAGAGTACTGCATCTCTGTGCATGCACAATATTGTGACCCTCGAAAGGTAAGGGTCAACAGCATCTTGAATGGCCTGCGAGGCAGCTGGAGGGATGCACTGTCCCACAGGAGTGTCTTTTGTGGTGACAGGAGCGGAAACGGAGGATGCTGCAGAGGAACTCAACCTACTACGTTTATCACAAGGTACAACCTTACGAATAACCCCACCGTGGAACGACTTTAGGTGTCGCTTCATTGATGTAGTACCAAAGCTATACGAACCAGGCTTGCCACGACTCAGCACCATGCGGCACTGAGTGCAGATCACCTTGTTCACATAAGCTTTTGCCTTTCCATCAATGGTGGTAAATAACCACCACACCCAAGACTCGCGATGAGTGCTAGTAGTAGGGACTTCCACTACCTCGTCCTCTTCATCCTCTTCATCCCTCACCTCTGCATCCTCACAGCTGTTCCCCTCTGCAGGCCCTTGGGGACGTGGTGGTGGTGGAGGGGGTGGGGGTGCTGATGCTGAGGCAGTAGCAGCAGAAGCAATTTGGGATGCCATCTGGAAGGTTAATAACCAGGAACCAGGAACCAAGAACAGCAAGCTGCACAATTGCCTGTTGTAAATCTTGGAACACCAAGAAAGGGCTCAAAAAGTTCCAAAGATTATGGAGATCGGCAGGGACAATGTCTGGGACATGTACAATGGTGGACGTTTACTGTAAAATACCTTTGATTGCTCAAATAAGCACTTTTTAAATGTTTGGGGGCCCAGACAGTGTCTGCAAATAAGGACACACGCTCAGCGTGGGTGCGGTCACATGATGATGTCGCGGACACATTCGCGAATGGGACGGCTGTCTGCAGGACACCAAATGCGCAGGGGCAGTTGTGCAAATGGTATTTGGGTCCCCAAACTAATTAAAAGTGCGCACAAGTGCGGCGGACAGTTGCGGACAGGAGCGATGTTCATAGGACCCAAGTGTGTGATGCGCATGTGCGCGGGTTTTCTACGAACAGTGTTGAAGTCCCCAAATAAAATAAATGTGTGTCAAAACTTTGCAGACAGGTGGACGGGATATGTGTTCTATGGATATATTAATTCTGGTTGCAGACATTACGAACGGGGGGTGTGTTCTAAGGACAGCTCCATTTTAATTACAAACAGTATGAACAGGTATATTGTCCTTAGGACATCCCCATTTGGGTTAATTGCGGACAAGCGGACATCTTGTGTGTTCTAAGGACACCGCCATTTTAATTACGAACAGTACGAACAGGACTATTGTCCTTAGGACACACCCATTTTGGTTAATTGCGGACATCCAAGACAGCCGCTCTGTCCGCGGACACCCTAGCTGCCTTTAAAAAAAAAAATAAGACACAGGCATATACTAAGAACACACTTAAAATTGTATTATTGTTTAACAGTATAAACATTACGAAAGAAAGGGGAAGCAGAAACTGAAACAAATACAGGGGAAATAGGGGTGTGGACATGATGTATGGGAGGGGAGGAAGGGATGGAAGTCTCATCGTAACGATTTTCTTGCTGGGGAGGGTTTGGGGATAGTTGACTGGGACATGGAGAGGGGGAACAGGTACATATCGGACAGTGATATTTATTCTTTTCTCTAATGTGGTCCTCAATAAACTGTTTTAGAAGATTGAAATTTTTCATGAACATATCTATTTTTAGTTCGATTCGTTTCAGTGGATCTTCTAATGCCTCTCTTGGTATATTATACTTATCGTCTGTATGGTCTGTTAAAAACACATATGATAACTACACATAAAGTAATGGTTATTAATTGGCTTATATAGAGAAATGTCTACCATTAGTATCACTGTCTTCACTCATTTCATCTTGTGGGAAATTTTCTTCCAGCTATTCCAAAGTACTGGACATTTCTTTGTAAAAATAATATATATATAGTTTTAGTGTGCATAATACAGAAAATGTATACAAATATATGAAATAAATATTATGTACTTACTAGTTTCTTACAAACTTTTGGTGTTACCGCCATGTAGGTATGCTCTTGCTTTTTGCTGCACAGTTTCTGTGAGGTAATTCTGTTGGAGGCATATTTATTTTGTTTTGGTATATTCCATTATATTGGAAACGATATTTCAGTGGATGGTTGGTGTCTTGCATATAGATGTTCCACTTCTTATTTATTATTGAATGTAATCTATTTATATGGTGCTTTTTGAACATGTTTGATATTTTTATTGTATCATACAATAATGTAAGATACCCCCTGAGTTTTTTGATAGTGTTGATGGTGACCGTGTCTGTCCGCAGACATGTGCACGGTCCGCAGGTTTCAAAATCACTAGCGGGGCAGGGGGTTCAGTATTTTCTATGTTATATGTATGTAAGCTAAGGGAGTCTTAACATTTACATTATCTATATCTATATTCAGTGAAAACAACTTTGTTAAAAGGATGTTATGGTTAAGTTGCGCTACTAAAAACCTATGAAATTCATTGAAAAAAACTTTGTTAAAGTGAGGGTATGGTTGAGTTGCGCTACTAAAAACCTATGACATTTAGTTAAAAAAAAACGTTGTTAAAGGGACGTTATGGTTCCACGTAAAACCGAAAAACCCTTGAAATTCGGCAGTTATGGTAAACTAAGCAACCATAACTCGCGCCACCACCGTGCATTAGTATGACTAACACCCAGGACATCAAAGATGACATCACAAATGTAATTGATGACATCAATGATGCACTGAGCGCAACTTAACCATAACTTCCCTTTAACAAAGTTTTTTTCACTGAATTTCAAAGGTTTTTAGTAGCGCAACTTAACCATAATGTCCCTTTAACAATGTTTATTTCACTGAATATATATATATATATACATATATATATATATATATATATATATATATATATATGTATATATATATATATTAGAGAAATAGGAGGGTATTAACCTGGATACCTTGTCTTAAGTGTGTTCAAAGGAAAAATATTTTGATTTTCCACACAGATTTTAGCATTGCTGTGCTGGTTTGTGAAAGGTTTGGTTTATTAAGATTTTTCTATAAATTACAGACAGGGTTCTTGGGTCCCCATGTGGTCAGCCGACACGTGTTTTGACCCGTGGGTCTTTCTCAAGGCTGATACGTATTCAAAATAATAATTTGTGATAGTTTGTGGTGCAGGTGAAATTGATGTGACGTAGTGTACATAACATAAATGCAAGGTGAACAGTGTTATGGTGAAAGATAGTCGTTAATGCATTACATCATACATTTTAATTATTTTTAACATTTTTAGAGTCAGGTCCATCATTAGTGAGAACGGGAGAGAGAGATGAGAGAGGGAGATAAGGAAGGAGGCAAAGTTAGCATGGGAATTTGGGTGAGAATGAGGTATTCTATGTAGTCAGGATTGGTGTTGTACTTACCTATGTATTTTGGTCCGGTGTCCCTTGTGGGGTTCTTGTTGGAGAAATGCAGAGGGTCCTGATCCAGTTGGACCCTGCTATGAAAAGATAATTAACTGGATGGGTGATGGTGGGGCGTGGTTCCCTTATCCTATGGTCTCGAGTGCTCTAGCTGAACTTGGGGTCATACGGGTGTGCTGGTGCCCTTGTGAATTGGTGGCACCTGTGGGTGGGAGAGCCTGCTAATAGGCAGGGCTGCTAAGCCTTTCTGACTAGTGGCTCATGGTGCTAGGTGGTGCATCTGCCTTGGTAGCAATCCATATGTTGGGGCATTGCACATGTGGTGAACTGGCAGTGGTTGCTGCGAGCTAGTTCTGAGGAAAGTGTTGTTTGCGGTGGTGGTAAGGCTTGTTGGCAGGCTTGTGATGTATGAGGGCTGGGTTGTAATTTGGTAACGTGAGTTGTTGGTGCTTAGATGCAAGTTGTGTGCTTGTGTGGCTATGTGGGTTGTGATACTCTGTTGGATGCTTGGCACAGTGTGGCAAGGATGCCCATGGTTTGGGGTTGGCTGGGATGGCGGGTTAGTGCTGTTTAAGGCTTGGCTTGTTGGCTGGATGAAGCCAAGGATATGGTCTGCATTGGCATGTACCTGAGGTAACGTGGTATCCCCTGGATGTGGCTATTCCCCGTGTACTGGTACACTTGTTGTTTTATCTAGGGCCTGTGGGCTTGGGCTGAAGGAGCCCTTGGGCCTGGTGGCAGTTGGCCTAGCATGACTAAGGGTCCTGGGGGGCTTTGGCCTATATTATCTAGGAAGCTTACCTTGCGTTTCGTCTTGCTGCGTGTAATACGCTTGATGCGGCTTGTCTGGGGCTATTGCAGTTGCTGACTCATTATGAGCCATGTTGCCGTGTGGTACGCATGCGTGAGTGAGCCGTGTTTGTGGTCTCACTGTGCATGCGCACTGTTGGGACACTAAGTGTTCGCACATGATAACTCAGGGTGAATGGGACCAGTGTGCCTGGTCTGGTGGAGCGCTATGAGGATAATAGGGGGAAGTCCCATGGTGCACCTGGTTGAAGGTGCCTGGAGGAGGGGAAGCGGAGTGGCTTGGACCTCCCGTGGCAATGGAAGCATGGTGGAGGATGAAATGCTAGGTGGGGGGAATGTGGATTCCACATTCTCCTTTGGGGTTGAAGCCCAATTATGCTTTCAGATTGTTTAATAGCAGTGCTGATGTTTAAGGGAATTGTGGCAGTAAAATATACATAGGCATGGGTTGATCACCATGTCTGATATCATGATTGTCGGATGGGTATCAGTGAACCATGGAAATGGTCTTTGGGTGGGGTTCATTGGTATGGGCGAACCCAGTGGCTGGCCTATGGGTGGGCGGCTGAGGACTATTTGTAGCCCCTGTGTTGCCTATGGTGGTAACATTGCATCATTTGGATATCGAGGGTATGTGGGACCCATAAGCTTGAGTGTGGGTGTTGGAGCCGTGGGTTGCTCGTCTTACCCGTGTTGAGTGCTTGGGCCTGTAGTTGGTGGTCTGTTGGCCTAACAGGTCGTTAGTCGTTAGTCGTTGGTCGTGGGCCTATCTAGTATAGGGCTACATGATGTAGATATATATATCATATCCTTGTGCCCAAAACCTTAACCTGAACCTCACACTAAAATGAACAACTAAGAGTGTAAGGACAATGTCTCTGATTTAGACTTGGCAAAAGTGTTTAAAAACAAGTAAAATAAATCCCAAAAAACAATTTTTGATCCAGAGGGTGGTTTGCTTCCCCTGGATGGCAAAAGTGTCCCTTTCAAATAAAGATTCCTTAAAGATGGAAAACGTGTCTATTTCAAGCCACCACTTCTCAAGGATGGCGAAAGAGTCTCTTTTAAGCACCCACTTCCTAAGGATAGCAGAAATGTCTCCTTCAAGCAACCACTTACTAAGGATGGCAAAATAGTCTCTTTCAAACAGCAACAGCTTAAGAATGGAGAAAGTGTGTATTTCAAAACAATAACTTCTTGTTATTGGAGAGAAACCCCAAGTATACTCCCCTGTCAGGAAGCCTTTAGTAGGTTTTTCAGATCTCCTGGTATACTCTCCTGCCAGGCATTCTTCCACATGTCAACCTTTTTATTTAACTTCAAATTGCCTGGTAGTTGGTCAGGCAGGAATTCTTTTCATCTGTTTTCTACAGATCACCTGGTATACTCTCCTGCCAGGTATGGCCACAATGCTGATGTTCTCTGTGTATTTCAAATGGATTACTTGGTATACTCCCCTGCCAGGAATCCCTTTGTGGGGTCTGCAGATGCCCTGTTATGCTTCTCTGCCATGTATCTTCTTCCCAAAGGCTGTTTCTTTCACTAGGTCTTCTTTTTATTGTTCTTACAGTCTTTCAGCATAGCACAGTTGTATTCCTTCACTGTCTATACTTCCTTGGCTTGATGTACTGCGTTTTCCAACTTTCCACACATTGGCTTCTCATGTATGGAAACTTCGTAAAGTTCACCCTTTTAACTTGTTCAATAGTATTAATTAGCTTTTGTTAACACTTGCTCCAACTTTCCCCATATTGATATCTCATATATGAGATTGGCTCACGTTTTGTCTTTTAACTCCTTCATCAGCATTCACTGGCTTGTGGTGATACAAGCTCCAAACTTCCCTATATTGACATCTCATACCTGAGAAATTGGGCACATTCTTTCTTTGTTTTTTACTTGGTCGGTATTCAAAATAGGTTCATAATGGCTCAAATACCTGTTAGTATGTTCTGGGGACCCTGCCATCTCTTGAGCTGACTCACCGGTGTCTGGCAGCACCTCTGACAAATGGCACATTGCTGCGGTGAAGCTTCCACTTCAGGATGGTGTTCTCCACTCTGCAGACCTTCTCACAACTCTTATTCTTTCTCTGCATTCGTCCACCGGTATGCCTGCTGTTTCTGGACTTGACTACACTGCCAGTAGCTTGGCTGTTGCTGCCGGTTCACCAGCAGTTCTCTTCCGGTGCCTGCGATGTCTTCTGTGGCCTTGCACCTCTCCGGTAAGTACTGTTTGCAAGTGGCCGGCTGAAAGCACCTGCTCTCATCAATACGGTCCATTCCTGTGGTTCTGTCTTCTCCCATGGTTCTGCCTCCTTCTTCCGGTCGGCTTCTCTCTCTGTGGCAAATGTAGACCCCATTTTTAAATGTCCCGCACAGTTGAATCTCATTACAGCCACTAGCATGCATGTTCAGCTTATTGTTTCCATCGATCGATATAACTCCTTCTTCCTTTCCCTCATCTCAGTACTTGAGGCTTTATGGGAGTTGGAGTCTATAGGATCTATAAGACATCTAAGATATTTTGGTTTTGGATTTTTGTTTACCACAAAAACATCAGACAGGAGGTGTTATGTGTTATGTACATATGAGATGTGAATGGTATTCTGTCTGGAATGTCTGGCAGGAAGGATTTTGTAGGGTTTTGCAACTGTGGGGATTTGTATAGTGGCACCAGGGCCCTCATGAATTTAGGAATTATAGGGTCTTCTTCATTTGGAAGGGAAGAATACTTCATCTCTCCTGCTGGGGTCACCACATCTCCCGACAGCCACATGATCCTCTCCCATAATACCTCCCCCAGAGTCAGGATCAGATAGCGACTGCCTTCCCCTGGCCACATGGGAGGAGATCTCTAGCTGGGTTCATCACACCATACACTGAACATATACCCATACATTTCACATAGGTCCTGACACACTGCACACACATGTATGTGCACAAAACCTGAGAATGTTATAGAGGGACAAATAGTGGAGCGTGAAGATAGAAAAGCACCACCTACTTATTGAAATGCTTCCATTTGTTATTAAGAGGCATATAAGAAAAGGGCAGATACACAGCTGTTTGAGGGTGGCCTACCCGACTATTTGATGACAACCCCTGGAAGTAGGGTCAGTTTATGGGGTTATTAGAACCGGGGGTTGCGGGGGTGTCCCCCTCTCGTTAAAAAAATTATGGGTGTAGCGGGGATCCCCCCCAGGTTCCATGGCTTAATATTGCGGCAAAAATATGGCAATATTTTTGTATGGCGATATTTTTTGAGGGGCTATTTACACATGGAGCCCGGAGTATCAACTGCACACTAATGGACAGGTCATTTCATGTTGTGAGGGTAATTGCAAGCCCTTAGGGATTGCACACGTTTTCAACTTTGACCTGAAGTGGTTTTGCCATCAACCAGCCAAAACCAACATCTTTTTAGGAACAAAGTCACATGCATATGGTCCACAGAAGCCATATGAGAGCGTATTTCATAACTCAGTACTTGGAGTGAATTAATATACCTTACCTTTTGGCTGGCAGCACTCAAAAACAAAGAAAGGAAAAGGCCCATGTAATCACTTCCTCTCTCTTGAAAACAGGCTTTAATTATTACTTTTCTCTCACATCATTCCAGGCTTGTTATTATCCACTAGAAAGATGAATGTGCCACAGTGATCCTTTGTATAAAAACGCCACCAGCCTGCTGGTTAATTAGCAGAACGGTGCTCGGGTTAACTCACTCATGAATAAATTAGCTTGTGTTTTTTTTTTCTCCCAGAGCTCTGACAATATTTGAGAAATCCGTGCACGGAGGTACGATTTTCAGCGGCTGGCTCTGAATACATTGACAGAATCATCACTTTCCATATTATCATTTTTCCGTCTTCATTAGCGGTCATCAGTCTTGCAGAAAGAGGACTTGGGCTTTTCTTCCTGCGGCAGCAGCCGTGGCTTGTGCCGGTAGAATGCCTTAATAAGGCGGCGTTTCAGCGTCACCTTGCTTGCCCTTCTTCTGCTGCCAGTCTAGCGCCTTTCTGCGCCGGATATGTACATGCGATGTTCAAGGCTTTCTGCACAGGGACATTCTGGGAGCCAAGATTCCATCAAGAGCTCACTAGTGTCAAGTAAGAGAGCCATGCTTCCACACTTGTAATTTTAATGGAGATAGCTCAGTACGTTGAGTGCCTGCCCCCCTTCGTCCATGTACCATGAAACCTGCAGTCACCGGTTACGCCGCTTGGATATAATTTCGCTAAAAAACAAATTATTCATCGGAAATCCGGATATTTTAAAGGCCATTAAGGTAAAAAGAAATGTGAATATTTGCAAGATACTTGTGGCTCAAACTTTTTTCACATTAGAACAGACTTGCAGGTTGCATAAGGATTCCATATCCTAGTGGGGTATTGACCTTCGCAGGGCAGTGCAGACTTTTACATTAAGAATAAAAAATGCAAAAGACGCCCACCTCAAGCTGATGTAGCGATTGAAGAAGTACACTGCGCCACGCCTATACATTGACAGCGCAAACAAGTATTTCTATACCTACAAACAAGACATCTGGGGATCATTACAAGTTTGGCGGTAGATTGTTGATACATCCATCGATTTACCACCAAAATCGTTTATCGTTACTGCCGCTCAGTCCCTTGGGTTTACCGCAGATTACGAGTGGTGGAATGGGAGTGTAAATCCCCAATTTTGGAGTAACGGGACTGTGATTTTTGCTATGGCCCTAACAGGACAAAGTCCTTTTTCTGTTTTTCAGAGCCGAACTTGTGTGGCAAGAATCAGAACATGCCCCACTGATATGGTATAGCTTAGCTTGCTGTGTCATTTTTGCCAAACTTGGCCAAACACTGTGTGTCCCTTGACAAAAGGTAAACACTACCTGTACATCCAAAACGATAAGGCAACTCTTGCAGCCTGGGATAGAACCGGATTAAGAAAATAGATAACTTGGTGCCTTTTTGGTTCTCCAGAAGGATAATCTAAGATAATAGGTAAAATACAATAGTAAGTACAAAGGGTCGCCTTTTGTACAGTTTAAAATTTTGACTGGTGGTCTGGCTCCCATGCTTCCGGTCTTAGTCACGCCCCCCGGTTGATATGGTTTGATATAAACTTTATATATATGTATATATGATATGAAAAGGATATCAAAAAATTGTTGATATCGACTTTATATCAAATGTATATTGGCTATAAAGTGTTTTTTAATTTATATCAGTTTTGATATAATGTGAACATACATTTTGTTATATCTATATACAGTTTGGAGCAGCGCACTCGCCGTTATGCTCGATTGAGAGCCAAGAGCAAAGAGCAAAGTGAGCTCTGAACACAGGGACTGTGAAACTCGGTTTTTGCAGAGTGACGCAGTGATGACGTCTCAGAGGGGTTCCGTCCTTGGTAGATAGGAAGCAGATGTACATTTTATATAATATAATAGGTTATTTATAAGGTGCTTAATACCCAGTGTTTTCTAAGCGCAGACCCGGGGATCGAAACTGTGGTGCTCTGTGTCGTCTTGCTTCCAAGGCGAGCACGTTGCCCCTGGGCTATCCTCCCGGGATATCAAATTGATAAGCCCCCCAAAGTTTTTGATAGCAATTTTTTTGAACCCCAATAATTTTTACATACATTTTGAATATTTTAAGAATCCCAAGAATATTTGATATACGTTTTGATCTAAAGGGATGGTCCTAAGGCTATGATGGTGTGGGGGAATGGCTTATAACCCAGATATATAGCCTTTGTGTTAGGCCATGAAAACACAGTCGCTCTTTCAGCTTTCCAGGGGCTATTCAGGAAACAACGATTATGATCAGCTACAGTTACAACGAGGGGAAAATACCCCCTGGAATCCCCTGGGTGTATGACGATAGCCATATTTCTGATTGTTTCACGGTGTGTGATGAGGTGGAAGATGCCCAGGATTTAATGGCCGACTATGAACTCAAAGAGTTTTGGTGATGGCAATGCGGTTTTGGATCAACAAGCTGTGGCTAATGGGGGCCTCCGACACAGGGACCGTGAATCTATGGTTTTGCAGGCAGTGATGACACCCGAGACACCCTGCGACTTGACGAAAAATAGGGTCCTGTGTGCAGGGATGCTGAGCGCCAAGCTGCACCAGAGACTAGCAATAGTTATTGTGTTTGATGTTCAAACCAACTTGGAAACCCAGTGGATCCTGACAATCGCCTATGTGTTTCTCCAATGGAGACCGGTAGAGTTAAAGACAATGGGCCTCATTACAAGTTTGGCGGTAGCTCTGCCACCAAATTTGCGAAATATTCCAGCCCCCACGAATGTGCAATTAGTGGGTCATTACGTCCCCGCCAGACTCAGTAATTGCCCATTCGCGGGCACTGGAATAAAATTCTCCCTATTCCCATTTGAGTCCCATGGCTCAATGGCAATAGGGACGTCGGATTCACCGGCACCATTTGTGAATGGTGCCGGTGCATGCGACATGCTCTGCTCACAGGTGCTTGTACGCCTGCCAGGTCAGACCTGGCAGGCGGGAATGCACCCACGAGCAGAACTCGTAGTTTGATGGTCTGGTATCTACAGTACCTGCAAGCTTACCGGTACCATAGTTATCAGACCAGCAAACGTGTAATGAGGCCCAATGTTATTCTTCATTTCCCCTGCTGTTCAAAACAAATTGGAAGTCCGGGGGATAACAATCTGTTTAAGGAATGTACCTCGATATTTGGTACCGATACGGACATGCCAGCTCACTCCCACACTGATATTTGGGCTATACAGGGGTTTTCGGCCATAGTGGCTGGGGCGTGTTTAAACACTTTTGCAGATGGTGCTACAGACATAAAATTGATGATCACCAGGAGGATGCTTACGAATGTTTGGAAATATCTTACACTGGTAATTAGCTACGTAAATAAGTGTTGAGCCCTAAATGTTGTTGAGCTCTAAACGTCTGGTAAATTTGCTGTCCTTGATGCAGCCGCTGACACAGATAAGGATTGCGGTAGGGACTGACACATGCATGTCTATAAAAATATGGGATATAGAATCAGCGAATAACCCCCTTTTGAAAATGAAGCAGTTTAGAGGCATGTGTCCGACGGCTGTTAGAAACATCAATGAGGAAACAGTTCCCCACTTGGTGGGGATAAAGGATGTCTAATTGATTGCCTAATGGAATGTTGATATGTCTGCTTATCGATGCGGCTGCATGCAATACATCTGTGCAGTAATCACATGTACTGTGGAGCCTATAGCAGGACCGATTGCTCTATTCTTTTAATGCCAATACATTTATAATAAAAAATGTTTGATATGTTAATAAAAATCTGTTCTTTATAAAACCTTGTTGCGTCTTTATGTTGAGGCGTTATGGGTGAACATGTCTGGCCTGAAACTGTCGAAAATATATTATGATGAAGGAGGTGTTGGTAGTTAATGCAGGTCTGACAGCCTGTTCTGTAATCTGCGAACCACTGGTGAGAAGGTGTCACGGGGAGCAGTTAAGACGTGGCTTTCATGGGAGGAGGCCTACACACTACACACCCAGCTCAAAAACATTTTAAGCGACAAATGACAGTGGTATCTGATGTCCACCAACAATAGCAGACAGATATTATGGATTTGATCCAGTTCCACAAAGACAACAACATGTACCGCTACATTCTAGGTGACATTGAAATTATATCAACATATGTCTATGTTGAGGCGTTAAAAAACAAGACGTGTCACATATTTAATAAAGGCTGAGCCCCTTCTAAACTACAGATAGACGCCGGTAAGGAGTTATTAAATAATCTGCTACAGAGTGTTTTAAACCCACACGGGGTGCATCGCTATATAACACACTCTGAAGTAAAACCATCTATTATAGAACGTTGTATACAGTCCTTTAAAACACAGCTCTGGCATTTTTTTCACAGCTAACAACACCCGTATATATGTGGAGGTGTTTACCCGCTTTTATAAATGTGTATAACAACACTCAGCATTGATCTATTAAAACCATCCCCATTGATGTTACAACACAGAATTCCATGGAGTCTGTAAAAAACTGTATGGCAAAAGACTTTTTAAAAAAGACAGGGCTTATGCTCCTTAAAAGGTGGATTATGTGCGGATCTCAAAACACAAGGCTGTCTTTACAAAGGTTATGAGAAGAACTACAGTAACAAGATCTTTATCGTAAAGGAGTGACTCAAAGGGAGGGCATATATATATCCACACTAATTGATTATTCGGTCAAGGGTGTTCAAAGTATTTTTTACAGCAATGAGATCCTGATAGTCAGTAAAGACCAACAGCGAGTTTATAGAATCGAAAAGTCATAAAGAGTAAAAGTTGTGGAGCCAGGAAACAGTATCTAGTCAAATTCACCAGTTGTGTGCCCACCGGATCCCTAGTGGCCACAGGTGTGTAACAGGGCAACATGGAGTCTGCACCTTTCTGCTCCCCAGCAACACTTCAACCAAGACATTCGAAGGGAACAAAATGTCCAACTTTACCGTGAATCTAACCAAACTTGTAAACTTGAAAGAGCAATGGACGGTGGCACTCACTGAAGTTGAGTACATTGTGGGACACTTGTTTATCATAAAACAAACAAACCCTCCAAGGCTCTGGCCGGGCTTGTTCTCCGAGGGGCATTACCAAATATATACAGGACCTTGTCAGAGTCATCAACAAAGCTGTATCAATTATACCCGAGTAGGGCGATACAACGCTACATTTAGATCCACACTAGCAGATTTTCTTTTACAGGCACCGTACGCATCTGTTAGGTGTTCAACAGCTAAAAGCCTGCAACATATTGGGAAGCGTGCAACACACTGGAAGTAAACAACCATGTGACAATACCTGCACTGACATTAATAGGGTTTTAATAGCTTACTGCTTTTCAGCGATATCGTGCAGTATCAAAGGGTGGGGGATAGCTATGCCCCACTGCTTAGAACAGTGGAGATTAAAGGGAACAACAGCGATATTGTGAACATTCAATACAACAAATCTGATTACGTCCCTGTGTGTAAAAAACATTTTTATATTATCAATATACAGATAAAAGAGGATCAGGGGAGGTTTGTATCATTTAAATACAGAAAAACCTGGCAGCGGTTGCGCTTCAGACCGCTCCGTTGTAAGAACATTATAATGGTTGTGGTGAAGGACTAGGGACCTATATGGATATTACATGAACCAAGCCTGTTACGGTGATCAGCCAGATTTTAGCAGAACTCCCGTAATGTATGGTGCAGGGCTCTGCGGTATCTTTAAAAGTCTTTTTAGAAGTGCAAAGCCCTTCCTATGATGCAGCTTTGAATTGGCTAAACCACACCTGAAAACAGCAGCCACCAATATTGCAAAAGACTTCATGGGAAGCGTGACAACGGCGGTTGCTGACCATCTCGACAAACAGAAAAAGGACAGCCAGGATGGATCAGGCCTCATTTATAAACCACGCCATAGCCTTTAAAGGAAGAGGTCAGAATCCATGTCGGGGGAATAGATCGTTCAGTCAGGACCACCGGGAGTCGGATATATTAACTGGGTAGCTTTCCGCAATTGCGAGGAATATAATAAGGTTTGTACCTTCAGTACAACTACAACACGTAATCACGTATGTACAACAATCAATCCAAGCCTCAGAGGAAGAGCAGTGTTGCTCGAAACACGTGTTAGGCTGTACCATACTCACCTAATAAAACTGCAAACTAAGCAGTGTCTTAAATTTGTATGTGTTGGCGCAGTGAGACTGGAAACACTCCTCCTTAACTTTACCTCACAGTGGTGTATATGGGCAATATACCCACACAACCCAGTCACCTGCTGCCCTCCATCCAACACTAACCAAGACTGCAAGCGCAGTGTCCCACTTGGCTTTTTTTGCCCAACCTTCTTGTTCTTCAGAATCCATGTTGCACAGCCCCCTGAAATCCACCAAACGAAGCAGATCAAAAGCCTGACCCGGACAGCTGAGTAAGAAGAAGAAGCATGTTATCACTAGAAGGCACAGGGGCGGTGATATCTTTTAAACAACAATGGCCTTCTTACACAGATCCTCCGGTTAATGTGTGTAATCAGATCTCAATATTTTCACTGTGCCCCTGACCCAAACAAGCATTAATAACAGTTTCTACCTGGAGATCTCGCCTCTGGCGGCTCTATCACTGCTACCCCCCATAGACCTCTTTGAATCAGGGTCGACCGACATGTATCTGTATTTGAATTACACGTTGCTGCATCTAACCTGTAAAATAAAAATGACAGATGGTACCGACATTGCAGGTGCAGCGCGAGTAAGAACGATGCCTACTTCACATCCACCATGTTCAATCAGGTATACGTGATGCTGGGTTATCGAATGATAACGCAAAGCAATAATATGAACGCCTACTGGGCTTATATAGAGAGCCTACTAAATTATAGCCACAAATTCCTAGATAAGCAGCTCTCTTTATCTTGACAATGCAAGGCATTTCGACAACACTTCTCTGGACGGCGATAAGAAGGGGTTTGTGAAGAGATCCTTTCATGCCAGAATCAGAAGAGTATTCGATTTACTAGGCTGTCTACATTCTGACCTTTTCTTCAAGGATAAACTATTGATCAACAGAGTTGACCTTAAAGTGAAACTATCCAGAAACACAGGTGCTTTCTGTATTATGAGCGGAGACGCTGAACAATACAAACTAATCATCATATCAGCTAGTTTATTCATCAAACATGTAAGTGTCTCCCCAACCCTTAGACGGGTGCATGCGGAGCTGCTGCATATACAGTGTTCTGATCACTGCCAAAGCATACACCTCTAACTTTGGAGTTCTGAACATTATCAGGGAATACATGGGGCTGGTGGCTGTCACGGGGAAGCACATGCGTGATGCACCGGTCTCAATCACGTCGTTGGGCGACATTTCCCAGAACCAAAGTCGGAATATTTAAATCAGCGACCGCTTGCATAAACACTTTACAGCTGGTGGGGGCATTTATTATAGCAGCAGGATCGGGATTTGTAACACCCCATACTAGATTGTGCAAGATCGAGCCCTTGGCAAGCTGGTGATTAGCGGTAGGGCTATGCCTATTAAAGACCCTATGAATCCCACAGCCTGCAAGACTGCTTTTCTATTAGCCTTTAGGGATATTCGCTTATTGACCAGCTTCTTGAGCACCTTCTTTTTCTTTTTCCACACAATTATTTGACAGTGTGTTAGGGGCACGTGGCCCTTTAAAGTGTTCTCAGCAATCACCAGAATAGCGGCCACCAGATCGTCAGAGGTCATGGCTAGAATGGCGTTGCGTTGTTGAGGGGTGAGATATACAAGCATTTTGACCAGCTCAATGTTTCTCCGTATGCATGCAAGCATGGTGAAAACACGACCGGCTACTTATGCTACAACGCGATTAATGTTTTTTAGATGTCTTTTTAGGAATATACACAGAGGGTAACCACAGCAGGGAAATATCGTGCCCAATCGATAATGCTCTAAAGTGGTTGTTTTTAAATCAACCAGGAACTATCCGTAGGGCCTACTGGTCACGCATTCAAAAGCCTCTACAAAGAAATGTGTTTTGGACAGATACATCTGGTGGGATATCACACTAGTTGTTGTTTATCCCAAGGGTTTTTAAATAACACTATGTAACTAGCATTTAGCATTATAGATCTGCTACTCTTCTGCATGATGTAACAAATGCTTAGATTGCATTGGTGAGTGTATTGAGTATTCGCACATTGGGATTTTGGGCAAATGTCCTAATGGGAACAAAACTAAGAAAAGTTGGGTGTAGTACCGTGAGAGCAGTAGAGGGAATCAAAATTAAGATTTTATAGGCAGGAGCTAAAGCAGCAGCGGGTATAACCAGTGACCAGCTACCACTCACGAACCAGGAGCTAGTACATAGAATTCTGCAAATCTAGTTCCCTCAGAAGGTACAAACATATTACTGTGTCCCTTGTCTATGAACCCTTATGATTGTCGCGGTTTATTATTATTGTCCGGATCCGGTCTCACTGAAAGGAGAATTACCGGGACATTCCGACCTATGCGGACCCGGTATGTCCCCATTGAGTGAACCATACCCCATTCCCATTTGAGCCCCCATAGAGCTGAATGGGAATGGGGAAGGCACTAATAACGGTCCCGCAAATTGCAGGCCCGTTATTAGCTCCAAGGTCCCTTAACGGGTCCCGCGAAGAACGGCTGGTCAGACCAGCCGTTCCTGCTGGGACCCGATAAGGGACCTCAGAATAGGGCGGTAAGGGTTTACCGGCACGGGCATCCTTACCGGTGCTGGTAAAACCTTACCGCCCAACTCGTAATGACCCCCACAGTCTTTATTTGTTTACATGGAAGCCACAACAGTGAAAAATATGTCACTTCACAATTCCCATGTTACTTCCATGATTGATCACCTCACTAAGTTTCAATCTTCGCAGAATTATAGGAAGGCCTTAATCAGATTGTCCTTATTAACTCATGTTGTGTTTATTGCACAAAAAACGTTTGGGGTTACTGTCACCTTTAATACTTAAATGTCCAGGATGGGCTTTCGAGTCCACACGGCTCTCTTGTTATTTACAGAAAAGTGGCCCAATGTTAATCAACTGAAAGACATAGCACGGCCCTCAGTGTCACTTGGTAGGCAAGCCCCACCTTTTCTTCTTCTTAAGTTGCATTTATCCTTAAACATGTGACCAGCCAGATGCTGGCTCATGTTTATCTTATCCCATCCCTCTTTGGCTTCCCAAGGGTCCTGGCTTATAGCTTAATGTACATTTTATGTGAGTTGTGTCCACAAGGTTGCTTCTGCTGAGCCGGTCTTATCTATTTACACCATGGTTCACATCTCTAGCTATGTATTTCATTATGTTTTAAGCAATTAACCTGATTGATTGTTGACAACCAAACCTCCCTCTCTGGGACAAGCAGAGTAAAGGTCTTTGAGGTTAAAGTTCGAGTTCAGTAGAAAAGCGCAGCTGCACTCCTACTTTTGAAAGTACAGCTGTGAATCAACTAACTGTGTTTACCTTCTGACATTTTGCATGGCATGGTGTTAAGCAGTTGCATAGTGGATTGCACTTAGACCTGTTTGTTACAACAATATACTTTTCTCCCACATTATTAACGCATAGATTCCTTACATGCACACAATAACCCACATTATCCTTTCCATTTAAATGTCATTTTTGCTGTTGAAAATCATAGCTCTTTTTCCTTGTGTGAAATGCAATAGGCTCAGTTTTACTTGGATTTCTGAATAATAGTCTTATGTGGCGTAATGATTAATGTAACACACTGCTGTCTGTCTCTTTAAGTTGAAATTGTAGCCTTTCAGTAGGAAACACATAATTCCCATCCCCATGTACAATTCTGCAAGAAATGGCTTTTGATTCACAGACAATGTATTTTACATGAAACGTTTTATCAGGCACCCGGGCCTTCTGTACATGTGTAATGTATTCATTTCATTTCACAGTTGAAAAAGACATGAGTATCACTTCTGGAATGTCCATACACAGGCAAGTTTTATGAGAAAGGCATGTTCACCTTGAAACCAAGTGGGCACTTCTCTTTGGATACTGTCATTTGGGATGAGGATAAGGAGGTTCTTTTATTTCCTATAATTGCAATAAGCTTGGATTCACTTTAGATTTTGGGATCACAGTCTGGTATAATGTAACTTTGATGCCACAAGCTGCCATTTCTCTGTATTCCATTTTTTTAAAATGTTTTTAATAGTTTATTACAAGCCTTTAAAATGTGATTACATCATCATAATCCAAACAACATAACATAAAATTTCCATTCAGCAGATTGTTACATTTTTGCTCAACAGATCTTAGTCCCTTTAGACAATTTCCTTTTCAAGGTTATTTAGTTTCACTTCTAAAGTGTCTATAAAAAAGGTAAGGGCAAAAATTAGTTTTCTTTCTGTCTCATCATACATAATTTGCCACCAATCATCAGTATTTAAAAAAGGTCTTTTTGTAATCAAGTCTCCAAGACATCTTGTTCTTTCCTTTCTGAGGGCTGTACATAGCAGGGTAAAATGTTTTAAGGTCTCCTCACATAGTCCACAGAATCTACAGATCTTTGTCATGTTTTTATTTTTCTGCCATAAGCTTTTTCGCTCTTGTGTCTTAGGTAGATTCAATTTAAATTTAAAATACAAATCTCAGCGCCGAGCCTCTGGAAATAATTTTAAATAATTTGGAATTTCGTTGTATGCTTGTTTTTCATGGGGTACATTTTCCATTAGTTTGTGAGTTCTTCTTTTATCTTCTGTTACAATCCAGTCACTTCTCCATAGGCGTTTTTTCACCAAATTTGGGTTAGTATGTAGGGTTTCGATGTCAATGTCAAGATTCTTCAAGATCATCTTGCAACTCTCTACCCAAGATGTTAGCACATTTTGGCTCCTTGGAGTTTTCAATGTTTTGTAAAATCTCGAATTGGATAAGGGTGTTTGTAGTAGTCATTTTTGAGTAGAGATTTAGCGTGTTCCAACAGATTCTGGCGTGAATCGTTATTAGACCAATTTCATATCTAATGCATGCCGTCGGGGTTCCTTGTGGTAGGTGTAGGACCTTAGTCCAAAAGATATTTTCAAGAGAATTCCACAGCTGATACGAGGCACCAAATGCGCATTCAGCTCCATATATGAGTGCTGGAACTGCTTTTTGTTTGTAAAACACCAAGGCTGGGAGGAGTGAATATTGTCCATATGTTTTATGGATGATACATACTTGATTTATCAGTTGTTGACATTTAGATTTAACAATAGCAACCCAGGGTGCGTCGTTAATGCTTGAATTGATGATCATTCCTAAGTATCTTGTTGATGATGTACTTTGAAGGAACGTCTTTTCTAGTGACCAGCAGAATTTACTTACTCTGCCTATTTTTGCCTCTAAGGTTTTCTAGCACGAGGATTTCAGATTGTGTCATGTTGATGGTAAGTCTGTTGGTTTTAACGTATCTCTCTAGGGCATTTAGTTTCCTTTGGAGGCCTATAGGCATAAGATCTAGTAGAATTAAATCATCCACATAGAGAAGACGGTTTATTTGATGACCATTTATTTTTGGTGGAAATGACTGAGTCTGATCAAGAGTGACCTCTATGTCAGAGAGAAATAGAATAAAAATTATGGATGCCACTGGGCACCCCTGCTGAACTCCACAAAGGGTAGGCATAGCATCCGATAATTTACCAGCTCTGTCACGTCTAATCTGTATATTAGTTTCAGTGTGCAATTCTCGTATTGCTAACACGAGACTTATAGGGCAATTCCAAGCGTATAGCTTAGCCCATATCTTTTCTCGAGGAATGCTGTCAAAAGCATGAGCAAAGTCTATGACAGCAATGTATATTTTATTGCCCGTTCTTATCGTTTCCATTTTTAGAATGTTTACAATTAGCAAATTCAAGGCACATCCAACTCCTTTCACGAAGCCTGTCTGTCTTGGGTCCATTTGGTTTACAGTGTGGATCCATTGATTTAATTTACGTGTTAACATTGTTGCATAGACTTTTCCCAAGACGTCTAAAAGTGCTTTTGGACGGTAGTCCTTCGGATTACTCCTATCCCCCTTTTTGAAGATAGGGACTACAATAACACTTTTCCAGGACTTCGGAGTACAGCATGAAGTCGCAATTTTATTGAAAAGAACATGACAGAAACTGGCCCATTCATCGGGGTTCTGTTTTAAGAAGTAATTGCTCAGCCCATCTGGGCCTGGAGCTCTTGAGAGATTTAGATTTTTGATTGTTGTTAAAATCTCATCATGATCAAAGGTTAGATCCCAATGCGACGGTCACCATGGAGACATCCCCGCCCCCTGGCTCGCGCCCGAGGGTGGGGCGCGAGGCGTAGGTGCTCCAGGTGGACCACGATGCCTCGCACCGTCTCCATGGTAACCTTTAAAATGAAAGGTAAACTAACGCGAGCGCGTTGCAAGCGGCTCACTCTGCGGTCACGGCTTGTGAACAGCAGATGCTTAGTAAGTACAGCAGCGACAATTAGGCTTTACATGCTTCACTTACTGAAGTTCTTGAGGATGACTCAGTATTATTGTTTAACTTTCTTGTAGATCTTGTTGTACTACCATACAACACCACGATCCAAGAGTTCTGCATGAACAAGGTAGGACATGCACATATAGTTTAAAGATAGAGAGAAAATGCACATTTACTTCAGTTAACTAATTGGGATGCCGTTTTGTTTTATTTTTGTTCATTATCTCTTCAAATGGACGTGGCTCGCGGATTGGTATGTGCTTTTGTAATTACCTTTAAATAATGGCTGTTATGTGTATACATATACTGTTAACAATGATATAAGTCATGCTATATAATTAGTTTTTTGCTATAATACCACCCTGATGAAGGTTTTATCCAGCAATTTGAGATGCAAACTCATTGTGTGATTTACAAAGGCAAACTTTGGCAGCAAATATTACAGGAATGTGAATTAAACAATTCCTGCTAAGAATCAAACAATTCTTTGAATTTCATTACTTTCATATCGAAAACTTGATACTTAATCTACAGCATATTAAATATTAGCAACCTAACTGGGGCTAACTGTGATGCGCCTTTCCTAACAAAGTGGAGTCACTTTGTTTCCTGGAAGGAGCTAAATAGCTCCCAGCTCCCCTCAATCACGAACCCTGTTCAGTATGTTTTGCACAACTTGTAAATGCAATGTGCAAATTCACAGAATAGAAACCTTGGGAAACCACTGTTGAACTGTATGTGGAACTATGCTATCAAGCCTAAAAAAGGGAAAGGCAATTTGAAGATTTGCTCCTTGAAAGGCAACGTTGGATCTTCATGCTTCATCAGGTAAACTGCTGTCTATGACCTGCCTTCGAGGAAATTCTAGAATAGGTAGAAATAGAGAAACATGAGGATGACCTTTTTCTACAGCAACGTGAAAATTTCCGTACCCAGCCTTGCCTACTTCAAGTTCATGAGATTCGTTTTTATGCTACATGCCAGACGTTGCAACCCTTAACGCTAAGTCAGCATTCTGCCAACAACTGTGCAAGTTGAAGGTCAGTTGTAGTGTAAATAAGAGCAGGTTCGGACTCTCCTGAGAGGTGGCAGTTTTATTTTGGTTTAGCCTGGCTCTGTCAGGGCTGCTGTTCATCCCGACGGATTAATAGGAGTCCTCCATAGGATTCCAATGCCTATTACTTTTTTAAGTGGGATTGGCAGCGGCGTAGTTCGGCTTTAACCAGTTTAATTCTGGGCTATTCTGGACCCATCTCGGGAATCTGAATGCTGCCTTTGCTGAGTGCCGGGGTAAGGCTAATCCAGCCTTTGATATTTAAAATGAGTTTTTTTCTTTCTCTTTTTTCCCTTGTCTCCGAGCAGCCCAGGCTGAAAATGGCTGTGGCGTAAAGCTTTTATTTGATTGTTACATTGTCACATGGGCAATAGACACAAGTACTGCAGTTCTGCTCTGCTGCGTGAACGCATTTCTCAAGGGAGGCCGCGTAAAACAAGATAGCAGCTCTTTAGTGAGAGCAGTGCAAGCGTGAGTTTCTGACGTGCGCCGCCGGTCCGTTTCAGGAGGGTTTTTGTTTTCTGCCGAGATGCAGAAGAATAGAACTGAAAGGGAACAATCCTCCGACAGATATCTGGTCCAATAAGGTATGAGTTTGGTGTTTAAAGGCAGTGACTGTATTTGACCATAAAGAGCATATTACCACTCTAGATGCGATCAGTGTCTAAATCCCCTGTCTTTGCTCATTTTATGGTTGTTCATTTTTTAGCCCTTTTACTGAACGTTTTTTTTTACTTACAGTCGTGGGATATTCTTTTTTCCATCTTAGGACACACGTCCTGGGTAAAGCAGTTTCAATTTGGGAAACAGACTATGGGCCTCATTACGACCCAGGCGCTGGACCATGGTGCTATTAGCATCATGGCCCATGCCGGTCTATGGCATGGTGGATGGCGGAATTACCGCCCCCATCACAAGGTTGGAGGGGGCGGTAATTCACCATTCACCATTTGCCCTTCCCCATTCCCATTTTGCCCCATGGGGAAGGCGCTAATTACGGCACCGTAAATTACGGTTGCCGTAATTAGCTCCAAGGTCCCTTAGCGGGTTGGATTTTAACCCCTGCAAAAAGCAGGCGTTAAAGCCTCCAACCCGCTAAGGGACCTTGTAATCAGGCACTAATGGTTTAACGGCGCCGACGCTCTTTACGGCGCCGTTAAACCATTAGTGCCAGGGTCGTAATGAGGCCCTATGTGTCAAAGATTGATGCCAGAGACTAAGGCCCTCATTACAAGTCAGGCGTTAAGGGGTTAACGGCGCCGTAAAGAGCGTCGGCGCCGTTAAACCCTTAACGCCTGATTACAAGTATCCCTTTGCGGGTTGGTGTTAGCAGGCGTTAAAAATCCAACCCGCAAAGGGACTTTGGAGCTAATTACGGCACCGTAGTTTACGGTGCCGTAATTAGCGCCTTCCCCATTCCCATTATGCCCTATGGGGGCAAAAATGGGAATGGGGAAGGGGCCATGGTGAATGGAGAATTACCGCCCCGCCCACGTTGGAATGGGGCAGTAATTCCGCCATCCACCATGGCGGAGTCGGTGAGTTACCGGCATGGACCATGGTGCTAATAGCACCATGGTCCACCGCCTGACTCATAATGAGGGCCTAAAACTGTTTCACGTTCTGCTATTCAGGTCAGTGAGTTTTCTATTTGCATACCTTATTGGTGACAGTTAACTCTGGAACTTCTTATGTTTGGATATAGGATTACCTGCATTCCTTGTAATTGGTTATTTAGAAAGTGCATAATACCCAGAGGTTTGTATGCGCGGACGGGGATCGAACTTGTGTTGGCTTGCGTTGCTTCCAAGGCGAGCGAGTTGCACCTGAGCTGTCCCCCAGCCCAATCATAAGATTGATCACCTATCCTTTCAATGTTATGACCGACTATTGAATCACAGGACAATTTCCTCACTCTCAGTGCTCTTTTGGTGTAGGACAATAGTGCCCAAGATACTAAATTTTCTTCAGCTTGCAGCAAATAGACTAGAGCAGAGTAACAAGGTATGAGGTTTGCAGCATTTAAAACTGGCCCAAATGTTTAGTTCCGGACGTTACAATAAGCAGGTCAATACAGAATAAAATGGGTGATGCCCTCCCGAGGGTAATCGCTCAGTGGACAGTTTTTCTCTTCGGGGCGTCACCGCCATTGTACTGTGTCAGCTTGGAGCATGAGAAGATGGCACCGGGCATTTGTAATGGCCCATCTGTCTCATCTCCGTTTGCCAAAAGCAAGATATGGCTGCATTCCATCGAGCCAAACGTCTGTTTGCCATAACCAGCCAACGCCGTGTTTCAGTCTGGCGCTTAGAAAATGTTGCAGCACTTTTAATATAAAAGCTCCTCTCCTGGACGCTCAAAAAGTTTGGCAGGGGGGAAAGCGTAAGATGATTCATCTCAACCAGCCTAGACTGAATATGTTTTAACCAAGGAATTTTGCTGTAGCCCTACACTTTCATAATGTTCCCCAATATGTGATTGGTCAAGCATGCCCTGTCATTAGCCCACAACCTAAGCCAACATAGCACCGGGTCCAACGAACAGTCGTCCTTGATCTGACTTAATACCATCTCTATGTGAACAGCGTATGAGGGGATGGACAGAGAAAGGCCCACCAAGCCCTTAAGAAATACATTCTCCTTGGTTTGTAGTGAAGAAAAATGTTCAAAGCCAGAGGAATGCACTATAGTTTCTTGATGCCTTGCTCCTAGTCTTATATACATCCAGGATCATGGTCAATGGTTGACCTTGGCACCTGGCCATGAATTGAGACAAACCGCCCAGCAATTGATCCATCTTAATAGTCTGCCTATTAACGTGTTCCTGGTCCGTGACTGAGGGTGTAAAGGGAATTCCGAGATAATCGAAGTCAAGGAGACAGGGTATCACTGACCCATTGCTTACCATGTGTCACACTTTGGTAGACTATCCCATACCCAGATGCCATTTCTGATGACATAGATGTGTTGATCTTTAGGTATAGGGAGATCATAAACCTAGTGTATTCTGCTATCAATATCTGGAGGGCATTGGGTGCCCTGGCAATAAGCATGGTGTCATCTGCATATGCCAACAGTGGGAGGACCCGATTACCTACTGTTGGAAAATCTGCCCCTGTTTTGAACAGGGACTGGTACAGGCATTTATGTAGAGTGTGAAGCGAACCAGGGCCAGCACACAGCCCTGGCAGACCCCCAGATTCACCTTGAAGAATGACATGTACCGACCCTGGTCATCAAATCTTACACAGTCCTGAGTCCAGTCCATTATGCACCAGTCTCAACACCTGGATCGCTCCTCCGTCCAGTCCATGGACCTGAGCATGTCCCACAACTTCACTCGGTTGACTGTATCGAAGACAGTGCTGAGGTCTATGAAATCCAAATAAATCTTCTCTCCGAACAAAATCAGACTTGGCCAATGAAGACACACCGCTGCACAATCACACCAGAAAAAAATGCAAGATGTTTGGGAAAAAAGGCCGAAGACACAGCTTGCAAGGATAACTCATCAGCAAAGGGCTCTGCTGCTGTTGAACGTTCTGGCATATTGGGGATGTGCAGAATGCTAAAAGGACCCCTTGCGTCATCAATGGTATCATCATATACAGTAGAAACCCACAAGGATGGTTGAAGTGACCCTATACATGGGAGGCCCACTCCATAGGGGATACTAGGCCAACGGTCCCAGCCTTCTTGTTCATCTCTGTCCACGTGGGAGCTATTGAGCTCATCATCCACGATGAAACAGGGCCTATCAAGCAATTACTTATTTCATAAACAATGCCACTCTATCACTGTAATGGTGCACCTGGCATACACAGAGATGGGCCCAGCGGGAGAGCCAAGATCATGCCAACTTGCATAGTTCACTCACTCCCAGATGCACCATCAGCCTCCAAGGTCCTTCACCCATGTTTTCAACTATAATGTCATCCCTCCCTGGCACCTTGCAGCAAAAATCACGTGACCCAAATGTGAAGGCAAGATAGCCTTGCTTTGTGATCTGTTTGATCAATTGGGGGTCTTACAGCTTTATGATTGGTGGTCTGGACCTGGCTGGCACTGTGGTATGTGGAGGTTCTAGGATGGAAGCATAGGAGGGCTGTAGTTCCGATGAAGACGGGGTGTTGGGGCTAAGGGCCATGCTATCTGTATCATGAGATGGTAACTGCCAAGAGACACTCTGCTCCCTTCCCATGGCCTTGCAGAGCAAATTCTTTCTGGGGTGTGAAGGTCTGCAGCCTTTGAGACAATGAAAGGCTTTTAACTCTCTGAATCTCACTCGTGGTGTTAATAAGGTCCGTGCCAATAATACAATCCTAATAGTAACACGTTTGGTGCTTTCACTGCGCTTGTGCCTATGTTAAAAAATGGCTGCCAATAACTAAGGTGGTGTTTATACTTGCCTCTACTATGTAGCTCCTAATGCATGCACAATGCAATTGTGTGACTCTCTTACATGCACGGCCCCTGCCCCCCTGCTCTTTCTAAGTGCGGTTTATGGTTTGTTTTTCATTCAAAATTGCCTAGGGTTGTGAGAACACCCTCTATCCTTCCCAACATTCCTCCCTTTTGTTCTTTTTACATTAACAAATTACACGCATTGCTATCTCCTCTTATTCCCCAGTAATCGTTTTATTCCAATATCTTTAAGCTTTCTAACCATTCAGCTTCCAAAGATGGTGGCGATCCCTTCTTAGGAACCCATGCCCTATACACACTGGGTAAATTTACTCCAGACTGGGCATACTCTTCAGGGGCGTAAGTCATGTATAGAAATCCCCCGCCCCCAAATAAATCAACCCAATGTTCTATATAATTCTCGGGATGTGGTAGGGGTGTAGTAATGGTGCCATGGAGGTGCAAGCAATGTTCAAGTCGGACCGTGAGGGGCTTATTTGGGCCGTCTGGTAGGGTACCATGTGTTAAGACGGATTTCTGAACTCTGTCCTGGTGGCGCAGAAGTTCAGAAGGCCAACCTAATTACTTGGAACAGGGTAACCTCTGGACGAGCCAGACCAATCAAGGTAGCGATCGCGGCGGTCAAGACTAGGTCTCAAGAGGGGTGAGGGTGACTGAAAGCCCACAATGAGCACACAAAGCAAGAGCGCTTACAAACTACTCCAAACAGTTGTTATATCAAAAATAGATACACATTTATTTTAAGGCCTTTAAAATAATGACCGTAGCGAGAAAATCACAATATCACAATATTAAACCAACCCATACCATATCAACACAATATATATACAAATACACAGTCGCAAGCGTTTAAAGCACGAAATATGTAGTCCACCTGAAAGGAAAGGAAAACAGGCAGTGCGATAACGCTTTAGACTCAGTTCGCCTTCAGAGGCACCTAACTAGATGGAAGTCCGAGACCTGCGAAGAGTGGAGCCTTGTGCTCAAAGTACCTGCCACGCCGGTGCCAACGGGCAAAGAGGGAAGCTCTTCGTAGGAAGTCAGGCAGTTCCGGTTAGTGCACAGCAGAAGGAGAACAGGTTCCGCAACTCAAGCGCAGCCTCCACAGCGGGCAAAAGCAGAGCGCGATAACGGCAAAAAGGGTGCTGTTTTTACACAGCAGGGAAAAGCAATGGGATACTGCAGGAGGGCGACCAGATCCTAGATATACTACTCACCGGTCCCCGAAGCAAGCAGACCCAGGCTTCTCCACGTTAGTTTCAGCAGCTGGCAGGTTCAGAAGAGCAGGGAACGCCTCGTAGTCGTGTAGAGCAAAAAGACGTCCCAATCGACGAAACCAGCACAGTTTGTTGCCGCAGCAGGACAACAGAGCGGCCGTGTGTATTCGAGCCAAATGTACACTCCTCCCTTCAGACTTGGGAACGCCAAGTGTACGAAGCGTGGGAGAGTGACCAGGACTCGAAATACAACACAACCTGGCGGCGGTTACAGAGCAGGACTCCCTTGTAAGCTGGTCAGTCAACTGGATGGCCCAGAGACACTTCCGAAGGCTTACTTGGCAGGAGATGATGAAGTCGCCGGGAATAGCTGTTCCTGCTATTCCAAAGGTCGAAGCACCAGTACAGGCCTTCTGGTTCGATCCAAGGAGGAAAGGGTTTCACAGGACGACAGCAGTGCAAAGGAGGATTCCTTCAGCGGGTCACCAGCGATTCCTCGGTCCAGCCTCTTGGTTGCAGGATACTTGGCTCCTGTATTCCTTCGTTCGTGAGAACTCAGGAGATCGACATGGTAGTGGTGTTTCCAGCTCCCTCTTATCCACGGTTCCCTTCGCGCCAAAACGGAGGGGAGCCAATGGGAGATCCGCTCATCAACACACACACCATACGTGGACCAATCACGGACCACGGTGGTCCCAGGCATTCACACCACCCTAGACTCTCTGGCACCCAGGATGTGTATTGGGACCAGACATCCCAGCCCACACCCTGGAGGCACACAAACGACATGTAGAAGCCAGCGAAAGCAACCATGTTTCCCGGGAAAGTACATGCCCAAATAAGGAAGGCCCCGGGTCGCCCGACCTGGGGAAGGTGAAGGGAGCAAGACGGTCAGTGGACAGGACAAAGGAGCCTCGTGGACTGGCCATTTTGGGAGCCAGGCCACCATTTTGGGTTCAGTGCGAAAAACGTGCTCAGAACGCCAAAAGGAGCTCAAAATAAACAAAACGATCGCTGCCACCATTCCAGTCCCTGAATGACTTGCACCGATCAAAATACCATCCTAAAAGAGTATCTAGGGCCTGTAGAAGGCTAGAGACCCAAGAGAGCTGTAACTTAGCTTACAGTGCCCTCTTGTGTCATGTTGCACTAAAGCCGCAACATGATAAAAGAAACTACGGGAAACAGCGTTCCCCGGTACTGACTGTCTTAAGGGCATGTCAGTTTCCCCGTAAGAAAAGGAGCGAAAGCCCAGAGGAGTGCGGCAGAAGGCTGCACTTCTCTGGCAAAGTCAAGAACAAGGTGAAAAACAACAGCAAAAAGTTTAGGGGTTGCCACATGGAAGGAAAATTCCCTACAATTACGAAATCTTTCCTAACACTCGCCCCTCCCAGACTATGGACAGGGGGAACTAATCCACCCCTGGATGAGTCTCTTGTTCAGGTCGGTTAAACATTCTGGACAACCCATCAGCATTGCTATGTTGGACACCTGGCCTATGCTCAATAGTGAAGTCGAAGCCTTGTAGACTTATGGACCACCTAAGCAACTTTGGATTCTCCCCCTTCATGTTCATTAGCCACTTTAACGGCTCATGGTCAGTCTGCACAGTGAAGTGGGTCCCATAGAGGTAGGGCCTCAGCTTCCTTAGGGCCCACACAACAGAGAAACATTCTTTCTCTACCGTGGACCATCTGAGCTCTCTGTCCTTAAGCTGGCGACTAATAAAACCGATAGGGTGTTCCTTACCCTTCTCATCTACTTGTGATAGTACAGCTCCTATCCCAGTGTCAGAGGCATCCGTCTGCACGATAAAAGGTCTTTGATAATCAGGGGCCCTAAGGACAGGGGCCTGGCACAAGGAGTCTTTTAAGCCATTGAAGGCCTTCTCACACTCGTCGGTCCAAGTTACCTTCTTGGGTTTCTTCGGAGTTGTTAGGGCAGTCAGAGGAGCAGCTATGGTGCCATAGTCTGCCACAAAATTGCGGTAATACCCCGTGAGTCCTAAGAAGGCTCTCACTTGGGTTTGCGTAGTGGGGGTAGGCCCGTCTTGTACTGCTTGTACCTGACTGAGTAGAGGCTGTCTCCTCCCTCCACCTACTTCATGTCCAAGGTAAACCACTGAGCCTTGTCCATTTTGGTGAGGGGCCACTCGGACACCCTCAAAAGAGCTATCTGAAGGACTGCTTGGGAACAGGTCGGGGAGAGGTTCAGACTCCTCTCCCGTAACGTCTGAAGCCAGTAGCAGTGCTGCGATTTCGACGCTTGGGCCGAAAGCCTTCAGCCTATTCACGTGAAGCACTTTTGGAGCCTGTCCAGGCCTTCCAAGGTCCACTGAATAGTTAACCTCACCCAGGGGCTCCACCACTGGGTAAGGGCCTGACCATTTGTCCTGTAAAGCTCGAAGCCTTATGAGATTCATGATCAGGACTTTCTGACCAAGGGTAAAGTTGATGAGGGAAGCTTTCTGGTCGTACCAATGTTTCACCAGCGCTTGCCCTGCCTTCAATTTATCACTAGCCAAGCCCATCAGAAGTACCATCCATTTTCTGAGCCCTAGCACATAATCAACTACATTGGTAGTAACAGGGGGAGTGGGCATCTCCCATCCCTCTTTGACGATGGCTAAGGGTCCCCGTACGGGATGACCGAACAGAGGTTCGAAGGGGCTGAAGCCAACACCCTCCTGTGGTACCTCTCGGTAGGCAAACAGTAAGCATGAAACAAGAAGATCCCATTTTCTTCTCTGAGGCTCCTCCAGAGCCCCAATCATGCTCGTTAACGTCCTGTTGAAACGCCCCCACAGACCATCGGTCTGGGGGCGGTATGCAGAAGAGAACCTGTAGGTGACCCCACATTCTTTCCACATAGCCTGCCTATACTTCGACATAAAGTTGCTGCCATGATCCGACACAACTTCTTTAGGGAAGCCAACCCTAGTAAATCTGCCGAGTAAAGCTTCTGCAACTGGATTGGCAGTTACAGTTGTAAAGGGGACGGCCTCAGGATACCGGGTTGCATGGTCGACCAGCACCAGGATAAACCTATTGCCTGAGGATGTTTGCGGGGCAAGGGGACCAACGATGTCGATCCCTACCCTTTCAAATGGTACCCCCACAACTGGGAGCGGTACCAACGGAGCTTGGATTGTCGCGCCAACCTTACCAGACAACTGGCAGGAGGCACAACTCCTGCAGTGACTTTCTACTTGCACCCCCATCTTGGGCCAGTAGAAGTGCATGGATAACCTTTGCTTGGTCCTCTTCATACCAAGGTGACCAGCAAGGGGAACTTCATGCGCCAACTGCAGGAGGAAGGGCCTAACAGCAAGGGGAACCACCAACCTCCTATGGTCTCCTTCTGTAGACTCTGTGGGCTCACTATACAGGAGTCCACCTTCCCAATAAATCCTATGCTTCCCAGGAGGTTCACCCTCAAGCTGGGAGCAGGCCTGTCTCCTTAGGCCTTCCAGAGATGGGCACTCACGTTGGCCTTTACTGAATTCGTCCCTATCAGGACCTCCTTCAACTAACAAGTCTTTTAGTTCAGGATGATCGTTGGGGTCGAAAACTTCAGGCATCGCCACCTCCTCGTCAGGCCCGGGCGATTGACCAACTTCCTCCACCGCAGTGGTAGGCGAGCTCGGGGGAATATTCTCTTTCCCTCGTTTTGACTTGTAGACTCCTTTCGCCTTGGATTTCCCCTTTGGCTGGGGCGGCGTATTGGACTTGGCCAATGCTGCCCGTGCTTGAGACCGTGTGTAGGGTCTTTCGGCAGTGTCTCCTACGAGCCCTAAAGCTCTGAGATCATTACCCAACAAGACCTTTCCCGGGACGTTTCTCTGAATGCTCACTGGAATCCTGACTGCTGTACCATTTAAAGTAAGATTTACAGGGATCACGGGAAACATACGGAGGGGGCCGTCAGCCAACTTAGTGGGCATCAGAGTAGCTCTGGCAACTTCCTCTGAGTTTTTCCAAGGTAGAATCCACTACAGTGCGACTGCACCCACTATCCCTAAGAGCTGGAGTATCCACTCCATTGATCAGCACACTGTCTTTAAAGTAGTGCTTGGTATTATCCGGAATCCTAGCATAAGCCTCTGCGACTTTAGGCTCCCAGGAACCCAGGGACACTAAAACTACCTCAGCCTCTATCCCGCTGGGAAATGAGTCTGAGGAGAAGGATGCTCCTGTAATCTCTTCTTCCTCGTAGGAGGAGAAGGCCAGATTAGCGGAGTGGACCCCCAAAGGTCTAACCTTACAACGGGGATCCCCCTTCACATGGTCAGTTGCTCCACAAGAAAAACAAGCCCCAGTGGGTCTGTTTACGTAGGGAGGCTTATTGTAACCAGAGTTCTGTTTCGGAGGCTGACCTCCACTACCCTGTGAGTTCTCTTGTGTCTTACCCTTGTTTTTCTTTTTGTGGCCCTTATGGGAAGAAGATTTAGCAGATTCCCCACACTCCATATCTTTGGACTTTTTCCCTTCCTCCTGCTTACCAGGATGAGTTTTGTCCTTATGGGACACTCGATGTGACACCCATAAGTCTGCTGCAATGGCCAGCTTCTTAGGATCTATCTCCTTCGAATCGGCCAAATGCTGCTTAAGCTCCGGGGAAGAAGAAGCAAAAATGTGTTCCAGCATGACCAGATTGATCATGCCTTCGAAGGTAGAAACCTTATAACCTTCGACCCAGCCAGTTAAGTTTTTCAAAGATTCAGCGACATAAGATACCCAAGTACCACCTTCCTTTTTCTTATACTCTCGAAAACGCTTTAAATATTGGGCCGGAGTCTTCCCAAACTTTAAAATGAGAGTTTGCTTTAACATTGCGAAATCAGCCCGCTCAGCCTTCGACATTTCCATAATGGCACTGCAGCCAGAATGGGGCAGTCTACTGAGCAACCACGCAATCTTATCAGCATTGTCAACTTCTTGAACCTCGCATGCATACTCAAACGCATTCAGCCAGTCCATAATGTCATTCCTTTCTTCATACACACTGAGCAGATCTTTCGGAAACCGTGGATGAGAGGAAGCCCCAGACCCATGTCTAGGACCCTTGGACCCATTTGCAACCTGAAGCTTGGCCAGTTCCAACTGGTGATCCCTGTCTTTTTGTTTTTCTGCCTGTTCGATTTTTAGTTTGGCTATGCTGAATTCAAGCTCCTGCTGCCTAAACCGCAGCTCTTGCTTCTTGAATTCAAGCATAGCCTCCCCATCAGCACTGGCAGAGGAAACATTAGACATCTCGTCCTCCCTGTCCTCGTGGTCGCGATGGATCAGTGCGGCGGCAGAACCGTCGGTTCTACCAGTGAGAGCAGCCCCACCACCTTCCGCACTGTCCTCAGAAGTTATAGCATCAAGCTGCTCTTCTTGCCACGCCACGATTCTTTGGATCATTTCCAATTTCGTGCCTTGAGAGGAAACACCTCTCTCCGCACACATCTTTTTCAGCGTTTCTGATTTGGAAGCATTTAAAGTTAACAAGGTATTTGTTTCCATACTGTTTGATAGGACTATGGCCTTTTTAAAGTTATATTACAACAATTCACTACGTGCACTGTTTGGAATAACCTGAAATGCCCTAGTTCGAGCGCAACACTGGATACCTTCAGTCGTATCCCACCGCTGTACACCAATTTGTTAAGACGGATTTCTGAACTCTGTCCTGGTGGCGCAGAAGTTCAGAAGGCCAACCTAATTACTTGGAACAGGGTAACCTCTGGACGAGCCAGACCAATCAAGGTAGCGATCGCGGCGGTCAAGACTAGGTCTCAAGAGGGGTGAGGGTGACTGAAAGCCCGCAATGAGCACACAAAGCAAGAGCGCTTACAAACTACTCCAAACAGTTGTTATATCAAAAATAGATACACATTTATTTTAAGGCCTTTAAAATAATGACCGTAGCGAGAAAATCACAATATCACAATATTAAACCAACCCATACCATATCAACACAATATATATATACAAATACACAGTCGCAAGCGTTTAAAGCACGAAATATGTAGTCCACCTGAAAGGAAAGGAAAACAGGCAGTGCGATAACGCTTTAGACTCAGTTCGCCTTCAGAGGCACCTAACTAGATGGAAGTCCGAGCCCTGCGAAGAGTGGAGCCTTGTGCTCAAAGTACCTGCCACGCCGGTGCCAACGGGCAAAAGGGGAAGCTCTTCGTAGGAAGTCAGGCAGTTCGGGTTAGTGCACAGCAGAAGGAGAACAGGTTCCGCAACTCAAGCGCAGCCTCCACAGCGGGCAAAAGCAGAGCGCGATAACGGCAAAAAGGGTGCTGTTTTTACACAGCAGGGAAAAGCAATGGGATACTGCAGGAGGGCGACCAGATCCTAGATATACTACTCACCGGTCCCCGAAGCAAGCAGACCCAGGCTTCTCCACGTTAGTTTCAGCAGCTGGCAGGTTCAGAAGAGCAGGGAACGCCTCGTAGTCGTGTAGAGCAAAAAGACGTCCCAATCGACCAAACCAGCACAGTTTGTTGCCGCAGCAGGACAACGGAGCGGCCGTGTGTATTCGAGCCAAATGTACACTCCTCCCTTCAGACTTGGGAACGCCAAGTGTACGAAGCGTGGGAGAGTGACCAGGACTCGAAATACAACACAACCTGGCGGCGGTTACAGAGCAGGACTCCCTTGTAAGCTGGTCAGTCAACTGGATGGCCCAGAGACACTTCCGAAGGCTTACTTGGCAGGAGATGATGAAGTCGCCGGGAATAGCTGTTCCTGCTATTCCAAAGGTCGAAGCACCAGTACAGGCCTTCTGGTTCGATCCAAGGAGGAAAGGGTTTCACAGGACGACAGCAGTGCAAAGGAGGATTCCTTCAGCGGGTCACCAGCGATTCCTCGGTCCAGCCTCTTGGTTGCAGGATACTTGGCTCCTGTATTCCTTCGTTCGTGAGAACTCAGGAGATCGACATGGTAGTGGTGTTTCCAGCTCCCTCTTATCCACGGTTCCCTTCGCGCCAAAACGGAGGGGAGCCAATGGGAGATCCGCTCATCAACACACACACCATACGTGGACCAATCACGGACCACGGTGGTCCCAGGCATTCACACCACCCTAGACTCTCTGGCACCCAGGATGTGTATTGGGACCAGACATCCCAGCCCACACCCTGTAGGCACACAAACGACATGTAGAAGCCCGCGAAAGCAACCATGTTTCGCGGGAAAGTACATGCCCAAATAAGGAAGGCCCCGGGTCGCCCGACCTGGGGAAGGTGAAGGGAGCAAGACGGTCAGTGGACAGGACAAAGGAGCCTCGTGGACTGGCCATTTTGGGAGCCAGGCCACCATTTTGGGTTCAGTGCGAAAAACGTGCTCAGAACGCCAAAAGGAGCTCAAAATAAACAAAACGATCGCTGCCACCATTCCAGTCCCTGAATGACTTGCACCGATCAAAATACCATCCTAAAAGAGTATCTAGGGCCTGTAGAAGGCTAGAGACCCAAGAGAGCTGTAACTTAGCTTACAGTGCCCTCTTGTGTCATGTTGCACTAAAGCCGCAACATGATAAAAGAAACTACGGGAAACAGCGTTCCCCGGTACTGACTGTCTTAAGGGCATGTCAGTTTCCCCGTAAGAAAAGGAGCGAAAGCCCAGAGGAGTGCGGCAGAAGGCTGCACTTCTCTGGCAAAGTCAAGAACAAGGTGAAAAACAACAGCAAAAAGTTTAGGGGTTGCCACATGGAAGGAAAATTCCCTACAATTACGAAATCTTTCCTAACACTATGTTCTGTGGTACCGCCAGGTGGGTTGGATACCCCAATGGAGACCATCATTCTAGCACTGTTAGGTACCGCTTTGGCACAGCATCCGAGGTCCAGCCGGCAGGTGCAGAAGATGGCCAACACAAATACACTCAACGGTACCAATATCTTTACTATTATTCCCATCCAGGACGGGGCCCAGGAGAAATGCTACCAAACCAATCATCACATTGTATTTCAGCTTCTTTTTTCATGCGTACTCCTAGAGTGTGTACGGGTCCTATTATTTGTGAGAGGGAGCCATTCCCTGCATCATTAGGAGGCATGAACGTCCAACAGGAATCTATTATCTTTTTGCACACGTCTCCTTCCATCGCTGTGAGGTCAAGAAAGTAGCAGTTCTGCATCGTCATCAGCAGGAAGGCTTGTAATCTACCTTTATGGTGTTTAGTCCTTGTTCCATGTCATTTGCCAGCTGTATCAGTTCCCAGCGGACAATCTGCTGCCATATAGTTTTAGCCACCACTTGGACCCCAGGCATTTCTGTGCCACTAAATAGTCTGTACTCATCAGGTATCTCACTGAGAAATTCAGATGAATCGTGAGATAAATAGTTTCTCTTTTCTTCCTTCCTAACTTCTCTTTCCTTTCGCTTTCAGGAAGGATGTGAAACTCCAGGGCCTATAATGGATTTCGGGTAGGCCCTTCGGAGGTGGGATCTGCCATTGGTGGTGATGAGTTAGCCGGCCCTCCTTGGAGATGCTCTTTGGGTATTGCAAGCAGTGCTGAGTGTAATGTAGCTAGCGAACAGTTGCCCCTCCTTGATGGTTAATAATATTCCATAAGTGCAACTGTGACTTTCTTGAGGTCTGGAAAGAGTAAAGTCTAATTACAATTTTCATTGGCCCCTACAGAAACAGTGCCCTCATTATAAAAGCATAGTCCGTGTGTTTCATCTCTGTGCACTTTGGTTTTTCCATTGCCTCAATCCATGTGACTTTTGCGATATGGTCAATCCAGAAGAATGCCCATGCCGCATTCACCTGGGCCAGGATCCTGTCTGCAAACCCTAGTAAGCTGCCTGCCATACAACTGAGCGTCGCTTCTCGCCACTTGTTCACCACTTGTTCACCACTTGTTCACCATGTATTTAAGTCCTTGTAACACCAAATAAGGTCTTGGCAAGCACTGTATACTCCTAGGGTTGTTGTTGCATTGCAATTGATCTGGATCCAATCATTTGAGCCATATTCTGTGTGCCTGGAACGTGCATTTTATCCTACACAGTGCAGATGTATTAGGCATTGATCCTCTAGAATGGGTACTTCATTTGGCACAAACCCCTTGGGAACCCCGGATGCATGCGGTATCAACGAACTTACATAACAACTCCCCAGAGTGCTCATGTCCATGTACCAACTATTGGCCAGTTCTGGATGGCGCACATCCTCTATAACATCCAAGCCAAGCCGATGATAGACATCATACTTTTCACTTTTTTGTTTGTCTTTTCATTCGTGTATGGTTTCTTACATATCCATCAATAACTCTACCAGCAGTAGTGTTGTCAGTGCTGCTGGCATTGTGGATACAATTTGGGAAAAATAAGACCCTGACCATAACGTCTAACAATCCTGATTCAGTGGGTATGTCTACAACAGGGACAGAACTGATGCTGCTGGCATGTAAGTTATCTTTGGTACTAGTGCTCGTAAATATGTTATCAGCAGTGGTGTTTTGATAAACACCCCCCCACATTTTTTATATGTGGACCCCATGCAAAAACAGCTAAATTGCAAACAAGTCTACAATATAATGCATGGAAGATACGCACGAATATGAAAATCTAGACACAATATGAGCATTAATATTTTTCTTAATTTACAGGGAGTCATTTGAGAGCACTTGAACCATCTTCTGCTGTTTCTGAAAAGCATTTATTTTATTCAAAGAAAGATATAATCGAAGAGAACAAAGAAACAGAGAGAAACAGAGAGAGGGAGAGAGGGAGAGCGAGAGAGAAAGAGAGAGAGAGAGAGAGAGAGAGAGAGAGAGAAGATAAGGAAAGGAAGACAGATAGAGTTTGGTAGGGTGCAAGAGAGCGCCCTCTGTGCAAAAGTGCTGTATAGTGCAGGTATATTGTGGCGGTACTGATACGAAGTGGCCCAAAAGGAGGTAGTTAATGTGTCCAAGTACACAATTGATCAGGGCCGCTGGGCATAGGAAGTCACTATGGTGTGCTCAGGATTGCTCTTCGGACATCCTATAGGTGGATACAGTAGCAGAGCTCCTTAACTTTCACATCAAGGGGAGTGGAGGAGACGCTCTGATATGGCCAGTTATATCTGGGGTTGCTCCACCTGTAGACGAAGTTCCACACGTAGATAAGGTCGCCCAGAAGAAATGGTGGAGTGGGTGAGGAATCCGATGATGCAGAAGTTTCCTCCAATCAGGGTTTAGCAATCTGTCAGGAGATTATAATGGCCCATGTTACGGTAGTCAAGTAGCTGTTAAATTCTCTCCCAACACAGATGCTGCCCTCTGTGCGCCTGATGCTCTTATTTATTGATTTATTTATTGTTCACTTGTTAGACGCTTATACAGGAAGCACATACTGTTTCAAAGCGCCCACCGGACAGCATGGAGGGGACAGGGGATAATAGACAATGGGCCTCATTACGACCCTGGCGGTAAGTACCGAACATTACCGCCATGGCGTAATTAACCTTTTCGCCATGGCCGGATGCCGTAAAATGCGGCTCATTCCAACCCATCGCACACGAGCATTACGCCATGGCGGTAATGTCAAGAACGCGATGGCATAAAAGACCCCAAAACGGCCCCTACCAGCATCGTACGCTGCACAAGGTCCACTACCGCCACCCATCTTAGCGGTCCCCGGAAATAAGCGGAAGCGGAAGTAGCGTCATCGCGGCGGAACGGGAAAGAGCACGGCGGCCATCTTTAAAAACACAATCCATTGCCATTCTCCCCAACCATACCACATCTGACCCTGAGACCCATACAAACCCATCACACACCCAAATACCAACCTAAAAATGCCCAAAGTCGTGAAGAAGGCATGCGATCGGCAGCGCCAGGAACGCTTCTCCCGTGAGGAACTAAGCATGCTGGCGGAGACACTCCAGGACAATGCGGCGGTGGTGTTCTCCACCGAAATGACCAGGGCGGCGATTGCCAAAAAAAAAGCCAAATGGGCCATGGTGGCACAGCGCGTCAGTGCAGTGGTGACCGTACCCCGCAACCCACAGCAGTGCAGGAAGCGGTGGGATGACTTGAGGCTCCGCGTCCGAAGCATCATCTCTGCCAATCGCAACCTGGCCCAGGCTACCGGAGGAGGAGCTGACTCCCCAATAAAACTCCAACCGTGGGAGGAAATATGTGCCAGCACAATAGGCATGGAAAGCATCGAAGGTGTAGGAGGGATGGAAAGAGGAGCGCCGACATCAGACGATGAAGGTAGGTGCCCCAAATCAAGACATGCTATAGTCACTGACGTCCATTAATGTGCAGCACAATGTTGCCCTAGAGTGTAAATGCAACACATCAGCTGGACACGGCCCACAGCCACATGCGACCTCCATCCTGTACACATGTAGCATGCACACCCTAACTGCAGACACCCACATACCTCCATCCATCATTCACACAGAAAGGAGACAAATTGCAGGCCCTTGCCTCAAATGTGCTTCATCTAGTAACCAAAATCTGGTGAATCATTGCCATTCCAATGTCTGCAGACCCATCAATAACGCTATCCCTCCTTTGCCCCACCACAGGCTCTGAATCCAACCACAAGGATGAGGACCCCCCCTGCCTCAAAAGCAGCCAAGAGGGCCCGGACCACCATGCATAGACCCTCCACCTCAGCTGCAGTGAGGAAGACATTGCAGCAGGCAGAATCATCTGCCAGCACACAGGACGGCCCCCCGACAGGCACCCCAGCAGGCAGCATGCCAGTACCTGCAGCACCACACGTCCCCACAATCTTGGCCACTGAAGGCACCGTTTCTGCAGGGAGCAGCAGCATAGGGGAAACTGCTGCCATAGCAGCATGCTCAGACACTGACACTGATGAGCCCAATGTAGGACGTCCCACTGAGCAGCTTCATTCCCCCTGTCTGTACCAGGGCAGCCCCAAGGAGGAGCTCACACAGGGGCATCCAGGAGAAGGGGACTGGCCTCCCACCCCATGCCCTGCAGAAAGTCTGCAGGAGGTGAGCAGCCCCTTCGCCACACCATCTGGAATGGGCATGGCCCAGCAGAGTGAACTTTCCCTTGAGGAGATTGTTGTACGTCAGCAACAACTGTCCACACTCCTCAATGAGCATGCTGCGGAATGTGGGGGGGCTAGGGCAGCCATAGAACAATCTACGGAGACCCTAAGGGCCGAAATAGAGCGCAGTACGGAGATCCTGAGGGCTGCAATGGAGTCCACCTCAAGGGACATTTGCGGGGAACTTGCCGCCATGCGCCGTGTGCTCACAGAGCTGTCCCACACCCTTCAGGACATGTGTGCCCGTGAGCAGCGAGGGACATCCTCCACTGCATGTTCTGCCCAGAGCAGCCCTGTCCGACGATCAGGATGGAACCTGCGCTCCACAGGCAGGGGTGCCCCGGGGGCTGGGAGAGGGGGCATGTAATAGCGTGTGCCCACTGTCACAGGCATCTTTAGCCACTCACAGGGTGTGTGTTGGGGTGTTCAGGGGGGAGGGGGTGTGTTGGTGTGTTCAGGGGGAGGCGGGAGGGGGTGTTGCACGACAATTTACAATTGAAATACACATTTTCCTTTTTCCCAAATCACATGTGTGGACATTTTCATTGTGTATGTGTGCTTTATTGGTGTACAGTCCACAGTGTGCATGTCCCAGAGACACACAGTGCCCCAAGTGCCGTCTCCATGTGATACACACCAGCCGTGTGTGCTAGAAGCATTGGTTGATGATATCTTGACGCATTTCACGCCCCTCCTGTGCATCGCCTCCTCCATGAGGTGCGGCCCCATCTGCACCCTCCTCATCCTCATAGTCAGGTGGTTGCATTTCTGCGTCAGGGGGCAGGGGCACATTTTGTCTGACGCACATATTGTGTAGCATGACACATGCCATGACCATCTTTGCCACCTTCTCATGGCGGTACAGGAGTGCACCACCAGACCTGCTGAGGCAGCAAAACCGTGCCTTCAATAGGCCGAATGCCTGCTCAATGACCACATGGGTACGTGTATGTGCACGGTTGAAGTCCTCCTCATGCTTGTCCTGTGGGTTCCGGACTGGTGTAAGGAGCCACCTCTTCAGGGGATAGCCTGCATCACCTGTATGTGGGCGAGAATGCATGTGTCAGTCATGACGTCTAATTCAGAACATGATGTGCCACCATGGCTTGCATCCAAATATTACTTTGAACCACTTCTAAATGCACTAATTGATTCACACTATGCGGCCCGTACATGATCATGGCTCTCATGGCCTGTTTTGCATGCCATCAACCAATGTATGCAGAGGGCTCGAGTGCTTTGTGAGTGCCCATCCACTGTGTTTGTTCATGGCATTTGTTTTGGGGGCCTGGCACGTGTCCTGTGATGTCAATGCTCACATCATTGCAACATTGCTGTCGGCCTCATCATGACCCCAGTGAGCAATACTGATGTTGATAGGGACATTTTGGGCGCCCTGCTGTCTGTGTAATGGTGTGTTGATGTTTCTGTCCGTCATGTGCCTCCTTCGTGCGCAGTTATGGGGGACAGGCCTTTCGGTTGATGGTGTTTGTTGATGTGCATGTAGGTGCATTTCGTAGAAGTCAATGTGGTCTGAATTGGTACAATGCACTTGCAGATGGTTGTGTCATGGCTGGGACACAACCTCATTCACATGGAAGGGCTGCATACATCAGGTATTGGGTTTACTGGTGTTGGGTGTAGTTTGTGTTGCTTTAGGGTATGATCTGGCTCCGTTGTCTCTGCTACTCACAGGCAGGTGGAGTATGCATCATTCCCCCCCTCTTTCAGCCAGGTGGAGTATGAATCATCCCCCCCCTTTCAGCCAGGTGGAGTATGCATCATCCCCCCCCCCTTTCAGCCAGGTGGAGTATGCATCATTCCCCCCCCCCTTTCAGCCAGGTGGAGTATGCATTGGTGCGTCGTTCACCTACCCACTTCACATTCCCATGGTCATGACATTAGACTCACCGAGTAGCCAGGATCGTGGGCCTGCATATTGCTCCATGTAGCGTGGTATTGTGGAGTTCCTCCTGACCATTGAATCATGGGTTGATCCGGGGAATCGGGCACAACAATGTGTGATGATCTTGTTGGAGTCACAGACCATTTGCACGTTGATTGAGTGGAATTGTTTCCGGTTGTGGTACGGTACCTCCATGGCACGTGGAACCACCAATTCAACATGGGTGCAGTCGATGGCACCAATGCAAGCAGGTATGCTGGCTAGTGCATGGAAACCCGCTTTGGTGTTTGCAATCTCCTGGGCAGTCCGTGGGGTCGTCTGTGTGCTTGAGGAGGGCATCGAGCACTTGGATAAGCGTACGTGAGAATAATGGTTGTGAAATGCCATGCAAGTGCCCCACTGTGTGCTGGTAGGTGCCTGTGGCCAGGAAGTGGAGTACAGACACTACCTTCAGTAGGGGTGGGATGGCGGTTGGTGTTTCTATCATGCTGACGATGTTGTTGTGTGTCATGTCGACTATGGCGGTGATGGTGTCCCGGTCCAAATGGTACAGGGTGTGGATCTGCTCAGCAGTGAGGTTGAATGGACTGGCTCTGATGTGTGGGATTGGGGGCTGCCTGCGTGGTGGCACTGGCTGTGCTTGTGGGGCATGCTGGCCCTGCCTTGCCCTCCTTCACCTCCTGCATCTCCTCTGTGCTGCCTGTTGTTGCTGTTGTTGTTGTTGTAGTAGCACTTGCATTGCTATCAGGTCCTCCAGCCCCAACATTGCTAGTCCTATTGGTATCATTGTGGAGTGTGACTGGGTGTGGGAAGGGGTGGGGTGTGCTCTTGTTGTACTTCCTGAGTCTGTATTGCCTCCACCTGTGCTGTTCCTGTGCACCTGTGGCAGCTGGATTCACTTTCCATGGCCATTTACGGTTGGTTTGCGATGGCGGAATTAGCACCATGGCGGTAAGGAACTTAACAGGCTGGGTGATGGCGTTAGGTGCATGTCCGCTTGGGTCGGCATTCGCGTGCCTTTCCGCCATGCCGGTAATTACGGTGTGGGAGGTCGCGTGCGCGCGTCCTTGGAGCAGTTAGCGGCAGCGTTAACTACAATGCCGCTAATGGCATCGTAGTTAACGGTCACGGGTCAGGATCGGACCTGGCGGAAAACGATGGCGGTAATCATTTACCGCCATCGTTTTTCACTTACCGCCAGGGTCGTAATGAGGATAAATGTATTTAAATCATTGTTAAATAATTAAATGCCACAAATAGAAGAGACAATTTTGAGGGGAGGACAAACCTGCTGTGCCTTGTGAGTGTTCAGAATATGCAAGTGCAGAAGGGAGAGATGTATGGGATAGATGCTGTGGTGCTTATGTAGGGAGAGTAGCGGGTGAAGTGCTATGAAGAAAGGTAAGTGCAACCTCCAGTGGAGGAGGGTGAGCCGAGGCAAGTGCAGATGATAGACACCAGGTTGGATGATAAGATGTGGGAAGTCAAGGTCCAGTGGATGCATAAGGAACCTACACACCAGTCAGGCTACTGTGCAGTTTGGAAGGAAGAGGTAAAGAGGAAGGTCTTGAGGCTATTACAGAACTTAAGGAGATTCTACTCAAGATGAAGAGAGAGGGGGAGGTTGTTCCAAAGAATGGAGCCCGCTGAGGAAAGCAATCAACCACCTTCTCTCTGTTTAGCAAACCGCTTAACATGCAAGGAGTTGGTGCCAGAGGAATGCAATTGTCTAGAGGGAAAGTATTTGGTCAGAAAGAGTTGCAGATAGAGTGGTCCCCGGCCCCAGACAGCCTTGTGGATGATGCAGAGGAATTTAATCTGTGCTGTGAGCAGGAGCCAGTGGAGACTTTGTTGGGCAGGAGAGATGCAGTCTCTTGGCTTGAAGACAAGGATACATCTCACTGCCCTATTCTGGATTGGCTGGAGGGATCGCAGAGTAGACAAAGGTAGATTAAGAAGGAGGCTGTTGCAATAGTCATGCCTAGAGAGAACCAGAGCCCGGGTAGCATTGAGTCTCTGGGGAAGGTGAGGAAAGGTAGACTTTCTTTCAGAAGGAAAAGCTGAAAGTGGGACTTCTTGTCAATGTCCTGAGCATGATGCAGGAAGGAGAGATGACTCTGAGGTTTCTGGCTTCCAAAGAGGTAGAGCCCATGCAAGAAGGCCAGAGTGAAGGGAATTAGTCGGGTGCTGGGGTCTGCTGGCATTGAGGTAAATATCATTAGAAGTGCACAAAGCCTGGATGGCTGGGAGGCAGTCAGGGATGAAGGTGGGTCCACGGGCTACTGAAGGAAGTTTGAAGAAGAGTTGTGTGTCATCCGCATAGCAATGGAAGTTGGGGGAGAAGGAGGAAATGAGGCATGCCAGCAGAGTAAGGTAGATGTTAAAGAGCCAAGGTGAAAGAATGTATCCCTGGGGGATGCCACAGGTGGAGGAGGAAGTAGGGCAGGAGAAGGTAACCAGTATGACTTTGGAATAGCGGTCAGTGAGGAAGGAGGTAAGCCAGTCCAGTGCCCATTCTGAGATACCAAGAGTCTCAAGGAGCCATTTTATGAGGATGGAGTGGATCACTGTGTCAAATGCAGAAGAAAGATCCAGGAGAAAGAGAACAACAGGGGAGTTGGAATCAAGGGATGCAAGCAGTTCTTCACAGGTATTCAGAATAGCAGTTTCCATGCCTCTGGCTGCTTTGAATCCAGACTGATGGTCATGAAGTGTGTCAACAAGTTCAGTGTGGGAGTTAAGTTGGGGAAGGACCAACTTCTCATGCAGTTTCCCAAGGAAAGGGGTGATGGAAATGGGGTGATAGTTGGCAGGGCAGGAAATGTCTAACAGGCGACAGAGGTGTATGAGGTCCTTGCAGGGCTGTGTGTGCAAACTGAAAAGTGCAAATGGCAAGCAGTCCACCCAGTTTTTTTTCAATGTGGTGCAATGCTTGGACAATTTACTCTTTAGAAGGACATTTATCCTCTCCACAACTCCATTGGCCTGTGGATGGTAACTGGTGCACATTTGATGTTTAATGCCAAACAATGCTGCAATTTCATTGAACAATTCATAAAACAAGTGTGCTCAATTATCTGACCTCACTACATCGCACACACACCCCATCGGGGAAAAACCTAACGCCACGCACTAGAAATGGCATCTGGATGTGCACAATGTCCCACCTCCACACTCTGGTAGAAGGGGCCGATGACAAATGATCAAGTATTGGTAGCCATAGATGATATGCAACTCATGGATCGGCCCAGTAGGGTGGGGCACAGTGCCTCTTATTGTTCGCAATGTCATCCCCATGCTGTAACTCTGACATGTGGTGCAGTAAAAAACAAAATTGATTAAGTGCCCCTGAAGGTTTAGGAGGAACCAGTTGTCCTTGATGTTTGCAGCAATGTGCTGCTTGGGGACATGTGATGGATGATGAACTGGTCAAATACTATTATTAGTAACTCGTCAGGCATAACTGCTTTTCCTGTCACCTCCTTTCTCCATAACAAATCAGTGAGGGATAGGTTACAGCCTCTTTTTAAGCATAGTTTCTTTTCCTCTATCTGGGTGACGTCCCTGTAACTCAATTATCTGTACAGTTGGTAGTGCATTATGGGGGGTCGGGGGGCTGCTCTAGGTTGGGTGTTAACATGGGTTATTCCGCTGTTTGAGGTATCAGAAGATATGCTGCTGTTTTGGCTGCTGCATCTGCAGCTGCGTTTCTGAGAGAGCTTGTCCGTTTTAATGGAGTGGGTCTGCATTTTATGACCACCACTGCAGATGGTTCTGAGAGTGTGAAAATTAGCTTATCTAGTAATGTGGCATTTTGAACTGGGGACCCATCAGCCTCTTGAACGCCCTCCTATCCGAATGTGCAAGACCGGCGTGCACTGTTGTAGTGATGTAAACCAAAAAACTGATAATTTAAAATCACGATTCTAATCGAAAACTCAATACACTAACCTGAGAGAACTGAATAGTAGGTAAGTACTACCACGGTCAGGTTTAAGAAAAAAGGCCCAGAAAAGTTCTGCAAACAAACAATATTCACTATAAGTAATGCTATGTGCCTGAGAGAATAAGGATACTGAACTAGGTGAACTTTAACACAAGAATTTCCTTACCAGGGAATATCCATGAGGGAGTCTGTAGAATGAATGGATGATAGGAGCCACCTTCAGCAATCCGCGATAACAAACAGTACTCCCACGGTGTGGGGAACGGTTCTACCAAGGGTTCGAATACCCACGTTGCAGTAGCGGCTGTCCCGCAGTGCAGCAGAGGCTGTCTCATGGTGCAGCAGTGGCTGTCCCTCGAAGCAGCGGGGGCTGTCTCCCGAAGTAGCAGAGGCTGTCCCGCGGTGCAGCGGAGGCTGTCCCACGATGCAGCAGAGGCTGTCCCACGGAGCAGCGGAGGCTGTCCCACGATGCAGTGGAGGCTGTCCCGCGGAGCAGCGGAGGCTGTCCCACAATGCAGCAGAGGCTGTCCCAAATACCAGAGAACACTAGACGTGAATTCACAATCCAAAAGAGAAATCCTTAAACTGGTCCGAGTCCAAATATAACTAGCGGTTGCCGAACAACAGTCAAGGGGAAGGCAAAAACGAAATCAGGTCACAGAAGCCAGGGATCCAAGAACCATGAAAAACTATGAGGAAAATTTGCCAAAACAGTAGGGTAATCCAAAGCCAAAAACAAGTACAATCCGGGTCAAAACACGAGAAATGATCGAAGAACTAAGAGGCAAGGAACAGAACGCCAAAAATGCTCAATCAGAAGCGCTGAGCAAGTAAGGAGGAGGTGCTAAATACCCAAGATCACCTGATCAACGTTGTGATCGTGCACGAACGTTACCCCTCCTTAGCAATGTGTCACTAAGCTTCCATTGCAACCTCCAGGCTCTGCCGCGGATTGCGTTTCTGGCAACCCAATGCCGCTGTCCCAGCGCTTTCTTTTGTTTACTTAGTCCAGCTGCTGAAGATGCACGAAAGCCTGTACGCAAATTCCCATGCCTGACAGTACCCTCCCCTAAAGATAGACCCCGTCTCCTCGAGGCCCAGAACTCCAAGATCAAGCGAGGGGCATGAAAATGCTGTACTGGTTCCCAGGTTCTTTCCTCCGGTCCATAACCCTTCCAATCCACGTAATACATCCTGGTACCTCTAGAAACCTTAGTATCCAGAATTTTATGAACCTCATACTCCTCCTCCCCTTGCACTGTGATGGAAGGGGGGCGAGCAGGAAGAGGGGTTCCGGGAAGAAAAGGTTTGATTAGAGATACATGAAAAACGGGATGTATCCTCCATTTAGCTGGAAGAGACAGCCGAACCACTACGGGGTTGATTATTGCAGTGATAACATATGGGCCAACGTAACGCGGAAGGAGAGCTCTCCTGCCAGGAATATGCAGATTTTTTGTAGATAGCCAAACCTTATTTACCACAGTATACTGAGGAGCCGGGGACCGGTGGGCATCAGCAAAACGCTTGGCGTTTTCTTGTGCAACAACGAGGTGTTTCTTCACCTGATCATGGATTGTACACAGGTTCTTAATGCAAGAAGAAACCGCCGGCTGGCGTGTGGGCAGAACAGGAGCAACAGGCAAAGACCGAGGATGACGACCGAACATGGCAAAAAATGGGGAAGAACGTGTAGAAGAATGTAAAGAATTGTTATATGCAAATTCGGCCATAGGAAGCAGTGAAAGCCAGGAATCCTGATATTGATGAATAAGGCACCTTAGATATTGTTCCATGGTGGAATTGAGGCGTTCAGTTTGTCCATCCGTTTGGGGATGATAAGAACTGGAATATCTTTCGTCAATTCCAAAAGAGGCAGTAAGTGACTTCCAGAAATGTGAAGTAAACTGCGAACCTCTGTCCGAGATGATGACGCAGGGAAGACCAAAGAGGCGAAAAACGTTTTTCAGAAACAATTCCGCCAGACTTGGGGCAGATGGTAGACCTTGACAAGGCACAAACAACGCCAATTTGGTAAAATAATCAATGATTACCCAGACAGTGTCAAAACCTGATACTGGAGGTAAATCAACCACAAAGTCCATCGAGATCATATACCAAGGATACTCAGGAACGGGCATGGATTGCAAGAGTCCGACCGGTTTAACATTAGGAGCTTTACATTGAGCACAGACATAGCAATGGGAAATGTATTCAGCAACGTCCTTAGACATCGATGGCCACCAACACCAGCGCTGCAAGAGGTCAAGAGTCTTCCTACTGCCGGGATGTGCTGCTAAACGTGAATCATGGCACCATTGAATAGCCTTCTTCCTAGTACCACTATCCGGAAGAAACAGTAACCGCTTGATATGTGGCAACCCCCGAATGATTTCAAGATTGAGTTTTGCCGGTTCTGCAGGATTGTCTCTCACCCAATCCTGTAGATCGCTTTTTAGGGTTGGTTGAATGGTACAACCACAAATCACTTGATGTGGTAACAGAAGAGGACCTTTCGATGTGCGAGGGAGAGATTCTCCATGGATACGTGAAAGAGCATCCACCTTAGTGTGCAGAGCACCAGGGCGATAAGTAATCGTGAAATCGTACATCGAAAAGAACTCATGCCATCTGGCATGCTTGGCTGTGGAGCACTTAACGGACTGTAGGGCTACCAAATTCTTGTGATCAGTGTATACCTGAACAGGAAAAACTGAACCCAATACATGGTGTCGCCAAACCATGAACGAATCACGAACGGCTAACAACTCTCTCTCTGTGATGGTGTAATTCCTTTCGTAAGAGGTACGTTTTCTAGAGTGAAAGGCCACCGGGTGTAGCCCCTTAGTCCCTGGGCATTCCTGAGACAATATCGCCCCTAAGGCTATGTCTGAAGCATCCGCCTCTACCACAAACGGTAACTTCGGATTAGGGTGTTGAAGAACAGGTGCGCTGGTGAAAGCGGATTTAAGGCGTTGAAAGGCTTTGTTACAGTCATCATTCCAAGAAAAAGGCGTTTTATTGCTTGTTAAAGTGGTCAAGGGAGCGACCAGAGAAGAAAAATCATTAATGAACCTTCTGTAGAAATTAGAGAACCCCAAAAATGATTGTAAGGCTTTCAAGGAGGTAGGAATTGGCCAGTCTAGAACTACTTGAACCTTAGACTGACTCATTTGTACTCCGTTACAAGTAATCTCATAGCCCAAAAATTCTACCTCGGATGCATGAAAAATGCACTTCTCTAACTTTGCATATAAATGATTGTCACGAAGCCTCTGTAGAACCCTCGTAACATGTTGTACATGTAATTCGTAAGATGCAGAATAAATCAATGTGTCATCCAAATACACCACAAGAAACTGGTCCATCATATCATGGAAAACGTTGTTAATGAAGTACTATAAAGTAGCGGGCGCATTGCAGAGCCCAAATGGCATGACTCTATATTCGAATAATCCGTATTTGGTTTTAAAGGCCGTTTTTCATTTGTCTCCGCTACGGATCCTTACCAAATTATAAGCCCCTCGAAGGTCCAATTTGGTAAATATCACGGATGACCCTAGTTGGTCCAAGAGTACAGAAATCAGTGGTATGGGATACTGGTTATGTACCGTAATGGAATTGAGGGCACGATAATCAATAAATGGACGGAGCTCCCCTTCTTTCTTAGGTACAAAAAACAAAGGGGAGGCTGCCGGAGAACGAGATGGGACAATGAAACCTGATTTTAGAGATTGATCAATGTATTCCTTCAGAATGACATCCTCCTTGTGGGTTAAAGAGTAAATTCTTCCAGAAGGAATTTTGGCCCCAGGGACCAAATCAATGGGACAGTCGTACTGTCTGTGAGGAGGTAACACAGTACCCCCACCTTCATCAAACACATCTCTGAAATCAGAATACTCAATCGGTAACTCGACGGCCATGACCGCCCCAATCGTGACTGCAGTATCCAATAACAGATGACACGGATTGCAAGTTGACACCTTCCCCTCCAAACACCTGGACTCACAGTACTCAGATAGGAATTCAATACTGCCAGTCAATCGAAGGATTGTGCAGCTTGAGCCATGGGATACCTTATATAAGCTTGAACTGGGGTGCAGGGATCAAATCGAAATAAATGCGCTCTGAATGACCCTGAAGTGTATCCATTACCAAATCCTCCGTCTGTTGTACCACCAGACAGATATCAAAGAGGAACCATCAACAGCATTAACTACAACCGGGTTTGTCTTTTCAGTAGTTGATACACCTAATGTCTCAGCATATTGAGTATCGATGTAATTTCCGGTAGCACCGGAATCCAGAATAGCACTGGCCTGGACGACCTGGTCTTGAGACATCCTAAATCTCACTTGTAAGGAAATAGGTCGGTTGAGATCGGAGTCTATGGAAACATTGGTACTCGACAATCGGACTCCTCTTATTGTCGAGCTTTCAAGTTTCCCTGTCTCCTATTGGGTTTCTTGGTACATTCTTTTAACAGATGTTCAGAAGAACCACAATAGAAACACAAATTGTTCTTCTTACGATGATCTCTCTCCTCTTGAGAAAGAGGACCCTGTGTCGCTGCTCCGATTTGCATGGGTTCAGGGGCACCTGCAACGGGTGTGGGATTTACCTGGATTACTGGTGGAGCACCACGTTTTTCCCCTTTCCTGGCAGCCTTACGGGCATTGATCTGAAGAACTAATTCCAATAACTCTGGAAAAGTAACCAGAACTACCGGTACTAAAGCAAGAGTATCCTTCAACGAGTCTGATAATCCTTTATAGAATAATGACGCCTTCTTATCATCCGGCCATCCAGTTTCTGCAGCCAATTGATTAAATTTAGCTAGATAAGCCAGAAGAGTCAAATCCCCTTGTTGTAGATTTAACAATTCTAGTTCCATAACTTGAGACTTGTATCGGGTATCAAACACTTTACCCATTGCTTCAATTAACGCATCACAATCAAACAATAATGGACTACCATCTTCCAAAAGAGGGTTTGCCCAAGCTGCGGCCGTACCTCCAAGATGCAACAGTAAAAAAGCTGCTTTGGTAGCGGAATCAGGAAAAGAACCTGGTCAACATAGAAAATGTAAACGACATTGATTCAAAAATGTCCTGTACTGCTTGGGATCCTCATGGAACCTTTCTGGGGGAGCCAACGGAAACTGTGAGGTAATGTATACCGGGCCAGCGTCTGCCTGTGCTGGTTCAACAACAGGCACTTTGGGCATCGCCGGAGCCACTGGTGGCTGAATGGCAGTTTGTAATTCGAGGATTTGTTGTTGTGTAGTAGCATGAGCATGGGCCATATCAGATCTTAAATCAGCCACTAATTGAAGCAAAGTAGCCAGGGTCTCGTTGGGGTCCATGTTAAGAAGGCTTCTGATTATGTCAGAATTCCTCTTCACAAGTTTGACCCGTAGTGTAGAAGAAGAATTCTTCCCACCAATGTACCCCTTTGTATGTAAGAAATACACAGTGCAAAGGAATCAATTAGTTGAAAGAATGGATATCCCACCGAGACCACGTGGCTGTAGGAGGAAATAACACAATTAGTACCAAAAAACTGATAATTTAAAATCACGATTCTAATCTAAAACTCAATGCACTAACCTGAGAGAACTGAATAGTAGGTAAGTACTACCACGGTCAGGTTTAAGAAAAAAGGCCCAGAAAAGTTCTGCAAACAAACAATATTCACTATAAGTAATGCTATGTGCCTGAGAGAATAAGGATACTGAACTAGGTGAACTTTAACACAAGAATTTCCTTACCAGGGAATATCCATGAGGGAGTCCGTAGAATGAATGGATGATAGGAGCCACCTTCAGCAATCCGCGATAACAAACAGTACTCCCACGGTGTGGGGAATGGTTCTACCAAGGGTTTCAATACCCACGTTGCAGTAGCGGCTGTCCCACTGTGCAGCGGAGGCTGTTCCACGGTGCAGCAGTGGCTGTCCCTTGAAGCAGCGGGGGCTGTCTCCCGAAGCAGCAGAGGCTGTCCCATGGTGCAGCGGAGGCTGTCCCATGATGGAGCAGAGGCTGTACCGCGGAGCAGCGGAGGCTGTCCCACGATGCAGCGGAGGCTGTCCCGCGGAGCAGCGGAGGCTGTCCCACAATGCAGCGGAGGCTGTCCCAAATACCAGAGCACACTAGACGTGAATTCACAATACAAAAGAGAAATCCTTAAACCGGTCTGAGTCCAAATATAACTAGCGGTCGCCGAACAACAGTCAAGGGGAAGGCAAAAATGAAATCAGGTCACAGAAGCCAGGGATCCAAGAACCATGAAAAACTATGAGGAAAATTTGCCAAAACAGTAGGGTAATCCAAAGCCAAAAACAAGTACAATCCGGGTCAAAACACGAGAAATGATCGAAGAACTAAGAGACAAGGAACAGAACGCCAAAAATGCTCAATCAGAAGCGCTGAGCAAGTAAGGAGGAGGTGCTAAATACCCAAGATCACCTGATCAACGTCGTGCTGGTGCACAAAAGTTACCCCTCCTAAGCAACGTGTAACTAAGCTTCCATGGCAACCTCCAGGCTCTGCCGCGGATTGCGTTTCTGGCAACCCAATGCCGCTGTCCCAGCGCTTTATTTTGTTTACTTTGTCCAGCTGCTGAACATGCACGAAAGCCCGTACGCAAATTCCCATGCCTGACACATGTGTACCGCTTCTATGAGCACTATGAACGCCGCTGCTTGAGCTGAAAAGTGCATTGATAATCTTGTTTGCATTCATATTTTGTTTTCACCATCCGCCAGGCACACCACAGCCACCCTGGTGTGTCTCAAGCCGTACCCTGGTAAATTGTTGCTGACCATCAACGAAGAGGACCCCCGCCCTCAAGTGGGTTGGCTTTTGCTTTGGGAACGTCATCCTCTTCCCCCTTTTAGGATAAACATTCATGTCAACCATGTCTTTGTCAGTTCATTTTCAGTCAAAAATGTAGCAGGGTTTACTGTTTTGTATCTTACTAGATGTATGTTTGGGCTGGACAAAATGATCTAATAGGCATATGCTCTTTGTGTTGTCATGGTGGATTTTGATCTTTCCAGGATAGCAAACATTGCATGCTCCACGTATATAGTGACAGAGCACCCAATTACTTCGGCTGAGCTTTTTCAATCACAAATGCTGCAGCAGCAAGTGCCTGCTCGCAAGTGAATTGTCCCTGCATTACTGAATCTAATGCACCACTGTAGTAGGCCAGTGGCTTGTGGCCCAGTGTTCTCTTTTGTGTGAGTACTGCAGTCTTAAATTGACCAGTCGAGTGAGAAAATATGTAATATTCCTGAATGGAGTATCGGGTTGCTTGCACCGGGGCAGTAGATATCACTTTCATGAGGTCATCACAATTGATGAGCATGTCTTCTGTCCATGCAACCTTGTTATCAGTATTTTGGGCAATGCAAATGGGACCTACTCTATGCTGCACAGCCCAGTATCCAGGCCCGATAATAGTAAAACAAGCCTAGGAATTTTTGCATCTCCTTCACAGTGGTGGGCTGCGGGGAAGAGTGTACAGATTCAGCATGATCATGTATTATTTATTCTTTTTCTGTTCACAGATATTAGTTGCCCCAAGTACAATACTTCCTGCAGGCAATATTGTAATTTGACATTGTCAACCTTGTGCTCATTGCTGGCCAAAAGCTTTAAAAGTGTTATTGAGTCTTTTCTATGCTGGTGTACGCAGTTACTGCACATCAGCAAGTCATCCACGTATTGGATGATCATGCTAGGCACCTTTATGTTTCCCATGTCTACATGGAATATTCTGTTGAAAATACTCTGGGATACAGACCACCAAGGGGCGTGGGAGAAAATGGCTGCCTATTGCTTGGCTCCGGCTCCCTCCAGCATCATAGAAAGGAGATTGAGCACTCCTAGGCCAAGGAAAGAACCGAAACGGGTGCACATAGGTGAGCGAAGAAGCAAAGAACATGGAAAGCCGCAAGCCAAAGCGGAAACAGTGGCCCATAACAGCGTCTGTCAGAAAAAGCCGGGATGTAGCATCCCTGCAGTGGGGAATGCGGGATGACCCACGGCTGGGACACGGACAGGAGCACATGAGAGAGCAGAGGTGCAATCATGCCATTTCTCACTTCGAGGAAATGCAGCGAAGAAGAAGCTGCCCAAGGCGGAGCGCGAGTAAGGGACGACGACACAGCATTGGTGAAGGCCTGGTGTTGGTGAAGGAAAGCAGCAGGCTAGAATTGAATGTGGCGGAGGGAGGAGGAGTCACTGTAGCAAAGTGGGTAGCCCACACAAGAGCAGGGAGAAGCCACAGCGAGGGAGAAAGGCCAGCAGTGGAGTGGGAAGACCGGGAGAAAGATACCAGAGCCATCAGCAGCAGTGAAGTGGAACTGGTACCCTAGTTGTGGGCAGAGTGTGCAACACATGGCTTCCAGTACCCATTTATCACTGTGGCATAAACATGGGGAAAAGTTTAAATCACGTAATCGGGCCCAGACTGCAGTAGAGATTGGAAGGGTGGACTATTCCCAGTGTGCCAGCAAAAGGGGAAGGGCCTCTGGGAACACAGAGAGAGTCAGTCATCAGGCAGAATCCTTGCTCCAAAGCCCCCTCCCCCCAGGACATTTCATAGACCTGTCATTGGGAAGCTATAAAGTCAACTGCCTGTGGAGCACCGTACTTGCACCTTTTCTATATTTGACACATCTGCCAGGTACCGGATGCTAATGCAGTGGTGCAAGCACTTGTTCTGGTAATATCTGCCTGCAATACTTATAAATCATTGCAAGTTTCACCGGGGCTGGCTCTTAGCAGAACTGCTTACGCCTCCTTCTCCCCAGGGCAGCCAAAAATGACCATCCCTGCCGATGCTAGCTGCGACTAGTCACCACGGCTTGCCGTGTCTTCTGCAACTGTTGACTGTGCCGTGGGTACATATGATCACTCTTCAGCATCTCTGTCTGCACACATCATTGCTGGCGTATCTGCTGCTTTAATCAGTAATTGATGCCATTTTGAAGTCTCTAACTACCCTCCCTTGCTGCATACACACAACAATTCATCTGGTCGCTGCCAATCATTGCATGCTCTTGATCATTTTGTGCATTTGGCGTTGCCGGATGGTCATCATTGTTGCTGGTGCTCCTCATCTTTGCCTGCACTGGTATTTTCTAAACTTTTCAGAAATCTCTGCCTGCTCCTCTACGAAGACTGCTATTAATTTGTTCAGCAGTGGACAAACACGGTGAGAGGAGTGTACATGCTCTACAGATAGGAAAACAGCTCCATAAGCACAGAGGGTGCACCATAAGTGCAGGAGGACAGCCCATTCCCCCGAGGGAGAACAGAGAAAAAAAGGGGGGAAAAACATAGGACCAAGAGGCAGAAAAGGGCAGTGACATGGGACTAGAGACCTAACACGTGGACAAACTCAGAAAACACTACACCCACAGAGGGGTAAATACGCCCAGAGGAGGAACGGGGGTGTCACCTAGCAGTAAAAGAAAGAGACAAAAAGGAAGTGGGACTTGAGCAATGATGCTGCCCAACTACCAGAAACAGAACTCGGAGCACACCTCACCAACAGGATAAGAAGAGCAAAAAGCACAGTAGCAGACAAGGCAACAGAGATGACCACAGAAACAAAGGGCACGAAACTGAAATCACAGAGGAGGAGAAATTGAGAAGGGCTCAAGGCCAGACGCCCGGAGAGGGTAATCAGAGGGCATGTTAGTGAGAGACGCTGGACACAGAGTGGAAGGGGGAAAAGACGAAGATAAGAAATAAACAGGAGAAGACCAGAGGAGGGGGCATTGAAGGATGGACTCAATGGCGCAGCAACTCGAAAAGCACAGAGGTTCCACAAAGAGTGCAACGAAGGGGAGAGTCCTGACAGAGGTAGACATGTCCCTCTTCATGACGAAGACTTAGGACATATCATGGCAGAAATCAAGGCCCTCACATGAGACGTAGAGGCCTCGCTGGCAGATCTAACAAGTAGGATGGGCACCGTCGAGAGCATGGTAGAAGGCCTGGAACATAACCAGCCAATTTGGTGGAAATGTGACTTGATGCCAGGAGCTCCAAGAAGAAGAAGTGATGCTAAAAATTGATGATTTAGAAAAAATAGAGATAAGAAACGACATACGGATACTGGGCCTCAAATAAATGGTGAGAGAAACCCTGAGACAAGTAGAGGAAAGGATGCAGGCCCTTGTGCATCATCTCTTTGAAGCCAAAGGAGGAAAAGTGGTACAACTTGAAAGAGCACACAGAGGAGGGAAACCATGTGGAAGCGGCCCTCGATCCGTCATGGTAACATTTCTGAACTACAAGGATAAAACGGAAGTATTGAATAGAGCAAAACAATGCAGGGAAGTGGACTTTGACAGTTCATCAAGGCTTATCCAACCGTACGCTCTCCAGATGGAGAGACTGCAGACCCTTTACAAAATGGTTACAAGAAAAAGACATCAGGTACAGATGGGGATACTGTTACGCTAACCTGGTCTCTGTGGAGCCGTTGGGGCACGGTTGCAGCCCTCCCGGGGATGAGGTCACTTGGGTCGGACTTCACCCTCTGCGCTTATGTGGTGACTGGTGGTAATAGGTGATGCTGCTCGGAACTGCTCCTGCGTGGAGAATAGGGTGCGTGAGTATGGCAGCTTGTGCACCTGATCCCCTTCCAGACCCCTTCTCCCAAACCGTGGTACCCGTGGGATGTGCTGTCCCTAAAGCTCACCTGTTGATTACTTTTCACGAGCACTGCGTCCTGCTGCTTCTTGCAGGGGCACTTGTATGATCTGGGCCGAGTTCCTTCACTATTCCTTTGCATGTGGTAGTCCAGTCCTGCTGCAACTAAGCCACTATACTTGAGGTAAGTGTTCCAGTTTGCCTTTGTCTTTGTCTTTCCTCGTCTGTTTTTGTTGTATTGTAAAGTTTGTTGTCTTGTATTGCTGTCCGTTCTGCTTTTGATGTTTGCTCTTTTGCTTTCTTCCCTTGCAGGTAATGTTGCCGGCCCGGCAGAAGCTGCGGAGCTCGAGGCAGCAGCCAGAGGGAATGAGGAATGAAGCTGCATTGGTACAGTAGCTGGTAAGTTGTTACCTAGGGGGCTTGCAGGGTTCAAATGTGGTGTTGCCCTAGGATGGATCTACTAACCTTGTCTTTCTTCTTCTTCACAGGGTCCGAGTTTGTGGATGCAGAGCACAGTGCTGTGGCGTCGGGATCAAGATCACTGAATGTCAGGAGATGAATCTGCAGATGAAGCGATGAAGCACCTGTTTCCTGGAGGTGAGTATGCAGGAGAATGCCTGGTTTCAAAGGTAAGTAAAATGGTCCAAGTAGCGATGAGCGTCACGTTGCACGCGAGTGCACAGTAATGTCAAGCACCAGCCTTAAGGATGAAGCAGCTTATATAGCTGAGCTTCTGAAGCCACGCCCACCAGGTTCAACCTGCCCGCCACACCTTGCAACACCCGATGAGTCAGCACATGAAGACCAGGCCTAGGGAGCCACACCCAATGATTCAGCACATGAGGATGTTCTCTGGAATAAAGGCTTTCAGCTCCTGGAAATCTCTTGTAAAATAAAAGCACTCCTGCACTGAAATAAAGTAAAAGCACTCCTGCACTGAAATAAAGTGTTCCTGCTCAAATCTCTATATGAGCCTGACGCCAAAGGCACCAGGACTCAGTCCAGCCAGGGCACCTGTGTTTATGGGTCTCAAAGGGACATAAGTGAGTTAAGTGACACATTGCCCCATCACTAGATGGTGTGTTTTTTGTGTTCTGGGGCCTGTGGCTATGACAGCAATCTCCCTAAAGGCCCCTTGGCCCCTCTAAAGGATGGTTTACCCCCTGGCCCTGGTTTAGTGGGGTTATTGTGGTGGAACTGCCTGATTAATCATGGAGCGTGGACATGATCACTGGGTTCCCAGGTCCGATCTTGTACTCCATTACCTTTCCAATCTATAAGGTAGTATAACTTGGACCTGACCATCTTAGAGTCTAGGATCGTTTTAAGTTCACATTCTGTTTCTCCTTCAACTATTTCGGGATCCGGTGGAGTATAAATCTGCATACCTTGTCTCAATGGTCTCAATGGTTTTAGGAGGGAGACATGAAACACTGGGTGGATCTGCATGTAGGCCGGTAATTCTAATTTCATGGCTGCAGGGTTGATCACAGCCTTGATAGTGTAAGGTCCCAGATATCTGGGTCGGAATGCCCGTGGTCCTTTAAGGGGGATGTTTTTGGATCCTAACCAAACCTTGTCTCCGACTTGGAAGTTGGGAGCTTCCCTTCGGTGTCAATCTGCAAACTGCTTCTGTTTCTCTTTGGCTCTGGCAAGATGCTCTGCTGCTTCCTTAAGAACCTGGGTGATAGTTTTGTGTAATGTCGTTACAGTGGGCATTTTTAATGATTCGAGTGGTTTGAAAACGGATGTCCGTGGATGTCGACCGTACAAGTGTGACAGCACACAACACAGTGCACAATGTGTGGGTGGCCTTCAGGCTACAGTATCCCGATAAGCCAGATATGGGTTCAATTATGACACGTAAAATGAAGGAAGATGAAAACCCTATTGCTTACATTCAGAATATCCAAGAGAAATGGCAACTTGAAACTTGGGAGCTGTGGGGAAAAAGGTGGCATTATTTTACCACATATTTTGTCAGGGGTTACCTGAGCCAGTATAGAGGCAGATGAAGAAACAAGTGGGGATTGACGCGAAACCATGGCCTGAGATACAGTTGATGGTAGGGCATCACTGTCGGCCGTTGCAAGAGTGAAATAGGAAGAAAGGTGAGTCTAGGAAAATAGAGGAAGCCAGGTTAGTCAAGAAAAAATTGTCAAAATATGCCATAGAAGAGGCGGTTTTGACAAGCGGAGAAGGACTGGGATTGCAGGAAGCAATGGGTGCATCTCAGGCAAATGATCAGCATCTGACTGAACTAAGGTGGGTATTGGTTTGTGCCATGAGGCAGAGGTACGTGCTATAGAGGAAGAGGGTGATTCCAAAATAATCAAGGTATGTTTCAGAATGAACAGAATGAGAACCTGAGCACCGAGGGAGGATTTTACCAAGGGGGACTAAGCACATGAGAACCCCTAATATGTTGTACTTGTGGGATGGCAGGACACATTGCACACGTATGTGGGTACCAAGGGAATGTACAGAATGTTAAATTTCCAAGAGAGGGGGACAGTTTATCCTCCACCATATAGCACACAAACAAGATCAGACAGTGTATCAAACACAAGCGCTGTGAGTACAACAGGTACAGCAACCAGAGTGTGTGCAAATGGATCCAGCGCAAGGGCAGTCACAGCAAGCCCCCATGCAGACACAGCAATATGCAAACACAGGACAACCAGAATAGGAGGTACCACTGTAGTAAGAGGGAATTCTGGCACAGGAACGGGAATATGCTGTTAGGGTAACTTTCTGGAGGTCGGCAGGGCCACACCCGGAGTGTGATGACCTCCAGCTATGGGAAGGCCCCAATTCCTTCCGAGTCCCAAAGAAGTAGGAGGCCCACAAAAGAGCAATAGGTTACTGATGTTTATTGCACAAAACCGACAGGGACAGTTTCATGGAGCATAGGTTCCAAAAAGCTTCTCGATGCAAGTGCGCTCACAGGCCCCTGAGTGACCTAGCAATTGGCGTCATCTGCGAATGCTTATTGGCTCCCCGAGTGGTAGGGTCAGTATAAGACAGTATGTTGGAAAGGGTTATTGGTGGAGAAGGGATCAGGTGGTACGCTTGGGTTGTCTCTAAAAATTGCCACTTCAAAATGGTTACATGAAGAGAGTCAGTGATTGGTCTGTTGTGATGCCGTCAGTGGTTAGCCCCCCGTGTCCTGATTCATCCATCCGTGAGCCCCCAAGCCTGGGACGATTGTTGTTCCCAGCTTGCGGTATCCCTGGTGTTGGCAACAATAAGTGACTATTTGTCAGTGGAGGACAATGGACAAGTCCTCTTACTCGCCATTAGAGCGCTCCTTTCCCATTGCTGCTGGGGTCTGGGTTGTTACTCTTTTGTTGCAATCTGGGTCCCAGAAGTGGACCGGTGCTTATTTAGTCGTTGAAGCTTGGCATCGTATCAGGCCCGCCTGTTCACGCGTTGAGAGACCGTGTTTGAGGTAGAATTACGGGGATTTGATTTGTGTTTCTGCTTCTGGTAGCTGCAGCAGTGGCAGGTGTAGCCTTGGCTGAGCGGGCACGGAATGTGGATTGCAATGTTGTGACCTTGGCTGTGGTGGCTCCAGTTAGGGGCTGTTTTGTGTGCTCAGCATCTGTTTGGCTTTGTGCGAGCTTATCCGGGCCTACCGACTCTGGTTTTGAGGCCTACTTTGGCTTTGTTATATGTAGCGGTGTAAGGTCCATAAGGCAAGGGGTGCGGGAGTGCGGTACGGTTCTCTGTGCATTGGTCCATATGGTCTTGTCTTCAGGGTTAGTTGCATTAAGCGCCTGCAAGCATGCACACAAACTCTTCTGGCGTCTTGCGTTTCTGCGATTTGGTAGCTGACCTATATGAAAAATAATAACGATGCATGTCTATGAGTGTGCATGGTCCTCTAAGTCGTAGCACTGGGCCTGTTCTTCGTGTGGTTTTGATGTGAGTCTGATCCAGGTGCACGGCGGCACGTGTGTTTCGGTCCGTTGTGGCTATGTCATCATGTTATCTCTAACAAGGGCTGGTCCATGCGATCAGTTTCAACTCCATTGTGGTTCCCTCCCCATGTTCCGGGTGGGAAGCAGCCAGGATTTGCAGGTGGAGCAGGGTCACAGTGAATGTGGACATCCGGGGCAGTGGACAGATGTGCAAACTCTCCCCGCCGTGGGTGCTTGGGTCGTTATGTCATCGGCCATATTGTACATTGGTCGGGGGAAGGGACTGTCCCTTTTTCCCTCTTCAGTCCCCCCTCTGGTCGACTTGTCGACCACAAAATTATCCACTCTTTTGTCTCCTCGCACTAGCCACACCTTTGTAATACCTGCCAGGTGTTCATACCGGTCCAGGTGATCTTCAAATGACCAGTACATATACACACATCCACTACCGGGTTTACAATAAACCCATTTCCCAACATAGCTCTTCGGATTTCGTTGATTTTCAACCTTAATTGATGTGGGGGTAGAGGTCTGCTTCCACTATCTCTTAGCGTTGTCGTTTGCATTCCTTGATGATGACGTCTGTGTGTATTTCATCCTCTGCTGTGCATACCGATAATTTCTTCTGCTGTGTGTTTTGACCTTGCCATCCATAACTTTATCCCCATTAGAGATTCCATTCCTAGTATCATGCATCCTGCCAATACCTTGTGACCGTCAGACAGCCATGATGGAATCCATGACCAGATGAAGGAGAACCAGCTACCATCCTTTTTTTGTCCCCTTTGCTTCTTCTTCCATCTTTGCGTGCATCCTGGCCAATTTCAATACCGCTTCTGAAAGAGTGCCATTATCTTCGTCATTTGCAGAAATGAATGCGCAGCAGGAACTTCCAATTTTTGCGCAAACTCCTCCTTCCATCGCTGTTAGAAGGTCCAGCACATATCGGTTGTGCAAGGCCACCATTCTTATTGCCCTTAGTCCTTCTTTTATTGCTTTGAATCCATTCACTGTGGAGTTTATTGTCATCATCAGCTCCCATTTTGTAATTTGCAACCATTTTGCATTTGCATGCGCTTGCACTCCGGGATGTATTACTGAGGAAAAGAAAATGGCTGATCTATTGAACAATCTGTGGGCCGGTGGAATGTCGCTGAGGGCTGTTTCCCCATAGGTAGTTTCCTGTCAGTGGTTCTCCAGTGGTTCTCCTTGCCTCTTCACCCTAGTCAGCTTTCTTCCGGTGGGGGTGACACCCCTTGGTGTGCTGGCCATTTGTTCTATTGATCTTTTCTTTCTCCTGTTTCCTTCATCCATTTTGGGGAAGTTTTCCAGTTTAATGTGTTTATGCGGTACAACTAGGGAGGAAAGTGTACGTGTACTAGGGTACATACTCCGCCCCATGATTGTGGTAGGCTATGGTATGCTTTTGCTCCACAGGCCCAGTAATGGCCCATAAGTACTGCTGTTCCAGCTCCCCCCTCAGGTTGCTTTACTGTTCGTTTGCATCTTTAATTCGTTCCTAAAGCAGTTTCTCCGTCATGCTGGTAACAAAGTGTAGGAGATTCTATTGGGATAATCGTTAACAGCTCCTCCTCCTTGTCTAACCATGTGAGCAATCCGGCACTATTCTCCCATTCCTTATAGCATCTGTCAATTTCCTCCAGTACCTTCATTATTGGAACTTTTGTCAATGTTAGTGTCTTGCTTCCCACTACTCTGTCCACCCATCCGTTCTTCGTGTATACCTTGCCATTTACTAGTAACAGTGGTCTCTCCCAGCATCCAGGCTCACCGCCTACCTCACTTGTGCTCCATTTACATGGCAGATAGTCCAGTGCCACCTCTTTTTCTGGTCCTTCTGTCATGTACCGTAGTCCTTCTGTGTGTTGCCAATAATTATCGAACATAGGTAATGTCTTAATGAAGTTATGTTCGTATGGGTATGTTGACCTTGATTTCCACCTCAGTGTTGCCTTTTTCCCTTGGAATCGTCCTCGTGTCTGAAACAGTGCTAGACAGAGAAGGCACTCCCCTGTGGGTGCCGCGACTTCAGTTGCCACGAATGTTCTGGAGGCGCTCATGGCGTACGGAATCAACGAGCAGACATAACCTTTGTCCTTAGTTGTGTCCTTACCAATTTTGAACATATGTTTATACCACATGTTGTTAGAGACGTGTGCTGATTCTGTAAGATACGTATCAACCCTATGTACATCAAGGGAAATGCTACATTTACCTCTCCTTATGTTTTGTCCCGTGCGACTCATACCACCTGACACAGTGCTTCGTGCGGCTGAGGTAGGGGAAATGTTAGTATTGACCTTGCGGTTGCATGCAAAGCATAGTAGGCCTGACAGACAGCGACAGTTATTAGTCCAGAGGTCAAAAATATCTCTAGCATTTTTATTACAGTTGTTACGACCACTGGCATATTGACCTTACCTTATGCTGCCGTCCTGCATCTATTTTAGTTCAGTTGATATAGGTGCCCACCTGAAATTGTCTACATTTTGTGTCATTAACCGTTAATATTTGTTACTTAAGCCCTGCGTACCAAATAGTTGTTCAATGCTCATGCGCAAAACTCCTCCCACATCCACCTGACCGCCCTGTCTCTCAAAGCAGATAAGGCTGCGTGGAGGTGTGGATATTAGCGCAATATTAACTGTGTAAATGCATTGTAGTATACGCGTGGCCGTCTGGGCATGAAGTCATTTGGCCTTTTAATTCTGTATACAAATTGGTGTGATAATGCTTCTGGGTGGTCTACGGGAGGTAACATTTAAGCCTTTGCAGTGACGGAAGTTTTTTTTTTATCAGTTATTTGCATACAATAATTACAATGTGCGACACCTGCATGTGCGAGACAAAAAGCGAAGAGAACGTGCACGTGGTTACACAGTGTTGTGTGTGTTGGCGATATCTCTGTTGGTGTTTCTTCTGTATCAATTGTTTGTTTTGATCCTCTTTATTTACTATCTACTGTCTTGTACTGATATCACTATTATGTTTAACATTTGTATCAATGGGCTGGGCTGTGGGGACATTTGTGTCTGTGATCTCGTCACCATGGGGTGTGCTGTGGACTGTGGTTTGGTTTTGTCCTTTGGTGTATCTGAAGCCTGTGATGTGTCTTGTCCGTCATCCGTTGTTGTTGTTTCCGAAGCGTTGGCCCTGTCACTGTAGTGGTGGGGCGTGGTCTGTGCTTTGTAGGGCTTGATGTTGTAGATACGTTTTCAAGCATCCTTATCGGCCAATTTGACCGTTCTAGGTGCCATTTTCTCAACAGTGTGTGGCCCCGTAAATCTAGGGGCATTCCACTTTCTACGGAAGTTCCTGATGAGAACTGTCTCCTTCTTTCACTGCCTACTGTCCAGTTTGTTGCTCGTTGTCGGTTGTTTCCTGTGGATTGTTCTCTGACGGGCCCTGGTCCGTTGGATCTGTTGAGAGATAAAGGAGGGACTAGTAACCGAAGAAGTGACATAATCATACATTTCTTGACCAAAAATATTATCTGTCTTTCACAGTCATACATCGCCTTTGTGAGTGGGGTCAGTGGAAGGTGCATTTGGAGTCCAGTCACCACCTCGTGGGGTGTGAGGTGGTGGTCCAAACCCGGCTTGTTTCTTAAATCAAATAGACTGAGGAGAAGACAATAAAGCCAACTCTTTTTGGTTGTCTGCTGCGTCTTTGCAATTGCTTCTTTTAAGAGGCTGTTGAGGCGTTCACAGACGCCATTGGCTTGTGAGTGGTAAGCACAGGCAAATTTATGTTTGATCCCAAGTAGGGCAGAGACGTGCTGGAATCATTTGTTCACAAAGTGTGAGCCGTTATCTGATCACAATACCTCGCAGACACCCCACCTTGGGAACACCTCTCTTACCAGAAATGTTGCTGCCCGAAGTGCGTCTACATGGGAGCACGGGCCGGCCTCAATCCATCTTGAAAAGGGGCACACTACCAAAATCATGTATCGGTAGCCTTGGCATATGTTGATCATGTCAATGTAGTCAATGTGCAGGTGTAGGAAGGGCCCTACAGGCCGTGGTATTGTACCTTTGATCACTTGTAATGTGTGACCAGCCGTAAATTGCTGGCAGGTAAGGCAATTGCTGATGAAGTTTGCAAGGTTTGCATTTAGTTCGGGACAGAATCATGACTCTTTTATCCGCGCTGTAATTACTTCCTTTCCTGTATGGTTGGGATGGTGTAGTTGGGCCAGTGCTATTTTTAGTAGGGGAACGGGCATTACCACGTTGCCTGTGTTATTTTGTCTCCATAGTGAATCTTTTGGGGACATGATGCATCCTCTTTTTACCCACAGCTCCTTCTCTGTCATTGGGGCTGCTTCCTGTAGTTCCATAATCTGTGTTTCTAGAATGTGTGTGTAACCCTCTTTCATTAACAAATGTCTTGCCCCCCTTTTCTTTTTCTTTTTCTTTGAGGTACCACATCTCACCAAAATATGTGGCATATTTTGCATGTGCGTCTGCTGTTTCATTACCCCTAGGTCCTCGCCATTCGTGTGTGCCTGACATTTCACCAGTGCTAACTCCTGTGGGTATGTTATTACTTCTATCAGTTCACCCAGGAAGAGAGCATGTTGTACTGGACAACCGGCTGCTCTCCTGAATCCCCTTCTGAGCCATTGTGTTATTCCTGAGTGTTCTGTAGACGTGACATAGGCACTGTCAGAATATATGGTTACTCTTTTGTTGTCACTTTCTTCTAAGGCCAAAATGAGAGCTACCAATTATGCTGCTTGCACTGAATATTGTTGGGGTAATTTGACACATTTTACTGATACATATGTCCAATCTTCCCTTAACCGCACGATAGCTGCACCTGTCCTTCTTATGCCATCACTTTGATCAATTGTTGAGGACTCATCAATGTACAAAACCTCACCTCCCTCTAGGGCAATCTCCTCTACCTTGCGGGTGTATGAGTACTACTCAATGGCATGGGTGTAGTCATGTGCGTATTCTCCTTCTGCTACTTCTTCTGATATGAACTGTGCTGGGTTAACATTGGTACATCTCACTATTTTCAACTCAGATCTTGACAAAATAATCTCATATCCCATTGCTCTCTGGGTAGTGAGTGTACTTTTTGGCTTATGTAAAATTGCAAAAAGGGCGGGTTCAACAAACAATGTGGTGGAGCAACCCATAGTAATGGAGGATGATTTGTCTACTGCAAATACTGCAGCAGCCAGGTGTTGTTCGCACGGGAAGTGCCCCATCATTACTGGGTCCAGGTGGCCGCTGTAAAATGCTAGGGGTTTGTGTCCCATACTTTTTTTGTGTTAGTACTGCTTTTATTACTGCACCATCGCAATGTGAGAATATGTAGAACTTTTGTTCATAGTTGGGAGTACCCAGATCTGGTGCCGTTGAAATGGCCTCCTTCAGTTCATTAAATGCATCAGTCATTTTTCTTGTCCATCCCAACTTTCTCGCCCCTTTTTGTGCATCCCTGAGAGCTTCCAGTAGGGGCCCTATGTATGTACTGTAGTCAATCACCCATGCTCTGCAATAAATGCACAGGCCAAGGAACTGCTGCAATCCCCTTATTGTTTGTGGCTGAGGTGTGTCCTTTTTACGTGTGCCCTTTGTGGTGCAATGTTCCTCCCTTTCTGTGATATAACCTGTCCAATGTATAGGACCTGTTCCTGAAAGTACTGCAGTATTTCTTTGTCAACCTTGTCCCCTTTTTCAGCCAGTACTGTGAGCATTTTCACAGAGTCATTCCTTTTCAGTGGTGCTGCAGTTGAGAACATCATCTACATACTGCAGTACCGTGCTTTCAAGTTCAACATTCCCCAGGTCCATCTGTATAACCCTGTTAAAGATGAATGTTGACTCGCAGTATCCCTGGGGTAGCCTGGTGTGTTTCCATTTTGTATTGCGGTATGTGAAGTTTCTTGTGAATCTTGGTGCAGGGGTATTGAGAAGAATTCATTCTTGAGATCGATCACAGTGAATCGTGATGCCTCTGATGGTACTCCACACAATATTGTGGCGGGGTTAGCTGCTATAGGCTCTGCCTCTACAATGTTGTTAAATTGTCTCAAATCTTGTATGAAACGCCATGACCCTCCCTTGGCCTTGTGCACAGGGTAAACCGCAGTGTTGCATGGTGATTCTGATGGTACCAATACACCCATTTCCACTAGGGCACGTATTGTTTCATGAATCCCTTCATCAGCTTCTTTTGACAATGGGTATTGTATTACTCTGGGCAGTATTTCTCCCTTCTTCAGTTGTATTTTTACTGCTCCAATTCTTTTTATGCATCCCACATCACATCATAGGGACTAGTGGTCCATAGTTAGGAGAGTACCGTAGCCAAATCTTCCTCGCAAAAATCAGGTTGCGCGGGAAGGGGTGCTTCTAGTGCCATTGCCATTTTCTGTGCTACCTCCTTGTATGTCACTTTCAGCCACACATAGACATAAATCTGGAACACCATTTCTCCATCACTTCTTTCATCTGAGAATAGTTCCTCATCTGACACCTGTGTTAGTCTACACCCTTCTGCCAGTGCTATTACCGCTCTCCAGCCTTTCCTTCCCTATCTTCGGCGTGAACTGCAATCCAGTCTCTCCTTGCTACAATATGTTTGATTTCTTCTGATATTATTGCCCCTTCTCCCTCAGCTGTGGGCGTTTCTGGCCTGAAAAGGTAGGCTGGGGGTCTCCTCCACACCTTACCCTCAATCCCCGGTAGCCATTCTATTGCCATGTCAGTCCCATATTAGAAGATCTCAGCGTCCATTGGTTCTGGCCTTGTCACAGTAAACCTGGCGTATGTGTCTTGCCGTGAGCATGAGTACACCTGGTGTTGAGCATATTATGCCTTTGTCAGTGAATGAGATGGTCATGTTCAATCTACTCATGATGTCACACCCTAGTATATTCACTGGTGATTGTTTTGAGTATAACAAGGGCAAAGATAAGTCGTGATTTCCAACACATAAAGAGATATTATCAGTAAAAGGAACCACCCCTTGAGCCCCAGAAAATCCTTGAGTGTGCATGGCATTGCCTGACAATTTGAACTTCCCTTCCCGAATACAGGATCTGTTGGCCCCTGTGTCAACTAGGAAGGAAAATGCACTGTCACCTATCGCCACCTTTATGCGTGGTTCCTCCGCAGGGTTAGGTGTTACCGACAGGATGGGACACAACAAGTAAGTCTGTGGGCTGTCCTTTTGGGGGTACAATGAGTGTCCTTTGCCTATGTGGGGGTTATGTCCCAGTATTGTTACTCCCCCATCCGTGTCATTGGGACTGTTGTGTCCATAGGTTTCTGTGAGTTGTCTTGTACTTGTGTTAGTTGTTGTACAGTGTGGACATGTTGTTGTTGTGCCGAAGTCATTTGTTGTTGTGCTTATTGTTGAGCGTGTTGGTGTTGTATATGCTGTGTATTGGGCATCACGTTTGATTGTTGTTGTAGCTGTTGTTGTGTTATGGCCCCTTGCTGTTCCATAAGTACCTGACCTACTTGTAGTTCTTCCAGTGGGTGGTAGTTCCTTGGTCCCCCTTGTTAGCCCTGTTGTCCTTGCTCACCCCATCCTGGTTGTGCCAACCTTGCCCTACATGTGCGTGATATGTGTCCTATTAACCCACATGTCTAGCACGTGGGCGGCTCCCAAGCTTGCATGGGTAACCCCCTGTACTGTCCAAATAACCCTGTTGCCCATACTGGGAGTACCCTTAGACTCCACCCCCTGACTGGTGTGCCGATGGCCCAAAGCCCGTTCCCCTGTTAATTCCTCCTCTACCTCTGTAGTTGTTCATGTAACCGTTGCCCATTTGTGAGTACCCTCGCCCCATGGGTTGTGCGTATTGTTGTTGTGCTGTGTATGGGGGTGGGGGTGGCAATTGTTGTGTTATTATGGGTACTTGCTGTTATTGTATTGTTGTGTGTAATGTGAGAGCTGGTGCCGGTGGGGTAGGCCTCGTTATGAGTGCCCCCTCTAGGGCATATTTTGACAGCTTCTTTTGAACCAATTTTGCCTTGTCTGCCTTTCTACCTTACTCCTTCTGTTTTATCTTTTCTTTTGCTTCCCTCCCCACCAATTTTTTCAATTGCCTCTGCACGGGTTCTCAGAGTCCCTGTACCAATATGTGGTCAAATATAGCTATGTTTTGTCCAACAGCTCTCATGTTTCCAAGCGCCACTTCTCCTGAATTTCTTGGATGTAATTAAAGGGGTCCTCATCCTCATCTATCTTGCGTGAGGTAATTTCCCCTATGTCTGATGTGTCAGGGTACTGTACCCTTAAGGCCTGCCATAACACAGGTCTGCAGTTTGCAAATGGCGACCCATCCTGTGATGTGTCGCTGATGGTCACCCTCGGAAATCCCGCCCTCTTCCAAATATCATCTGCAGCGTCACTCAAAATTGATATTAAGAGCCCTTTGACGTCACCAAACGCTAGCCTGTGCGCCACAGTTAATTTTCCATTTCATATATCCACTTCCCTGCCCCACCACTTCGGAAGGGTAATCTACACTTAATGCTTTCTTTGCATGTTTCCATGGTACATATTGTGGTCTTGTCCCACCCCTCTCCAATAGCGGCATCTGTGTGTATGGTGTTATGTCTTCTGGTGTGTGTCTATGCTGAGTAGTATGTATGTCTTGAGTCTCTTCCTCCATGTCGGATGAATCGTCAACAAACTCAATATAATTACATGTATGCCGTGCGTTCCCCGTGGTCATATGGTTTCTGCGTTGGCATGTCTGGGCTTTGTTGTGTGCTATTTGGAAGACACTAACCTCCTCCACAAAATGGGTCTTTTTAGGTCCTTTATTTCTTTCACTCACCCTCTGTCCTTAGGTTGCAGACTTTCGGGGGCAGCAGATTTTGGTTCCGGTTCCTGGGTTTCCAGGGGCTTTTCACAAGTGGGGAAGGAAGCTTCCTATAAGGTTTTACGCCCCCCTTCCCGCCGTGCTTCATCCCTTTGAACTTGTGGGTTTCCGGATTCTCTCCCCGTCATTGCTCTGGAGTACCAGACCCTTGGTTTGTGGAGTTCTGGGCCGCCATGTTCATCTGAGGGTACTGTTGAGCTCTCAACATGCGACCCAGATCCTGTGACAAGTTCTGGACCTGGCGCTCCAGTTGTGACACCCACTCTGGCTGGTACGGGGGTCTCTGTTCCATCCTAGGTGAACCACGGGAAGGGTAACTGTCCCTTCTACTATAATACCCTTGGTTGGGATAGTTCTGGTAACCCTCCACCCTTGGCCTCCCCTCTCCCGGATTGGGCTGTCTGGGCTCAGGAAAGTGAGGAAAGAAAGGAGGGTTGTTTTGGGGGTTGAGGTTTGGCGGGTACTGTGGAAAGAAGCTCAACCCGGCATTTGGGGGATTACTGCCCTCCTGGGGAAAGTTAGGAGGTAAGTTTCCTGGGTTGGTAGCTACCTGTTTGGATCCTCCTCCTTGGGCTGGGGATATCCACACATACCCCAGGATGGGTCTGTTGCACTTGTAACGAGGGCTAATATAATCAGGGGAGTTAGGGGTCCGATTTGTGGGGTTACCTCCCTGACTACCTTTTTGGGATTGGCCCGATGTCCTTCTGGTTCTTTGGTTAGTAGATGGATTTTGTACAGGAATATTTTTACACCACCCCATCTCCAGATCTAAAATGGGGGCAACCTTCACCTCTGTCACCTTAGCAGCAGCAGGGGTGTTGGCCGGTTTGGGGTTTTTATTTATATTTTTATTCTCTACTGGTTTCTGCACTAATTACGGGTCGCTTGTTCAATGACCCAGTCCAGTGATCTCTTCTTGTGAAAGTCCCTCCCCATGGGTCATGATGTATTTAGGGAGTGCATGAAAGAAGGTATTAATGAACTCCATACTGTCTGTGCGCACCCTCCTGGTGATCTGAGCAAAGGCACATTTTAGTTCATGCACAAATTTGTGTGGGGCCTGGTCTTCCCCACACTGCAGATTGTAGGTTGCCTTGCGGGCCTCATGGGGGTTCCTATGTACATAAAAATGTTTTAAGATGGCTGCCCTGTAGGTGGACCATCTTGAGTGATTTTGATCCTCCAGCCCTGCAAAGAAGCTGGAGTACTCAGGGGAAAATGTCCACTTGACATATTGCATGCAACTCTGGCTATCTTTCAGGTGTAAAGCATCCATCATTTACTTGTATAACTCAAGGTACTCCCAGACTGAATACTGGACATTTTTGTGATAGGGAGTTATGACGCTCCTAATGGCCTTGATCTTTTTCAAGGTGTCTTTTACTGGACCCCTATTAATTTTGTTGGCCTTTTTAGCCTTAGTCACCCGAGTCCACTCATCCTCTGACTCAGAGGCACTGCTAAAGGAGGTGGCTATCTGATCCTCTAGGCTCTCCCTGATTCTGTAAGCTTGAGAATGGCTTGCAGAATGTGGAGGCCTAGTTTCTTGATGCCTGTTGTGCTCCCAGGATTGGCTGAGTACCCCCCACCACTGCCCTAGCTGGGAAGAGGTCTTTAAAATATTCTTTGTCGGCCTGTTTTCCTGGAGTTCCCCACCAAATTTGACAGACTAATCCTTTGTTAGGCGGTATTTTTCAGGATCCAATTCCCTGATTCTCCCCTCACAGACAGGAGTGTTCCTGATCAGAGAGGCTAGTCCTGACATTTGGGAATCTGTGCAGAGATGCCCGCCCATCCATTTCTGGGAGGCACTGATCTGTCAGTCCCATGTTTCCCATTCTGCTGAAGTCTACCATCCTTGTAGCTCTTGGTTCATATGAGCCAGTGGACATGAAGGCGGCAGAGTTCATGGTACTGAAGGGGATAGAGTCCCTGATGTTATGTTAAGGGGTTTCTTTGTCCCTTCCTACCTCTTCTCTCTCAGCCCCTATTCCCTGATGACATGCCTACATCTGACTCTTTTGCTCCTCTATTAAGGCCCTACTGGTCTCAATGATTTGCTCTTGCATGGCTATCTGTTTGTGGAGGGTTTTCTTGTAACTTTGATTCCTTAGGTGGTACAGGTTTCATCAATGTCTTCAAAGCAATAGCCTAAAATTAGGTTAACATCTACCAATTTTTATATTTATCCTCCTTTAGGTTGAACAGTTAAAGAGTTTTAAACTTAATCACAAATAAGGATTTAAACATCAAAGTTCTCCTTTGTACTTCCCCTTCACAGGCAGTAGCTGTCACATTCCTTTGATCAGGGTGGGGTGTAGAGGGAAGCATTCTCCCCCTCCCCAGCAGAGGTCAATGCTCAGCCTGTCCTTTGTTCTTGGCTCAGCAAAAAGACAAATGTCTAATGAAGTCTATTGTGCTCCATATGCGAGAACCTCCAGCAGCCATTAGCTTTCCTGTAGCAAGGGAGTGTCAAACTGAACTGTCAAACTTTCCCAGGCTGGTCCCTGTCCAATCAGAATTAAGCAGTTACTTAACTCCAATACTGGGTTGCTTTAAAATTCACAATACAGTCTTTTCTTTAACACATGGGTTTGACATCTTATTTCCTTATGCAGCTGTCAGGCAGTGAGGCCCAGTTTCTTCTGACTGCATTGGATGATCTGTGGTTTCAGCACACTTTAATGTCAATAGTTCACTTGGAAAATGCCGGAATTCAGCACTAAAACAGCACTTTGAAGGTTGCAATTGATTAGGAAAGCTGTATTTTAAAGGCATTTTCGGATTTGAGCCCACTTCTATGGCATTGCTTCATGTGACAAGTAACAGCACCCACTGGCATTCACCTGCAGGGAGTTCTGTTTTGACATAAACTTTGCCTCTGTGTGGCAGGGTGATTCAACCTTTTTGTGATTTATGAACCATGCACAGTTTTGCAGATTTGGTGCGCACAGGGTTTAGCACATCAATTTTTGGCTGTTTCTTTCCGCAATTGGCAAAGGGATGTAATAGGGTGCATTGGCGTGGGTTGAAATATCCCACAGTGGCAAACAAATTGTTTATGAGTGAAGTGATGAATAGTGCCTAATGGTCTGCACAGTCTTTGATTAGCGTGGCAGGACAGATGTCTTCTTGACAGTGTGATGATTTAAGGCCTTTTATAATTTTAGTGGTCTCCTCTAACAGGAACAGTTTATGTGGGTTTTTTACTGCCGATGTTTGAGCAGGACTAGTGAGTTTCAGTTTTTTTTTGGTTGATTTTGAGTTGGAGGCGTAAGATTTTGTCTATTAGGGCTGTTTGAATATTTTCGCACCAGGCTTGATCCTTGATGCAGAGGTCTGGGGTCTGTGCGGGTAATTCTAATTTACTTAGAACTGCGAAAAGCTCTTTGGAGCCTGATTTGGCATTCTCTATATTCAGGTTGTAAGCGTTACTCTTTGCTCGATAGGCGGCTTCTCTATATTCAGAGGCTAGTGTGGTGAATTGCTGTTTATTGGTGGTTGAAAGGTTGTTTTTCCAATTGCTTTCTAAATTTCCTTTTTTGTTTCAAAGGTCTTTGAGCTCAGGGGTGAACCAATAGTTGATGTGAGATTTAGGTTTAGCTTTGCAGTTGCCCATTGGAGCCACTATGTCAATTTCTGCCTTCATGCTTTGGTTATAGGTGGCTACCAAGGAGGAAGGGTCAGCAGTGTTCTCAATTTGAGTGGTGTGCGGTATGAGCAGAGGTAGTATATTGTCTGATATGATGTTAATCTGATTGCGAGATTGGGTTGCAGGTGCAATAGGTGTGGTGTGGAGCAGGCTTGTGTTTTAGTGTTAATTGAGAATAGTATGGTGTTGTGGTCTGAACAGGGGCATGGATTGTTCCTGGATATATGTGTAGTACAGTTATGGTCAGCGAGACAGTCTAGTGTGCAACCTTTCGCATGTGTTGGTCCTGTGGAGCGCAAAGTGAAGTCTTGAGTATCAATGGTTTTGGCTAAGGGTGAGGCTTGGGTGTCAGTGCTGTCACTCAGTCCTAGGTTGAAGTCTTGAAGGATGAGGACTTTAGATAGTGGTTTCCGTGGCTAGTAAAGAGGTTATGTCCTTGTCATAGGAGGAGATGGGGCCTAGCAGCCTGTAGATGGGGTGTAATGTTAAAGATGCAGTGGCGTATGTAGAGATTTTCGTGGACAAAAGTTCTCCTGAAGTGGAGCATTAGGAATTTCTCAAATGTTCAGGTTGGTTTTGAATATATAGGCAATGCCGCCTCCTTTCGCAGTGGATCTATCCTTTCTAATGATAGAGTAGCCGTCTGGTAAGGCACGGACCAGAGAAGGTCCTGCTGCAGGATGCAGCCAGGTTTCTGTCATGGCAATAAAGTCTGGTCCATTAGTGGTGATGAAGTCCGCTATGTCCAGGGCATGCAATGGGATAGATTTAGCATTAATAAGGGCTCCCTTGAGGGTGGTGGATGTGTTATCGACTTTGTCCCTGATGATTTTCGTACAAGTTGGGGTTAGGGTCAGTTTTGTCATAGGCCTTGTTAATTGATTTGTCTTAGTCTGATTGGACTGGGCACTAGCGGTTTCATCAGCCTGATGCTCCCTAGGAGTGTGAGTATCGAATTGTCTAACAGCAGGGTAGGAGGCATGACTCTGAATCTTAGAGAGGTGAAGTGGGAGAATGGAAAAACAGGCTCCCGCCCTTCCCCTCTCGCGCTTGGCCTAGAGGATCATGGCCCAGACACCCGCCACGAGAGGAGTTTGCCTATCTACCGGACGACCAAATACCCTGGTACAGGAACATACGGATGTGCCCATCTACCTGCCCAACAGCCCGCCCTGTCCATGCCGACACCTGCGGCACGGACCAACTCGACTAAACCTACACGTCGTTAGAGATGCCATGACGACTTAGCCAACGGTCAGCACACCTGTGCAAATATACACACCGGACACTCCCGCACCAATCTACACAAAGAATATACTCAGTGCTATGACGTAGGCGACAGACATACTCACGGACGTACATCTTTATTATTTTCCACATAGGCTTTCAAAATGCAGAAACGCAAGACGCATCATGAACTTATATAAAAAAGGCTTGCTCACGCTTCTTCTAAAGAGCTATGTACCATAATGAAGAATATAACGGGGACACGATACTGAGGACAAAGCAATATGATACCGTAACCTAAAGCGCTCTGCATCAAACGGTCCCACCTATGCTCCAGGCCCAAGTAGGCCGCAGGCAAAAGCTTCCATGAACATTGAGTGAGCAAGAACTGGGTTGCTGACCCTGCAAAATGAGCCCGGCGAAAGCACACCGCCAAGGGCACGATGTTGCAATCTCACACGCTGCAAGCCAACGCCAAGGTCGCACCTGCAAGATAAACCAGGCACACAGTAGGAAAAACAATATTAATTGTGTTGAATTTTGCCTCAAACACGGTCCCACCTCACGTGACAAAGTCAAACCTGACAAGATGCCAAGCCCAGGAGGAAGGAGAAGCCTGAATCCCACGTTTCGAGACACAGGCAGATACAATTAAAAGACTCATTTGGACATCTGCAGCAGTGGGAGTATTCGACCTCCCAACATATGAATAAATCCTCACATTGTTTACACCTACCCATATTAAAACATTGTTGCAAATGACAGGTGCACCGCGAGCTGGGAACAGCGATAGTCCCAGACTGGGAGGCTCGCGAGCGGACCAATTAGAACTTGGGGTTCTTATCACTGACGCCATTCACATTGACCAATCCTCAGAGGTCTTCATATAACAATTTTCATGTATCAAATTGAAGGGACAGCCCAGGTATACCACCTGACTAACTCTCAGCCAATAACACCGTACTCTATATGTGCGCTATACTAACCCTACCACTCGAGTAACCAATCCAGAGTGGAGATAGGTTTTTGCTAAAACTTTCCAAGTGACGCAAGTAGCGCGTCATACTAAGGTAAAAAGGGCCTGCGAGCCTCACGATTGTGTGTGTGTCAGGACGGACGCGTACGCTCCTTGACCCATCCCTGCCGTTTTGTCTAATAAACAGCAGAGTTACCTTGCTTCTTGGGTGTGTCTCATACTCTATCTCTTTTGGGATATACGGGAGGAGTTGGGGCCTCCCTGCCCGGAGGTCTGCGGACGGTCCGGCCGACCCCGGCAGAATTTCCCCCTCGACAAGTTGGAGGCACTGCTGAGATCTGTTTAAGATCCGCTTTTTTATTTTTACTTTTTTCCAGGTAATCGCGTTGCGAGGAGGCCCGGCGGCGCGGCCCCCTCTGCCGTTGCCCCCTTCTGAGGACTACAGGACCATCGCGGATCTGCGAGAAGACCGGACAGCGCAATCCGGATATTGGCCCTCGGGAGCCGGTTGAGAAGTATCCCGCCCGCGGTTGGCGAGTGTCCAGACGTGGTCCAGACGAGGGGAGGTGGCGAGCCGCTTGGAGGGGTGCACGCAGTCGAGCGGCCCCGCATCAAGAGAACTTGGTGAGCATGCCACGCACAACAAGCAATGTGAAATTTTGAGGGAGGGGGGAGGAATTAAATACGGGAGGTGGGAGGTGTTGCACAGGTGCGCGGCGAAGGTTTGACAATTTAGTGTTGGCAATGGAATGAATGGTAGCCGAACGAGTGTGAGAGCAGTCGGCTACATTACGCGAAGGGGGGAGGGCGGAGCACGAAAACATCACGTGCGGCCGCTCGTAGACACTGATTGGCCTAGGTCGCGACTACGTGTAAGGGTGTGTGTGTGTGTGTGGTTTCCTACGATTTGGCATTCATTGATCAATGAGTAGATGAGGATCCCTATTGTTCAAGCAAGAAACTCGATAGGTAGATGACGTTTCCCTGTAGGCGGTAGCTAGTTAGTTGCCTAATACGGAAGATAATTGGCTGGTTAAGCCCTCCTGTCGAGGGGCGTATCACACGCGAGGCGACGCAGCGTGCGCAGTCCGATTATATTATTGATTACCTTGTTCCAGGAGTGACAGGAAGACAGCTGTGAGGTTAACGGGGGTAGATTGCAAGTGTATTTTGAACTTAAAGAATATATGAAGAACTTACCAGTAGCTCGAAGAGATCGGTGACGTCACCAGTAGGGCTTCCATAGGATATCCCGAGCACAAGGCATCTTTCTTTCTGAGAGTGGTGGGGAAGAGAACTGTGGTAAGGGAGTGGAAACGGAGATAAACGGTAATGAGTTGATCGGGGAAAGGTGAAACGGGGGACGTGGCTGCGCACGGAGAACGCCGGCCACGGCAAGTGTAGAAGAAGGAGGAGGAGCAAGTGAAAATAGGACGACTGTATAAGAACGCCATAAGGGGTACGAAGCCGCAGGGGGCTACGTGCGCCTCGGCCGCAGGGGGCCGTAAGGGCATTGTGTAAAGGAAGAAAGACAGAAGAAAATATACAAATGTAAATACTATATTTTTATAATTTCCCTTAGCGGACTATCGCAAGTCCCCAAACTTACGGGGCCAGGTAACGATACAAGGCTGCATATTGTAAACTGCTAGTGAGATAACCGCTACCAAATAGGGGAAGGGTAACAAGTGGAGCGCTACTATGTCATACGGGACAGGATCGGGAGGGTGGGGGAACACCCTCACTACCCCACTACAACACGTATGTACAACACTGTCACCCCATAGGGAGAAACTGATTAAGTATAGCATAGAATGGACCCAGGGGACGGACAACAAAATGATAACACCGTGGCCGCCTAATGGTAGCTTCGATCCATATGCCCAACATTCACTACTAAACCATCTGCATAATACATACAAAGGGAAGAAGTTGGCAAACCACGTGGAGGTGTTTAACTTATGGAGTATGTTCCAAGGGTCCCGACCAGGACCAAATGGAATGTTCACTGTGGGGGAAATACCGGAAGAAAAAGAGATTAAGGAGGAAGGAGAGGATGGGAAAAAGGGGAGTGAAGACCCAAAGAACACAGGGAACGGACAAGAGGGAGGAGAAAAGAATAATACATCAAATGAAATAAAAAAGGAACCGAGCAACGATATACCCCTGGCCAAGGGAGTGAAAACAGAGGGAGGGGGGTTGTACCCTTTAAGGGAGTTGGGAGAAATAGAAAGAGGTCAGTTAAGGGCGGCTGAGGGGTACTCGAACCCGGCATACAGCCCTCCACCATATGTGGCTCATAGGAAGATGCCAGCAGGGGAAGGGAGGACTGGAGAAGAACAAACTGTGGAAATAGGAAATGATGAGTGGGTAGCTGCACAGATACTATTAAAATTACGAGGTTCATTAACAGGGGAAGAGAAGGAGGTAGTAAGGAAAACAGACGAGGATAATACCAGGGAGAGTGGAATGAGAGGGGAAGAGCTGTTACGGCAAAAGGAAGAGATTTTGGAGGAACGACTAGCAGAATTAAGGGATGAGCAGAATGAATTGATCAAACAGCTCGAGAGGGAGGAAAGAGAGAGAGCGAGGAAAAGGAAAGAAGGTAAGAACGAATTGGAAAAAATAAGGGAACGAACTGAGGAGCAAAGGAGAGAAGCTGAAAGAGTAAAAGCAGCAGCAGAAAGGGTATCAAGAGCAGTGCTGCGAGAAAAGAAAAGGGAAGAAGAAGAGAAAGAAAAAGAAATGGCAATGTGGAAGAGGAGATTACTATCAGAAACGACTAAGAAATACGAAGAAGGGAGGGTGATAGAGAGCATATTGGAAAGGGAAAGGGTGAAATGGGAAAGGAAGAAAGAGGATGAAAGAATATTGGAACAGATGAGTAGTGAAGTAATGGAGGAATTAAAGAGGAAAAGGGAGGAAAATGGTAGGGAGATGGAGGAGAGAAATGAAGGAGAAAGAGAAGATAGGAGAAGGGAGAGTGAAGTATGGGGGGATGTATATAGAGACACAGAAGTAGCAACAACATCAGCACAAAGGGGAGCGGTTGATAAAGGAGAAAAAGGAGAACTGGACCTAATAGACTTACAAACAGTAACAATAAAGGGGAAAAAGACCGAGTGGGGGGTGCCGTTTATGACTGACTTTTGTAGTGAGGAAGAAGAAGGAGTGGAGAAGGAAGGAAGAAACAGTGAAAGGGAAAGCCTAGATAAACTATACATCACCCGGACCAACACAGACTCACCATGGATCCGTAGGAGAAAGGATGAGCTGGAGAGAAGTGAGGAGGATGAGCAAGGAATAGCGGAAAGACAGACACATGAGGCCCCACCGTCCCCATCACGCCCTCTCCCATCGCACCCTACATGCTCAACCACCTCACGCTCGTTACGCACAATAAAACTTGCACCCTTCACAGACGAACTAACACCCTATGCATGTCGGCTTAGGGACCCCCCTAGACGCAGGCAGGAAAGGCGAATACGCATGCCCACATTAAATACAGGAAATGGAAGAAGGGGAAAAGATGGAGAAGAAAGGGTTACGAGCAGGGGAAATACGGATGAAAATGACGATGTAGAAGAAAGGGAAGAAGAAGAAGGGTGTGAGGACTCGATTTTCTAGAACACAAAGGGTAAAACGAGACATAACTTAATGCCACTTCTGGAGAGGGGAGGGGTTAGGCCACAGTATGTCCCTTGGAAGCATACAGAAAAAGAAAATATAAAATGCAGGCTCCCATCATTAAGTGGAGGTGCGGGTAAGTGGATATATGAAATGGAAAAACACACCGCAGGACAGAAACTGGCAGTAGGAGATGTGAAGGGCCTTCTAATATCGATATTAGGGGATGCAGCGGATGACATTTGGAAGAGAGTGGGATTCCCTGGGGTAACAATAAATAACACATCGCATGATGGGGCACCATTCGCAAACTGCAGACATGCACTATGGCAGGCACTGAGGGTACAGTACCCAGACACATCAGACATAGGAGCAATTACCTCCCGCAAGATGCGTGAGAACGAAGATCCTGTTGATTATATCCAGGAAATCCAAGAGAAGTGGCGCATGGAAACTAGAGAACAATGGGACAAAACACCCGCAATATTTTATCATATACTAGTGCAAGGGCTCCCGGAAGGAGTTCAGAAACAACTGAAGAAAGTAGTGGGAATGGAAGCAAAAGCATGGCCAGAAATATAGTGCATCATTGCAGGACATGGCAAGGAAAAATGAAACAAAAGGAAGAGGACAGGAAAACGGAAGAGGCTAAACTAGTACAGAAAAAGCTTACTAAATACACAATGGAAGGAGCACTAATAACTACGCCTACAACAATGACCCAAAGCCCCACACAAGTAGTGGCTGCACAAGATCCCTCCCAAATACCACCTTCACAGATTATAACACAATAGGTGCCGCCACTACAACCATACACGACCAACATGGGAGGAGGATACCCAATGCCAGGAGCTGGGTATTATAATTACAACAGGGGGAGAGGAGGAATTATGAGAGGGAGAGGATACGGATATAATACTCAATAGCAGGTAGGAGGACTTAGAAGTTCCTATCCCACAGGGCAACCATTATACCAGGACAACACAGGGAGCTTTCCATGGCAGAGTAGGGAACCACCGGTGTGTTGGAGTTGTGGACTATTAGGGCACATGTCACGCACGTGTAGAGTAAGACCCGGAACACCATCATGGAGTGAACAGGGACAACCAAGGCCCACACAGGAACAGCAGGGCATACAGCAACAGCAGACGTTGCAACAGGGAAATGAACAGCAACAACTAATAACACAACAACAGCCACAGACACATTCACTGACACAACAACAGGTAGCGATAACACAACAACCCCAAGTACAACAAACACAACTGGGTAGGGTGACGGTGCTGGGACACAACCCTTACACAGGAAATGGTCAATCGCTGTACCCTCAATAGGACAGCCCACAGACGGCCTTGGTGTGTCCCATCCTGTCAGTAACACCTAATAGTGCGGAGGAACCACGCATAGAGGTAACGATAGGTGACAAAAAGTTATCATTCCTTGTTGACACCGGGGCGACCCGGTCTTGCATAAGGGAGGGTAAATTTAAGATGTCAGGCGAAGCCATGAACACCTAAGGATTCTCTGGGGCTAAAGGGTTGGTTCCTTTTACTGATAACATTCCCTTATCTATAGGAGATTATGACCTGTCAGTCCCACTTCTATATTATAGTGCCTCACCAGTAAATATACTGGGGAGAGACATAATGAACAGGTTGAATATGACAATCTCATTTACTGAGGACGGCATAATTTGCTCCACTCCAGGGATTAACCTGCTCACGGCACAGATTATGCAAGCATACTGCGGACAAACAGCGATTAGGGCGGAGCCAGTAGATGTCGAGCTCTTCCAGTACGGGACAGACATGCCATTTGCATGGATTCCAGGGATAGAGGGAAAATGTGGAGGAGGCCAGCAGCCTATCTGTTCAGACCAGAAACACCAATCAATGAACCAGAAGGAAAGGTGGTTCCAGTGGACATTGAGAGCATTATAGCAACAGCTGATTACATTGCTGTGCATGCCCAAGACAGAGAAGGAAGGGCATGGAGGGCAGTGATAGCACTAGCGGAAGGATGTAGACTCACCCAGGTGTCAGATGAGGAGCTGTTCTCAGATGAAAAGGAGGAAGGTGAAATGGTGTTTATGATGAGTGTGGAAATATGGCTAAGAGTGGCGTACAAACAAGTAGCACAGAAAATTGCAATGGCGCTTGAGGCACCCGCATGCACCCCAGTCCCCTTCTTTAAGGAGGATATGACAAATGTACCCACATCACTGTGGACTACTAGCCCCTATGACGTGGGGTGCATAAAAAGTATAGGGGGAGTAAGGATAAAATTGAAAAAAGATGCAATACTCCGCAGAGTGAAACAGTACCCACTATTCAAAGAGGCAGATGAGGGCATATATGAAACCATAACGCCCTTATAAATAATGGCATATTGGTCCCCTCAGAATCACCATGTAACACGGCTGTATACCCAGTGCGCAAGGCTAAAGGGGGTTCTTGGCGCTTCATACAGGATCTTAGGCCCTTGAACAACATAGTAGAAGCAGAGTATCCCATAGCAGCAAACCCGGCCACAATATTGTGTGGCATTCCAGCAGAAGCATCACGATTTACAGTGATCGACCTTAAAAATGCATTCTTTTCAATACCATTGCACCCAGACTCACAAGATCTGACAAGCTTCACTTACAGAAACACAAAGTGGAAACACACTAGATTGCCACAAGGGTATTGCGAATCACCCTCAATTTTCAACAGAGTAATACAGATGGATTTGGGTAACATTGAAGTGGAAAGCACAGTGTTGCAGTATGTCGATGATATAATAATTTGCAGTACAAACGAAAGAACATGCAGAGAGGACTCCTTAAAGATGTTGACAATATTGGCTGAGAAAGGTTACAAGGTAGACATGGAAAAGTTACAGTACTGTCAAGAACAGGAACTTTACATTGGTCAGCTCATATCCCAACATGGAAGAAAGATTGCACCACAAAGAGCACAGGCCATTTCAAACACACCAGTGCCACAAACAGTGAGGGAACTGCAGCAGTTCCTGGGTCTATGCAACTACTGTAGAGCATGGGTATTTGATTACAGTTCATACATAGGGCCCCTGCTTGAGGCGTTAAAGGAAGCTAATAAAGGGGAGAAAAAGCTGAGGTGGACAATGGAAATGAAAGAGGCTTTTAATGAGTTGAAAGGTGCGATATCAACTGCTCCGGTACTGGCATCCCCAGACTATGAGCGACAATTTTTTATATTTTCACATTGCGACTCAGCAGTAATGAAAGCAGTGTTGGCCAAAAAAACAAGCATGGGCTACAAGCCAGTAGCATTCTACAGCGGCCACTTAGATCCTGTGATGCTAGGTCATTTCCCTTGCGAACAAGGTCTCGCCACAGCTGCTTTTGCGGTAGAGAAAGCATCAGCAATAACCATGGGGTGCCCAACTACACTGTTTGTGGAACATGCACTATTTGCCATATTGAATAAACCTAAGTCCACCCTAACCACGCAAAGGGCATCAGGTTATGAGATCATCTTATCCAGAGCTGAACTATCAATTGTTAGATGTAGCACGGTCAACCCTGCAAGGTTCCTAGCAGAAGTAATTGAGGAGGGAGATTATGCCCACGACTGTACGCAAATAACTGACATGTACTCATGTACTAGAAAGGTTGAAGAAAACGCGCTAGAGGGAGGTGAGCTCTTGTTCATTGATGGGTCATCAACTATCGACCAAAGGGATGGTGTAAGGAGGCCTGGGGCAGCAGTGGTAAAAATGATGGAAGTACCGGTGTGTGTGGCCATGAAATGTGTACAATTACCACAGCATTACTCCGCTCAAGCAGCGGAATTAGTTGCACTGATCTTGGCGTTGAAGGAAAGCTTTGACAAACGAGTGACCATATACTCCGACAGCGCGTATGTTACATCCACTGTCCACTCAGGGCTGTCGAAATGGAGAAGAAGAAGGTTTAGGAGAGCTGATGGCACTCCAGTGCAACATGCCCTCCTATTGGCTGAACTAATTGAAGTAATAAATGACCCCCAAGAATTAGCTTTAGTAAAATGCACCACACACACCAATGGTGAAGACCATATCTCAAAAGGGAATGCAGCAGCAGACGCACATGCGAAGTATGTGTCATGATCTCTGCTTCCAAAAGGTCAGGGTTTTCCCAACTCCCTTGGAAGCAGATCCATAACCCAGGTTCCGAGTGCCAACCAGTCCCAATTGGGACCTTTTGGACCCAGTCCTGGCGCCAGTGGCACCAGGCTCATAAATATGCCCAGTCCCAGCGCTGGAAGCGCCGGGCTCATAATGCTTGGGTGGACTTACCTGCAGCAGACCATGCTGCTTACTTGCCTGCCAGTTGAGCCTCTGATCCTCTTCTGTTTGGAACTACTTTTCCTGTTGGGTGGGGCAGGAGCCACTCCCTAGATTCAGAACACTGGAACTCTTCTGGAAAGCAGGAACTCTTTTCTTACCTAGGCGTGGCTGTGGAAGGAGACAACTAAGCACTACAGGAGGCTATTTAAACCACACCCGATGGATGAATCTTGCTTTGCGTTATTCTGCATCCTCTGCAGCAGAACGCTCATCGTGTCTTCTGCATCTGATCCTGGGCCTAAGGAAAAAGGCTTACCATCCTGAATCCAGTCTTCAGCAACACCTATAAAGACAAGAAAGAACAGGTTAGCATTACGGTCTTCAGTGACAGCTCTTCACTTACCTGGTCCATCGGCTGTCACCAACGCCTCGCGCTGCATTCCGGCATCTGAAAGACAAAGGCTTACCTACTCTTCGTGCGCTCCGGAGGTCTTCACACTGCATTCCGGCATCTGAAAGACAAAAGCTTACCAACTCTTCGCACGCTCCGGAGGCCTTCGGCGCTGCATCCCGCATCTGAAAGACAAAACAAGGTGCGTTTAAAGACATTGGGGAACTTTAATACTCACGTGCCATTACTCCTTTCCACATCTAACCCAGTGGGTATTCCGGCACCCTGCAGCCGCTCCGAACTTGTACCTGCAAAATAAAAAGACAGTTAGAGCGCATCGTGAAGCAGGCAACAAGCGCTTACTTACGTGCTTCCAGGCGCTTCTATTCATCACACGGGCTCCATCTTCAACTCACTTCAGCCCGTCATCCGCCATCGCCGGAACCCTGCAAAACAAGAAACATCATTACTAAAGACTTTAAAGACATTAGAATTACTCGAAACTTACCGTTCGTGCAGTAAACGACGGACAGCAGTCCTCTGAAGTCAAGAGGCCTGCTCCCCTTATCCAGTGAAGAAACTGGTTACAGCACCCTGCCCCGAGGCAGGTGGAGAGCACGGCGTTCACTTACCTAAGACATCTTACCCTTCGAGTCAGACATACAGTGCACAGAGGTCCAGCCCAAAGAGCCAGCCGTGTGTTACACATCACCTTTGAAGATACGGTATACGCCCAGTCAAGACCGGCGCCTCTACGGGAATCAGGTGAGCGTTACAGTATGCTGCATACTTTGGTGAGATATGGAACCCCCCAGAGTCACAGAGAGGGAGAGGGAGGGGAATGGCTAAGGAGATGTTGAGAAGAGAAGGGTACACCCATCTCCCAGTCACACAGATTATGGAGCTACAAGCGGCTGCACCAATGGCCGAAAAAGAAATATGGGTAAAAAGAGGATGCACAATGTCACCAACCGACGCACTATGGCGCCAGGGTGACACTGGAAAGGTTGTAATACCATTGGCACTTTTGAACACCGCCCTGAGCCAACTACATTACCCAGCCCACACAGGCACGAATTAGGGAAGACTGGTTCTGCCCCGAGTTAAATTCTCATGTGTCAAATTTTATCAGCAACTGTCTCACATGCCAACAGTTTACGGCCGGCCACACTCTGAAGGTGATAAGAGGTACTATACCCCGGCCAGAGGGACCGTTCCGACATCTCCATATTGACTACGTTGATATGATCAACGTATGTCAAGGAAATAGGTATATGATTGTATACAAAAAAAAAAGGAGCTGGCGAAACAGATAAGACAGCTCAAGAAAAATAGACAACCAGGAAACATCATTCAGATTGCCAAATTAAAACAAACCTACAACAACTGGAAAAAATCTCAAAAGGCAATATTACTACAAACAGATGCAGAAACAAGGATGAAAACATATCGGACGAATAATACCAAAGAACTTTGGAATCTTCTGAACGAAAATCATCAAAAACAACAAAAGCTAACAGCCAACGTACCAAAGGAGACATGGGTCAATCATTTTGCAACTATGTATGCAGCTCTTCCTCACTCACCTGAACAAGAGGAAAGTAAAATCAACACAAAATGGTCAGTACCCATTTCATACGAAGATCTTCTATTCATGATCAATCGACTGAACACCTCAAGAGCGCCGGGCCCTGATGGACTTTCGAATGCCATGCTCAAACAAGATCCCTCGGCATGGGCAAACTTTCTGCATAAGATAATTGATATTATAAACTTACACATCCAAATTCCTACTACTTGGAAAACGGCAACACTAGTCCCCATACACAAACAAGGCCCGCGTGACAACCCACAAAATTTCCGCCCCATTGCCTTACTCGACCCTTTAGGGAAACTCTTTGCATCAGTCCTACTAAAACAACTCACTGCCTGGGTCAACTCGACAGGTAGATTCTCAACACGGCAAACTGGATTTACTCCCAATCTTGGAACGAACATCAATCTCCTTCTTCTCCATCTCATTAAACACGAAGCGATTAACACCAGGACCATGATATACGCCGTGTTCATCGACTTAAAGATGGCTTTTGATACAATATCTCGGCAAAAATTATGGGCGAAGCTTAAGGCATGGAACTGTCCTCCGAACATTCTTGAGCCCATCAAACTACTATACTCAGACACTTCAATTAAAGTCAGGCTCACAAAACAAGGAATGACCACTGAAGCAATACCAACATTTAACGGGCTAAAACAAGGATGTCCTTTAGCAGCGACTCTTTTCAACCTCTACACATCAGATATTGAACAACATCTGAAAAATAATAGAGCAAACCCCCCAAAAATCAATTCAACCCCTGTATCCATAATGGCTTATGCAGACGACATCGTCTTAATGGACAAAACCCCATATGGACTGCAACTCTCACTCACAGCTCTGAGCAACTACATGACCCATAATGACCTAACAATCAATATCACTAAAACAAAATCCATGCAATTGACGAAATTTCAAAATAAAGTTAAACAACAACCCACCTTCAATATCAATGGAAACAAGTTGGAAAACGTGACAACATTCAAGTATCTTGGTATCACGATTAACCAATCAAATACAGAAGCAGAATGGTTGTACAAAATTGAACAGAAGGCGCAAACATTAGCACGCCAAGGCTGCATCCTACACAGAAAATTCGGAAAGTTTTCATTTAAACCGATAATTGCGTACTACATTCCAATAATAACTTATGGCACTGAAACAATGCTGAACGCACAAGAAGTAAATTGGACGAAATTTGAGTCTATATTTTGGCGTAAGATTCTATCACTACCAAAATCGTACCCCATGCCGCGAATAAGGTACGAACTTGCAACTCAATCTATCGGCTCCATAGTACGATGGAAACGTCTGGACATCTATCGTAAACTCCTGTCGGACGACAAGACACCAGCAATCAACATCCTCAAAACTAAAACGGCGACCTTAAATACCACAGTTCTATCAAAATGGAAAAGATCTATCACTAAGGAAATGGAACAAGAAGAAATATCTCAAGAACTTTTAACGAAGCGCCCCCAACATGCCAAAGTCAAACTCCTACAAAATGACTGGATCAAAACCATCGAACAGAAAAACTCCTATAAGCGGACATTATACTGTAACAAGGACAACAGAAAACTAAATGAACCACAACCATACCTGCGATTATTCCCCGATCCAGTGATTAGATCAACATTTCTGAGAATCAGATTGAAAATCCTGCCGACAAACTACTATTTAGCCACAACAAACCAGATCCCCAAAGCAAGAAACTACTGTCGGTTTTGCGAAATTCAAACCATACCGGAGACCATATTCCACCTAGTCATGGAGTGTCCGGCGCTGGCAGCTCAACGCAGGCAATTTGGTTCCCATTTCGACCTGGCTTCACAAGAATTGGACGAAGATGAAAGATGGAATACTATCCTCAGCGGAACAAATAACAAATACATATTTACAGTTGTCCGCTTTCTGTCTAACATTCTGGATCTCAAGCAAAGAAAATTGTAAAGCCCTTCTTACATCTTCTTTGATATCGTATACGATTCACAATGATGCAAAAGTTTATCACTAAACTAAGACATCAAAAAAAAAAAAAAAAAAAAAAAATAGGTATATGATTGTAGTAGTATGCCCATTCTCGAGGTGGATTGAAGCAGGGCCCTGTTCACACCCAGATGCATTTAGAGCAGCTAAATTCCTAGTGAGGGAGGTCTTCCCCAGGTGGGGAGTGTGCGAGGTGTTAAGGTCAGACAATGGCCCACATTTCGCAAACGAAATGTTCCAGCACATCACATCCTTGCTGAACATCAAGCATAAATTTGCATGTGCATTCCACCCACAGGCCAACGGTGTATGTGAACGCCTGAATGGCCTATTAAAGGAGGCAATTGCAAAGATACAGCAAACAACAAAGAAGAGTTGGTTATATTGCCTTCCATTAGCCCTATTTGAGCTAAGGAATAGACCAGGGTCCGACCACAACCTCACCCCTCACGAGGTGGTTACCGGACGTCAAATGCGCCTTCCCCTAATTCCAACATCAAGAGCATTTACTGACCACGAGAGCACTGCGAGTGTTCTAGGTGACGAAATGTACCAATATATGTCTTCTTTGATTACTAGTGTCTCAACAGCTCGAGCGCACGCGGGGCGGGTCTAACAGCAACCAACAAGAAGACGTGGATAAAGAATTGGAAAAGGAAAGACTGTGCAAAGTTGCTAAAGGTGACCACGTACTACTTCGCAATTTCAACAGAAAGTGGAACAGTCCACGATTCACTGGCCCCCATCTGGTAGAAGAGGTATCAACGAGAGCAGTAAAGTTACAGGACAAACGTGCTTGGAACCATCTACACGACGTAAAGATCTACAAACTCCAGACCCGCCCCAGCGCCACCGACAGGGCCACAGGAAGAACAACAACAGCGTCACCAACGGAGGAAGAGACTTCTCCCACAACTAACAGCCTAAGTGTCCCCATACCCTGCCGCCCCCCAGATTCCCCAGAGACAACTATTAGAAAAGAAAGGGGTGATCCCCATACCGCCAACCCCATGGTTACACGATCAAAGGGTAAAGAGACTTCGGCCAGCCTGAGCCCCAAACCCTCTGCCCATTGACCCCTACCCACTGTAGTCATAACTGAACTGAAGGACATTGTTTTTGCACATATACACATGTAAACACCTGAATGTTCTCTTTCTTTTCTCTCGCATATGCAGGTAAAGCGTATTATTGTACTGTTAAGAAAGTAGATAACTAACTAATTCACTGCCCAGGAGTAGATGGTACCCTCAGACGATAATTACCTGGAAGAATTGTCACACCAATTTGTATATTAAATAAAACGGCCAACGTACCTGAAAGGAAGGAGGGTACGTGTCTACTACACAGCATTCCTCTTGGCCATAGAACATTCAATGCCCCACCTCCAACCATACTTGCCTGCCCTAAGAGATAGATCGCTTAGATTGGCGTGGGAACAGCTCTTCGCCTGGGCACTGAATGACTACTTGATAGGGAGAGCTTAATAACAATAACTAACCTTAATAACTAGCATATTAAGAATTTTCAGGCGGGCAACTGTAACGTCGCAAAAATAAGCTGCCGGACTGCAGCAAGGTAAGAGCAAAATGCCGGTGAAATTAGCATTTGTAATAAAATTGATAGGGATTTTAATGATCACTGGGTTCTTGGCTGCCTCTGTAGGGCAGTACAGCTATGCTATTGATATTATTGCTGTACCCAAACCTAACATACCCCCACCCCCAGCTGCAACAGGTGTTACGTCAGGTGGTACTAGTAAAACCCCACACCAGGAAAATAGAGTTAAACGCAGCACATACTCAGATAATAAAGGCATTGACAACTATGTACAAGATTCAGCACACGTCTCTAACAACATGTGGTACCAACACATGACCAAAATCGGTAAGCAGACAACAGAAGACAGCTGCTACGTTTGCTCATTAATACCATACGCCATGAGCGCTTCTCGAACATTCGTTGCCACAGAAATAGATGAAAAGACAGCACGATGCATAATATACTTGGCACGGTTCCAAACGAAAGGAAGATTTCAAGGGACAGTGGTGCAACTGGTGTGGAAAACACGAGACACATATCCATATGAAAACAACTTCCTCAAGACTTATTTGAGTTACCACAAGAGCAGTTTACATACTGAAGCATTCAGATACATAACAAGTGGTCCTGAAAAAGGGGAAACAAAGAAAGTAACACTGCAGTATTTACCATGTGATTGGTACGCTACTGAAGTTCCTGGTAAAACAGGATGTTGGGAGAGGCCACTGGTGACGATAACGGGGAAGGTGTACATGGACAACAAATGGGAGATAGGAGTGGTTGGCAGCAACATGGTAACAAAAGAAACTATTTCAACTATCGATGCACACAACCACAGATGTTGGACGACTTGGATCAAGTACGTACCCATGCTCATGTGGATAGAGAAGGATGAAGACCCAATAACAATATTGCCGTTAACTGTGCCTAAGGTATGCTACCAACATAAAGGAGAGGTGGATGTAGGATACAACACCAACTGTGAAAGCGTGATGGAGTTACCTGAGGGGGGAGCAGGAACAGCAGTGGTAATGGACCATTACTGGGCCTGTGGAGAAAAGGCGTATCATACACTGCCCCCTTCGTGGAATGGTGTATGCACTATAGTACACGTTAATGTACCATCACTAGTGGTACCCCAGAAGCATGTGAACATGGCGAATTTCCCCAAGATGGATGAAGGAAACAAAAGGAAGAAGAGATCTGCACAGCCTCGAAATGGATCAGAGAACAGACGCAACGGCAACGACACTGTCCTCAACAGAAGGAAAAGACAAGGAGAACCTCTGACAGGAAATTACCTGTGGGGAAGGTCGGAAACAGCACTGACCTCAATACCGCCGGAACACAGACTATTCAGCAGAGCAGCTATGTTCTTCTCCTCAATAATACATCCTGGACTGCAGGCTTACGCAAATGCAAAATGGCTCCAGATAACTAGGTGGGAACTAATGATGACAATCAACTCTACAGTAAATGGATTCAATGCAATAAAAGAGGAATTGCGAGCAGTAAGAATGGTTGCACTACAGAACAGATATGTACTGGACCTCCTCACAGCAATGGAAGGAGGAGTTTGCGCAAAGATAGGACAATCATGCTGCACATTCATTCCTGCTAACGATGCTGACAATGGTACCCTCACGGAAGCTGTGTCACAATTGGCCCAGATGCACTCAAAAATGATGGATGAAAGTAAAGGTGTGAAAAAGGATGAGAGCTGGTTTTCAATATTATGGTCATGGATGCCATTCTGGCTGTCAGATGGACTGAAGATTATAGTTGGATGCACTATTTTGGCTGGAGCTGCACTTATCATAATAAGATTTTGGAAGGCCCGGAAGGCACGCACCACAGACGAGATGATCGAAATGGTTGGTATACACCTCTTGATGCCAACAGATGACGGCCAACACACAGGTACAATAATAAAAGAGAGGGAGAAGTTGCGCAACCAGATCATCACCAACCACCTGGACCCACCATCTGTGAAGCTCGAAAACCCAAGAAACCCAAGGAGCTACATAGGGAAATGGGTATACTGCACTCCTGGAGGAACCTGTGAATATATGTATTGGTCATTCGAAGACCATGTTAACCACTATGGACATTTGGGAGGAATAACTAAAATATGGAGAGTAAGAGGAGATAAAGAAAAGGATATGTTTGTTGTCGACAAGTCGACCAGAGGGGGGACTGAAGTGGGAGAATGGAAAAACAGGCTCCCGCCCTTCCCCTCTCGCGCTTGGCCTAGAGGATCACGGCCCAGACACCCGCCACGAGAGGAGTTTGCCTATCTACCGGACGACCAAATACCCTGGTACAGGAACATACGGATGTGCCCATCTACCTGCCCAACAGCCCGCCCTGTCCATGCCGACACCTGCGGCACGGACCAACTCGACTAAACCTACACGCCGTTAGAGATGCCATGACGACTTAGCCAATGGTCAGCACACCTGTGCAAATATACACACCGGACACTCCCGCACCAATCTACACAAAGAATATACTCAGTGCTATGACGTAGGCGACAGACATACTCACGGACGTACATCTTTATTATTTTCCACATAGGCTTTCAAAATGCAGAAACGCAAGACGCATCATGAACTTATATAAAAAAGGCTTGCTCACGCTTCTTCTAAAGAGCCATGTACCATAATGAAGAATATAACGGGACACGATACTGAGGACAAAGCAATATGATACCGTAACCTAAAGCGCTCTGCATCAAACGGTCCAACCTATGCACCAGGCCCAAGTAGGCCGCAGGCAAAAGCTTCCATGAACATTGAGTGAGCAAGAACTGGGTTGCTGACCATGCAAAATGAGCCCGGCGAAAGCACACCGCCAAGGGCACGATGTTGCAATCTCACACGCTGCAAGCCAACGCCAAGGTCGCACCTGCAAGATAAACCAGGCACACAGTAGGAAAAACAATATTAATTGTGTTGAATTTTGCCTCAAACACGGTCCCACCTCATGTGACAAAGTCAAACCTGACAAGATGCCAAGCCCAGGAGGAAGGAGACGCCTGAATCCCACGTTTCGAGACACAGGCAGATACAATTAAAAGACTCATTTGGACATCTGCAGCAGTGGGAGTATTCGACCTCCCAACATATGAATAAATCCTCACATTGTTTACACCTACCCATATTAAAACATTGTTGCAAATGACAGGTGCACCGCGAGCTGGGAACAGCGATAGTCCCAGACTGGGAGGCTCGCGAGCGGACCAATTAGAACTTGGGGTTCTTATCACTGACGCCATTCACATTGACCAATCCTCAGAGGTCTTCATGTAACAATTTTCATGTATCAAATTGAAGGGACAGCCCAGGTATACCACCTGACTAACTCTCAGCCAATAACACCGTTCTCTATATGTGCGCTATACTAACCCTACCACTCGAGTAACCAATCCAGAGTGGAGATAGGTTTTTGCTAAAACTTTCCAAGTGACGCAAGTAGCGCGTCATACTAAGGTAAAAAGGGCCTGCGAGCCCCACGATTGTGTGTGTGTCAGGACGGACGCGTACGCTCCTTGACCCATCCCTGCCGTTTTGTCTAATAAACAGCAGAGTCACCTTGCTTCTTGCGTGTGTCTCATACTCTATCTCTTTTGGGATATACGGGAGGAGTTGGGGCCTTCCTGCCCGGAGGTCTGCGGGCGGTCCGGCCGACCCCGGCAGAATTTCCCCCCCGACAGAGGACTGTAGTTACTGATCTGTTGTTGTCGTCCTTGCTCTTGGTTGGGCACTCAAGTACATTAAGGCTGAGTCGGTGAAACTTTAGTGGAGGCAGAGGTGAACCGGGACAGCCGACCAAGCCCTTTAAGATGAGGTAGCAATACCTTTGAAATGAATGGGGATGCAGAAGTTACTCAAACATTAATAAGTAAAATGACACAGGAAGCTGGCAAAGTTGACTGTTTTATTATCAATGGTCTAAAACTGGGAGTACAACAGACATCAACAGACGTCTCATAGCAAGTCTCTCTTCGTATTTACCAGAAAACATCATACTTATAGTAAAAACTCATCATTGATGACATTTACCTAAGTCCTTACTAACATCATCCTATGTGACAAACTACAAAGACCTAGTGGCAAATTTAATAGGCTTAAAGGGAACATCTAGGTTTACATTTCATACTAGACTGGAAAAGTGATAGGCTCCTTAACATCAGGTGGGACTACTACGCCCATCCTTTAAACAAGTCACTATGAATGTCACTAAATACATGACGTCCAATAGGTTGCACAAACTATAGGGCTCTCAATCATGTGGCCCCCTACCATTGGATAGCACTCTTACATTTGTCAGTACTTTTCCACCCAGGTTAGAAGCACACAGGCTGGACTTCCAGGTGCTGGTGAGCAGGTCATAACCATAGCTTCCCACCATTTAGCATATCATCTATCATCACCTCTGTGGTCTGCACGGAAAACACAAGGGAGTGGAGGCACACACTACCTCTCTGTGTAGGCGTGGTTCATCATGTTTGTCCAGTTCCATCCATTCACATGACTGAAGACCACAAATTTGAGCTCTGGTGCATTTACTGCTATTTAATGAAACTCTGACGTCTTTCTTGTTTTTGTCCATGCCTACTGAACATGACTTTAATTGTTTCACACGATTGTAACTAATGTCTGCTCATATCAGTCTGAGAAGACCTTGGCTTCTTGGGGCTGGTCCAGTCTCGCCTTTCTGCGATTCACTTCTGTAATTTCGTTGTTTTTTTTCAACTGCAACACACTGGAAAAAGGTCTTCTTTCTCTGGCACAGCTCTGCCATAATATGTTGTGGAAACATCCATTCTTCACTTGATTCCTATATATGTATACGTTGGTGCATGCAGCAATCTATTCACTACTTAGCTAGGCTCAAGAATACTTCATCTGCTTGCGTATCTTTGCATCTGTACATGTGTAAAATGACTTGATATCTTCATTGTTTCTGTAGCATGTGTCTTCACCCCGAGCCCGAGATGTCACTTATCTTTGATACTTTCTTGATGCCTTATAGAATATCTACATTCTCTTGTCCTTGAATCACTTCTCAGTGCGTCAGTATTTCTTTTTATGACATCACCAATCTGCTCTTTCATTAATTGGTCCTGCTTCTTCTGGGATTTTATTCAAATGATCTTCATATTTTCTTGTATGCTGGTATGACTTTCTCAATGGGAACCTTGCCTCTAGAATTATCCTCGGTAATGGTATTTTCACTGGTACTGCACGTGTCTCAACCTCTGGTACCCAACAAATAGGCAATATGGGTGAGTTGGTTGAGGTGGGGGTACTTGGCTCCTTCTCTACAGTCGTCAAGTGGGTCTTGGAGCTTTCAACAAGCAGCATTTGAGGGAGAAATAGTGAAGGCAGAATGGTGTTGGAATTGGGGAGGGTTTTGGTCATGCCTAAAGGACGTCTGTGGCTAGCCGGTGAAGGTATTATAAGGTGTGCGGTAGGCATGTCGCTGCCGTGTAGTATGGTGGTAGACTATTGCTAATGCGCATTGTTGTAGGATGTGATCCTTGAGTCAAAGGCTGCTTGTGGAGTGTGCATCGTTTTTGGGACTGAAGAGCTGCATGCGGTTGAAAGCCACGCAAGATCGAATAACCCAGCAAGGGCTAGATAGATCACTAATAAATGGGGTTAAAGAGGCTAAGTATGGCACCAAATCCTTGACTATGTGGTGCTCGACCTCACTGTTAATGCAACGGTTATTACAAAATCCTTCACTAAATATAGTTCAAAATCATTCTAAATGCAAAGGCAAAATAGTTAAAAATCATTCTAAATGCAAAGGCAAAATAGTGCAGCATTGGAACGTTAGCGTTGTGCGTCACCGAATCATTAGCTGGGTTCCACTAGGAATCAATGATAGTGGATAGGCTAGAAGCGGCATCGAAACATAGCCTAAATGCATTGATAGAGCATTGACATTGAAGGGCTAGGTGCATCACACAATCATTTATTAAGTACAGTTAAGAATCTTTGCCCACCGGGAGGCTAGAAGCAGTGTAGAACCGTAGCCTGCATAGAACAGCAAATGGTTGGCAGGGCAAAGTTTGCAAGCATCACAAAATTACTGAATAAGTGCAAATAGAGATTATTGTCACAGCAAGGCTTAAATACAGGATACAATCGTTGCCTGAATACAGCGATAGAGCATTAGTAAGAGGGGCTGGTGCTGTGCTGTTAATAGATGTATCATTAACTGAATGCAGCTCAGTATCACTGATGATGCAAAGTTAAGCGCGGCATCGAGTTATTGTCTAGGTTCTGCAGTATATCATATATTATAGTTTTGATACAAAGGACATATCTTAAGTGCTGCCCCTGTTCTGCAGTGACTTTGCTGTCGCTGTGGTGGTCGAGTGGGCCTTATAAATGTGAGGAATGTAGAGGGTGTAAGGCAAAAGAGAAGCAAGAACAGACAAAGAAACATAATGCAGGACAAATCATAACAAAGCAATACAATATTGAGGTGTGAGAAATAAGAAAGTGCAAACTAGAACAACATGCGACACATAGCAGGTTGAGCTGAAGCTCTCAAGAGACAGACTGAAAATCATCAAACAAATTCTATTTCTTCTAATAACCCATTCTCAATGTAATTCTAATATTATTGTAAAAATCCCATTGTTGACTCTAGTTCAGCCTTACACATACTCAAAGTGTAATTTCAACAAACACTGCTAACTCAATTGCCATTCTTACATCATGCTCAATACCCAGCAAAGAGAAACTGTAGTTACAACGAAACCTACCTGGCAGAATGCAGCCTTTTGAAGGACCGGTGCCTGGGCAGAGGCTACAAACCTGAAAACATTGAAACAGCAATTACCAAAGCCACCAGAACTCCAAGAAGCAACCTACTCCAACCAAAAAGAAGACTAAGTCCAAGGAGGAACCAATCAGATTTGTCAGACAATACAACCAGGACAGCTACAAATATCAGAAAATACTACAAAAAACATTGGCATATTGTATCCATCAACAACGAGATTCAAAACTGAATTTCCAGTAGGCGACAGCTGTCATATCCAAGAGCACCAACTCTCAAGAATATGCACAGCACATCCTTTATGGCACCTGTACCCCAACCAACGACTATTGGCTTAACAAACAGAGCAAAATGGGATTCCATAAGTTTGGAACTTGCTCAATGTGCCCCCACGCACTCACTACTGATCGAGTCCAATTCAGCACCACCCATAACCATTGTATCAAGCAATTTGTCAATTGTAGAACAAAACATATTGTTTACGCGATTATCTGTGTGTGGAAATGCAAATCGATTGGTAGTACCATTTGAGAACTCAGGACTAGTATACGAGAACATCTGAACTTGCTCAAGTCATCGGACGCCAGATATCCATTGACCATCCACTGGCAAGACATTCATCAGATGGGCAACATAAAGGACAGCAAGTTTGTTGGTCTTGATGTGGTCAAATATGATTCTTTTGCGGAAATCGAGAACTGATGCTGTAACAAGAAGAAACATGACTCATATGTATACCAGAAATGTGGATCTGGGCTTAAACAGTGAACATGAGCTTAATTTAGTTTTGTAAATATCAGTAATCTACTCGTACACAGGATGCTCCCTGTATTTGTATAAACACATTTTTCACCTGCTCGATATTGCCTTAACAGCTATGTATTACCAGCCAGACCCTTCCCATAAAGAGCTGAACAACACTAGGATAATTAGTATTCCATTAGATACCCCATCTGCACATTCTATTCAGCCTCAACAAGGGGGCAGTACTAAACCACCCCCTTCAACACTACCCAGCACAGGCACGCTCTCTTTAAGAACGACTCATATGCAAAACCAGATCAATGGAACTGGCCTTAAACACTGGACATAAACTCAATATAATCCACCATTGCAGCTATTACTGATCAGCCCACAGACAGGTTTTCCCCACACATGTACCAGACACCTCCTGCAGGCCTAATATTGCCAATACACAGCTCAACCCTTCCAACAGAGGGTCAATCACTCTAGGATGACCAGCATCTCATAAATACTAACAATGCATGTTCTCTCCAGCCTCATTAAGGGGCACTGAACACCCATAACCCGCAATCACTGGGCCCTTTCACCACAGGCATGCACTTACTTACAATCTGCTTGCCTACAAATATACCTACTCAATTTTGAACAGTAGCCTAGACACCCTCATCTACCTTGTATCGATTGAGGTTTACACTTCAAACCAAGTTTAACAATTGATAAACCCAAATTATCTATATCTAGCCTTCAGGACTGGAACTTAAAAAATAACAGAATCAATGGAATCGCCTTTTGCATGGCAACTGACTTTGACACACCATTTGAGGCCGTACACCTGACTAGGCTCAGCCAATCACATCTTTGATCACAATCAGCTACTCACTAGCTTGCCCAGCGCAGCCAATTGCTGCACGCATACTACTTTAGATCTGACCGATCACCGGCAACGGCAGACGCAGACAGCAGCAGAATACGGACCTCCCGGCTTAGGGACTCGGTTAAGTCCAATCCTTTTATAAAACTCCTGCGGACAATAAACACTTTTCTCCTCATGCTGCATCCCCAGGACTTGCACTCAGCATTTCAATATGAGTGTCCCACATGGCCTCCACAGCACCCCACGTCTCCCCAGCACTTGCACCTTTAACCGTAGCATCCCCCATGGTCACCACCCAACTGGACGCTGGCACCAAGGCGAACGTGCCAACCTATACAGACCCACCGCTATGGGCCCTCAGTGATCTGATCCACATGCTGCGTCTCAGCCGTTAGTGAATGTGCTTGCTAAGCAACAAATAAATCTGCCTTCATTATACTAAAGGACAACTTATCCGCGTCACGTTTTGTAAAACTCCTGCGGACAATGAACACTTTTTTCCTCACGCCGCATCCCTAGCACTCGCACTTAACATCTCAATAGGAGTGTCCCACATGGCCTTCACCACGCCTCCCCAGCACTTGCACCTAGCTATTTAACTGGAGTATCCCCCATGGTCACCACCCAACTGCACGCTGGCACCAAGGCGAACGTGCCGACCTATACAGACCCACCGCTATGGGCCCTCAGTGATCTGATCCACATGCTGCGTCTCAGCCGTTAGTGAATGTGCTTGCTAAGCAACGAATATATCTGCCTGCATTAAACTAAAAGACTAACTTATCCACGTCATACGGCTAATCCCTTGTTCGGCATCCGGACAGGCTGAACGTAGGATTCTGCACCACTCAACCACCACTCATCTCACCAACAAGGAACCACCACGCAACAAGCCCCCAAACTCACTGCTGGGCTACAAGCACATGGGCTACACTAGAAACAAGTGGCACCATACCTACCACATCATGGTAGCACAGATATAGCCAATTCAAGAATCAACGTTCACCCCCACCCTCAACTCTCTTGCGCATGATGTGCGCAGCCCCCATTGTATATATAACAACTAATACTGTCTAAATTTGCTCCACAGATCACTAATCAGTGTAACTTTATAAGGAAAGTCCCCTGGCATCAAGCCTCACCTAACAGGCCATTTAGAAACACAGACCTTGGTAAGCTTTATCTGGGTCAACACATATGATCCAATTTGCAATAGCTTTACAAACCATAACTCTGACACTCACTCAAATTCGGTGTTCTCTTTTTCTCCCTTCGTGCACCGTCATATCCAACCAATGTGTGGAATTTCACTAACATGATGTAAATATTAACAATGATTTGCAATTGTGAATTTATATGTTGAACTGTTCAAACAAAATGTGTACACATGCCAACCTTGTATCACCTATCTCGCCTCATAAATATGTACATGCCACCTCACTCACCGGTCACCAAACCCTATCACACTGCAAAACGTCACATTCCATGCACAAATGGGGCTGTCTTATGTGTGTCACCAAATCAACCTGACACTGATTACCAATCTGCTAAAACTGTGGTATGACTTATAAATACTACAGCCTTGATAAAGACCCTTGTGGGTTCGAAACACGTGTCTGAACCACGAGCAACAATAAAGACCCATTGACAACAATCTAGAGCAAGAGTGCTCTTTAGTCCTTCATTTATTGTGACACAGTATAACTAATAAATCCGATACTCAGCTTGGATACCGCAAAATTTCGACAATTCCTTGATCCCGTTGAAGAAACTCTCTCTTCCAGTCACCACACCCCCTTCTACTTCTCTCCTCATCCCACACATCTCTTTTAAGAAACTCTCTTCTATTCAACACAACCACTTCTTACTTCGCTCATCTTCATCCCTTAGAAGCAAATAATTGTCTGTAAAGCTTCCAGTAAGTTCTTACTCACTATTAGCACATGTTCTATGTCACTTTGTTAAGTTCAACTACTTTATACTCTCTATAAAGAGACACACATGCAACAAGCACGAGAAATGTTGCTGGTGGAAACAGCAAGATAAGTCATCCTAATGAGGAAAATATTGAAATACCTCATCATTGAAGCATCTGCTATATGTATTTTGGGGATGTTATGCAGGCAAATAGTGATCCCAATGAGGAACGTTCAATGAAAATTGGTATATGTGACTGGCAATCTCTGGAAACATTACATCCTAATGGAGTAATTTAAGGACCCATTCCATTAGTGAACTCTATGGGGATAACTCCTCTCAGGATTGCAAGTAATTGACCCAATGGGGGCACAGTAATTTGAAGCCACAACACCAGAATTGTTGGCTTGGAGCAGGAGAGATGCCCAATTTAGAGAATCTATACAAGTTTTTGAGATATTATGCAAATGTTGGATAACCTTGTAAAAGCAATGGCACCTGCTGTCCAATGGGTTATTGTAGGTTTTCATTTACTGTGGTTTTCATTTACTGTAATTGTATAGAAGTGTTTTTTCTTTCTGTAACTGAATAGAGATGTTTTGTTTTTTTGATAATTGAAAAGGTGTTATGTTTATTGCCGATATAGGTCAAATAAACAATTGCCCCAAATAAATCCACCAGCGCCCGGGTTTCTGGCTTCTCTTTATTTTAGTTTTGAATAGTCTGGGTTAAGTGTCCCATTTACCAGACCCTGAAGCTAAAGTGGATTGTTTTAATGAATGTTTGAGTTCACATTTATTTGGAGTGCGCAGTGGCCCTTAATCCAACACTTACCTTACTTAATCCAAGCGTAGAGGAGGTCAGTACGTTCGCTCCCATGGTGTAATATGGAGCAGCTTCGAAAACCATGTCCAAGGCCAATATTGCTTCCTAGTCCACCCCTTGACTTGGTACAGTCAGTCCAACACACCTCTTCAAAGCTAACTCTCAATCTGAAGTATTAGGACAGGATAGCAAAGAATAGGCAAAAGAAACAGAGGGCAGATGAGAAGGAGGGACTGAGGAGTGTAAGTAGAACCCCAGCAGGAGAACAACAGGCACAACACACCCTGCAAATAAAAACCAACACTCTTTATTAGGCACGATTGTATTTATGTGCAACGCGCCAGTAGATACACAATACTTTCTTTGAGTACCCTTCTCGGTTTGTAGCCTCAAAACTTTTCTAATGAGCAAAGGGCATCAAGCATTATGAACAAGAGCAAAATACAGAGCTGCAGGCGGACAGAAATTCCATTTGATAAAAACTAAGAAATACGCCCGATGCCGCCCAACGAACGCCTGGCATCCAGAGATGAAACCGCAGCGTCCTCTCCGCTGAAATGAAAGGCACCACACATCAACCACTCCCCCCCCCACACACACACATGCAGAAGTAAATTAAGACTTTTGATGGTATAAGAGACTCACTCACAGCGTGTAATCTCCTCGTCTCGGCTCAGCAAATTGTTTTCAGATAATCCCCGAGATGTGTCTTGCTTTCTTCGCAGCCCCCCCCTCCCCTTCTTCCCGCCCGCCAGGCTGACAGGGATACTCGGCGTGTATCAGCGGGAACAAGGCGCTGGGATATTGTACCGATGGAGCTGGAGGGTTCCGAATGCAGTCAAGGACACTGAGGTTTTAATGGGGTTTGCAAACAACTAACAGCAGAACGGCTATCGTGGAATGCAGAGTCTGGCATGAACACACAGTCAGCATTCAGAGAACATACAATGGGGTAACATTTACAACCACAGAGATACACATTAAGGCAAACCACTGCATGGAGCTTGACTCAACCATTAAAGACTGTATTAGGATGGATGGGAGCAATGTAGGGTGTTTTGTTGGTGAGATTCATAGTGCCCTTAATGGTGTTCGTAACAGCTGAAGCAAAGGGCGAGCTCTTACAAAAGACTGCAGGATGTTACTGACCAGAACGACCAGGTCTCATGGTTTCATTGTCATTATCATGCCAGTAAAATGTCTAGGGTGCTGATGGTGTGAGGAAAATGTGCTTTTCTCTGATGAAAATATGCTGATAAAAGCAATACAAGCACTCAAGCTCTTCGCTCCTCCACCTCCAAATCCCCCAGTGTCAGTCGCTTCTCCAAACAACAAGTTGGTGGTAGATCTCTTTCTTCATCTGGGACCTCCCTCTGGAACAGCCTCCCTGTCTCTATGAAACTTGAGGAGAACCATCTCTGGTTCCGGAAACACCTCAAGACCTACCTCTTTGCTTCTGCCTTCTCTCTGCCTCTCCCCTGCTGATTTCCTGTCTGACACTGCACTGATCACCTGGCTACCCTCTGATTTTGTGCCCCGGTCCCTACCTGCACAGTTGCACATCTGCACTGCCTCCCCGCAACCCTTGGACTTGGGTCTGTATCTGTAACCCACAGTCCCCCTACCTGTACTTTTGGACACCTGCTGTCTGCACTTACCCTTGCACATGCCACCTGCTGGCTGCACTTCTTGTTATTGTTTTGATCCCATGTACAGCACTGCCCCCTCCCCTTTTCCCTGACCCTTTACCCCTACCCCCTCCCATGCACTTGTGCAATCTAAATGTCACATGGCCTAGTAAGATCGTCGTCTCTGTCCTCCCTCTGTTCCCCCTTCCTTGCCTCCTAGTGCCTTGAAACACTTTTGTATAGGCATGTTACAAATGCCCTATCATATCATATCAAAGATGGCTACTATGGAAAAATAGAAGCCCAAAGATTGGCACTCACCTCTGAAGCATCCATTGGAATTGAAAGTGGCTGTGAGGTAGACATGGCATGAGTGGTAATTGAATATGCGAGGAATCAACTTCCGGGGCACCAGTGTTCCAAGGATGAATATTGGTTTCTAAATCATCAATCAACCCCACACCTCTAGTATCCCAAAGGGATCTGAACAGATTTGAATACAAATTAATTATAAGGCCTCCTTGTCAAATTTTGGTAACGTGGACGGAACGGCAGGCTTATCTCCGCAAGGTCGTGGATTGTTGATTAGTTGCAACAAAGTGAAAATACAATTAATGCCCAATGATAAAAGGGACTGTCCAGTCAAGCTTGTAAACAAATATGTACTTTATTATTACTACAACAGACAGTTCTGGCACACTACAAATACGACCCACCTTGTAAAGGAGCACAGAGGAGAGACAGTTTCACAAAGGAAAGGGATTAACTATGGAGACTAACAGGATGGTAGTTGGTAAAGTAATCAGTCTTACTGTTCAAGGTTATTCGGTTCCAGCAACAAGGGGGTAAAGGGTCGTAACTGTCTCTAGGGGCCTTCAAAGAAGGACCAGGGGGAGAGAACCACAATGTACCTGGTGCTGAGGAAGTTCTTGGTGCTTGACAGTGTTGAGGCGGTTCCAGAGACAGCTGCAGGTACCAGGCGGCAGGCAGTTCGGCAAGCGAGGTTCGACGGACGTATGTAGACTGTCTGACGTGGCGGCTCGGGCCAAGAATCATTGGGCCTCATTACACGGACGGCAGTAAGGGTTAACGGTCACCGTTAATGGCAACGGTGACCGTTAACCCTTACCGCCGTACTACGAGGTCCCTTTGCGGGTTGGAGGATTTAACGCCTGCTTCTTGCAGGTGTTAAAATCCAACCCGCTAAGGGACCTCGGAGCTAATTACGGCACCGCAAAATTGCGGTGCCGTAATTAGCGCCTTCCCCAGTTCCATAGAGCCCTATGGGGCAGAAATGGGAATGGGGAAGGGCAATGGCGGAAAGGGGATTTACCGCCCCTCCAACCTTGGAATGGGGCGGTAAATCCCCTTTCCGCCAAGGCGGTGCCGGTATTTTACCGGCATGAGCCATGGCGCTACCGCCATGGCTCACCGCCTACCGTGTAATGAGGCCCATTGTCTCAATGCTGGTTGGCGGATCTGGAATGCTGGTTGATGCGGCTTGGTAGCTATGGCGACTGCGGCTGACAACTGTAAGCGGTGCAGCTGGATGCAGTTCGAGGACTCAACTGTCTCAAAAATGTCCTTAAAAGATGGACGCTGGATGATGCTTGTGTGGCACTCCTCCTAGCTTCTTCGCAGGGCTTGTTTCATCCTTTCAAGGTGGACTGCCCAAAAGCAAGGGTCTTGTCCTCTGTCCAGAGAATCTCTAGCACTTCCCACCTAGGAAGTTTGCTGGCAGAACCTAGCAGAGCATGCTGTGTGCTGGCTGGGTATTGGTTCTGAGCTGCTGGATGGGTCCTCTGAGTCCAGTATCTCCCTCTGCTCCCTGGGAGATGTTTAGGGGAGGGATCTTGCATTCCCCTTGGAACTCCTGGCCTTTCTTCACTGGCAGAAGATGTAAGGTAGACTGTACCTTCAGTCTGGGTCCAAATAAGAACTTCTTACTCCTTTCAAAGTCATCTGATCATCTCTAAGTGAGGGGTTCAGCCCTCGTTTAAAGCCAAATAGGCCCCAGGTATTGGTATAGGTTAAGCCTACCTTAATGAACCAATCCTGGTTCCTCACCAACAATCTTCCGTTATGCATGAGGTTAGGGCCAGAGTGCTCTGCAACAGGACAGATAAGGGGTGAAAACATATACTTAAGTCCCACTAATCTTCCTGTCTGTTGTAGATCAAAGTGTATCACTGGTGAATTGAGCCCTCTGTGACTCTTGATTCGAGTGCAGGTTTCCCTTGAAGTCTGTGCTGGGAGCAGACTTCCTGTCCCTCCCAAATTACATACTTCTCCCCTCTGAAAGGGGTCAGCTCTGCAGGGGTTTTCCTATGGTAAATAGTGGACCCAGAAATGCCTTTCACTGCATTTCATACAGAGGGGTGGGAACTAGCTTCAAGTTGACTCATTGCATATCAAAGTATGTGTTAGCCCCACCTTTCCTGGTGTCTATCCGGCAACCAAGCCCCCTCAGCAGGCTTGCCACAATTATCTCATTAGTATGCACTTCCACCAGCCTGAGTAGACAAAAAGAAAGCAGATCCATGGAGCCTTTGACATTTAAATTAGGCTGCTCATGCTTGTCGGAAGGTGTGCCTTCCCCTTTCTTGGACTGCTTTGATGTACCCTTGGCTGTCACATTTCACCTGAATATGACAGGGGAAGACAGCGGCTGTAGGCTGTGTCTACTACACCTGACAATGCGTTTCCTTATGGGAAGCAGATTAAATGGGTGTGGAACTGCTGCACACATTTCTCGGAGGTCGGTATCCCATCATTAATTTTCATTATTAAAAAATCAAAAAAGTTCAGAATAGGGCAATCTCCCCATGCGGATGGTCGAAATCGTCACAGAATACATCTACCATTTATATTTTTTAAACTCTTAAAACGCAGGCTTGATGAGAGAGAACGAGGATGTTAGCTAGATAGTGCACATTATGGGAGAAAAGGAAAGGGGTTGGACGAGGCCTCCTTATAATGCTTCGACCTCCGGCTTGCCTCATCAGTTACAGCTCATGAACCAAGCATTCCGATAGATTTAGGTGCCCAACAGCTGTGAGAGAGCCGATTTCCATTTCAGGCTGTAATGGGTGCTAATGGCCCGCTGACGGAGTTAGTAGGAAAGTGGTTTGTGCCCACCTGCTACGTCTTGTTAGAGACATTAACATTGCCATTAGTGAAAATGTCCAAGGTCTTAACGTCTGTTTTTTTCCTTCTTTTTTTTTAGAATAAAGAATTAAATGTGCCATGTGTGTGATGTCTTTACTTAAAAAAGAAAGCACTGCAATTAACATGGAGACCATTTTAATCACAAAGAGAGCATTAACGATAGCGTATCTTTGAATTTTATTGCTGGGGTCTGTGAGGGCTGTGGAGCAGCTGTGGGAGAGGAAATGGCGGCAGCGGCAGGTAAGGGTTCCTTTTTTTTCTTTAGAAACTCGGTGGAATAGGCCGGGTGGGAAGGCAGAGAGTGAAAGGACGAGCTGGAGCAGCCAACAGCTCAAAGTGATGCAGTCTACCATCGTGGGATTCTGCCTGCATTCTGAGCAAACTGATTGGCCGTTCACCCGCTCTTGGATTGGATGCTACACGGGACGATTCTATAGCTGCAATGGGAATAAGCCACAAGTTTCATTTGATGTTTAGCGTTTCTATAAAGGCTTTTTTTAATGAGATGTCATTATATCTCCATTTGCCACTGTTGATTATTATTGAAAGCTGTAAAATGCAAAACATTTTCCTGAGAAATTCAGAAGTCCTCTTATATTTTTCGGGATAATCATCTAGTCACAAAGCCTGGTGTCACCCCTCAAGTGTTGTTTTTACATTCATCATTTAGGAATTGCCACCCTTTAATCCAGGGACCGTACTCCCCTGGCCTCACCATGCCTACGAAACAGGATGTGGACGCTCTGGTATTTGGCATAAGCTGCCATTTTACTTCCCCATCAATTTCCTCTTTCTTAATTTAGAAAAAAGTCAATTATAAAATAAGTGTTTCTTGCCGTGGCATGATTCGTAATCACCCTGATTAGCAGAGCATGTCCGCAGGGGGTGATTGAAAGACTTCCCTAATGGGAAAAGAGATCAAACCCTCATTACATGTTACAATTAAATTTGCTGCATTGAGGAACACGTCGCGCAGCGGTGGGTGCGCAGTCTCATTCCTAGTATTAACGCATGCCGTGTCATGCAGTGGTAGCTGCATGACCCGCTCCCTAGTAGCGCTGATCACGTGATCACTGGGCGGTTGCGTAATCCATGCCGAGCTGTACATATTTGCCTAGCACAATTCAATATGCTCTCTATGCCTTCGTAAATGGCACAGATCTGAATGGACCATTAGACCAGCCTTGTTCACAAAGAGGATTTTCCAAGTGAGGTAATAGCATTATAAATGTGAATATTTAAATACCACACTTTGCTAATAAAATAGTAACTTTCGTGGCAGTTTCCATCAATTACAGTAGCGTGCTTCGAATACCATTTCCCCTAATGAGATTTCACTGAAAATATTTCCCCGAAATTGGTAGGAGAAATGGTATATGTGCAGGGCTTTAAGTGGGGTAAGAAATCGAGGGGGGGTCTCATTTTGGGGCGTGGCTTGTGGGAGGGGCGTGGCCTAAAAGGTACGAACATTGTGGGGTATACACACAAATATATATAAATGTTATGTAACATTTCTAAGTTTATAAAAGATGGCTTGCAAAGTACACAAACCATAGTAAGGTACGCACACAATATATTTGTGTGCATACCCTACGGTTTGCCTAGTTTTCAGGCCATCTTTTTTAAACATTTCGGGTTTATAAAAGATGGCTTTGAAAGTACACAATTCAAGCCATCTTTTATAAAGCTTTGACTACGGACAAAATTGTCCGTCGGCAAAGCTTTATAAAAGATGGCTTGAAATGTGTACTTTCAAAGCCATCTTTTATAAACCTCGAAATATGTCGAGGCATATTCAGGGACAGTAACTGCCTCTGATGACCTCTCGCGCGAGGGGTCACCAGGGACAGTAACTGCCTCTGGTGACCTCTCGCGCGAGGGGTCACCAGATGGAGTTACTATGACTGACGGAAGTGGCAGCCAGTCACAGCGTCGCTGTGGTTGGCTGCTACTTCTGTCAGCTTGCCTGACTTCATTGCAGGCGCATCTCCCGTCGCGGCTGCGGCCGCGACGGGATAATGCATCCCGCCAATGTTGCGGTAGGATGGGGGCCCCGGCAGGGCCCCGGCTCAGTCCCACTTTTTGGAGACTGCCGGGGCCTGGCCCCGGCAGGCCCCGGCCCACTTTAAGCACTGTATATGTGCCATGCATAATAGATGGGGTGTTGGGAAAGTGTATACGTTAGGGAAGGGAGGGGTGAACATGTAAAAAGAAGATGTTGTTTTTTGGTGAGATGGATTCGGTGAAATCTTCTTTATGAGAAATATATTCTAAGAAATCACTCACATACGTATCCAACAGTATCTTGAACTTGATGGCCAGGAAACTAGGTAGAGAAAGGTCAAGAGGGAAGACTGTCCGAGAGTGTGGTTCAGCTTCAAGATCGCGATCTCAAGAAGTCAGACTCTTTGCTGTTAAGGTAGGGAGAGCCATCAGAAAGTTTGCCTTACTACCCTGTTTTATTTATTTATTTATTTATTCGCATTTGTTAAGCGCACAGAATCAGCCCTGAGGCATCGTGGCGCTGGTTACAGAATAGCGCTGGTTACAGGGAAAGCGCGTCTTAGTTACAGCATACAGAGGCATACATGCATACAGTTTGGGCAGTAGCAATAGTTAGCAGTGTGTGCCTGAATGGCAGTAGGTATTGGAAAGGTATTGAGTGAAGTGGAGTGTCTGGTGTGTCTGGACCCCCTTTGCTACTCGATACTTGCTACAGACATTGGCTGCTGCTGAAGTCTATTCTTGTTGTTCACTGCTAGACACTCCGCCTGCTCAGGCTCGCCTCTAAAATCACCTGGCAGAGCGAAAAGTAGCAGTGAAGTGGAGTGTCTGGTGTGTCTGAACCCCTTTTGCTACTCGCTATGGACATTGCCTGCTGCTGAAGTCTTTTCTTGTTGTTCACTACTGGACACTCCTCCTCCTGCTCACGCTCGCCTCTAATATCACCTGGCAGAGTGAAGCGTAGCAGAGTGCCATAGAGTGGCTGGTGTCCGGTGGGCCGGGGGCCGGTGCACGAATACAGGATGTTGAGAAGCTGTAAAAATTGGAAAGTAAATGAGTCGGGGCTGACGCCATTACCCGGGTATCCGAAACTAACAGCAAAAAAAACAATGCATCTTGATTCAGAGTTTGAAGAGTCTCTGGTAGGTAAGATGAAGTCTACTACCTTGAATGTCGTGTTGCTCTCTTCACCTACTGTGCAGACTTTTAGCCCTACGACAGTATCTTATCCCTCTCAGACAAAAGAAACAGAGAACGTTGAGGGTCCGACCTCTGCTGTTCCTTCGAAGACGTTCTTGGATGCATTGCTGGGTAACGAGGATGTTTTTCTGACTCAGTCCATAGAACCATATCGTCTAGGGATCCAGAAAAATTCCTCCCCCGGGCCCCATCGGCACCCTTCAAATTCAACCCAGCAGATGATTTTGCAGGATAACGCATTGGGCAGAGGGCAGCCGATCCGTCTGCAATCACAATCAGCTCCAACTTCATACAGTCAGCCCGCTAGCCCCACACGAGTCCTCCAAACTTGGACATATCAATGACCCGGACACGACGGAGGACTTGGGTTCAGGTATGCCTGATGCCGGCCTTGAAGATATCATTGATGAATCTCCTGCTGGCTCTGGAAGTGCTGAAACGGAAATCCCTTCCGTGCACGTGGCTCTCCTCGTGGAGGCCCAAGTGCACAGTGAATCGTGGAGCCAGGTGGTGAATAACATCGGCAGTCCCAACATATATAGGGGGGATGGCTGAGATTGAAACTAAAAGCGCAGCCAGGACTGTGCATTCCCTGTCCAACAAGAAAGCCATGGCTTATTAGAACGGACGAAAGTTGTGTTTCTGACACCGGCTGCATGGAAGCTTCCAGGGCTTCCTAAATGGAAAACGAGAGATCTACTAATACAGATACCCTTACCATGCACCCCTTAAAGAATTTGAAGCAAGCCTCATGTGGTGTGCAGTCTGTACATATGGTCAGCACAAAAGTGGCTCCTAGACCATCTACAAAATTGGTAACTAAGCCTCACTTGTATCATAAATTACACAAGCGAGGTGCCCTCTTGCACCCTAAAGTGCTATCTATGTTAATGAAAAAGACTGTGGGGGGTCTGGAATGCTGCGGGACACAGACTAAAAGCTCCCGGGACAACCAGGGGAACCCGACCGGACGAATAAATCAATTACCACATATAGCTTTTCTTCATTTGCCAACAAACTGCTGCCAAAAACACTGTTGTTGCCTAAGGTAAATAGGCAAGGGACCATTTCATCTGTTGGCTTCTGCAACAGTGACTCACAGATGTCAGCACCTGAGCAGTGCATCACCACTAGTGATTTTGGTTCAGGACTCATGTGGTGTACTCGGAAACGGGTCTGTCCCAGAGCTAGCTGCCCTCTCGATGTTGGGAGATGGGGTAAAGACACACAGACCTGCTTAGGCCCAGACTAGACCTGTGAGCCCCTTGGGCATAACTACTCCTAATACAATTGACCAAGAAGCAACCTCAAGCGGTCCGTAGTCACTCCCAGACCCATGGCATCATAGAGGTTATGGGCCGGGAACTGTGCTTGGTCAATTGACCATTGAACTGACTTTCCAGTCCATGAACAGTCGGCCTAGTCCCTCTCTGTCAAATCACGACCAGTCTACTTCTAATGGGCCTCCTGACGAGCAGCCCTTCTGTCAACAATACATGAATCCCTCAAACAAGAGAAAAAAACTAGACTTATTGTCCATAATGTTGACCATCACCATAGCATTGGCAACATTCACCAAACTTTACGAACAACTGAATGACGCACTTAAGGATCACACAACGTTAGTGGCTATATGACACACTCCAAACTCATCTTCTTAGAGCGCTTTGTCACAGCAAATGAAAACCGAAGTATAAGAGAACATTCTTCCTGTGACAATGAAAGTATGATGCAACAAAAAGAGTGTGCCCTGAGTGTCACGTGTTCAAAGTCTGTTCAGACTCTGAGTGTCTATCAGTCGGTGGACTTAACAGGTGAATATACTGTCCAAACAGGAAATACTAATAAATCTCTGCGGGGCCAACTGAAGTCAAAGGGCCTAAGAACAGACCTTGTGTGTGTACTGATCAATACCATAGGCCATTTCAGTGGTAGAAGTGGGTGGAGACCCCAGTGACAACCCAACCTTTGCTATCTTTACTCAGCAGAGATCATATGGGCATAGCAGAAAGGAAGAGACGGTCAGTAAAACCTGCATGGACAGCCATCAGCAGAGACCCAAGTTGAATCAGAACACCCTGCGTGGAGCACCAAAACCAGCCCCAAGAAAGACTCAACTTCAAACAAGCTGCTCGTTGAACACAGTCAGCTGTGGGTTGCCTGCTGACGCTAAGGAAGACTCACTAACTGCAGACCTCTCCAGGAAGTCAATGAGACCTACATTACAAACATTGTTCGACCTCTCCACTTACTCGCTGGATGAGTCAACGTGCAGGCAGTCATTGGAGATGATGGCTGCAGACTCTGTTCAAGGTCGGCAGGTGTCACACTGTCATTTGTGCTACCCACTGGCTTGTCAGAGAAGAGAAGAAAAATAATTGTCAACCAGCGACAGAAAGGGGATATTGAAACTAACCGGTCTTTGAGAGAAAACGCTGGTTCTGCAACAGAAGTTGGATCTTGTTTCTGGGCGTGGAGGGGGGAAAAGGCCCACCCTCACGGACGAACACGAAGGACCAGAAAAATCACGATCAAACTTCTAATCAGTCTAAATGCCTTGAGTTTCTTAGCAAGAAACCAGGATGGGTTAAGAACCTAAGTAGCCATGAGACACGACAGTACTACACCAGTCTTGACTCCGGGAAGACGAGGTCTAAAAATCCACACTCTTGCTCTCTCAAATTAGAGAGAGGTTTTTGGACCGACACACTAACCTCATTCTCTCAAACTTGAGGCAATTGACATCTGAAGGCCTTTAGCTCATTGAATTTAGTGATGAAAGGTGGATGGAATCTTTCTACCTTCACATCAATTCCCGAGTTGTTAAAAACATGTTCACTAATGCAACGGAAAGCCTCCTGAGGTTGTGTTTTCAACTAACTACTGTAAGCTTCACAGACTCTGTACCTGCTTGCTCATCCCAACCAGCTGCACAGCCGAATAACTTAAGCAACAACATTACAGGATATGACTCAGTTGATGGGGCAGCTGGAAGACCGACACCAGCTGGAAGTTACTTGGACCCACTAAAAACAGGAGGGGTCCCGGGTGGCCCAGGACTAATGCTTAATGTCACTTTTGACAAGTGCAAAACCAAAAGGAGGTAGAACTGCTACGTTACAGGTTCATACAGGTTCATACCCAATTTTTGTCAATAAATGAAACAAATATATAATGGGAATTGGGGAACCTGGTATATTGGTACTAATGGATTAAATCCCTAAGTGTAGCTACTCTAGGACCTAAATGGTTACAGGTCCACAAGAGCGCCAATTTCTTTTGACGCCCATAACTTCCACACGTGTTACACATGGGGCATGCTTTACACTTAAAATCATTTGTGTACCTTCCCCTCACGGGTTACGTTTTATATTTTCCATTTAACAAGCACTAAAGAGCCCGGATGGGTTATGTTCTGTACTTCCAATTCACCTATGTACTGAAGAGGACTTTAATTTCTGATTTCACTAGTCATTGATGTCTAGATTATTGCAATTTGTCATATGTATGTTGTTTACAAATTTTTTTTGATGTTCTTTGTTTTAATACAAACCACGTATGTTCACAACCTTTGATATGTGTGAGTCTCCTTTTTCAACCTTTTTTCTTTTTGGACAATTTCATGGGTTACAAACTTAGGGATTTAATCCATTTGTACCAATATACCAGGTTCCCCAATTCCCATTATATATTTGTTACATTTATTGACAAAAATTGGGTATGAACCTGTAACATAGCAGTTCTACCTCCTTTTGGTTTTCTAATTCTCATGCCCGAGTATGCTACTTGTCACCAAGGGCACACCGAAGCTCTCAGTATATACTTTTGACAAGTGGGCTGCACTAAAATGACCTTTTCCACCAAGATACCAACAACCAATTCAACAGACTCATCTTGGCTGTCAAGAGCATTATCATCTCAGAACAACCTGTAGCAATCCATTCAAGTTCCCTATGTGACGTGCCAGGAATCAAATACATCATAAATCTTCCCGACCCCTTTCCACCTAAAGTTGGCCTCATGGAACACACAAGGTTTTATTCATCTGACTTAACCCAGTAGAACAAACCTGGGTGACTACGACCTGATCTGCCTACAAGAGACGTGGCTAAGAAATGCTCCCATCCTTGATGGCTTTGAAATTTTAATAAGCCCGAATGTCAAAGGAAGCATAGGGTGCCCATAAGCTGGTCTCTTGACAGCGGTAAAATCAGGCAGCTCTTTAAAACTCTTGAAGACAGTTTCATCGAAATTTTCATTTTGGCCCTTGCTCAAGAACTTGTGATCGGCTGGGAGACCAGGGAACTATCTCAAAGCACAGGAAATCCAACTAAATTAGTAATAATCAACATGTGTTGGAACCCTGTGCTGATCTCGAATGAAGCCTTTATAGATCAAGTTGCAGACCAGTTGGATGACACATACACAAATCCACAGTCTAAATACGTCATCATTTGTGGAGGCCTAAACATCTCGGATCTAGCAAAGAATAGGTAGGGTCAAATCTTGAAGACCTGAGGCACATCAGGCAGGTTATGTGGAACTCACTGAGTGACTCCAGAGACATGCATCTGCTTAATGGCAACTCAAGAGGTGATATACCCTCACAACCAACGTGGGAAAGCATGGGGCGTGCCTCTGTGCTTGATTACATCTATGTTTCTAGTCATTTTTTAACCCTGGTGAATACGTTCCAAGTGGTCAAAACAACTAATAGTGATCACCACCTCCTCGTGTTGGAATGGAGGGCCGCTATACCTGGTAATAATGCAAGAATGTCTACAGCAGTCAATGTTTGTAATGGTGAGTCACGCCTGAAAGTATCCAACAATAAGATAAGGATCTTAATGGTGGATGTTTGAGCAGCTGGCCCTTCAGTTGAATACACTCCTCTGTTGGAACAATTTAGCATCCAATGTTCTGGGAAACCCAACTCGGTTAACAATCACCAGCACACTTTCAAGCACAAGTTAGTGGCCTGGAGAAACAAGTCAGGAGGTTGGCAAGGGTAGCAGGAAATCTGACCCACCCAAGGGTCACAGAAAGAAGAAGGTATTAAAACTGGCTTTCCTCCGGCAAACGGCAGATGTATCAGAGCGACTTAGAAGAAATGCTTCGAGCTCTAGCTGGCAGGGACCCAAAGAGCTTCTGGTCACTGATAAAATGGGAAAGGATCGTGTCCAAGAAGATCAATCCAACCCAATAAGTGAAGAAAGCTAGATAAACAGTTTTATAAGCCTCTATACTGTGGCCCCAAATAATACACCAAGTGGCCATGTTGCTCAGAGCGTAGAGCCCTGGGAATGTTCTAATAACACCAGTGATAACAAAATGCAAATCCAAAAGCTGAACTCCTCAAGAGCGCCAGGGCCAGATGGGTGGACCAATTGCATGTTGAAAGAGCATTCTGCAGTATGGACTGACTTAATATACATATTATTGAATCAAGTAACCATCTCCCATCAAATCCCTAGTTCATGGAGGAGGGGGATAGTGGTACCAATTCACAAAAAAGGAGATCAGGAGAATCCCAGGAACTATTGACCTATCACCCTCCTGGACATAACTGGGAAGCTTTATGGCTCAGTCATCTCGGACCAATTCCACAGTTGGTGTCAGGAAGCCAACTGTAATGACGGGTTTCGTCAAGGGACTGGGATCCTCAGTGAACATCCTCTTACTTCAACTTCTGAAGGGTAACCCAGGAAGCCACACGCCTAGGATCTTCATGGCTTTTGTGGACTTGGTCCAGGCATTTTATCAAATCGATCGGAGTAAATTATGGAGTACACTTGAAAGAAAAATTGCCCTACACCTTCACTTGAGCCTTTCAAGGCTATGCATTTGTACACCACACTGAGAGTAAGCCTGAACAAAGGGGGCCTCCTATCAAATGAAATCAGCACCTCGATTGGTGTTAAACAGGGGTGCCTAATGGCACCAGCTCCCTATAGCTTTTTTTTTGGAAGACATGCCAGAGTCTTTTGTGTCAACAATATCTTTCCACCAAAGGTTGGAGGAGTTCAGTTACCCCGCTTACTGTATGTGGATGATGTTGTCTTAATTGACCTGACCCCTGTAGGACTACAAAGACAACGGGACTCATTACAAATTTACATTACATCAAACACCTTGAAATCAACAAGGAGAAAACAGAAATTCTGACTTTCGTAACTCTAATAAAGGGAAAAACTGTTTCTCTTGGTATTCGGACGGAGAGGGGATCGAGCAAGTGTACTTGGGTGTCTGGTAAAGTGATTCAAGACCGGAAGCCCCGATGACATCACATCTACGACCAAAGATCAATGATCAAGCATGTGCAGTAAACCGTAGGTTTGGCCGTTTTTCGATCATGCCATCTCTTCGGTTTTTACAAATCAAAAGTAGTTCCAGGTGTGACGTATGGAGCAGAAGCTATGTTCAATATTCCTGAGTCATTATGGTCATGCCTCGAAGGCACATTTTGGAAAAAGGTGCTGGGTGTCCCTCTATCAAAACCGCGATCATTCAGAGAGAACTGGGGCTCTTATCTTTGGATAGCACCGTCGAAAGGAACAGATTAGCTCTGTTCAGGTAATGCTTTATGCCATCACGTCCCCTGATTCTGGAAATTCTGCACAGAGAATTCACTGCTGCACATAGCCCAATCTTGAACAGTTGGAGACTGAAAATGATGAAACAGCTGGCAGAGATTGGAGGCTCACTTGCTCAGCTAGCGACTAACACTACATGGGTAAAGAAAAGACTGAAAGATCAGGACTGGATCTCAACCATTGAGGCAGCTGCCAGCAACCAATCTGTTGCTTTTCTGCTGCCAGAATGCTGGAAACTAAATATGGTATGCGACTATTTAAAGCAGTTTTCTGACAGGAAGGTCAGGGATCAATTTTTCCAACCTCGCCTGAACTTCCATCCCACAAATGAGATACGAGCCATTTGTGGATTATCACAAGGAAACAAATGTCGCTACTGCAAAGATGATTCTAAGGTTGAAAGCCTGAAACATCTTATAGCACTGTGTCCGGCTCTTAGAGATGTACGAACCAAATACTTCAGACCACTTATGGCTGATTTTCAGATTTCAGACTAAATACGTAATTGCAGTGGTTACATTTCTGTCTGAAATTTTGTCTGAAACCTTGCATTGAAGTCATTAGCAGAATGGGCATTGTTGAACTTTCAAAGACTATCTTCATTTTTAGTTTTTTGGAAGTCAGATTTAGGATATTGTTGTGGTATTGCTAAAAGAATTGTTGTTTCAATTTCAATGCACTACATTTTTTTTTTTTTTTTAAATTAAGCAGAGTTTAGATGTGTGGCTTTGCATGTTGGACATACTCCTTAAAAGAAGTGTTGTGCTTCGACTTCGATTGATATTGGAGTTAGAAGAGCAAATTCATATTGTTAGGGGAAGAGTTTCAGGTTATGGTTAGATATACAATTGTGTGTGGCCCTCAAACATGCAGACACAGAGACACTCTCTAGCTCAGCTGAGGCTCTGAAGCAAGAGGTTGCTTTCATTGGCATATCAATCCATTGGAAAGTTAAAGCTGCAGGCCAGATATCTAAAAGGGTACTTTTCTAAGCTTCAAGGGAATGGGATAATGATGGAGCCTTGTAGTGCTCCTTAATTGTCACATTAGAGGGGAAACCACTTTTCCAGCATGAGCAAAACTCCACACAAAGAAACCTTAAACGCGACATGAGAACAATCTCTATGAATACAGATTCACACTGGGGATGCCATTAGGGTGATAGAACTTCCACAAATCAACGCAATCTAGACTGCATTAAGGTATTGAGTAAACAGCATGGACGCGATACAAGACATTGCTATCACTCTGAATATAATATAGTAACAAAAGAACCATTTACCATGACAAACATCGACAAAATGGACTCCCTGAATCCTGAAAGTGGATTCATGTTTAAGAACTTATTTTGCACAACAGAAACATGCATATTAAATCATAAGGCAATTTGAAATTATTATCATATTCTGGCACTACGGACATTAACACGGATGGCGTTCTCCTAGTAGACCAAAGAGAATATACAGCAGGTGCGGGAATTTACTTCTATGACTATCCTGACTTAAACAGAAGACTTCTTTCAATTAGGCTCGGAATGTGGAGACATTACTAGTAATTTATTGTTAAAAATGCACACCTGCCTCTAGAGCAATGGAGCATTGTACACAGTGTAGGTAGCCAGCATTTGGACTGGCATTTTTTAACTGTAGCGCAGTATTGTGAGGTCTGTTCATCGGTATGTGCATCCATTGGAATGAGTCTTTGGTCAGGTGTTGTCGAAAGAGCCATGTTTTGAGAGATTTACAAAATTGGAGATTTGTTGGGGCATTCCGAGCCGACACCGGGATCGAGTTTCAGAGGGTGGGTGCAGGACAAGAGAAGGATTGTTTGTGGGTCTTCTCTTTGCAGACAAGTTGTGATTCAAGCTGGTTGGTCGATTTGCAGCACGAGGAGCGTGTGCCACCATAATGTAGAGCTACTCGGAACAGCTTTGTAGATGATACATGCAGATTTTAACCGTATCCTGGCTTGGAGTAGAAGCCAATGTAGTTCATGTAGGATAGGGGTATTTCGTTCAAATTTCCATGCTCCAGTAATAAGACATGCTGCGGCATGTTGGACTGCTTTTAGGGAGCCAAGTGAGCAGCCTACTTCAGTAGACAACCACTAGAAACCAAAACGAAAACAAAAGGAGCAGTAGACAGAGAACAAGAACACTGAACAACAAGTGGCCACTGACTGTGGAAATCAATAAAGAGGGGATTAGGTGCACTTTTGTAAATACTCCACATGCTCCTAAACAATCAGACACTCAAAAAGAGGATTGGTTCTGGTGGGCAGGGGCTCTCCAATCAAGAATTAGTTGAAGACCACAGCAGCAGTAGCAATCTCCTCTCCTGGGAGGCCAGAGACATTATTTGGATGAAGATGGACTGTGGAATATCATGGTCACGGCCTTGGAGGAGACGTGGGCATTAGATTCCCTTGTATGATAGGGTAGAAACCACATTGAAACTCTGGCAACTATGGGAGCGAGGGGAAGTCCACAAGGAGGACTGCTATTGAGCGTTCCTAATCACCTGGACATTAGTAAGGTTGAATTAGCTTCCCCCTATATTTTGGCAGGGCACATTACTGGTTGAGTGCTGTAACTGGGTTTTTGATGATTAACATTTATGATCCTCTGGGCTTTCCATTTACTCAAGAAATCATGGAAATCGCTGAAACCGTGGTAGAGGAAACACATAGGCCTGGGTTTACTCCCATAGTGGGAGATGTAAACACTGAAATACCTCATTCAATATCTGACTAATTTGAAGCCAACATAAGTATGCCCACTGTTCAACTCAAAGAACACTCACATTATCCCAAGGGTTTGACATGGATTGGATTCATGAAATTGCATGTTCTTATTTTACTAAACAGGCGACGTGGGGGGACATTTCTGGAGCATTCCCTAGAGCATTTGGTAAAAGTACTATTGACTTTTGATTACATATTTATTACACCTCAATACTTACCCCTCATTGTGTGTTTAAACAATGTTTGTAGGGGATAAATCAATAAGGTTGCCCTTATTCTTACCTGTTATAACGCTGTATCTGAGCAATTACTGATAGACGCTTCAGCCAAATAAATATTAACAACAGATAGAACCAAATTGCATGGAATCCACCTAAACTAGACAGAGCAAATCATAATTTTGTAAATGCCAGTGTTCGTCTATTACAAGGCTGCCTAACATAAGGCCCGTGGGCCAGATGCGTCCCTTCAAATCATGATGTATGGCGCTCCAGTCCAGTGGGATGCAAGAATAATGTGCAGCCCTTTTCTGCTCATTGGAGTGAAACACAGAAATAACACAGAAGAAAATCACCAAACCAGGTGTTTCATCAGTGTAGCCATTGCTCAAATTATACCATGAAAAAGAAATTAAGCCTTGAATTTTGGACAAAACAGTTAATGCAAAGTGGCAAATGAACTTGCATAAATTGCCAATTTCCTAAGTTGCAGAGGATTTTTCAAAACATTTTTCAAATCGACTAAAGCACACAAAACTTTAAAGAGACAGCCTCTCAAACTCTGGCTAGATAAAATGTTTTTTCTTCAGATGATTGTATTTCTATGTTGGTATTGGAGTTATTACAGTTCACATGAAACATGGTATTGGACATGTGAAACTACATAATCATTTTTCTTTAAAAAGCTGCCCAAAATAAAACACAATCACAGTTAGATCAGTACACCAGAGAGTTATTTTGTCAGCATCCTTGTTTTGTTAATCACAGGCCTCAAGTGTCTTCCTCTTGCAAACATTAATGTTTTCATTATGTACCTAACATATAACAGTATTTACTCAGAAGGACAAGATCAAGCCAAGATAGATAACATGCAAACTAAGAGGGCGCTAGAGGTCCTAACCCAAAGGGAAAAGTTTCAGGTAAACTATACATCCATGATTGAAGGAGTAATACAAAGAACATTTTGTACACAAATCCATCACAAAATACCCTCATACACATACTCACCAATGTGCAAAAACACAAATACAGATTTGACATGAATATTTGAGATCATAAACGCAAACTGAGAAAGGCATTGAGACTCATCCGCACTGAAAGTGAAACCTCTGGCGTGGCAAGTTTTTGTTGTAAAAATATCAAGAGACAATACCAATTTTGGTTAAGTAACTACAAAAATAGACAGAAACTGGAAATGTGAGAAAACTAGTTGAGGCCGACTGCTCAGAAATGTGCTCCCCTTCTTATCCTTACCATCCCCCCACCGCCCGTCCAGCCACAACTAGGTACCACGGGGCTGTGGAACGGACAAGATACCACCAATCACCACACAATCGGAAGTATGGACACTAGCAGCCGCGCTAGTCATGTGGAGGGGGTGAGGAGCATGCAAGGTTATTATGGGAGCGGGCGGAGGGGACAGCTAAATCCTCAAACGGCCTTGAATGCAAAAACGGCACGTACCTCCTGAGGCTCAGGGTGTACAAGCATCCCGTCGTGTAAGATTACGCGAGCCCAACCGGTTCAGTCCAGGATAGATATACAAACTAACCAATACCACTAACAATTTCCTTCTCTGCATACACCTCTCAAACTCCAAACCAAACACAACCACAAACCTCTAGCGCAGCAAACCGCTCGAACTTCACTACACTGCAACAACAAAACAAAAAACACACATAGACTCGCACATCAGCACACGAGGACTACCGGCCGCATACACCCCAGGCCCAGCCGATGGAACCACCGGGCTGAGGCTGCCAACAGCACATCACTGCATTCTTGCACTTTTCCAGCCTCCACCCACTAACCCACCCCTCCCTCCCTCTTTCAGAGCCGCCAGAGCGCCAGGGGACCACTCCGGTGGTGATAGTGCGTGGTACAAATGACCTTTAACATTAACATTAACATCATCTCGGGATCTCCCAGTAGTGGTGGGAGCTCTGGTTAGCTCCCACCTTGACTACTGTAACAGTCTTTTGATAGGGATCCCAAGGAAACAAATGCTAAGATTGCAGAGGGCCCAGAATGCGGCCGTTAGGCTAATAGCTCACCTGGGCAAAAGAGATCATGTGTCCACAGCCAGGAAAAAGTTGCACTGGCTGATGGTGGAGGATCGCATTAAATTTAAGATGGCATGCCTGGTGTACAAGTGCTATCACAAACTTGCACCCCAATATTTGAACACCAGAATTCGACACTATTACCCAACCAGAGTCCTTCGCTCAGAAGATAAACTATTGGTATGTGTTCCGAGGACAAAATGCATCTCAAAAGGAGACAGAATGTTCTCTGTATTTGGGCCTAAGCTCTGGAACTAGCTGCCCCTTAGCATCCACTCTTGCACCAATCTGGAAATATTTAGAAAGGAACTGAAAACCTTCCTGTTTAAATGATCCTACTCCCTTAGGGTCGTCGTTACGTCAGACTCTCCACGGCAATATGTCCAACCTTTTAGTTAACATCTGCGCCCGAAAGCAGTTATCTGCCTGGTGCGCAAAAGAATTGAATCAAAATCAAAATCAAAATCAAAAATAAAGATGAGATAGAATTTTGGCTAATTGTGAATGTTCAGCCTAGAAACCCAAATATGCTAGGAGGAACATCCCAGAGAGCACTGGAGATATCTGTTGCTGAAACCTTGGGACAGAAGACTCATTAAAGCTGATGACAAATGGATGCTGAACCATAGTCTTGAGGATTTTCGTCCACTTATAAAACAAATGCAAAGATTCGGGAGCCCGAGGCCCAGGCGGGGTATCTATCACCCTCATGAAACGGATCCCAAAGTGATGGGGAGGCAGTGTTACATCTGGAATTCTATACCATCAGTACTACTGGCACTCTCCCAGAAACATGGACACAGAGCATTTTAGTGCCTGTTTAAAGAGGGATCATATTACTGCCCTACCAGCTGTTGCATACTAGCAATGCTGGATGTTCCAGCCAAAATATTCGCAAGGGTACTATTAGACATGATATGATATGATATAATGTGGCATTTATAACTCACCTGTACACAAGTGTTTCTAGGCTCGACAAGACAAGGAGGGGGAATCAAAGGGAGGACAAAATAACAATCTTACTAGGTCTTGTGTCATTTAGATTGTGCAAGTGCAGGGAAGAGAGAAGGGGAGAAGTACCAGGGGGAGGTGAATGGGGAAGTGCACTTAACTCACAAGTGCCGCCAGCGGGTGGCGCCCATAAGTGCTGAAAGAAGGGACCTGTAGGATTGCAGATACAGACACTTTAGTGCTGGTGATTGGGAGGCAGTGCGAGGGCGACTGGATATGCATGCGCCTGGGCCCAAGTTCAGAGAGTGACCAGGTGACCAGTGCACGGAGCAGTCAGGTGCATCTGCATGGGAGAGGAAGAGAGAAAGCAGAAGTGAAAAGAAAGGTCTTGAGTTGCTTCCAGAACAGGAGGTGGTTCTGGTCAAGTTTGAGTGAGGCAGGGAGGTTGTTCCAGAGGTAGGCCCCAGCCAAGGAGATAGATCTGTCCCCAACTCTCTGATTGGAGAAGCCTGGACCCTCAGAGAGTTGGAGGTGGATGAGCTGAGAGCTTGAGAAAGAAAATGTTTTGGAAGAGAAAGTTGGAGTTAGAGAGGTTCCACCTCCCAGAAAGCCTTGTGGATGATGCAGAGGGTCTTAAACTTGATCCTTGCAGCCACAGGGAGCCAGTGAAGACATTTCAGAGCTGGAGAGATACAATCCTTAGGCTTGAGGCCAAGGATAAGTCTTGCAGTCCTGTTCTGGATATGTTGTAAAGGTCGAAGGGTAGAAGCAGGAGAATTGAGAAAGAGGCTGTTGCAATAGTCCAGCCTAGAGAGGAGCAGAACTCTGGAGACAGTAAGCTTCTGGGGGAAAGTGAGAAAAGGAAGAATACCTCTAAGGAGGGGCAGCTGATAGTTTGACTTCTTAGAGATGTCAAAGATGTGAGGAGAAAAGGAGAGGGTGGAGTGGAAGATGACTCCAAGGTTCTTAGCCTGACAGGAAGGAGCAGGAAGAGGGCTCAGAGTGGGTTGCCAGAGAGTGAGGAAAGGAGGGAGTGGGTGTCCCAATGTGGAGGATCTCAGTCTAACAGGCATTAATGCATAGATCATTGGTGGCACACCATTCATGAATGGCGGCCAGACAGTTTGGTATAAGAGAAGAAGCAGAGGTGGCTGAGGGGAGCCTGAAAGAGAGCTGAGTGTCATCTGCATAACATTGAAAATTGGAGCAGAAAGTAGCAATGCGGTGGGCAATAGGTGCCAGGTAGTGGTTGAAGATTAAGGTTACCAGACATTTGGTCGAAACAAATTGGTCGACCAGACAAATGGTCGAACCAATTTGGTCGAAAACCAAATGGTCGAATTTTTTTATTTTTTTATTTTAACCCTTTTTTTTATTTTTATGGGGGGGTCCCCCCCAACCCACTTTTTTTCTCTAAAAACCCCTTTTTTTACAAAACGAAAACCCGAAAAATAAATATATAAATAAAAAAAAAATTCGACCATTTGGTTTTTGACCAAATTGCGTCGACCAAATTGCAGTCGACCAGTTTTCAGTCGACCAAATGACTGGACACCGAAGATTAATCAATCAGTAGAAATAAACCATATACTCCCATTCAATCATCTAGGATTTCGCAAATCAAATCATGCTCTACTGTTGATAACATCCTGATATTAATCACCTTTATTGAGAGTGCTTGGTGTTTTTGACAGCAGCCGTTATATGTGTGTTTTGTCGATTTTAGCTCCACCTTTGATACAATCAATTACTCTATGTTACGGAGAAAATTGGAGTCATGGAGCTTACCTCGTTGACTCCTAGACATGGTGCACAAGCTATAGCAAGATACAACGGTGCTCTGCAGATTGAATCTGAAACAAGAGCTGAAAGATCCTATTATAGCCATCACTGGGTTGAAACAAGAGTGTATATTGGCCCCTTTATTATTTAATCTGTATTTGCTGATTTATCTATCTTATCTCGATGCAGCAGAATCTTCTCCTCCTAAATTCGGAGAAACTAAAATATCACATCTAAGCTATGCAGATGGTCTGATCCAGATGAATTACACCGCCAAGGGGATACAGGCTTCACTCCCGCAATTGTCATGCTTTGCTAAAACTCATGAGAATTAACCCTTCAAAAAACAAAATTGTAGTTTTCAATTGCAAAAGGAATAAACATTCCATAAAATACTGCTGGGCACTACAGGGATATACAATAGAGCAGGTTCCTGGTTATAATTACCCAGGAGTATTAATCGACTCACAATTAAACTGGACTCCCCCATATAGACAAATTAGATATAGAGATCAAAGAGCAAATAGCAGCAATCAAGTGATATGCTGCAGGACATGCAGGTTTTTCTTTGTAAGCAGTAGCAAAGGTTTATGAAATGAAAATACTCCCTAAGCTTACCCTTGGGTCTGTAGCATCGGGACAGACACGAGAACAGGAACCTAAGCGACTAGAAGGCTGCTGTATTAAATCTTGCATGCAGATTGACAAGTTCCATGTAAGCATGGTTAATCCAGGAAGACTGCCATGTCAAATATTTGTGGCAGCGGAATCAAATACAATGCAGGTTTATCGAAAACAGACCACCTGCACGAAGATCTGGGATATGAGCAAAATATGGGAACGAGGGGCAAAGATTTTTCCAGTAAATTCGAATTTGAGCAAATATAAAAAGCTAATCAAGGGGTATCTTGATGCTCAGAGAAAAGCAGAACTCTCAGTGGATCTTGCAAGCAAGAAAAATAGTAGAGCATATGTTAATGGTAAACTAGGTTCTGCTCTGCCTGTCAAGTATATTGAAGCCTTTATTAACACACATCTTACAATGGAATATACACATCTAAAATTCCGTCTGGTCAACACGCTGGTCATTTTAGGCCATGATTGCGATTAGAAATTGAGCATTATGCATGTCGATTGTGTGCTACCAAGAAGACTGAAACCACCAAACACTATCTTTACTCATGCCCTGCTTTAATCATATAAAAAAGGCTGGGAAATTCCATTGGATGGGAATTAGCTGCCATTGGTATATCACATAACACAATTATGGAGGGTAATTAAAGGTTGGTTAGGTGTATAGAATTCAATACAGAAAAGACTTTGTAGAATGGCTCAAAGTTATCATGTTTAAAAACCAATTTTCAAAAGTCGATGCAAATTAACTGATTGATTAATGTGTATGTATAATATGTTCTTGTTGATAGAGTTTAATATATTAAAGAAATAATAAATAATTACATAAATTATACATGGATTCAGAGGAGCCAATTCCCAGACATAAGGATGCACATATGTAATTTCCATCATCCATAATTTACTGGTCTATCAGACCCATTTTAATTTGGGAGCTAATCCCTCTGAAAGGACTATGCATATGACTTCATCTGCAGCCATATCTATGGGAATCTGATTCTGATTTGGGTCTTAAGTGTCCTTGATTCCCATGCCTTGTTTACACTAAAACCCAAAAAGAATCAATACTATTGGCTACTGTTAACATGCATGGTGATTGGCTGTACAAGCGATCACTATGGATTCCACCTGTGTTGTATAGGTGTAAAAAGCAGGAAGAAGCTAATGGGATTTTGGCCTCTCCACGAACATCAACATGAGATGCTGCTAGGGATGCTAGTGATATCCTAGGGAAAGATGTGCAACAGATTTACCACTCAGTGGCCCAATCGCTATCAAGTAATCAATGAAAAATATCAGCAAACATAATACAACAGAGAAGTGCTTGTTTTCACATGTTTACAATGATGTGATATTATATGTATTTGTAACGCGCCTATACACAAGTGTTTCAAGGCGTGACGAGGCAAGAGAGGGGGAACAGAGGGAAAACAGATAACGATCTTACTAGGCCAGGTGTCATTCAGATTGCGCAAGTGCAGAGTGGGGGGAAAGGAAAGCGCGGGAGGGGGTAAATTGCAGTACATAGGATAATAAATAATAAGATAAATAAAAGAACGGCCAGCTGGTGGCAAGTGCAGGGTGAGTGCAGACATAAGTGCTGGTGGGGGGAATGGGGGGATACAGAAAACAGTCCCCAGGTGTGGCGGTTGCTAGAGAGGCAGTGCAGATGTGCAGCGGCAGGGCTTGGGCCCGAGATCAGACGGGTGGCCAGGTAACCCTGCAGTATCAGCAGGACTTCAGCAGAGGGGAGGGGGAGATAAATCAGAGGCAAAGAGGAAGGTTCTAAGATGCTTCCGGAACTGACGATGGTTCTCCTCAAGTTTCAGGGAGACAGGGAGGCTGTTCCAGAGGGAGGCCCCAGCCAAAGAGAGAGATCTACCACCAACTCGTTGCTTGGAGAAGCGACTGACCCTGAGGGAGTTGGAGGCGAATGAGCGGAGAGCTTGAGAGGGAAGATATTTAGGAAGAGAGAGTTGAAGGTATAGAGGCCCCAGGCCACAGAAGGCCTTGTGGAAGATGCAGCGGGTTTTGAACTGAATCCTCACAGCTACTGGGAGCCAGTGCAGAGGTTTCAATCCTGGAGAGATACGATCCCTGGGCTTGAGGCCAAGAACAAGTATTGCAGTCCTGTTCTGGATGAGTTGCAGAGGGTGTAGAGAAGAAGCAGAAAGATTTAGAAAGAGGCTGTTGCAATAGTCCAGCCTAGAGAGAACCAACACTCTGGAGACAGTGAGCTTCTGGGGGAAAGAGAGGAAGGGAAGAATACCTCTGAGGAGGTGCAGCTGATAGAGATATCAGAGCTGTGAGGAAAGAAAGAGAATGTGGAGTCGAAGATGACCCCCAAGGTGTTTAGTCTTGCAGGTGGGAGCAGGAAGAGGGCCAAGAGAGGCCGGCCAGAAAGCTGCAGGAAAGGAGTCGTACTTTAGAGTCGCAAGGAAAATCAGCCCACATTTTTTCAGACTATCATGTCTGAATAGTGTTTGAAATAATAATTTACAATTGTGCATGTTTACGTTCATAAACAAATATACCTTAAATGTGGTCTTTCTTTCAAGTGTTGTGTTCCAAAGGGGATGTTCATGATCTCAAGATAAAAGAAACACAAGATTGTTACATTAAATAAAATTGATGCTGAAAAACTGAAAACTACACTGATCCTTTCAAGAGTGACTCATATGTCTCAGTGTAGGGTGAATCAAGGACCAGGGGACACTGTTTCAACTTTAAATGAGAAGGGTGTCATAAAATGAGTCATATTAGTTATGATTTCTACCTCTTACTCGCTACCACAACAAGGGTGCAGCTGCTGGATGCGAGTAATCACCTGCACACCGATAAGATAATACTAGACACATTTCACTTTTGAGTACCTTTTGCCAAAAGAGTGTTTTATTTTCAAGGTCAAGGAAAACAATAGATGCACAATGCATCAGTATAACCTGGAGCCTCATTTCTAAAAGTGTGAAGAGGCCCCAATATGTACAAGATATAATCCTGTTAACTGGAGAATATGGACTATGTTACAGACATTTTAAAATGATAGGATTCAGGTGGTAGGATGTCATCAAGGGTCCTGATTGGCACAATCATGCATTTCATACTGTACATCAAATATAAAATATGAATCATTCATTCAGAGCTTTTTAATGTAATGCTTTATTTCTCCAACAAAGATTATTGTACAACGCACATATTAATATGCTGAATTTAAATAATATCCTAATGTATAACAGGTAGAAAATCAGTGATTGTGTTGTGTTGGTTTGAATAATATTATTGTTAAATTCAGTCTGATATTGGGCAGACTTCAAGTTGACTGTGGTTTAACTTTGAGCCACTATGCCCCACCATCTTTGGGAGTCTTCCGGGGTTGAATGTTTGAAACATATAGATTGTGTGGTCTTTAGAGAGTTTAATATTAGTCGGATTCATTACCAAGCCTCAAAGATAGAGTCACCCATTAAAAGTGACACTTTTGAATTCTGTCTGACATTGAAATTGGCAATTTGAAAGTGAATTCAGTGAGAACAAAATGAACTATCGCCCTATTTCAAATTACTCACTCACTGAGCTAATTTCTAAATTTTACTTACTTAAGACATGTGAAAAGTTTGCCGCAAATTTCGTTTTTGGGAAATTCTGACACATGTAAAACAGCTTTTGATTGCTCCCGACTTGAATTTTAGGATTTCAAATTGTTTCTTGGAATTTAATCATTGCTTGTGTTTCTGTGCAACTATCCAAAGTGGCTCCCATAACAATTGATAAAAATGTTAGCAATTTATAACATATTTAGTGTTTTGGCCAAGTCCATTCTCAAGGATAACTTTAAAAGCCATTCTGACAGCTTGATAGTCAATTCCATTTTTCTCTTGTGATTGCTGGGGGAAAGAGGGGGTTGAGATTCTGTTGATTCTGCCATTCCTAAATACATGCTCTCTCTCCTCCAATCTATTTGCATTGCCTATTGGGGGGTTGAGGGGTGTGCAGGGGGAACCTTTAACCACAGTGCTACTTGATCTAAACACACACACAAAAGTATTATTTCTGTGCTGAATTGTTTTGCTCACTATTACTCCGTGTGTATTAAAGAGATTATTCAGTGTTACTTCACCCCATTGGTGATTATTGTGTACCCATTAAAACATAGTGTGATTAAATTGTAAATACATAAATAAATATTTTAACTTTGCAAACCAGTCTGATTCCTGGTTCAGTTTGCCCAGGGGCTGGGGGGGTTGGGGTTAAGGGTTCCAGGAGAGGGGCGTGAATAAAGAACTTTTAGACAAAAATAAATAATGATTTCAGTTGTGCATTACTCGCCAGGCATTGCCTTGGGTGTGTGCTGGTTTGAACCACTTACTGCTTGGGGGCCTATCGCGGGATCCTGAATTAGATATACCACTCTTGACAGTCTAACACAGCGTGCTAACTGATGGAGTACATACACCTTGTTGGGCTGCCATACTGTGCCACACTGTAAAAACACCCTTCAAAAGAAATACTCAAAGGAGTTGGGCCTGTTTTGCAAAGGTAAAAGTAACCCTGAGATAAGTCAGAAGGAAATTAATCTTTCCGGAATGGCGACCCCAGTGGGAATTAATAAGGCAAAAGAACACCTACTGCACAAATTGTTTGTCAGGGGTGAATGGGTTGAGCAGGATGAGAATTTTGGCTGCAGGAAATCAAACAGCAAGCCACTGCCAGAGATTTAGATTTAGATATATGGCAGTACCAGGGCCCATTACAGCAGGCACTTAGTGAACTGGATATGGCCCAAGGGTCAAAGAAGAGCAATGTAAAATTGCCAAAATAGCCTCATACCTGTACCTCCACATTGGAGTAATACAGGAAAAAAATGGCGAAAACCTAGATCTGGCAAAAAGGCAAGTACAATCCCTAGAGAAGACCCAAACTGATCTGGACTCTGCAGAGCAACGGCTACAAAAGAGCCAAGAATCAGAGAGTGAAACCAGATAGTACCTGACAAAAGAAAAAGAAGATCTGGATCTCCTGCAGCAAGAGAGGGTAGAGCAAGACACCAAATTACTGACACTGCAAAATGAGTGTCAAGAAAGCTTGGACTCTTTAAAACAGAGCCAACAAAAACTGGCACAACAATTAACTTTCAATAGAGTTTGCGCAGAACAGATGGTTGTCTTACAAGACCAGATAGACCAATTAAAAGAAGAAAATAATACATTAATTCTTAAAGAACTTGAATCCCAGACAGAGTGTGATGAAGAGCGCCAGAAAGCTGGTGCATTCAAAAAACAGAGGGATGTCCTGGTCCTTCAGGGACTGGGTGAGCTCAAAATGGACTATGAAAAGCTGTTAGAACATACCAGGAGGGTGGAAGATGCTCTGGCAAAGAATGACCAGGCAGTATGGGCAGAACTCAGGAGGTGGGTCTCCTGCAGCAAAAATTGGACCAATAATCCCAATGCAGGCAAGAAGCACAGAGAGACAATGAGGCTCTCTGTGAGAAAAATGACAGGCTCCATAGAAAGATAGCTATGCAGGAACAACTAATAGAGACCAGTAAGGCCTTAATAGAAAAACAAAAGGGTCAGATTATTGCATGCCATCAGGGAGAAGGGCCATCCTCTCTGATCAGGGAGACTCCAGGGAGGAGAGAATCAGAGAACTGGATCCTCAGAAATATAACTCATCGAGAGAGCAGGCAGTGAAATTTGGTGGGGAATTCCATGAGATTAGGCCCACTAAGAGCATACTAAAACCTCTTCCCAGCTAGGACAGGGGGAGGGTACTCAACCATTCCGGGTCGCAAGGAAGGGTTAGAAGACTCTTCTGAGCACCATAGGACCCAAGGAACTAGGTCCGACACTCTGCCAGCCATTCCCAAGCTCGCAGAATCCGGGAGAGTACCAGTGCCTCTGAGTCAGAGGATGAGTGGACCAGGGTGACAAGAACTAAAAAGGCTAAAAAAGTTAAGAGGGCTTTACTCAAGGACCCCCTGTAACAAATAAAAACTATTAGGAGCGTCATCACGCCCTACTACAAAAATGCCAAATATTCGGTTTCGGAGCACCTTGAATTATTTGAGCAGATGATGGAGACTTTCCATCTGAAGGACAGCCAAAGCTGTATTCAGTATGTAAAGTGGGCGTTTTCTCCTGAGTACTCCAGCTTCTTTGCAGGGCTGGAGGATCAGAACCATTCAAGATGGTCCACCTATAGGGCGGCCATCCTGAAACATTTTTCCATTCATAGGAACCCTCAAGAGGCTCGCAAGGCAGCCTACAACCTACAATGTGGGGAAGATCAGGCCCCAAAAGAATTTGTTCAAGAATTGAAACGCACCTTTGCGCAGACCACTAGAAGGGTGCGCACTGACAGTAAGGAATTTGTGAACACCTTCTTTTATGCTCTCCCTAAGTATATTATGACCCAGCTAGTGAGGGACTTTCATGAGAAAATATCTCTAGACTGGGCCATTGAACAAGCAATGCGCATCTATGAAGTACAGAAGCCGTTGAAAAGTAAAAATCTTAGCAAGAGCCCCAAACCAACCAACACCCCTGCTGTTGTAAGGTGGCGGAGGTGAAGGTTGCCCCCATTTTAGATCTGTAGATGGGGGGGCCTAAAAACCTTCCCCTGCAGAATCCGACTAACCCCAAACCCAGATGGCCCTTGGGCCTATCCCAAACAGGGAGTCAGAGAGGTAACCCCAGAAATGGGACCCCTATCTCCCCTGACTACATCAGCCCACGCTACAGGGGAAATAGACCCATCCTGGGCTATGTGTGGACTCCTCTTGCCCAAGGGGGGGAATCAAACCAGACAGCAGGAAACCCAGGAAACTTCCCTCCTCACTTTCCCCAGGAGGGCAATAATCCCCCAAATGAGGACCAAACATCTTTCCCCGGTACCCCCCAAACTTCAACCCCCAAAACAACCCATCCTTCTTTCCCCACTTTCCTGAGCCCAGACAGCCCAATCTAGGAGAGGGGAGGCCAAGGGTGGAGGGGTACCCGAACTATCCTCACCAGGGGTATTTTGCAAGAAGGGATAGTTACCCTTCCCGGGATCAACTCAGTTTTGACCTGAGGACACGTATCAGCCAGAGTGGGTGTCCCAAAATCTCCCGCCCCCAAAAGTCTGCAACCTAAGGAACAGGGGGGTGGGGGGTAGGAGAAATAAAGAGCATAAAAAGGCCCATTTTGTGGAGGAGGTGCAAGTCTTACAGTTTGAAGGAGAGGGGTCCTCAGAGGATTCTGGGAAAAGGATCTTCTCCTTTAGGGATGGGGGAATTCCTCCCTAAGAAAAATGGGTCCCAAAGGATCCAAGGCTGGGTAGATATGGGACCGAGTTAAAACCGCCCATCATCAGTACCCAGAATAACCATCACGAAAATCCCCTGGTTCAAACCCATCCTAGTGACTGCCTCCAAAAAGGGGGGGGGGGGGGCAGATCAGAATCATAACCAGTGGAACCCAAAACTTGCCCCATATCTAGCTGTCACCTTTTTCTTACAGGTTCCCAAGATCCCAAACAAAACCCAGCCCAAATCACCTCTCTCTCAGCATTCAACACCAGGAAATTAACCCACCAGTTGGCCAAAAATGTGCATTATCTTTGCCCCGTTGAGGAAAAGGAGGGAAGATTTTATGCCCCGGTCCAAATACAGGGGCAATGTACAATTTTGGCACTGGTGGACACTGGGTCCCAAGCTACCCTTCTCTCAAAAAGGGCCTTTGATCAACTGAATTCGGGAAGGGGAGGGAGAAATACCAAATAACTATCACCCATCTTCCTGGTCAACTTCAGAACTTCGACAGGAAGGAAATAGATAGCCAAATCATCTTTCCAGGCTTCAGGCAGATGGTTGAGAGAGAGTCAACCTAGCTGATGCCTGTGAGACTCTGGAGGAAACAAGTTTTGTTAGATTTTCAAGATCTCTTTGCGGTGGACTCATATGACTGTGGTCGCACCGACATCCATACAACTACAATGCCCATGGACCCTGGCATGACTCCAGTGTTTGTGAAGCAATATTGGTTGCTTCTCGCATCAATGGAGACCCTTACTGAAATAATTAAGAACCTTGAGTCCCGTGGGATAATTCGTCCAGTCCACAGCACCTTCAATAATCCAGTGCTGGGGATTTTGAAACGTAACGGCCAGTGGAGACTCTGTGCTGACCTAAGGGAGCTCAACGAACGGGTCCATACTTCCCGATGGCATCTTCCCAACATTAAACCAAGAGCTGGCCCAGGTCCAGGGGTCAAAGGTATTCACTGCCAGTGACCTGACCAATGGGTACTGGAATGTACCTGTCAGAAGGGAGGACCAATACAAGCTGGCCTTTACCTTCGGGGAGCAGCAGTACACGTGGACCCGGACTCCTTTCGGATACATCAACTCCAGCAATGAATTTAACATCTTTCTACATAAGGCCATTCCCGACCTGGGTGAAAGGGTTAACCTGGCCTATGTAGATGATGTTCTAGTCAAAAGCTCAACTGTGGAGGAACACATAGCGGAGAACCGTTATGTCCTGACACAGTTGAGGGCTGCCGGAGCAAAACTCTCCTTTCAAAAGGCACAGTGGTGCAGGACCCGTGTACATTTCTTGGGGCATGAGATAACTGCTCAGGGCCTCTGTCCCCAGGAAAAGAAAGTAGAAGCCCTCCAGAAAATAAAAGACCCCACACCTCTGCGGGAAGTAAGGAGCCTCCTTGGACTAACTAATTACAGCAGAAAGTTCATTGAGGATTATGCAGAGATCACAAGACCCCTGATCCATCTTTTGAAGGGCTGGTCAAGTGGGAGTGGGGTCCAGAACAAGCTGAGGCAGTAAGACAACTCAAAAGAAGCCTTTCACAAGCGCCTTGCCTAGCTTATCCTGTCAAAAACAAGGAGTTCTTCTTGGAGACAGGGTTCTCAAATACATGCTTGACTGTAGTATTATATCAAAAGCATGAGAAGGTCAATAAAGTAATCACCTATGCGAATAAGACTTTATCCTCTGTGGAGGAAAAAATTCAACGATTGTGAAAAGGCACTCCTGGTGACGGTGTGGGCATTGAAGAATTACTGCCCGTTCATCCAGGGGGGAACACATCATAGTGGAGACTCCACACCAACCTTTGCAATATCTTCAAAGTGACAGAATCCGGGCCGGAAATGTGAGTAATTCCCAAATTACTTCCTGGATTCTGTCAATGCAAGGCTTTCCTGTGGAGGTCAGATATGGCCAAAACAAGAAGAGTCCCCTAACACAAGGTCTGACTGACTTGCATGATTGTGCCAGAGAAAACTGACTCGAGGACGAAAGTCTTAAAATCAAGGACAGCATGGAGGCATGTTATGATGGATTTCGGAACTCTGTCCTGGAGGGGCAGAGGTTCAGAAGGCCAGCCTAGTTTCTAGGAACAGGGTAACCTCTGAACAAGCCAGACCAATCAGGGTAGCGATGGCGGCGGTCAAGACTAGGTCTCAAGAGGGGTAAGGGTGACTGAAAGTCCGCAATGAGCATACAAAGCAAGGACACTTACAAATTACTCCAGACAGATGTTATATTAAAAATATAGACACATTTATTACAAGGCATTTGTAACATCGACCATAGTAAAGAATCACAATAAAATTCAAGTAAACCAACACATCACAATCAATACAATATATATATACAAGACCAAGGGGTCTAAAGAGTTAGAAGCACGAAATATGCAGCCCACCTAGATGGGGAGGAAAACAGGCAGTGCAAGTAATCGTTAGACCCAGTTCGACATCAGAGGCCACCTTACTAGAAGGAAGTCCGAGCCCTACGAAGAGTGGAGCCTTATGCTCAAAAGTACCTGCACACGCGGGTGCCAACGGGCAAAGGAGAGTCTCTTCAGGGAGATCAGGCAGTTTAGAGAGGTGAACAAAACGATGATGAACAGTTCCCCGCTACTCAAGCGCGGCCTCCACTTGTGGGCAGAAGCAGGGCCCGAGTGTGGAAAAGGGATGCTGTTTACTACAGCGGTGGAGAGCCACAGGCTCCTGCGGGAGGGCGACCGGTTAGGGTATTGACTACTCACCGGACCCCGATGCAGTCAGACCCAGGCTTCTCCAGTTCCGTTTTGGTACTGGCAGGTTCAGATGCGATCAGCAGGATGTCTCGACGTCGTGTAGATTCCGCGACAGCAGGAGTCAGGGTCGAGGGTGTCCCAAATGCATCGAACACACACAGGTTTGTTACCACAGCAGGGCAACTCGGCAACCGCTTGTATTCCAAACCCAATGTACTTGTCTCACTTCAGACATGGGAACGCCAAGTGTACGAATCGTGTGAGATTGTCGAGAGCTCCGATTTCAGCAGCATCCAGACGGCGGTGACAGAGCAAGGTTCCTGTGTAGGCTGGTCAGTCCACTGGATGGCCCAGGGACACTTCTGAAGGCTTACGTACAGGAGTTGGTGAAGATGCCAAGAATAGTTGTTCCCACTATTCTAAAGGGTTGAAGCACCAGTACAGGCCTTCTCGTTCGATAAGAGGCAGAGGAGTCTCACAGAACGACAGCAGTGCAGGGTGCCAAACCTTCAGCGGGTCACCAGCGATTCCTCGACTCAGCTTCTTAGTTGTAGGCTACTTGGCTCCTTATCCTTTGTTCGTGAGAACTCACGAGATCGACATGGTAGTGGTGTTTCCAGTCTCCTCTTATCCAGAGTTCCCTTCGCACCAAAACAGAGAGGACCCAAAGGGAGATCTGCTCACAAAACACTCACACCATACGTGGACCTATCACGGACCACGGTGGTCCCAGGCATTCAAGACACTCTAGAGTCTCTGGCACCCAGGATGTTTATTGGGAACAGACATCCCAGCCCACATCCTGGAGGGACACACAAGGCATGCAGAAGCCTGCAAAAGCGTTGTGTTTCGCGGGAAAGTGCATGACCAAATAAGGACTGCCCCGGGTCGGCTCGACCTGGGGTAAGGTGAAGGGGCAAGACGGTCAGTGGACAGGACAAAGAACCTCGTGGCATGGCCATTTTGGAGGCCAGGCCACCCATTTGGGCCAAACGCAGGAAGCGCAGTTAACATGGCAAAAAGGGGTTCAAAACACAAAGAAACGATAGGTGCCACCAGTCCCGTCCGTGACACACTTGCACATTTCATGATAACTCCAGCGAGAGTTTCTAGGGCCATTGGAACGACTAGAGACCCAAGAGCGCGGTAATGTAAGTTACAGTGCACTCTTGTTTCATGTTGCTCAAAAGCTGCAACATGAGGAAAGGACTAAGGGAAACAAAGTCTCCCGGTACTGGCTGTCTTAAGGGCATGTCAGTTTCCCCGTAAGAATGGAGCGAAAGCCCAGAGGAGTGCGGCGGAAGGCTGCGCTTCTCCAGCAAAGTCTAGATCAGGGTGTAAAACAACAGCAAAAAGTTTGGGGGTTGCCACATGGAAGGAAAATTACCTACAATTATGAAATCTTTCCTAACACTCGGCCCTCCCACACTAAGGACGGGGGGAACTAATCCACCCCTGGATGAGTTTCTCGTTCAGGTCTGTTAAACATTCTGGAGAACCCATCAGCATTGCTATGTTGGACACCTGGCCTATGATCAATAGTGAAGTCAAAGCCTTGCAGACTTATGGACCACCTAAGCAACTTTGGATTCTCTCCCTTCATGTTCATTAGCCACTTTTAGGGCTTATGGTCAGTTTGCACAGTGAAGTGGGTCCCAGAGATGTAGGGCCTCAGCTTCCTTAGGGCCAACACAACAGAGAAAGATTCTTTCTCTACTGTGGACCATCTGAGCTCTCTGTCCTTAAACTGGCGACTAATGAAACCAATAAGGTGTTCCTTACCCTTCTCATCTACTTGCGATAGTACAGCTCCTATCCCAGTGTCAGAGGCATCTGTCTGCACAATAAAAGATCTTTTGTAATCAAGGGCCCTGAGGACAGGGGTCTGGCACAAGGAGTCTTTTAAGCCGTTGAAGGCCTTCTCACACTTGTCGGTCCAAGTTACCTTCTTGGGTTTCTTCGGAGTGCTGAGAGCAGTCAGATGGGCAGCTATGGTAACATAGTCTGCCATGAAGTTATGGTAATACCCCGTGAGTCCTAAGAAGGCTCTCACTTCGGTCTGTGTAGTGGGGGTAGGCCAGTCTTGTACTGCTTGTACTTTACTGGGTAGAGGCTTTATCCTCCCTCCACCTACTTCATGTCCAAGGTAAACCACGGAGCCTTGTCCAATCTAGCATTTACTAGCCTTTATGGTCAAGTGTGCTTTCTGAAGAGCCTGTAGCACAATTCCGAGGTGTTTCACATGGTCTTCCCAGGTGGGGCTGAAAACTGCTATATCATCCAGATATGCAAGGCAGAATTCATCCAACCCGTTTAACACATGATTCACAAGCCCCTGAAATGTGGCAGGTGCATTCTTCAACCCGAACGGCATTACCCTGAATTGGTAAAGACCGTCTGCAGTGGAAAATGCTGTCTTCTCCTTGGCATGTTCTGCTAAGGCTATTTGCCAATAGCCCGCATTGAGGTCAAACGTGCTGAGGTACTTGGAGGCACCCAAGGTATCCACCAGCTCATCTGTTCGAGGCAAGGGGTGTGCATCTGTCTTGGTGACAGTATTCAGAGCCCTGTAATCTACTCAGAACCTCAATTCAGAAGTACCTGCCTTTGGAACCAAAACCACAGGGCTGGACCAAGGACTACTAGAGGGTTCAATCACCCCAAGATCTAATATTTTGTTGACCTCCGTCTTAATGTAAGACCGTACTTTGTCTGGCATTCTGTATCCTCTAATTTTGGTAGGTACGCTGTCTCCTGTTTCTATGTTATGTTTACACCAAGGTGTCAAACCAGTGGACTTGGAAAACAGGGGGGAAAATTGCCTAAGCAAACTTTTCACCTCAGCCTGCTGATCAGAAGTCAGGTGAGGGGCCACTCGGACACCCTCAAAGGAGCTATCTGAAGGACCGCTTTGGAACAGGTCGGGGAGAGGATCAGACTCCTCTTCCTCAACATCTGAAGCCAGTAGCAGTGCTGCGATTTCGACTCTTGGGACGAAAGCCTTCAGCCTATTTACATGGAACACTTTTGGAGTCTGTCCAGGCCTTCCAATAGTTGACCTCACCCAAGGGCTCCACCACTGTGTAAGGGCCGGACCATTTGTCCTGTAAAGCTCTAAGCCTTATGGGATTCATGATCAGGATTTGCTGACCAGGTGTAAGGTTGATGAGGGAAGCTTTCTGGTCGTACCAGTGTTTCACCAGCGCTTGTCCTGCCTTCAACTTGTCACTAGCCAGACCCATCAGAAGTACCATCCGTTTTCTGAGCCATAACACATAGTATACTACATTGGTAGTAATAGGAGGAGTGGGCATCTCCCATCCCTCCTTGACTATGGCTAAGGGTCCCCGCACAGGGTGACCAAACAGAAGTTCGAAGGGTCTGAAGCCAACACACTCCTGTCGTACCTCTCGGTAGGCAAACAGTAAGCATAGTAAAAGAAGATCCCATTTTCTTCTTTGGGGTTCTTCCAGTGCCCCAATCATACTCTTTAATGTTCTGTTGAACCGTTCCATCAGACCTTTGGTCTGGGGGTGGTATGCGGAAGAGAACTTGTAGGTGACCCCACATTCTTTCCACATAGCCTGCATATACTTTGACATAAAGTTGCTGCCTCGATCAGGCACAACTTCTTTAGGGAAGCCAACCCTAGTACAGATGCCAAGTAACGCTTTTGCAACTGACTTGGCAGTTACAGTTTTTAATGGGATGGCCTCAGGATGCCTGGTTGCATGGTCGACCAGCACCAGGATAAACCTATTGCCTGAGGATGTTTGTGGGTCAATGGGACCAACAATGTCAACCCCTACCCTTTCGAATGGTATTCCCACAACTGGGAGTGGTATCAATGGAGCTTGGATTGTTGAGCCACTCTTACCAGATAACTGGCAGGAGGCACAACTCCTGCAGTGACTTTCTACTTGCACCCCCATCTTGGGCCTGTAGAAGTGCATGGATAACCTTTGCTTGGTCCTCTTAATACCAAGGTGACCTGCAAGGGGCACTTCATGCGCCAACTGCAGGAGGAAGGGTCTTAAAGCAAGGGGAACCACCAACCTCCTATAGTCTCCTTCTGAAGACTCTGTGGGCTCACTATACAGGAGTCCACCTTCCCAATAAATCTGATGCTTCCCAGGAGGTTCACCTTCAAGCTGGGAGCAGGCCTGTCTCCTTAGGCCTTCCAAGATGGGCACTCACGTTGGCCTTTACTGAATTCTTCCCTGTCAGGACCACCTTCTACTAACAAGTCGTTTAGTTCAGGATGGTCCTTAGGGTCAAATTCTTCAGGTATCGCCGCCTCCTCGTCCGGGCGATTGACCAACTTCCTCCACCGCAGTGGTAGGTGAGATCGGGGGAATATTTTCTTTCCCTCGTTTAGGTTTTGTAACTCCTTTAGCCTTGGGTTTCCCCTTTGGCTGGGGCAGCTCACTGAGCTTGGTCAGTGCTGCCCTGGTTTGAGACCTTGTGCAGGGTCTGTCGGCAGTGTCTCCCATGAGCCCAAAGCTCTGAGATCGTTGCCCAACAAGACCTTTCCTGGGACGTTCCTCTGAATGCTCACTGGAATCCTGACTGCTGTACCATTGATAGTAAGATTTACAGGTATTACTGGAAACATGCGAGGTGGGCCGTCAGCCAACTTAGTGGGCATCAGAGTAGCTCAGGCAACCTCCTCTGAGTCTACCAAGGTAGAATCCACTACAGTTCGACTGCACCCACTATCCCTAAGAGCTAGATTATCTACTCCATTGATCAGCACACTGGCTTTAAAGTAGTGCTTGGAATTATCTGGAATTCTAGCATAAGCCTCTGCGACTTTAGGCTCCCAGCAACCCAGGGAAACTAAAACTACCTCAGCTTCTATCCCACTGGGGAAGGAGTCTAAGGAGAAGGATGCTCCTGTAATCTCTTCTTCCTCGTAGGAGGAGAAGGCCAGATTAGCGGAGTGGACCCCCAAAGGTTTAACCTTACACCGGGGATCCCCCTTCACGTGGTTAGTTGCTCCACAAGCAAAACATGATCCATTGGGTCGGTTTACATAGGGAGGCTTAATATAACCAGAGTTCTGTTTCAGAGGCTGACCTCCACTACCCCGTGAGTTTTCTTGTGTCTTACCCTTATTTTTCTTTTTGTGGCCCTTTTGAGAAGAAGATTTATGAGATTCTCCCCCCTCCTTATCTTTGGAATTTTTCCCTTCCTCCTGCTTATCAGGATGAGTTTTGTCCTTATGGGACACTCAATGTGACACCCATAAACCTGCTGCAATGGCAAGCTTTTTTGGATCTATCTCCTTAGAATCTGCCAAATGCTGCTTAAACTCAAGGGAAGAAGATGCAAAAATGTGTTCCAGCATGACAAGACTTATCATGCCTTCAAAGATAGAAACCTTATAACCTTCGACACAGCCAGTCAAGTTTTTTACATAAGATACCCAAGTACCACCTTCTTTTTTCTTATACTGTCGGAATCGTTTTAAATATTGGGCAGGAGTCTTTCCAAACTTTAAAATGAGAGTTTGCTTCAACATTGCAAAATCTGCTCGCTCAGCCTTCGACATTTCCATAATGGCACTGCAGCCAGAATGGGGCGGTCTGCTGAGTAACCAGGCAATTTTATAAGCATTGTCAACTTGTTGAACTTCAAATGCATACTCAAATGTATTCAGCCAGTCCATAATGTCATTCTTTTCCTCATACACACTGAGCAGATCTTTTGGAAACCGTGGATGAGAGGAGGCCCCGACCCATGTCCAGGACCCTTGGATCCATTGACAACTTGAAGCTTGGCCAGTTCCAACTGGTGATCCCTGTCTTTCGGTTTTTTAGTTTGGCCATATTGAAATCAAGTTCCTTCTGCCTAAACAGCAGTTCTTGCTTCTTGAATTCAAGTATGGCCTCCCCATCAGCACTGGCAGAGGAAACATTAGACATTTCATCCTCCCTGTCCTCATGGTTGCGTGGACCAGTGCAGCGACAGACTGTCAGTTCTACCAGTGTGAGCAGCCTCACCTCCTTCTGCACTGTCCTCGGAAGCTATAGCGTCAAGCTGAGCTTCTTGCCACGCCATGATTCTTTGGATCATTGGATCATTGGATCATGATTCTTTGGATCATTTCCATTTTTGTGCCTTGCGAGGAGACACCTCTTTCAGCACACATCTTTTTCAATTTTTCGGATTTAGAAGCATTTAAAGTTAGCAAGGTACCTGTTTCCATACTGTTTGATAGGACTATGGCCTTTAAAGAGCTATACTACGACAATTCACTATGTGTCCTGTTAGGAATAACTTGAAATGCCCTTGCTCTTGCGCAACACTGGATACCCTCAATCGTATCCCACTGCTGTACACCAATTTGTTAAGATGTATTTCTGAACTCTGTCCTGGAGGGGCAGAGGTTCAGAAGGCCAGCCTAGTTTCTTGGAACAGGGTAACCTCTGGACAAGCCAGGCCAATCAGGGTAACAATGGCAGTCAAGACTAGGTCTCAAAAGGGGTGAGGGTGACTGAAAGCCCTCAATGAGCACTCAAAGCAAGGACGCTTACAAATTACTCCAGACAGGTGTTATATTAAAAATATAGACACATTTATTACGAGGCCTTTGTAACATCAACCATAGTAAAGAATCACGATAAAACTCAAGTAAACCAACACATCACAATCAATACAATATATATACAAGACCAAGGGGTCTAAAGAGTTAGAAGCACGAAATATGCAGACCACCTAGATGGGGAAGAAAACAGGCAGTGCAAGTAATCGTTAGACCCAGTTCGACATCAGAGGCCACCTAACTAGAAGGAAGTCCGAGCCCTATGAAGAGTGGAGCCTTATGCTCAAAACTACCTGCACACGCGGGTGCCTACGGGCAAAGGAGAGTCTCTTCAGGGAGATCAGGCAGTTTAGAGAGGTGAACAAAACGATGATGAACAGTTCCCCGCTACTCAAGCGCGGCATCCACTTGTGGGCAGAAGCAGGGCGCAAGTGCGGAAAAGGGATGCTGTTTACGACAGCGGTGGAGAGCCACAGCTCCTGCGGGAGGGCGACCGGTTAGGGTATTGACTACTCACCGGTCCCTGATGCAGGCAGACTCAGGCGTCTCCAGTTCTGTTTCGGTACTGGCAGGTTCAGATGTGATCAGCAGGATGTCTCGACGCCATGTGGATTCCGCAACAGCAGGAGTCAGGGTCGAGGTTGTCCCAAATGCAGTGAACACGCACAGGTTTGTTACCACAGCAGGGCAACTCGGCAACCGCTTATATTCCAGGCCCAATGTACACATCTCACTTCAGACCTGGGAACGCCAAGTGTACGAATCGTGTGAAAGTGTTGAGGGCTCGGATCTCAGCAGCAGCCAGACAGCAGTGACAGAGCAAGGTTCCTGTGTAGGCTGGTTAGTCCAATGGATGGCCCAGGGACGCTTCCAAAGGCTTACGTACAGGAGTTGGTTAAGATGCCGAGAATAGTTGTTCCCACTATTCTAAAGGGTCAAAGCGCCAGTAGAGGCCTTCTCGTTTGATCAGAGGCAGAGGGGTCTCGCAGGACGACAGCAGTGCAGGGTACCAAACCTTCAACGGGTCACCAGCGATTCCTCAACTCAGCTTCTTTGTTGCAGGATACTTGGATCCTTATCCTTTGTTCGTGAGAACTCAGGAGATCGACGTGGTAGTGGTGTTTCCAGCCTCGTTTTATCCAGAGTTCCCTTTGCGCCAAAACGGACAGGACCCAATGGGAGATCTGCTCCCAAAACACTCACACCATACGTGGACCTATCACGGACCATAGTGTTCCCAGGCTTTCAAGACACTCTAGACTCTCTGGCACCCAGGGAATGTATTGGGAACAGACATCCCAGCCCACATCCTGGAGGCACAAACAAGGAATGCAGAAGCCCGCGAAAGCGTTGTGTTTTGCAGGAAAGTGCATGACCAAATAAGGACTGCCCTGGGTCGGCTCGACCTGGGGGAAGGTGAAGGGGCAAGACGGTCAGCGGACAGGACAAAGAACCTCTTGGCATGGCCATTTTGGAGGCCAGGCCACCCATTTGGGCCAAATGCGGGAAGCGTGGTTAACATGGAAAAAAGGGGTTCAAAACACAAAGAAACAATAGCTGCCGCCAGTCCCGTCCGTGACACACTTGCACATTTCATGATAAGTCCAGCAAGAGTTTCTAGGGCCATTGGAATGACTAGAGACCCAACAGCGCGGTAATGTAAGTTACGGTGCACTCTTGTTTCATGTTGCTCAAAAGCTGCAACATGAGGAAAGGACTAAGGGAAACTAAATCTCCCGGTACTGACTGTCTTAAGGGCATGTCAGTTTCCCTGTAAGAATGGAGCAAAAGCCCAGAGAAGTGCAGCGAAAGGCTGCGCTTCTCCGGCAAAGTCTAGATCAGGGTGTAAAACAACAGCAAAAAGGTTGGGGTTGCCACATGGAAGAAAATTACCTACAATTATGAAATCTTTCCTAACAAGGCATACCTTAATTCCCCACACAAAGTCTATGAAGAAGACCAGTGTGAGGGAATGTCCACTGTCTATGTGGATGGGTGCTCCTACCATGTTGACAACAATGGGGAAAAGGAACTTGTGGCCATCGTAGGGAATGCATGGGTGAATGATGCCCCAGAACAAAATTGGTCCCCGAAGTAATCAAGTGGCAGAGCTGATGGCTGTGCATTAAGCCATCCTCACTGCTGTCCAACACCAACTCCACGAACTGGTCATAATAACTGATTCAGATTATGTACAGAACGGGTTCATGGAGCACCTAGTTAACTGGAAAACCAGAGGCATGCTATGTGCTAAACCATTGAAACATGGGAAATGAATACAAAATATTGATGATCTTGTCACCTCGAATGGGATGACCATCTACTGGAAAAAGATCAAGGGTCATTCTAAAGTAGAGGGACCCTACAAAACTGGAAATGATCTAGCTGATCAGCTGGCCAAAACCAGAGCCATCCAGGGGGATCTACTTGAGATTGAGTCCCTGTTGGGGGAAATCCAGGTCACTGCTATCACTAGGTCCCAGACAAATGCTCACAATGAACTCTCAACTACACAATGGAGTAAGGAGACCCCAGATGCTTATTTGATTAGGGCTCAAAAAGGGGATGCAGTAATTGGTCAGTTTTATCAACACATTTTAGGACCCTGAGAACTTTCCCTGACGGATACCGATTACATGTGGAAAGAGGACCTCAGAGTGTTGATGAAATGTCCAAAAATGTTCTGAATGCAAGACGGTTTGTTGGTGAGGATATCCATTGCTGGCCATGACCAGTGGGTGGGCCCTACCTCATTCCGGAGCCTGATGCTAAATGACGGCCATGATGCAGCCACAGCCAGTCATCAGAGTTTTCAAACGACACTAGAAATCTTATGAGAATTTGCATACTGGCCACACATGGGGCAGGACCTCGACCAATACTTAAAGGGGTGTCTTGTATGTGCACAATTTCAGCCAACATCACTCAGACACTGTGCTCCCCTCCAAAAGAGGGGGATGACACTGCCTTGGTCAGATTTACAAGTCTATTTCATCGGGCCCATGATTCACTCCTCTAGGGGGAACAAGTACATTTTGACGTAACATACTTGTTCACTAAATGGGTGGAATGTCTCCCGGCCCCAAATTGCAAGGCAGAAACAGCAGCTGCCCTGATTATCAATCACATCTTCTCGCGTTTTGGACTACCCCAAAGGATTGAGTCAGACCAAGGTAGCCACTTCACTAGCGAAGTGATGACAAAGATGTGGGAGATACTTGGTGTCAAAAGGAACTACACATTGCCTACCGACAGCCTCTAGTGGTGGAGCTAAGAGATACAACAAGACTATTGTGAGCATATTAAAAAAGTTTGTGGTAGATTCTGGGCCAAGTTGGAACATTCGATTACCTCTTGTCCTGATGGCCATCAGATCTACCCCTTCTTCTGCAACAAAAATGTCTCAGTTTGAGCTGATGACTGGACGAAGGATGGTGCTTCTCCAGCATCTGCTCTACAGAACTCAAGAGCAGACCTTGATAAATGCCTCCACAACTCATGAGTATGTTGGGAATCTGAGAAAACACCTTCAACATGCTTTTGCCTATGCTCAGCAGAATCTAGAAAGATCTGCAGATAGTCTGAAGACCCACTATGACCTTAAGACAACTAAAAATGAATACCAAGTAGGAGACTGGGTCTATGGGTACAATATCCAAAGGAACTAAGCCAAACAGCGGAAATTCCTCCCTAGTTGGCGGGGTCCTTTTGAAATTGTAGACAGAATCTCACCAGTCGTCTACAAAATCTGTATCCCCAAGGGCAGTTTGGCAGAAGGGGAAGACAAGTGGGTCCACATCAACCAGCTGAAGAGCTGCCATCCCAGTACACTTTGCAGCAAAGAGAGGAGCCAACCGGAAACCCAGAGGAGGACATTCCGGCCACCTAGAAGAATCCACCTGTTAAAATCCATTCCACCTGTTAAAATCATTAGTAATTACAGGCGGGGAATATTGTAAACTGTATTCAATGCATGCATCTGCCCCACTACATGAATAGTAGTGGGGACATTTCCATAACCATGCTCTGTTCTATCTCATAGCACTGGAACCAAGGATGTCCACTCGGGGACCGGGAGGAAAGACCCAAGGGGCCCGGAGTATCGCTCCATACTCCCTTCCAGAACCGGCGAGGAGAGCATGTCGATCCAGCACTGATGGGAGAAGCAGACAACTTTCTCCACCTGGAACAAAGAAAGAAAGAACATCCCAATCTCCCGACTTCCCCTTGATGGGTGGTCAAACTCAAGTCGTGAGTGGGGGCTCTGTGGGATGTCTTGACCCACTTCTGTTCTGCCATGCGGCATCACTGTGTTATGATGGTGCCAGAAACATCAAAATGGTTGTAAAACCCTTGTGCGTGCCAAAACCTCTGAAAATCGCACTTTGCAAAGTACAAAAAGATGGCTGTCCAATCTGCCATGCATGTTGTCATGGGTGGAACAGAGATCTCACTCCTGAAACAGGTCACTAGGCTCCACAACATGTGAAGAATGAGTACAGAAGGAAAAACAGTGCTTTGCTAAATGAAACCCCGAAATCTTGCTTTAAATCCCTTTTTCTTTGTTGCTGAACCTGCAGAATGCCAGTACAAAACACCCTCAAACATCCAAAATTCTTGCCGGGGGCTACAATTCACTTAGTGTAAGAAACTTCCAATGTCCTGAAAAGCTGAAAGTTTCAAGCATCAGGGGATTTCCACAGCAAAAGTGGCCTGCCTGTGGATCTGTCAAAATCTGGGCCCAGTACCCTTAGCCGCCTGAATGACAGCTGGCCCGATTAAACTTTAAACATGTATAAACTAAAATCAAATGTTTGCAATCTAAGAGGCCTGTTAATGAGAGTAACCTATGTGATAATTGTTTTGATTCCATGGTTTAAAATCTTGAGTAAGTATTTAGCTGTGATATGATCCCACAAGATTGTTGTATGTTAAGGGAATATTCAACAGAATTTAGAGTTAAAATAAAGCTTGGCTAAAGCTATCAAACCGGAATAACAGCTTTCCTCACAGAGGCACGGCCTCTACCACCAGCTCCCTCCACCAGGAAATAACACCAAAGCGATAATTTTAGGGTGGGGGAAGAACCTGATCTGCAGTGGGGAAGGAAACAATGAACAGCTGCAAAGCAGGAAAGGCTAGGTGTGAGGCCTGTCGTAAATGGACTCTACCAAGAGCTAACAGGGAGGAGATGCTTCTGGACTGAAGGGAGAGAAAAACAGGTGGACCCAAACAGGCATCTGTGGCTGAACATTCACAAAGAACATTTTGTTTAAATACATATAACTTGCCACTTAAAATAGTCAAAAACACAAACCTAACAGAATTGTAAATCTAAATTTTGGCTGCACATTTCAAGAGGCAGCAAAATCGTGTGACATATTTTGGAAGGAAATGGCAGAAAATGTGATTTTACACCAAATGTATTTCTGCTAGAAGTATGGAACTTTAGACACTTATGCCTATGTTATACGCACACACTTGTAGACATTTGCTGATAAATTGGACATTGTGTTCCGGATGAAACGGGCAAAATTCTGTAATCAGTATATGTGGTAGTTATAGAGGTTGCACATGTGTAAATATGTATTGTGTAAAAAGAAAATTTTGTGTTCAAGAGGCTTGGGGTGGACTCTAAGCCTCATAAACCCACACCATAAAGGTGACACCCTGTTTCTCTCCTCCTATCAAGGCAGAGAGGAGACACTGAACCAATCCCTGTCAAAGGGGCGAGTTTAGAATAAACCAGCACACACCCCCCCTTTATCATAGCATAAATAGAGACAGCAAAGGGCAGAAAAAGACAGACAGATTCATCCACTAATCGAATGCTGGTGGAGCAACCTGCTGCAGAACTTTCCATCTTCCTTGCTCCAGACTCCAGAAACTTGGCAAAGCAGAAAGACCCATTGCACAGCTGAACCACTTTCAGCTAGGCCTCAAACTCCAGAACCAAAATCCCACAAAAGACAGCCGGGCTGCACTGTACTGCTTGCCTGATAAAAGAATTTTCATCAGAACCAAAAAGGGCAGATCCGATCCAGGCCTGTGCCATGCTGTGACCAGAGTGCATTGTAGATCCAGTCCTGTGTCGTGTTGTGACCAGAGTGCCTTTCAGATCCAATCTGATGTGCCCAGCTGTCTTTCCCAGATAGCAATTTTAGCAAATTATACCATATTTAGTGTTTTTGCCCAGTCCATTCTCAAGGATAACGTTAAAAGCCTTTCTGACAGCTTGATAGTCAATTCCGTTTTTCTCTTGTGATTGCTGGGGGAAAGAGGAGGTTGAGATTCTGTTGATTCTGCCATTCCTGAATACCTGCTCTCTCTCCTCCTATCTCTTTACATTGCCTATTGGGGGGTTGAGGGATGTGCAGGGGGAACCTTCAACCACAGTGCTATTTGATCTAAACACACACACATAACACACATAAAAGTATTATTTTTGTGCTGAATTGTTTTGCTCACTATTACTCCTTGTGTATTAAAGAGATTATTCAGTGTTACATCACCCCATTGGTGATTATTGTTAACCATTAAAACATAGTGTGATTAAATTGTAAATACATAAATAAATATTTTAACTTTGCAAACCAGCTTGATTCCAGTGAGGCCGGGGGGGTTCCAGGAGAGGGGCGTGATATGAGTGGTATATCGCTCAGAATAAAGAACTTTTAGACAAAAATAAAAAAAGATTTCAGTTATGCATTACACGCCAGGCATTGACATGGGTGTGTGGTGGATTTAAATCACTTACAAAGCATTTAGGAGGAGTTTTGGCTTGCGCCAATTACTGATAACAAACATAGCAATTATAATAATTCAATGAAGAGTGGTGGTTTGTAATCAATAGGAGTGTCTAATTATGAGCCAGGCCAATGGAAGAACCTGCAAATCACATAGAGTGACATAATTATGACCTAAGTGTGGGAATGGTGGAAACCTTTTACAATAGTTTGAGCAGAAAGGAGAGGATTCTGACACTGGGAAGACCTGTAGTAAAGAAACTGCATGTTCCTACATAAATTATTGAAGAGAGAGACATATGTAAGGGCTACAGAAGGGGTGACACATGTTCAGGGAATTATTTCTGCCCAGAGGGAAACCTGCAGATCTGAGAATCACCTGTTAACACATGAGGGGTTCTCCTGGATCTCTGCCCCTAAAGACTAATCAAATATGAGTATGAGATATCCCCAAAAGAAATGATATATGCTCTCTATAACTATTTTCCTGCTAAATCCTCAAAGGGACTGGTTTGGGAATGTGTTATCAAAAAACATTGATTTAAAAGGGAAACAACTTTGCAATCTCACTGCATGTAACATTAAGTGAGATGTCAATACAATCCAACTTAAAATATCTACTGTAGCTGTGTGCATAATGGCACAGATAGCACTTCTGTACATTCTGCAAGCCACTGTTTAAAAATCATAATCTCATTAAATTGTACCCAAAGTGTTTTCAGAGAAAAGTTAGCAGTGGGTTCTGATATGATGACACCCTTTGCACAGGCTATTGAATGTATGTTTCATAATGTGTATTATGTGATGGCTACAGCTATTTAATAAAGAAGTGGAGAAGAGAGCAACTTTAAAGGAGTAATTTCTATTCCCATGAACATAGTGTGAATGTAAATTCCATATAACGTCTCATTCTTAAAACTGCACCTCATAACATCTATTTTGGCATGTTTTAACACATGAAGTGTGAGGAACTGAAACATGTTGAGTAGTCAAGGTTTGTATATTGAGATATATCACTGTAATGTAAAACATACATTGTTGTTACAAAACGTCGCATGACACACAGTATAATGAAAGTCATCATGGAATGAGAATCTGATATATACTACTGATATGTTAATGAAATTTATGGAATATATTTCAAATAGAGGAAGTAGACAATTGGTAAGGGACATATATAATACAATTCTAAAACCATTCTTCCAATTTGTTCGGGAGAGGTGACATTGTGTGCAACCCGAATCGATAATATGGCTTCCCTAAACAAAAAATTCCAGAATTCTAATGCAAGTTATTGTGAGCCTGTTTTAAACTGCACACATATGTTATCAGCCAAATGCACCAGATCTGCTTGGGGAAATGTGAGTTATGTAACAGTACTAGTGTTACTAGTGGGATATATATTTTAACTAATATGTTAATATTTGGTTTGCTCATTAAGGGGGCCACCTTATCCCATGCTACATAATATACAGTATCACCCCACAATTCTTGGCAAGAAAAAGGTGATTTGCTAAAAGCTCAAATATATTTAACTAGAGGAATTAAAGGTGGTCCACAGATTTTATGCAGGGGAAGTCACCACAATGTTACAAAATAAAAGGCAGCATGTCTACAGAAAACTAAATTAATCTGCATACATGTATCTTGGGAATAACACTACACATTCCAGCTGTACTTCTACCATTTGTCGATCTGTATATGAAAATACTTTGCATCACAAAAACATCACTAAATTACACATACATTCACATTTACAAATGAATCAAATATGTTTGCTTTCCCCAGTAACACCAGCAAATTATAGAACCAACCTGGTTGCCACCCCAAATACTTTGTTCAATACTCTTTGCTTTATTTAATTACCTTTCCATCAACTGTGTGAATGTTGCTCTCACTTAATTTGTAGTGTAGCTCCCCCTTTTCAGGATCTCTGTTTGGCTCACACTTCTTGTCTGCACACAGCTCCCCTGTTTGCAGGATCTTCCTTCCTTCACACAGAGTCTTTCAAGAATGTGTAATCATACACACAACCACAGTGCTGCTATGTATCCTTGTATTACAATTCATCAATGTCACCTGATGCATCTTCAGCCTTATGTGATTGAACTGCAGTAGTGTATGTTACTTCACACACACTGAGCTTTCGCTGCACTTGACTCAGTGGTTGTGTTTTCTTCATTCTAGGGCCAATGTCCTTGCAGTCTCACCACCTGCACCTCAGACACTCCTGAGCTCCTGTCCTGGCCCAGGGGAACAATAATTTGTTGTCACAAATGTAACATTTTATCAGAATGCCTCCTGCTTCCTTCTATGGACCTTTACACCTTGCTGGAAATACTGTGCTCTAGCCATGCTTTTCTCGGGTGCTTCCCCCTGCAAACCCTCAGTGTCTCAGTGTCCCGGTTTCTCCCAGCTGGTCCTTGGCAGCCATGGCTGCTAAGCTCTCCTCCCAACCCATTCTATTCACTGAATGCCTTTGTTATTTTATATTCTCCTGAGTCTTTGATTTCAATTGCCTGACCCTGCCTTGCCTTGTTAATGAGACATGTCCAATGAAGATGTCGGTGTGGTTCTATCTGCATCTTCTTTGTCCCAGTACTATAGTAGTGCTTTGCATAGGAATTCCTTACCTCTCTTGACTTCCTCTTTGTCACAGTACTTGGGTGATACTTGGGGAAGTGAAGATTCAGAGCCTTAATATATCCTATTAAGGCTGTGGGAGAGTTGGGTAGGTCCCTGTCTAGGAAGGGGGATACAATGTCTCACCCACAGGTATTACCTCCCTGGGGACCCTTTACCCAGGTGATCATTCCTCGCTTTTCTTCTCCCGGGGTTGGGATCCAAAAGCGACGGCCCTCCCGAGGCCACCTGTGTCGAAGAGCCCCAGGGACTAGGTTGGGAAAGACCCTTAGGTTTTTCACTTCACCGACATTGGCATTGCCTTGCCTCATCCTTCCCTGACACATAGGAACTCACCCTCAATCGGTCTGACTAGTAATGATACCCTGAAGTATAGTAAGTTGGAGGGATTCAGATCAGTTTCAATGGGGTCACTATGCACAAAAGATGCGTAAATGTAAAAAGGAAATGTAAAAAGTTGTATTTATAGATAATATTTGTCCTTTGGTTTTTGACAAACACTCCATACATTTGTAATCTGACAGCAATTGATCCACTTATTGGGGTAGTCATGAATGGTCCCCATGATTACAAGGGGTTCATGTTGCATCTACCGTACTGCTAACTGGGGTGGTTGCGAACTGGGCACCATGTTGTTGCAATTTCAAATGTATCAAAGTGTAGTTAATTATGGAGAGGATATATTACCTTAGCATTACTGTTTGTCTACAAATTGATCAATATTATCTTGCGCGCACGTAGAAGGAGAAGTGTCAAACCCACCAAATGTAAAAGCACACATGCACATTAATACAAATACATGGGGAATTCATGAATCTCAATATAGTGGGCTTTTTTTTACAAATGAATCAAAACACGGTAGTCAGGCTGTTTTGCAAAGTAAACTTTGAATATGGTTCTGTGAGGATTCTAGAAGCCAGGGGATGGGTGAGTGAGTAACTTCAGAACCTAGCCATGAGTTTTATGATCTGATAAACATTGGAGATAGAAGAGGTAATCTCCAGGTGAATGGGGACATGACAGAAAGGGTTTCACTTTTTGTTTTTTGTTAGGAGAAAAACAGAGGGTGAGCCAATGCCCAAGGATACCCAGGAGTTTCAATTGTGGGATAAAGTAGCAGTTTTGTAGATTAGAAAGTTTCAATAGAACAGGGACATGGAGGATGAGATAGTATCGCTAACACAAAGAGTCATTTTTTACCTAGCCTTCCACATATCACTTGAAATATTTATGCGCACCATGCGCAAATGAAAAGTTAATGAGCTAAGTCCAGTTATTGCTTGCAATGAGCTTTGTTTCATTGCCAATGTTTAACCATGTGCTGACGTCATGACCTACGATGGACGAATCCTAATGGTGTCTTTTAAATATGATCTGAAGATGACAAGATAAAACTGGTCAATGAAAACATAGGAATTGGGAAAATATGGAGTTTCTTTGAAGAGGATTTTGTCTATGTATATGAGGGGTATATTTTAATAAAAAATCTGGGAGTGTTTTAAACATGTAGTTAAGATGTCAAGTGATGTGGTTTGTTGAGAATTGGGTTAGTTTGGTTGTGCAACACCATCTAACTTCTCCCCAGGTAATTGTACAATAAACTTGCTTTATGTACAACTGGGTACTCACTTCTTAAGTGGTGGGCCTGTTTGGCTTAAGGTGATTAAGGGCCCATCTGCACACACTTTTTAAATATATTCCCATAGCACATTTTCATATATGGATATTCTACATAAATATATCAGGCGTTTCTTTTCAATAACACTAATGTTTGATTCTTCCCAGTTCTATGCATTGCAATAATATAGCCTTCTATACTGATGTAGGGGTTATTATCCCTGGATAATGACCCATGCCAAGATGGAATTAATTGTTATGAAATGTAATTTTACAAACATTTCTAGTTTACATTAAACCTTATTCCATACTGTGATGAATTGTGATCTGGCAATGGTGATAACATGCTGAGGGTCATTCCATCTCTAAAAGGGAAATCTGATGATCAGATTCCCCTTTCATCAACTAAATGCAAAAAGGCATAGTGTGTACTTGAGTCCTGATGCATTAGTATTCTGATTTTCAGCACCTGCTCTACCAGAGGTGAAGAGAAAGTCCAAACACCCTCTCTTGCCTTGGCACCCCTGGATCAGGAAAGGCAGCCTTGAGATGAAACAGAAACTCATCAGGACATTCTTCCATGGTACAGCAAGGCAGACAGCATACAGCAGGTTCTCCAACATTTATCAACTGAGTTCTGAATTTAGCCCCTTTTTATACATTTTGCAGTTGGCACAGTTTTCTATTTCATGATGCAGGTCACTTTCATTGGTTTAGACAATCAAAGACAAGTCCTTTCCCCTTGAAGGATTGGTTGACTGAACTGTCACTCACACAAGTAACCATGTCATACCTACACATGCAATAATTAACTTTATGTGAGATATTCTCAACCTTTGAAATGAATTTGATGTGTTAAGAAAGAACATTTCTGAAGTCAACCCTGAGGTACTTTTAGCAGGCAGCACCATGTCTCCCTGTCACTGGATCCCAAATGTGGGCATCAGCGAACCCAGCAACTGTTGCTAGCTGACCAGCTGTCTGAGCTCATTGCTACCTTTCCTTCAATCACTACATGCCACGCCTTGAAACACCTGTGTATAGGCGCGTTATAAATGCCGTATCATATCATGGCTCCCCCCGGCTCGTCGATGTCAAAATTGTTGCTAAGAAGTCTAGACAGTATGTTATCTTCTACTGAACCTTCAATGAACTGCTGTGAGAGAATTATATAATTTTTCTGACTTGAATTGCAAAAGTCCACCATCTTACTTTTCAGCAACCATCTTAGTAATTGCCTGACTATGGCTGGTTATCACAAAATGGTGGACCTACCTCTTTTTTTATCAGAAATTAGTACTGCTCAGATTTAAATCTATATTGTTATTAACTATGATAAATGTAGGCTATTCAATCATGCCCTTCACTGCACAAGGCATTCTGATCCAAAAAATGTATGTCACCATACAATGTGCTTGTTTGGCTTTTTACGCACTATATTTCCGATTTATTCTAGAGTCATTAATCAAACTGACAGACTAGCTGCATTTCTCTAGTGACATCCGGCCCATTTTCTACAAAGTCAAGGGTATGTATAAATTCCATCCATTCCTGCATGGATATAATATTAATATCAGTCCACTACTGCTGTAAGATGTTGTCGATATAAGTACCAACATTTTTTGGAGTCATGTGTATGGCATAATGTCAAAATCATTCTCCAATTAGCATTATGAATAATACTCTTATGGGACCTCAGCCAATTCTTATTTTTTGTGCGAATATTAACAGTAATGTGGGATTTTTTAACTTCAGACATAGCTCTGGCTTTTTTGACAAGATTGATGTCTGACTGCAGTCTCTTCTTCCTTTCATTTATCTGGTTAGCATACATATTCTTGTGTTTTTTGCACGTTGCATCAGTCACGATGATTCTGCTATTAGTACCCTGTATGAGCCCCAATAAATTCCCAATGGCCTTTAAGCCATTTTGGCAAATCTCCTGCCCGGCAATGGCCCAATAGTGAATTAATCGAATTTAAGTTTTTTTCTGTCCAACAAATCTTTTTTGTTGCAGCACTACATTGAATATTCATACTTTTATTATTTCTTACGTTCCAGACTTGGCAACCATGTAAGCTACATTGTAATATTTTATGGTCACTAAGTGAAGTCGGTGTGTGTAGAAAGGCTGGCTCTTGTAATCAGTTAATCAAGTCTGGAGCTCACCTTCCCATTAGTCCAAGTTGGGTGGATTCCATCCCTATTGCCTGGTTCTAGGAAAGATAGGTCCCAACTCTGAAACATGTTAAGCCAAGCTATCCCACTAGAAATCTGGTTACAATGCTTTTGATCAGTACCCAAAATTTCCAGCAAGACCGGTGGTACTATATCGAAGTCACCACACCTTTCCTCCCACTGCTCCATTTTATTCAGGGCTACATCGCAATAAGCATTTAAATCAGCAACTACCATAACACACGCTTTAGAGGAATCAATTAGCCAACCATTTATTGTGTCCATAATTATCTTGCCCATCCCCTCAATGCAATTCCCACCCCCCCAAGGGGGAAATATGCATCAATTAATAATAAATCTTCTTGAGCAGCAAGATTCCCTATTATAACACACATTACATAGTCAGACCTACCACATTTATCATATTCCCCGATGGGAAGCAGGAATTTGACTCCAACACAGAGTCTTCCCACCAGTCGTCCCTTATCACCAGCGATTGCAGGTTTAGTTAAAATATTGTACCCATCCATAACTATTGATCCCCTCACCCACATCTCTTGGAGTGCAAATACATCACTATTTTTCAACAAAAGTGTGCTTTCTTTCTAAAGAAAAGATCTATAGCCTGTACTATTCCATGAAATAATGATTAGGTCATTTACTAGCTTCTTATCTCAATATTTCGGCAAATAATTCTCTTCAGGTTTCCATTTCATGAGCAGGATTTGCTTCCTCGAACCCAGCATTGGTTGCTCCCCTGAACTCGGCAATTTATCATTATCTTTGCCAACATTTTCAATATAATTACGCACAGTGATTTCAAAATCATTATTCCATATCTTACTGGAGTGCTCTCTGAGTAATTCAACAATCACTGCTGTACCCAGGGCTCAAGTCGAGGGTACACACGGGTGGGCGGAGTCCACCCACTTTTTTCATTGGGTTGACTCAGTCCCCCCCAGCTAAAATGAGAAACATGGAATGTCCTATTTGAATTTACAAATTAAAGCCAACCTCAGGGATCAAACCGCAATTGTCAGGTTTGCAGGCCGTACACTTCAACATTGCACTACATAACCTGATGAAAATTAACAAGACAACTAAAGGTGAAATGTCCCATTTCGGCACTGCACGTTCTAGGGAAAACATTTGAATTGGTTCTTGGAGTTACAAACATGCACACCTTTTAACGGTTTCAAAAACACTATAGAAGAAAATATCCTCTCTTGTTTTTGTGTGTGTGTTGTTATCATGATAGGCAAATGGCATCCGTCCTGTGCAATTGGGCGGTTATGCAAAGCCAATTTATTGAAATGTGCATATTTCACCTTTATGCTAATTTCTGGTGACAACACTTCCCATTGCGTTTGTTGATGAGTCCCCCCACTTTAACTTTTAGGACTTGACCCCTGGCTGTACCAAATTATACAATTGACCAATTATTCCAACTTCCCACCTCAGGTAGAACTACACGTTCAATATCTGAGGACTGAATACTTTGTAATTGTGGTACTTTCTTAAAGCACTCCAATAGCCAGTTTCTATTCAAATACAGACTATCTTGCCTCTGGGTTTTTTCTAAAATGTTAATGCTCTTTCCTCTATTTCTAATACACACTCAATGATCTCTCTTTTTTACACCAACATCTTTGTTATTGACCCTATTGGTCTTACTCATAGCCAATCTTTCCATTTATGCCCTATAAGTTTCCATTTTTCTAAGGTTAAGGCCCAATCTTTCCATGCTAACAGGGACATCAATACATTTTACTACTAATTCATTTTATTCCTCTATATCATTCTTATTCTCTACAACTGGAAGGGAAAAATCCTCCACCAGACCTGAAGCGCTACTTTGTCCCTTAAGCAATGTTTCTATCCCTCCTTTAGACTTAGATTTGTTGTTTCTGCCATCTTGTGCTGTGGGAATAATATGTACATCGAATCTATTGGTTGGCTATCTCAATGCATTCCATACCATTTAATGAGGTTTCTGCTAAAGTCTAAGAGTGTTTTATGACCATTAATTTCCTTTTAGATTTACCCACCTTACTTTTGCATTTATTTCGTTTTTTTAAATTATTTTACGTTGCATTCAATGATCCAGGTCTTGAGATAGTACAAGGCCTTCTTCTTTAGCAACTTTGCTCATAATGCTCCTATTTTCTCAACCCTCTTGCACATCCATGTCAACAACATCCATACTGATGTCTTTCTGCAACTTAGCTTCCTCATTTACCAATATACATAAATCACTCAACTCCCCATTCTGTTCACTAATGGGTCCCTTTAATAAGACAGCTCCCTTCAAATGTCCCCAATCTCGGGATATCACATTCAATACAGCCTTCATATTCTCATACACCATATTCACCAATCCCTTTACCGTTTGCTGTTCATCATTAGTTTGGTACATATTCCTAATAGAATATCAATGGTAACTATAAGATAGTCAATTTGCCCCCATATGTAAAGTATTGTCTTCCTCTCCCTCAGAGTCACTCCAATTATAATCAGCTTCATGTTCATCCTCCATTAATAAATTATCCTGAGCCAATTTCTCAAGGTCCGGAGTGATAGATAAATGTGTCCCGTTTACATTTTTCATACTAATGCAGGCCTCCACATCATTTACCAGTTGGCCCATCCCAGTACCTATTGTTTGTCCCATAGAATGTCAACTGAATCCATCGCACATATTTAACATGGCACATATTTGAGTTGTTGTCTATCATAGAACTATTTCCAGGGATAATCTTCCCTCTAATGAAGTCCTTAACAAGGTCAATGTTAGCTAATAAATCTAATAGTTTTGGTTGTTCCAACACCGTTATATCCTTCTTCCCCCTAACTTCTTTACCAGCCGCAACTTTTGGGATGGGGTGACCAAAGTGCTGTTATTTTTGTGTCCCTTTTTTCCTGCTGTTATTTGATCTTAATTTAAGCATCATTTTATGGAGAGTTCACTATAGTTCACTTAATTGTTATTGTTATTGTTATTGTTATTTTGCATTTATATAGCGCCTTATATACCATTGGTATGGTCTGAAGGCGCTGGTAGGTTGAACGCCCTTGGGAACCGAAGTTCATATCAGTAGAGAGAGTAGAGAGAGTCAAAAAGGTGCGTGTGAGCACCGGGTATGTGTACAGCTCGTGCAGTATCAATGTAATAGCTGCTTTCTAGCGGTAGGTGTGGTGGTTGAGAGGTCAGGAGTATGTGTTCGTTCTGGCAGGATTAATCCAGATCGGATGTGGCTGCGTTAGGCCTGAGGAGAACGCCTCGCTGGGGGGTGTGTAACCAGCAGTGATTATTTAGAATGATGTGGAGAGAGCGGCGAATGTTGATATGAGAACAGTTATACCGAATGGTGTCATAGTATCTCTGTGTTCTAGTTGAGTGGTGATGTAAGGAGAGAGTAAGCGTGTTGGTGAGATATGATGGGTTTCATGCCCTTTCAGAGACTTCTACTTCACAGGGAGGCTATTGGAGACACTTCTAAATTCAACTTCATAGAGAGGCTATTGGGCACATTTCTAAAATCAACTTTCAGGGAGAGGCTATTGGGCACATTTCTAAATTCAACTTTTCACAGAGAAGCTATTGGCTACACTTCTAAATGCAACTTTCTAAATGTACTTCTAAATTCTACTTTTCACAGAGAGGCTCTTGGGCACACTTCTAAATTCAACTTTCCACAGAGAGGCTATTGGGCACACTTCTAAATTCAACTTTTCACAGAGAGGCTATTGGGTACACTTCTAAATGCAACTTTCTAAATGTACTTCTAAATTCAACTTTTCACAGAGATGCTATTGGGCACACTTCTATATTTTACTTTTCACAGAGAGGCTATTGGGCACACTTCTAAATTCAGCTTTTCACAGAGAGGCTATTGGGCACCCTTCTAAATTTAACTTTCCACAGAGAAGCTATTGGGTACACTTCTAAATGCAACTTTCTAAATGTACTTCTAAATTCAACTTTTCACAGAGAGGCTATTGGGCACCCTTCTAAATTCAACTTTCCACAGAGAAGCTATTGGGTACACTTCTAAATGCAACTTTCTAAATGTACTTCTAAATTCAACTTTTCACAGAGATGCTATTGGGCACACTTCTATATTCTACTTTTCACAGAGAGGCTATTGGGCACACTTCTATATTCTACTTTTCACAGAGAGGCTATTGGGCACACTTCTAAATTCAACTTTTCACAGAGAGGCTATTGGGCACACTTCAAATTCTACTTTTCACATAGAGGCTATTGGGCACACTTCTAAATTCGACTTTTCACAGAGATGCTGTTGGGCACACTTCTATATTCTACTTTTCACAGAGAGGCTATTGGGCACACTTCTAAATTCAACTTTTCACAGAGAGGCTATTGGGCACCCTTCTAAATTCAACTTTCCACAGAGAAGCTATTGGGTACACTTCTAAATGCAACTTTCTAAATGTACTTCTAAATTCAACTTTTCACAGAGAGGCTATTGGGCACCCTTCTAAATTCAACTTTCCACAGGGAAGCTATTGGGTACACTTCTATATTCTACTTTTCACAGAGAGGCTATTGGGCACACTTCTATATTCAACTTTTCACAGAGATGCTATTGGGCACACTTCTATATTCTACTTTTCACAGAGAGGCTATTGTGCACACTTCTAAATTCAACTTTTCACAGAGAGGCTATTGGGCACCCTTCTAAATTCAACTTTCCACAGAGAAGCTATTGGGTACACTTCTAAATGCAGCTTTCTAAATGTACTTCTAAATTCAACTTTTCACAGAGATGCTATTGGGCACACTTCTATATTCTACTTTTCACAGAGAGGCTATTGGGCACACTTCTAAATTCAACTTTTCACAGAGAGGCTATTGGGCACACTTCTAAATTCAACTTTTCACAGAGATGCTATTGGGCACACTTCTATATTCTACTTTTCACAGAGAGGCTATTGGGCACACTTCTAAATTCAACTTTTCACAGAGAGGCTATTGGGCACACTTCTAAATGCAACATTTCACAGCTATTGGGTACACATCTAAATGCAACTTTCTAAATGTATATCTAAATTCTAAATTAATAAAACACACAAAAGAAAACAGGCAATCCAACTCAGAATTCTAGAGCAAGTGTAAGCCCTGCCACTAGGTAGCCCGTCTGAGTTTTTATTTTATTCTACCATATAATCAAACTTACTTGAGTATGTATTAATGATATATTTCTATTGGTATCTATTTCTGAAGTAGACCTGTATAAAATATTCAATATAAAATAGAGTAATGGAGTTCAATCATAAAATCAGAATAACAAGAAGTTAAAATGATTTCAAATTATTATCAAAATGATTAATACTATGGAATCTGTCCATATAAAAATTAGAAAACAATAATTACTAATTATTTAGAATACACAATGTGATATGAGGCCATGTGTATCCCTGAAAAATTATCAAAAAACCTTATCACTACTAAAAGAGCTCTCTCAGGGGTTATGATGCCTTTACTACTCCGCAGCTCGTATTTCAAACAGTGATAGGCAATTTCAATATTCCTTGAGCTTTACACCTTCAAGGGGAGTGGAAACCTTGCAGCCCCCAATAATATAGGTACCTCTTCAGAGATGTAAATCCTACAGGCAGAATTCCCAACCAGCTCCCTTGAATAAAATATTCAAAGGGAACAGTTTAAGACAGATAAGCAACATAGACTTTCAGTGCAAAGATCTCCTAGAAGCACAGAGTGCTTCCGGATTCCGTCTCGCCGCCCTGCAGCTTTTATGAGTTCCTTGAAAAGTGTTTCAACCCACCACACAAGCGCTGTTTCCAATGGCTTCACGCCCAGCAACCAAAACCATCGCAGGGAAAACTTGCTGTTTACTCATATAACTCCAAAGGATATTTACAGCTGCAGGCAGCCAGCCAGCACAGCCCCAACAACTATGGGGCGCCCTTTTCACCTCTGTGTTCTCCTGACAGGGCGGGGAACGCCCAACAGGTCAAGGAGCTGCCCAAGTCCGACTCCCCCGCCAACTGATTTCACTTGTTATATTAACACGGAGCAGATCCTTACGTGGGCGTAGTTGTGCACGATGACCTTCCAGACGTCCAGCCTCCAACCCAACAGCCTAACAGCAATGACGCACCCTTGACTCCACAGCGGGCTTAAAGCCACAATGGTAGCTTTACCCTGCTTTTAAGCTTGAGCTTCCTCTATGGGTGTTCACCTAGCACTTAAAGCAGTAGCTGAGTTCACGGAAACCAAAGCAGCAATGTTTCCTCTTGCACAGCCTTTCTTTGAATTATCCTTTGGACTCCAATCTTAAAATGACGATTTTGTTGGACCCTGCTAGGAGGGCAGTCCAGTTGTGAGGGGAAGGCAGGTGTTCCAAGGCAGTGGTGAGTTATGTTGCCTAATCATCCCCAGGGAATATTGGCTCCTGGACCTCTGCCGCTGGACTAAGCCTGTGTCTCTGCAAGCCACCCTGTGGCCTTGGATCTCACTGGGTTGCTGGACCCCTGAAGGTGTGTACCAGCCTGCCGCATATTTGGGGCCCAAGATGGGACTGTACTTTGCCCTTGAGAGCCTAGAGTCACTCGAAACGTGACGTCCAAACCCTGCATAGAATCAGCTTGCCTGCACTTATCGGTACAAGCTCGATTGCCATTGATCCTCAACTGCCGACACGAAAATGGAGACAGCCCGATAGGCTCTGCTTGATTAGCTACCTTCCATTCAAACTTGACTCAATGCCAGCTTGCCGCTGGACCACTATGACTGCAGTATCTTCGACCTGAAGAGAAACCGAGATCGATGCTGATATTCCTGTATCCATGCCAATGAACCACAAAGACATTTGCATGGGTATTATTGACTAAAATCTGCCCCCCTGGTCCATCTTTGGTCCATAGAGACTGGATAGGCCATTTAAATCCCGTTTGCAACCTCAAGAACATATTCTTTGAACAGTGTGCTCTTTTATTACCCCCCTAGCCTCCCGGTCTCATTACCCAGAGTGCTGCATCTCTCCTAACCGTGCATATTCTGTGTTCTTTCTATAGGGGCAGGTTTTAACAGTTTTTTCTAGTTAGACATTATTAAACATGGTGTATTTGATTAATGTATACATTTGTATAGAACCTTGATTGTACATTCTCTTATTATGGACTGTTATCCTTCGCTGTTTTGGTTGCTACTGAAGCAGTAGAACCGGAGAAGTCGGGCATTACCAGTCTGTTAATGCCCTGGGGCAATAGTTACAAGCCCGAGTGAAGCGAGGGCTTTAACATAGCCCCAGGAGCATAACCAGACCGGTAATGCCCCCCTCCAAGGGGGAAACGTGTCCCAGGAACAAGAGGGTTAATACTGTTTTCTGATGGTCAATGTTGTATGTGCCTTTCCCTTACAACCCCACTATCCATCCATTACACAAATCCTAACCCTCTATCTGATTACCCTAAACACTCCCTTCCCTATACACAACTTCTCCCTAACCCTCTTCCTGTTAGCAAGAATCAGGAGCCCATACCAACCAAGGTGGGAGGGATAAACTACTTTTGCCTTACGTGGTCAGGAAGAGTTGTGAGATACTCCAGGGGTGTGACACATGGCGGCCTGCGGGAGGCAAGGGGAAGGAGCGGATGCGGCAGCAGCACTCCCCACTGTCGAAATAAGGTGAGTAGGGGAAGAGGGATGACATTTTTTTTAAAAAGACAGAGGGTGGGGGGAAGATGGCAGCAGTGGCAGCCAGCCACCAGGCCGCATGAAACACGGGTTTCACCGGCGGATCAACACTGTGTTGCATGCCACCTGATTGTTTGGCACTCCCCTGCCAGGGTGCCAATGAATATTCAGGAATATTCAACCTATCTATTCTATGTCATCACTGGTTTTACAACAACTACATATTTTGTTTCAATCTCATTAATTACTTAAATTTTATTTAATTCATCATGCAATATCCGGGTGTATTGTTGTATGGGGGGTTCGCGGTTTGTGACTAGATGGGGGATAAAGGTGTGTCATGAAGTTGGGTGCTAGCGCCGCGAAAGGTGAGTTATTGGGGTTATGGTGCAGAACAGGGCCAGGGGTCAGGACGGGTTGGAGAGGGGGTCTTAGTTGAGCTGGGATATCCATCCCGGGGGGAGGTTTAGGGCAGCACCTAGAGGTTGATGTACTTGTAACAGTAGATGCAGCGGCCTTAGAAGTAGAGCCTGTGTGTCTAGATTCTGGAGACCAGGACAGCGGGAGAGGGCCAAAGAGGGCAAAGGTAGAATGGAAGTCTAGATGCAGTGGCGGTACCTAGACTTGGGACACCAGGAAAGAGGGAGAAAGTGAGCGGTACATGGAAGTAAAACACAGTAATATCTCAGAGGGCTATTTATAGATGTGAGTCAATGTAGCAAGAGCAGTTCTAAGTGTGCGGTGCAGGCAACTAAATTACAGTAATATCACAGTGAGCACTTTCAAGATGAGAATCAATCTAACAAAAACAATTTCTAAGTGTGCGGCACAGGTCAATAAATCACAGTAGTATCACAGTGGGTGATTTCTAGATGTGAGTCAAGCTAACAAGAGCAATTCTCAGTGTGTGGTGCAGGCAAGTAAATCACAGTAATATCTCAGTGTGCACCCTCTAGGTGTGAATCATATCAAACAAGAGCAACTCTAGGTGTGCGGTGCAGTCAAGTAAATAACAGTATTATCTCAGTGAGAACTTTCTAAATGTGAGTCAAGCTAACAGGAGGGATTCTAGGCGTGCGGCGCAAGCTTCCAGTACTATCACCGAGGGCACTTTCTAGATGTAAATTAATCTAATAAGAACAATTTCTAAGTGTGCGGCACAGGTAAATAAATCACACTATTATTGGGACCTATGTGATAATTGCGACGGCCGAAATTGGCAACTTTTTTTCGGAACCCTTTACACCACTTATATATGCGGGGGGAGACCCCCATAGCACCCCCTCATATTAATATTATATTCTATACCCCCCACATATATATATGTGTAAGGGGGGGTAACAAAAAAAGTCTGCATTTTCAGCCATCGCAATTGTCAGGTTGACATTTTGGTACGATTCCTATTATCCCAGTGGGCGCTTTCTAGATGTGAGTCAAGCTACCAAAAGCAACTCTAGGTGTGCAGCGCAGGCAAATAAATCACATTAGTACCCGGCGAGAGACAATCAGAATGCAACACGCATTCTGATTGGCTCTTGCCAGGTCATAACCCGGCCGAGAATCATTCGATTCTCGGCCGGGATTCCAGCCGCCTTGTCCTCGGCGGGGGGCGTGGCAGCCCCTCAGCCAATGAGCAGGCTCAAAGCGGGGCCATCCCCGCTCCGAGCCTCCCCATGGCTGGAGGCTTCCTTCGTCCCACGCCGGGGACTCAGGTAAGATTATTTTTTTTCCCCAGCCTTTCCTCCCTCCTCCTTCCTCCGTCCTCCCTCCCCCCTCCCCACCCCACTTACCTTCTATCCCGGGGTCTCCGGTGGGGGACGATGGAAACCTCCAGCCATTTGGAGACTCGCTCCAAGTCTCCACACGGCTGGAGGCTTCCATCGTACCCCGGCGGGGACAGCGGAACGTTTTTTTTTTCTTCCTCCCCATCCCCTCCCGACCCCACTTACGTTCTTTTTTCTTCTGGTCTTGGAAGCGAACGCACTGGGAACACTTCTGTTCCCAGCGCGTCTTCTCCCGATGGCCACCATGGAAAGAGAAAACGGACTACGTTTTCCCTTTCCATGGCGGTGGCCATTTTTTTGCAGTTTTTTTTAATTTATTTTTTTATCTGTTCCAAAACGTGTTTCGGAACAGAAAAAAAAGCAATTAGTACCCCGGTCTAACGGGCCGGGGTACTAATGGCAATAAGCCACTCGGTGGTTGGCCAATACCACCCGAGGTAATGCCACCGAGTGGCTTATTACCACAGTAATATCCCAGTGGGTGCTTTCTAGGTGTGACTCAATCTAACAAGAACAATTGCTAGGTGTGTGGTACAGGCAAAAAGATCACCGTAATATCACAGTGGGCACTTTTTAGATGTGGTTCACTGTAACAAGAATAATTTCTGAGTGTGCAGCACAGGTAAATAAATAACACTAATATCTCAGTGGTCACTTTCTAGATGTGAAGCAATGTAACAAGAACAATTTCTGTGTGTGTGGCACAGGAAAATAAATCACAGTATTACTGGATCACTGGAATTACTTGATCATTCTCTGAAATCGTACCAGCTTCAACATTCCTCATTTTTACTTCAATTTAATGAAGGAAAAATACTTTTACTCCGCCAATTGCAATAGATCTAGCAACTGCACTAATTCCTCTACTATTGCTACAAGCAGCCTTTCAATTACAGTGCCATTCTTGGGATCCTGTAAAAAAGTGTGTATGTCAACATCTCTTCTGACAAGAGCAGGATAATCTCGAAGGATAAACACAAAAACAGCAAGTACGAGTCTGTGAGCCTCTCCATCAAACAGATTCAGTCAAACAGACCCACTATCAGATACCTGTATCCACTACACGCCTGCAGCAAATCAACATAATTAATATGTGTAAATACTAAAAAAGACCATTTACTCCTCTGAATATTTGCAGTGTACGCCCAGCGGTAAAGATTGGACATACAATGCAGTTTACTACAAAAAATGCAACATGTTCTAACAAATTTGAGATAAACCAGTCTACTGCAGTTGTTGCAGCAAGACTTTTCTTAGTTACATGTGAAGGGTAGTGCAGCTGTTCAAGCACTACTTTTAACAGTTCTTTTAACAGTTCTACTGGCATAATTGGCTTCCCAGTGCAATCCTGTCACCATAATGATTTAGTGGGCGATACAGAACACCCCCTTTGCTTCCATAATTCCTGCTCTTCCTGCGGTACACTGCTTTGAATCTGCTTTGAATCTCCATTAATTGGGTTTTCGGCAAACGATTAAATCGTTCTTCCACTACCATAATCATGCCGGCCTCTTCTTGACATATCAAAACTTGAAATACCTGGTGAATATGCAATAGGCTTCTGTCTCTACGGCTTAGTTTAATGAGAAATAAATTTTGTATGTTTAGTGTGAGCAGAGCATTTAACAACCGCTATGGCTACTGGGATCTGTAGTGCCTTAATAAGTCTGTCCAATAAGGATGCATGCTGCACTGCAGTGCCCACTGCATGCAGGTATCCCCTCCTTTTCCAATGTGCTAGCCATGCGTGTACTGTTGAATTCAAATAGTGGAGTCACTGTACACATCACTTCCTGCCCTTCATAATTCTCGAGTGCATCAATGAATGCTACTAACTCTGCCACTTTCACTGAACAATGAGATGGTAGCCTGGCACTTGCTACAACCTCAAACTCGCCATTTGGTCTATGCCTCACTACAGCTGCACTAGAATGAGAATGCCTTTCTCCACTAATTTGATACATTTTTGAAAAACCATCAATAAAGAGAATCCCCCTCCTGGCAATGCATTCTCTTTGATGCAAGGTATATCATCATAAAACTCAACATAGTTTGCGCAGTCATGCACATACTCACCCTCTGCCACCGGCTCATCTACAATTGGGGCAGGGTTCACTATTTTACATTTGACAATTTAAATCACTAGGATCTAAATCATCACTTCATAAGCAGAAGCTCTCTGAGAGGTGAATGTACCTTTGGGTTTCTAAAAATGGCAAACAAAGCATGTTCCACAAAAAGTGTCATAGAGCAGCCCATCATTATACTAGTAGATTTCTCAATTGTGAACACAGCAGCTGCCAATGACTGTTCACAAGGAAAGTGTCCTCTCGTGATTGGGTTCTAAAATCCCACTATGGTATGCTGCAGGTTTGTCCCATTCATGTGCGAAAATAAGTACAACTCCTCAGCATAATTGAGGATTTTAGAGCTGTACAAATTGCCTACTTATAGGCTTCAAACCCTTCCTCCATCTCTTCAGTCCATTCTATATTAACACCATTCAAATGTGCTTTCTTTAAAGCCTGCAAAAGGGGTCTTGAGTATGAACTGCAATCAAACGCTGAGGCTCTTACATAATTACGTAGCCCTAGAAATGGATGCATTTGTTTCACTATTTACTGTTTTGCAGTTTTCCTAATAGCCTCAACCCTCTCAGGTATCACCTTCATCTGAAATCAATTGCCCTATGTATACCACCTCTTCGTGGCAGTATTGTAACTTCTCTTTATATACTTTGTATCCTTTATCTGCTAAAATAGTCATCAATTGAATTGAGTCCTGTCTGCACTTATCTTCTGTAGTGCTACAAATTAAAATATCATCTATGTACTGTATCATGGCACTCTTCAAATCAATACTACCATCTGTAAGACTCTATTAAAGATTGATGGAGATTCACAGTACCCTTGGGGCATCCTAGTAGGTTCGGATGTGTCTGGTGGAACGTAAATGAAATCAGATCTTTTGAGTCCTTGTGCAACGGTATTGAGAAAAATACATTTTACAAATCAATCACCGTGAAATATCATGCTTCTACTGGTTTACTGCATAGCATCATCGCCGGATTAGGTGCTAAAGGAAACTCTGCCTCTACAATCTGGTTAATCCATTAAGTGACAAGGACGAGGTATCTCATCCTTTTTGGCACTGCACTTTGTGCGATCCTAGCGTAAAGCACGCTGGCATGAAACTGAAAGTAAATTTCACTGCAGCAGCCAGTGAAAAGTGAAGATGAGTGTGCACCTTTCTCTCCCACGATCTGCAGTATTATTGTGCTGTTCACATCGAGGGAGATGTCGTTGGAAAGGGGAGACTTCCCCTTTCCAATGACACCTTATTTGAAGCATCGTTTGGCGCGGATCAGGCCCAGATCAGTCGATCTGCGCCCAGCAATGCCACTAAATCACTGGATCAGTTTGTGAAGTGGGGGGTGAAGGGGCCATGTACTATGTAAGAGGCCCTCTCCCCCCGGGCCTCCAGAGCATGGGCCAGCACATTTTACCCATCTGGGGGCAGATAGGCACACTAATATGCCCAGCTGCCCCTCCCTAAGGAGGGGGCAAAAAAGAAAAAAAGAAAATTTTGGTGGGGTTGGGCCACTAAACCACCACATATGTTTTTAGGGGGAATGGGGCGTCCCCTCCACCCCAAATAAATAGCGGAAACCTCATGTGGCCCTCCATCCATTTCGGGTGTGGGGGCAGGGCCACCAGAAACATTAGGAATGCAGCCCCAAAGCATGGGGCACTATATTCTGCCCACCCTGGGGGCAGAATGTGCCCATACTCACCTAGGCAAGGGGCAAATAAAAATCATGTTTTGGGTGGGGGTGGGGGCTACACTAGACTACCAGGTATTATATATAATGAAAGGGGGGTGTCCCTTTCCCTCCCACCCGTAAGTGGATAGGGCCACCTCATGTAGCCCATCCATTTGGTGGGGGGTCACCGTAAACCACCAGCAACTTATGTAATGAAAGGGGGGTTGGCACTCTCCCCTCACCCTAGGTGGATGGGGGCCTGTCATGTAGCCCTCCCTGGGGGCAGATTGCTAGTGCAATCTTGCAATCTCCCCCTAGGAAGGGGCAAATGTGTTTTTACTGGGGGTGAGTCTCAGTAGACCACCAGGGATGGCTTGAAAGGGGGGCTGTGATCGGAGAGTAGCAGTTATGATTTGTTTTTGCTGGGGTGACCATAGGTAACAAATGTTTTTCTTTAATTTACAGTTTGTTCCATGCGAGCAGCTGCAAGTGATTTGACCATCCGCAAGTCCAGGCTGCACCTCTGGCTGTGCTGCATTACAGATGTCACCTCCGGGGAGGAATGGGGGTCCTGCCGGGACTCCCCGGAACTGCCACTGGACTTGGAGACAGACGACCCACATGGGAGACAAGACGCCCAAGGCCAGAGGCATCAAATCTGACCATCCTGAAGTTCTCCCATGTATTTTGACTGTCCCTAAGCCCAGCAGTGGTTCCACAGAGTCCCAGCAGGGTCCCCAATCTTTCACAGAGGCAGGGTACCCGTCCTTTCACAGAGTGAGAAACTGTAACGAAACCCAGCCGGAGCTCCAGGGTGGTAGAGGATCACATCTCTGGCCTTGTCGGGTTGTCTCCCATGCAGGTTGAAAGTCCCCAAGACCAGCAGTGGTTACAGCGAGGTACAGGACATTCCCCGTCCTTTCCCAGAGCTAGAAGCTGTAATGCAGGCCAGCCAGAATACCAGGATGGTTGGGGATCATGTACCTGACCTTGGGCACCCATCTCCCATGTGGGTCGACCCTCCCCAAGCCCAGCCTGGCACTCTGGCTGGCTGCGTACAGCTTTTCCCTCTGGGGAAGAATGGGGACCCTGCCGGAACTGCCACTGGACTTGGGTAGGGTCGACCCACAAGGGAGACAGTCACTCAAGTCCAGGGACATCACCCCTGACAAATCCTGGAGCTCTGGCTTGGCTGCATTGCAGAATTTACCTCGGGGAAGAGATGGAGATCCTGCTGGGGCTCCCTGAGACTGCTGTGGCACTTAGGGATATTTTCCCCATATGGGAGACAGCCCACCAAGGCCAAGGACAATACCCCCAACTCTCCTGGAGCTCTGGCTGGCCCGTGTTGCAGCTTCTCCCTCCAGGAAAGGTCTGGGACCCTGCCAGGGCTCCTTATGACTGCTGTTGCACTTGGGGATGGACTACCTACATGGGAGACAGCCGCCCAAGGCCAGGGACATTACTCCCAACTTTCCCGGAGCTCTGGCTGGCCTGCGTTCAGCTTCTCCCTCTGGGAAAGTTCGGGGTCCCTGCTGGGACTCCCTGAAACCGCTGCTGGGCTTGGGGACAGTCGAACCACTTAGGGGGACAACTGCCCAAGGCCAGGGACATCAGCCCCACCCATCCTGGAGCGCTGGCTGGACTGCGTTATAGAATTTCCCCCTGGGGAGTGAAGGGGACCCTGCCAGGGGCTCCCTGGTGTTGCCACTGTGCTTGGGGATGGTACATCCACATGGGAAATGGATGCCTATGGTCGGGGACATCACCTTCAACCATCCTGGAGTTCTTTCTGGCCTGTGTTAAAGCTTTTCTCCAACAATGAGTCCCCGCATTGTGCCAATACAGCCCAGCCAGAACTCCAGGGCGGTTGGCGGTGAGGTCCTCAGCCTTTGACATCCGTTTACCATGTGGGTATTCCCTGTCCTTGGGCGGCTGCCTCCCATGTAGTTTGACCATCCCCAAGCCCAGCTGTAATTCCAGGGAGCCCCAGCAAGGTCCCCGACCTTTCAAGGAGAGAGAAGCTGTAACACAGTCCCGCCCGAGTTCCAGGAAAGTCAGGGGTAATGTCCCTGGCCTTGGGTGGCTGTCTCCTATGTGGGCTGACCATGCCCAAGTGCAGCAGCAGCCCCAGCAGCAGAACCCTGCGAGAGCTCCAGGGTTGTCGGGGGTCATATCCCTGGCGGCTGACTCCCATGTGGGTTGAATGTCCCTAGCCCAGTGGTGGTTCAGGGCGGCCCAGGACATTCCCCAATCTTTCCCTTTGGGAGAAGCTGTAACACAGGCCAGCCAGAATACCAGGATGGTTGTGGATCATGTACCTGGCCTTTTGCAGCTGTCTTCCATGCGTGTTGACCATCCCCAAGTGCAGTGGCAACCCCAAGGAGCCCTAGCAGGGTCTCCCTCCCTTCCCAGAGTTAAATTTTGTAACGCAACTGAGCCAGCGCTCCAGGATGGTCAGGGTGATGTCTCTGGCCTTCGGTGGCTCTCTCCCATGGGGTTTGACCATACCTAAGCACAGCAGCGGTTCCACGGAACCCCGGCAGGGTCCCCGACCTTTCCCAGAGGGAAAATCTGTAACGCAGTCCAACCACAGCTCCAGGCTGGGCTTGGGGATGGTCGAGCCACATGGGTGATGGGTGCCCAAGGTCTGGGGCATCACCCCCAACCATTTTGAGCTCTGGCTGGGTTGCATTACACCTACTCCCTCTCGGAAAGGATGGGGAGCCTGCCGAGACTCCCTGAAACAGCTGCTGGACTGTCAGCGCACATGAGAGACAGCCTGGATCTCTGGCTAGGCAGCATTACAGAAATCCCCCAGGGGAACGGACGGGGACACTGCTGAGCTCCATGGGACTGCCATTGAACTTTTGGATGGTCAACACTTTTCTTTTCCACACAGGTAGGTGCACCCACACATATGAGGTATTGTTTTCCTCCGGATACCTGTGGGAATGTGGCAAGGTAGGACATGCGTGTTTTGCAGCGTGTTTCAGTAGTTTCCAGGTGGGAAATGTCTGAAAATTGAGTTTTTTGCCAGGGCTTGTATGTAATAAATTCTAAGGTGATACCCCCAAGTCAGAACACTGTGAATTTCCACGGGTGTCCTCTTTTCAGAGATGCATGGGGTTCCTTGTTTTCCTTGGTAGCTGTGACACCCCAGATCCAAACTTGTAGGTTGTCTCCCCAAACCCTTTGGGGGATTTCACTGGTTTAGCCTTTTCCCTTTCCACCCAGGTAGGTGCACCCACACATGTGAGGTACCATTTTCATCAGTACACCTGTGGGAATGCCGAAAGCTAGGACACGCGTTGTTAGTGGCGTGTTTTGGCAGGGGGAAATGTCTGAAAAGTTATTTTTTTTCCTCAAATTTCAGATTTTGACAGGGATTGTGGTTAATAAATTCTGGGGTGATTCACGCAAGTCAGACCTCTGTGGATTCCCACAGGTGTCTTCTTTTCAGAAATGCATGAAGTTCCCTGTTTTCTTTGGTGACATCGACACCCTAGGCCCAATCTGTAGGTTGTCGACAAGAGCAAAATCCCACAAAATCTGCTCTGCCGAAAGACTTGGGGTTACCAGTGGTTTAGATGTTTCCTTTTAAGCCCAGGAAGGTGCACCCACATATGTGAGGTACCTTTTTCATCGCGGAACCTGTGGGAATGTGGGAACGTAGGACATGTGTTGTTGGTGGTGTGTTTCGGTGGGTTGGCAGGGGGAAATGTTTGAAAATTGTGTTTTTTTTTGCCAAATTTCGGACTTTGTCAGGGATTGTGGGTAATACATTCGGGGTCGATTAGCGCAAGTCAGAGCTCTGTGGATTCCACGGGTGTCTTCTTTTTGGAAATGAATGGGGTTCCCTCTTTTCCTTGGTAGCTTCGACACCCTAGGCCCAAATTGGTAGCTTGTCCACAAGAGCAAATTCCCACAAAATCTGCTCTGCGAAACAATTGGGATTACCAGTGGTTTAGCCTTTTCCCTTTGCACCCAGGTAGGTGCACCCACACATATGAGGTACTGTTTTCGTTGGGACACCTGTGCAAACGTGGGAAGGTAGGACATTTGTTGTGTTTCCTTGGTTTTCGTAACGTTTTCATACATTTGCTGCTGCACTTTGACACACAACCCTTTCATTTCTGAAATGTGACCTACATTTAGTCGCTGCTTTAGGCACTATACACTTTTGCAACCTGAATAAGTCACCTACCCTTCAAAAGGCCTGCCTGTGCTCTTTCAAAAAATGTATGCTTGCTGTTCCTCACCACATTTTACTTTTTTGTTAACATCTTTTTATTAATGGTCGTAGCAGGTACAATGGCTCACTCTCAACATCACATCTAACATATCTACAGTCTCACAGATGGTACATATTTTACATAGAGGTTTCATTGTCCGAAAGCAGTTCGCATAAGTATACCCTGAACGGGCCCCAAATGTCCTTTGGCCGACTCATTTTCGTTTGAGCCAGTACATACTGTTCCTCATTTTCATTAATGTGTGTCAGTTCTCTTAGAAAAGTGTTCATGCTCGGAGGTGCGGGGCTTTTCCAAGCCTGCAGGATACATTTTTTAGAAACTGCGCATGATACATTAAAAAGTCTTCTAGTCTTTTCGGAACACTTCCCAAAATCCCCAAATAAATATTTTTGCGGGGTATGGACATATTTGTATAATTTCCGCCAACTATTTGGCCACCATCCCCCAGAACCGTAGCAGCTCAGGGCAGTCCCAGTACATATGGAAGGGACCTGCTTGTGGGGTGCCGCATTTGGGGCATTTGCTCGGGGAGCCCGGTGTAAATTTGGCTATTTTAGCCAGTGTATAGTGTATCTATTTAAAATTTTGGCGTAGTCCTGCGTTAAGCAATATTTTTTTGGTGTTTTGGTGAGTGCACAATATTTTACCCATTTCTAATCTGGTATATTCATCTGTAAATCTGTATCCCATTTCTCTTTGACATTATTAATCGTAATGGTGTGGGCTTGCACTGATTCATATAATGTGGAGATTCCTAGCCCTCCCTGAGTTGTAATCAATTGCAAATATGGGTGTGAAGGTGGCTCATCAGGGAAAAGCGGCCACCTCGCCTGGAATGCTGACCTCATTCGAAAATACTGGAGTGTCCGAAGTGCCCCCCTTCCCAGAGCCCTCGTGATATCTGTTAAAGTTACGAATTTCCCCTCTATGAACATGTCCCCCACCACCATTTCCCCATTAGTGTCCCACGCTTCCTTTATATCTGTATCAAATGTGGGAGGGATAATGGGAAAATTCCACAAGGGAATCTTCGGGTTATAGGGTTATTCTAGTTTAAGTCTCCTGCATATTACCCCAATGCTCGGACAGTGAAGCTTGCTGGGTCATATTCACATATGTCTCTATGTTGTGGATCGAAGATAATTGATCTTATGTCAGAGGGTGCAACTGTGTGTGTGTTTCAATCAATGCATGGGGTGCGCTGTCTACATCATCATACCAATATCTCACAAATTGTGCCAGTGCAACCAGATAGTATAGTTCAAAGTCAGGGGCAGCTATGCCCCCGGAGCCATCTTCTCTCACCCCATTCTGGCAGTCTTTCCGTTCTAAAGGAATGTGGTTACCATTGACTGCAGCCTGGAAAAGAAGTCTCTGCTAGGTCATATCGAGATATTTACAAATAGATATATTAGCTTAGGAAGGATGATCATGTTAAGTACTGCTATCATGCCGTGAAGTGAGATGGGGCGGTGTCTCCACACTTCTAGTTTCGCATTAAGTGACTGTAGTGCCCTATCGTGATTGTCAGAGTACAGGGATTGTCTGCTTCTGGAGACCAGTACTCCCAGGTATCTAATGTGTCCCTCTGACCATTTTAGTCTGCACGTTATTTCCAGGCATTTAGTGGAGGGGGTAAGCGGGAAAATTTCTGATTTGGCATTGTTCACTGTGTATCCGGAGAAGTCGTCCGCATAGAGTGAAATCAGTTGGTTAGAGCCTTTCATCACAATACCTTTATCCTTGTGTCGTAATATGACAGCAGCAGCCATGGGCTCTATCGTTAGGGCAAAGAGAATTGGTGAAAACGGGCACCCTTGTCTGGTGCCTCTGTCTAGTTCAAACATTTCAGACATGCTTCTGTTGGTACATACTCTTGCCCCGGGTCTTGTATACATTGACTGGACATATCTAATAAAATTGGGTCCCACCCCGAACGCCTCCAACACCGAGAAGAGGTATTCCCACGAGACTGAGTCAAAGACTATCTCTGCATCGAGGGACACCGCAACCGCTTGCCTGCCCGGATCAATTTGTGCCATTATCCCAAACAGCCTGCAAAGGTTTAAAGCGGTGGATCTCTGGGGAATGAACCCACTCTGGTCCGGGTGGACCAGTGTGGGCACTATGGGTAGCATACGGTTCACCAACCTTCGCAAAAATCCTGGCGTCAGTGTTTATAAGCGAGAGAGGTCTGTAAGAAGACATATCCTGGGGCGGGCGCCGGGGCTTGGGCAGCACTGTAATTATGGCTTCCCTCATTGTCGGGGGCAATATGTGCTGTTCTAGGGCTTCCTCCCATGTTCTCAGCATAATAGGGGCTAGTTCCTCATGGAACTCTTTATAGAATTCTGCCCCCAGTCCATCCGAACCCGGGGCCCTACCTGATGAGAGATCTTTGATTGCCTCAACGATTTCATCTACCATGACAGGCTGTTCCAGAGCCATTTTGCTTTCGTTTGGGAGCGTCGGGAGACCCAGTGGGGCCAAATATTCTTTTATCTCAAAAGGGGTTTTCCGGTCTCTGTTCGCATATAGTGTTTTATAGAATTGGATGAATTCATCGTTGATGCCCTTTTCGCATGTGATCATTACATTTGGTGTTGTGTGGATGGCGGTGATCATGGTCATTTGCCTATCATGTCTAATTAAGTTGGCCAGCGTCTTCCCCGCCTTATTTCCCTCTCCATAACGGCACGCCCGTGTAGGGGCCGCAATGTACCGTATCTTCCTTATGGCTAAATTGTCAAAGTTTCTAAGGAGTTTGTGGATTTCAGCAAGGGTGTCCTTGTCATGAGTGCGACTATAAATCTCTTCCAGTTCTTTTAGTTCCTGTTCCACCACCTCAAGTTCCCGCCTCACACCCTTCAAAAGGCCAGTTCATTTGGACATAAGGATCCCTCTGACCCAGACCTTAAAGGTTTCCCACACCGTGAAGACACGATCCACCGTCCCTAGATTATCTATGAAAAAGTTGGTTATTTCCTCGTGTAGGGTCTCGACCACGCTTGCATCCCCAAGCAAGCCTCTCGGCATTCTCCATCTTCTCGCTGGTCTGGGGACATCTTTGAATACAAAGCCCAGTGGGACCGGGGAATGATCGGACAACATGCGGGGTAGGATCTCGCAGTGCTTTAGTGCACTCAAAATATCTGAGGATATAAACCAGTAGTCTATGCGCAGTCGCTGTCATGCACGGATGAGTAATATGTGTATCGTCTATAATCCGGGTGCATCACCTGCCATGCATCTATCAGTGACAACTGTGGAAGGAGTTGATTTAGAGTTACTGCCGTTTTCGTAGGTGCTCTCATCGCATTGGTAGACCTATCCAGTACAGGGTCGAGTGCCATATTGAAGTTGCCGCCCCATATGATGGTAGTTGTGTCGTGCTTATTAAGGATTTCGAATATTTTCAGATAGAAGTCTGGGTCATCTATGTTGGGACCATAGATGTTAACAAGGGTTATTTGTTTACAAGCCAATTCCCCCCACACCGGCACATACCTTCCCATTAGATCTACTTCGTGTCCTTTGGTCTGAAATCCCAATGTGGGATGTATAAGTGTTATGACCCCCTTGGATTGTGAGGAATACTCTAGTAGCATAGTTTGCCCCATTTAGACATTATGCTTGTATTAACACATCCTTGAGCGTGTGTTTCCTGGAGCATTAGAATCTGAGGACCGTGTCTGGCGACATAATTCCCCACTTTCCTTGCTTTCATCAGGGTTGTTTAGCCCCGGACATTCCAGGATAGTAAGATTATCTTCACCCTGTCACCTGTTTTCCCATGCACATAAATTATGTCGTGCCAATGTTTCCAACATACCTTGAATTTACCTGATGTGGGGCAGCCTGCACCCGAAAGACCCGGTTTCAACCAACCTGGAACTTGCATTCAACCAACCCACCCCCCAGGTCCCCAACTTATCCTGGTAGCAACAACATTTTGCAACTTCCCTAATTCTCCAGCCCCATCCCCCACCCACATCATCCGCCCCAACTTGACGATGATCCCTTAAAACTTGTAGGAACTTTCCCGTGGGTGCCATGTTGCCGTCACAAGGCCACAAGAGTGGGCTTACGGCCCGCTTCAAACATTACTCAGAGCCCCACAGCGGGAGCAGAATTCAGTTACAAATCAATAAAGCAACAGCAAAGGATATGTGTGTATCTTGGATCAGTCAGCAGGGCCTTGACCTCCAGCCGCCGGTGGGGTCTTCCGTTTTGGTCCGGCCCACGGCCTCTAGGTGGTAGGGGTATGGTAGCTTCCACATACGCCAAAGCAGCTCCAGGAGTTTAAAAAAAGTGTGTCTTTCTTCCATACTGAATTTGCATCTTGGCCGGGAATATTAGTGCGTATGGGACCTGCCGTGCCCTCAACAGCCACTTGACCGGCTTGTATGACCTTCTGCTGGCCTGCATTCCTGCAGCAAAATCCGTGTAGATATGCATGCGGTTCTCCTCATATTGTAGGATCCCGATTTCTCTTGCCTTTCCAAGTATTGTGTCTCTCTGTAATTTAACAGTCTTGCAATGATCGTGCGCGGAGGAGCCCCAGGTCTCGGTGCGGGAGCCAGTGTGCGATGGGCTCGCTCAACCAGGAATTGGCTCGAAAAGGAGTCTGTTCAACAAAGGATCTTGAGAAGATTTTCCACTTGTTGTTCGATTGCGCCTTTCCCGAACTTTTCTGAGACCCCCACAATCCGTATGTTGTTTCTTCGGGATCGGGATTCTAGATCCTCGCACTTATATTGCAGTTTATTCATGCCTTCCTTGAGCTTAGCTATGTCTTGATCGTGTCGTGTGATGGTGTCTTCATTTGTGCCTATTCTGTTTTCAGCCTCATTGAGTCTAAGTGAGTCTGAGGCTCTCCTTGTCAACTCTAGTTTTCAATGCTCCAATGGTGTTGACAATGTCATCCAGCTTTACATTGATGGATAGGATGCCATTTTGTACTATAGTGGTTAGGCGTTCAACACTGTCACCACTGTCCGCATCGGGGTCGGATGACAATGTTGCTGGCGGATCTTGTATATGGCCGACTGCCTGGCTGCTGGTGAACGAGTCCAGTGGGCCCTTTCTTTTCTCACTCGCCCCTTCTGCCGCTTTCTCTTGTTTCCGTGTGTTCCCCATGTCAGCCGAACCGGTCAGCACACCACTACAGTGCGGTAGGGGTTATAGATCTCGTGGGTCAGTAATACAGTTCTGTTGGGACAGGATGCCCACACTTTACCAGGATGATGTCTGTTGAATGGGCTCCTCCAAAAGGGGGGGCCACACAAATGACACCTATGGAGGCACCAGTACTTAGTCCTTCACTGCTAGTAGAAGTCGCAGGTGTCTGTGGCCCCAGTTCTGACTGGTGCAGTTATTTATTTGCCTACTTGCAATGGACTGTGTCCTCCCACATAAAAAAAGAACTGATTATAGGTGCTTCCAATCAATGTTCAGATCGGCACAGTTTCCACAATGGGTGCTTATATGCAGTCACTCCTGCAAGCGTCCAATCTTGGAACCAGGTTTAGCGCCCAAGGGTGATCAATTAGTTTATCAATTCAGTAATTAGGGCCGGCGGGTGTCTCTGCCCAGGGGAGACCTCAAAACACATCTCATCCAATGTGTGTTCACTGATTAATGGGCAAGATAGGGCAAGGGCCCCAAATGCACTGTTGCCCTATCTGTGTCTCTCTGACCCAGCACGTGCGTGCTCCAACACAGCACCGTTTAGGCAGTAATGGCGCTGAGGGAGACCGAAGCAAGACCCAGGCGCAGCACCGCCAGACCCAGCCTGCACTTATTGACCTACAGTGGAGGTGGGTGATCGCGGGGACTCATAATGCTGCCCTCACAATGTTTAATTGCAGACAACTCACTGTTTGGCGTTCCCGAACACAGTGTGGCCTCTACTGCCAATCTGCAGGAGGTACCTCGGTATTCAGCTCCAGGAAAAAAACAGATTCTTTTCTTCCCTTCCCAAAGCTGCTTCTTTAGTCTCGGTCCGGGTCGGGCAAGGATGTCTCGCCGTCTGACAATTGCTCACACCCCAGCAACCGCCGCGCCTGAGTGGGGAGCACCAGCTCTAGTCACGCGGGATCGCCCGCCTCCTTGATCGTCCAGGCAAGGCCTTACCAAGCCCCCTCAGTGCAGACTCGGCAGCCGGTCCGCTTCAGGGCCGTTCTGTCCTGAACACTCGCCCGTCACAATCCAGTACCCAGCACCCAGGGGGGCCACTCCCGCCGAGCAGCAAGGCCTCTGTATTTAACACCACGCCTTTTCACCCGGCGGCCCCTCCTCTCTATGCCACTTTAAATTCGCTCACATTCATATAATGTATTCCAGGAATGGAACACACTATTCCTTCATCAGTAAAACTAATGGTCATGTTGAGTTTTGTCATCAAATCTCGATCCAAAATGTTAACTATTGTGTGCCGAGAATACAACAATGGAACAGACATAGCACAGTCTCAGTCTCCTATAAAGACTGGTAACTCATCAGTAAAAGGAACTCTACTCATAGCGCCAGAGAACCCTTGAGCATTCTTGGCAATTCCCGGCATTGGATATTTTCCCTCTCATATACATGAACTAGTAGCCCCAGTGTTTACTAAAAAGGAAAAGTTTTGCCTCCTATCGACACATCAACCCTTCGTTCCTCTTGGGGGTCTGATGTCACTGATAGTACCGAACACATCAAGTCACCCTGTGAGCTGTCCTATTGTGGATACATGCATACTCTTGTACCTGTGCAAGGATTTCCACCACACTGAAACCCACTATCCTGGGTGTCAACAATTGTCCTGTGTTCGCATACTGCTGTGTTTGCATGGGGGCATGCTGTGACTGCCCTTGCAGCGGATTCATTTGTGCTTACTATGATTGTTGTGCCTGTTACATTTGTGGCGCCTGTGTTTGATACACTGTTTGATCTTGGGCAAAACCTTCCCTAGCTTGTGAGCTATATGATGGAGGATAAACTGTCCCCCCTCTTGAAAATTGTCCATTCTGTACATTCCCTTTGCTCCCACATGCAATGTGTCCTGTCATCTCACAAGTACAACACACATTAGGAGCCCGTCTGACTAGTCCCCCTTGCTTAATTACTTCTTGTGCATTTTGATTCCCATGCTGTGCATTCTAAAACTCACCTTGATTGTTTTGGAATCTACCCCTTCCTCTTTAGCCCATACCTCTGCCTTGTGGCATTGACTCATTTCCTCCTTGGTGCATCTGGTGCTGTTTATTTGCCTGCGATGTGCCCACTGCTTGCTGTATTCCTAAATCTTCTCTGCTTGTCAATACCGCCCCTTCTATGGCATATTTTGACAATTTCTTTTAACTAATCCTTCTTATTTTTCTTTTGTAACAGCCAACAGTGATGCACTATCGTCAACTGTATGTCAGCCCGCGGCTTTGCTTCCATTCCCACTTGCTTTGCCATCTGCCTCTGTACTTGCTCAAGCAATCCCTGACATAAAATGTGGTAAAATAATGCCATTGTTTTCCCACAGGTCCCTCGTTTCAAGAGTCCAGTGATCTTGGACGTCCTGAATGTAAGCAAGGGGGTCTTCATCTTCTTTCATCTTATGTGGCATGATTGCACCCATGTCTAACGGGTCAGGATACAGTACCCTGAAAGCCCTCCAGACATCTGCTCTGCAATTAGTGAACAGCACCTCATCTTGCGCTGTGTTTTGTGGTGTTACACTTGAATAACTTGCTCTCCTCATATATGATAAGCTCTTTCCCCAAGAATAGCTGCCAAGAGCTGCCAACAGACCCTTGATGTCTCCTATGGCTACCACGTTTCCTCCTGTAATTTTTTTCAGTTCATAAATCAATTTTCCCATACCTGATGTGAAACTCAGGAGCTTGCATCATAAATTATCCATATCCATATGTGGCCATGGGATATACTGCGGTCTTGCTTCCACTTTCTCCAATAAGGGAAACTGCGTAAACCTTGTCCTGCAATCGGCTCCCATCGTCTGCCTATCCATGTCAGGGACAATGGTTCCTAACCGTCTCCTCCCTGGTAAGGGTCTTAACTGGCTCACATATGGTGGTCATTCTCCCTTCTCACTATATGATCGTCCTCTTCGAAGCTCTGGATATGCTATGGAATCTGGCGTCCTATCCTTTGATTGCTCTAGATCAGACCATCTTACTTCGTTGTCCACCTGCATGTTTCTGTCGGGGGCACATGCACCTCCTCCTTCTTCCCCACAGAAGGATTCCCTCTCCTCGTCTGACATGTCTAGTCCTTAACTACTGTGACTCTCCACCCTTCACCCTTATCTAAGGTCAGTCTGCTTAAGATAAGGCTCTATGCTCGAGACTGAATGGATTTTCCTCTTTGCTTTGTGATTGGAAGACTAAGGTTTAATCTTCCTACCCTTGGCTTCCTGATTTTCTACCTTCCTTTAACTCTTGAAAGGCCTTATCGATCCTATCTCTGATACTTCCTATAACAAAGTTTTGTTCTAGGTCCCGATATCACTCCCTTTAACGGGAGGAACTCTTCAATTCTGTCCCATCGCATTCTAGGACTTGGCTCCATTTACTCCTTTTGAATGAGGTTTATATCAAGCTCCCGCTGTTTCCTCTTGCATTCTAATTCTTCACTTTCTTACTTCCCATCTAACTCTCTCCTCTTCTTGTCTTAGCTCTTCTGTCCTTACCCCTTCTCTCCTTTCTTCCTTTTCTTTCCGTCTCTGTATTCTTCTGTCCCTTAATTTCTGCACTTCCTCCTCTTCTTTCTTCCTTTCTTGTCTATCCCGTTCTTCCATTGCTCTCTGTCTGTTGTCATGCTTTATCTGCTCCTCTACCATTTCTTCTTTATTTTGTTGCTCCTCCTGATACATCAATTTTCACCACTGCATGCTCTTTCTTTTAAACCCATCTTCCGCTAATCTTTTTTTTTAGTCCCTGGCTTTCCTATCCTGCCCGTCCTGGACTTCTTTTTGCCTTACTTTTACAATGCTTTTACCATCTAGCTTGAGTAATATCAGTCCTCCCATCCATTTGTTCTGTACAAGCTTTAACTAGTCAGCTTTCTCCTTTTCTCCTTTCCATCTCTTAATCTCTTGGTCTATCTCTGTCGATATATCCGATCACTCATTTTTTTCCCTGTTTTGTATGATCTTAAATATCTCCTCTTTTCTATTACTCTCCTCTGGACTATAGTCACTGCTACAAGCGGGCGGTTCATATATCTGGTTACTATACCCCATTGCCGCTTTCTGTTCCTTTAAAGGATACAACCCTATGTCTTCCATACTATCGCCTTTTATTTCAAGTGAGAAAAGGAGAGCTGATGGCCTTCCTCCTTTGAATGGTTAAGAATCCACTCTTTAGGTGGTGGATCATCCCTCTATTCGTGATACATTTTCCAAAGCTCTAAAATAGCTAACCTTTTCTCTAACTTCTAACCTCAGAAACCGACCAACTAGCCCTATTGTTAGGGGAACTTAAGGCAGAAGTGCACTCCGCGCAGCCAAGAGACTAATGCCCTCAGGAGACAACTGATTGTGTCAAAGGAGCGCACTGATGATCTTGCTAGACAATTACTGCTAAACCAAGCTGGGCAAACACCATTACCCGCAGTTATCTCAGGAATATCAAGAATTCCAGGATGTTTTCCAAAAGGAACAGGCAAACACCCTACCACCTCACAGATCATACGATTGTCAAATCGATCTCATACCCGGTGCACAATCTCCATGTAGTAGGATCTATGCCCTTACGGAACCCGAAAACCTTCACCTACGACAATACTTGGACCAATACCTTGCTAATGGCTTAATTCGTCCATCCAAGTCCCCTGCATCTTCAGCTTTGTTCTTCGTGCCTAAAAAGGAAGGTGACCTCAGAACGTGCATAGACTACCGCGCATTAAATCAGATCACGGTTAAGAACCGATACCCATTGCCTCTGATCCCCGAATTACTAGACCAAGTAAAGGACGCTTGCATCTACACTAAATTAGATCTCCGAGGGGCATATCATCTGGTACGTCTAAAGAAAGGCGACGAATGGAAGACTGCTTTTCGCACGAAGTACGGGTTATTCGAATACCAGGTGATGCCCTTCGGGTTGTGCAATGCACCAGCAGCCTTCCAGTATTTTATGAACGATGTCCTTCGTGAACTCATTGACGTCTGTGTTGTTGTATACATAGACGATGTTCTAGTGTACTCCTCTTCAGAATCAGAGCATGTGAAGCACGTTTGTGCAGTCCTTGAGAAACTACGCCAGCACAAGTTATATGCAAAATTGTAAAAATGCGTTTTTCATGCTACGGAAGTTGAATTCCTTGGATTTATCCTGACTCCAAAAGGAGTCCGAATGGACTCTCGAAAGGTGGACGCAATCCTCAAGTGGCCATCACCCAGTTCATTTAAAGGGGTACATAGCATGCTCGGATTTGCTAATTTCTACCGCAGATTCATTCCGGATTTCTCACATGTTGTAAACCCTATCACAGCACTTTTGCGAAAAACAAACGCTTCTTGTGGACTGAAAAAGCTGAAAAGGCCTTCCAAGAGCTGAAAGCGAAATTCACGTCTGCACCTGTCTTAAGGAATCCATGCCGCGAACTTCCATACATAGTTGAAACTGATGCATCCAGTTTAGCCATGGGAGCTGTCCTATCCTAGAAGGATCCTGAAACCGGTCAACTTCACCCAGTAGCATTTTGGTCCAGAAAGTTCTCGGCACCCGAGATAAACTATGCGGTTACCGATAAAGAATTATTAGCCATCAAATCCGCCTTCAAGGCTTGGCGGCATTATCTTAAATATCTCCTCTTTTCTATTACTCTCCTCTGGACTATAGTCACTGCTACAAGCGGGCGGTTCACATATCTGGTTACTATACCCCATTGCCGCTTTCAGTTCCTTTAAAGGATACAACCCTATGTCTTCCATACTATCGCCTTTTATTTCAAGTGAGACAAGGAGAGCTGATGGCCTTCCTCCTTCGAATGGTTAAGAATCCACTCTTCAGGTGGTGGATCATCCCTCTATTTGTGATACATTTTCCAAAGCTCTGAAATAGCTAACCTTTTCTCTAACTTCTTTCCCATGTACGCAGCGTGCAAGCATGTGGTCATGTGTTGCAATACCGCTTTTGACAATGATCCGTGTTGTGGCCATGGCATGAACATCTTATCTGTTATGCCTTTCACTCCTTCTGCACTATACTTTTTCGAGCTAGGGCATGTGCTTTAGTAATGTCTTGCATAAATGCATCAAAGGAGTGATATTTCCCATTGCGACAAGTCTTAATTAACTGTCACTACTTACCAGAATGTATAAAATACCTTGCCGCATTTTTGAGTCGTAAAAACAACAAATTTGAGCGTGTGCCAACAATCGCTGCTCAAAACCTCTATTTCTCCAATTTTCTCTGCATCTGTATTCGTGCCAACCACTTCCCTAGATAGATAGTATACCTTCTTGACTTAATCTTAATTTCTTCAGAACTATTTGTGTCACTCTTCAACACCTTTCAAAATAAACACATAAACAGACAATTCAGTCGTCTCTTCACATAAAAACCACAGTGATCACCCTTATTTTGCCTTCCAATCGCAACACCTATGGAAACCAGGTAGGGATTTCGTCAATGAAGTACCTTGTCTACCGTCTCCATTTTTTTGCAAGATTTCTATCCAGCTGCTCTCCACAGGAAACCTGCGATCTTCCGACTAGATGGCAGAGGATGTCAGATTGTCCAAAATACTGGAGTTTAACAGGTCGATGGATTTTTATCAACCATCCTACATTGCTACCACATGAACCCAGGGAGGTCCTTAAATCAGTAACATGTCATACATGGATGGGATGCAAAATAACTCTTACCAAACAATAAGACAGACTCAGAAAGTTGGCAAAAAGTCTCATCCAACAGTTTTATTACCAATTCACTAAAACAGGGAGTTACAAACGAACATCAACTGACGTTCACTCAGGTTCTCTCAAACATTCTGCATAAAAAACACATTTCTATACAAAAAATGTGTCATACATGACGTCATACTACGTGGCAAATAAGAGAAACCTATGGGGTGTTGTGAGGAACATCTAGGTATACTTTCTATATAGGGACAGGTTGTGATTGGGTCTCTACTATCAGGTGGAAAACCTATGCCCACCCCTAGTGCAAGTCATATTCATCAGTTATTAAATACAGGGTATATCATTGGCTCTCAAAATATAAGGCCCTTTGTTATATGGTCCTCTATAATTGGTTGGCACACTTGTAGCCTTCTAGAACATTCGGCTCACTGACAGCATGTAAGCTAGTACCCAAGGTATCAGTGTGGTGGACTTTGACTGTGTCTCCCCACCCAATTAGCCCAACATCTCTCATCGCTCATGGCTTCTGCCATTCAGATTTTCTTTGAACTTGGCCTTGCAAAGTATCCTTGCTCATGGGAATAAAAAGGGAGTGCGAGCACACACTATCGCAAGTCTAGAGCAGCATTCTCACCTTCTATTTCTATCCATAGCCCACCTGATAGGAGACCGCATTTCAGCCTGTTTTGCAGCTTTTAATTGTCTTTAATTAACAAACTTGGCACTCATGGTGTTCTTTCTTTGTACCTTAACACAAGATGATCCAGAGTCTCACGGTTACTGTTCTTCAGGTAACCAGCTCTTGGCAGCTCCATCCTTCAACATGGGGCCAGACAGCTCTTCTAGGCCTTTCCATGCTCTTACCTTCATGTTGCTGCGACACAGTTTTCTGATCCCTTTTTCTCCATGGGTCTGAGCTTACTAAATATGTGACACTGATGTTCAGCTTCTATATATGGTGGTACAGCCTGCAGCCTATTCACCATGTATAGCTAGCCTTTAACCTTACTTAGTTTACTTGCGTTGCTGCGTCTGTACAGTTATTAAATGGCTTGCATTTTCTGCAGTGCTCTTCACACGTCCAATCTTCATTCCGCATATGAAAGTTTACTTGATTCTTTATTTCGTCTTCAGATTCCATAACGATTATACATCCTCTTCTTTAGCCTCTCTTCTCAGTGAGTCACCCTTGCATCTTGTGATGTCACCAACTTCATATCGTCACCAACTTCAGATTGTCATCTCTATGGGGATATATCATATAGGGCTTTCTCAATGGATACCTTTTCTCGAAGGCTCTTTGTGAAATTGACACAATGGGCCTCATTACGAGTTTGGAGGCAGCCATGGTGCTATTAGCACCATGGCTGCCTCCAAACTAGGCTGCTTTACCGGGTTCCTGCAATAGGGATTTACAGGGTAATTCCGACATAGGCGGACCCGGTAATTCCTCCTTGCAGGAACCATTCCCCATTCCCATTTGAGCCCCCATAGGGCTCAATGAAAATGGGGAGGGAGGTAATAATGGGCAGATTACATCTGGTCCGTTATTACCTCCCTCTTCCCTCGCGGGACCCGGAAAGGACGCCTGGTTTTACCATGAATCTGATCCGGGACCCGCAAAGGGAACCTCATAATCGGTGCTCCCGTAATGTAGGAGGGCGGTCCCGTACCGGCCCCCTTCATTACGGGAGCACCAGGGTCGTAATGAGGCCCAATCACTGGTGTCGTGCATGTCGTGATTTCTGGTTTCCATCATATAGGAAGTATTGGGGCGGGACTTCCTGAAGAGGCATTCAGCTGCTCCTCTACAGTAGATTAGATCTAGCTATTTATGTCACTCAAACAATAGGGTCAAGAGGGTGGTATGTGCTAAGGAACATGTTAAGTTATGGTAAATCATTCAAAAGCTAAACAATTGATTAGTTCTGAGGTGTTACATCCTGGGGCATCACATTAGCATTTTTTGAATACAAGTTTAGTGGTCTGAGTAAGTGTCTTAAGGTATGCAGTAGTGTGACTTTCCCTTGCTTCCCTCTAACCATTTGCTTACGTATCCTAACCCTCTTTATGGTGATCCTAATACCCCCTACCTATTCACAACCTCTCCCTAACCCTCTTCCCCACATTGGTTGCCTTGTGGTTTTCCATTACTCAGATTCAGAGACCCGTGCCACCAACGGGGGAGGGTCGTACTCCATTCGGCTTCTGTTGTTGGGGACGAGGTGTGGATATTCCTGCGGATGTGACAAATGAATAGTGGGCAAGGCCGGAGGCCTCAGGCACACTGGCCATAGCCAAACGCCATAGCTAGTGATTAATTAGTGTTTAAAAAAATATACAGTGGACATGGCCGTAGGTGAAAGCCATGGCTAGTGGCCCCTTAATGTGTTAAATAACCAGGAGGCATGGCTGAATGCCATGGCTACTGACCAAAGCCAAAGACAATAGCTAATGGCTCCTTACAATATTAAAATATTTAGTGGGCACAGATAAAGTGCCTGCCTCCCCTCCCTCCTTTACCTTTCCCCTTGACAATCTCCCTCCCTTCCCTTCCCTCCCCACTCTCACCTTCCCCTTCCCTCCTCCTAACCTCCATCACCCCTCCCCACACCCAGCCCTATTCCACTTTTCTCCCTATTCCCTTCAGTTAATTGCTCTTCTTGCTGTGTTGTTGATTGATTCATATTATAACTTGCTTCTACCGTTATACTGTTTATGTTCATGTATTAAGTTGTTCAATTGTACAGCGCTTTGGTGTAAAGCGCTTTATAAACCAATAAATACAAATAGAAATAAAGGACATTGCTACTGGTCATAACCGGTTAGTAATGTAATGTGATGTGTGATGCCACCAGTGATGGAATCGATGATGTAATTAGTGATGTCACCAGTGATGGCATCAGTGATGTCTTCAGGGGTATCATCTGTGATGTCATCATTGTGATCAAAGGCTGTCCAACAGGGGGTACAAATTTAAGGTGGCTTTAGCGGAATTTTACAGATTTTTGGGCATACAGTTCTCACCTTATAATCAATGCAAGTAAAGTTTGTTTCCTTGAATATAGGAAAGAACAATGCCCTTGTGCTCACAGAAGAATGTGCAATAGATATGACAGGAGGCAGTGAGCGCCTTACAATGGGTTGAGTTTGACTGACATTCTGAACAGGTTGTGGAGAGGAGTAAATGGACCGGTCACCAGGACAATACATGGATGGACTTATTTAGATTAGGGACAATCAACATTAGACATTTATAGGTGCAGTTGGCGGTATGGCCAGTCGTGTTAGGAATATGACTATGATGGATGAAATGCTACAGTAGAGGCAGAGAAAGTAAGGGGTGGTTATATACAATGGAAACATGTTGATAAAAAGCAGATGATGGGTAGGCTAAAGGGGTAACTCAGAGGCAAGGAGTGGACTGTTTCTAAGATGTCTGAGGGAAGCGAATTCCAGGCAAGTGGAGCAAGAAGAGAGAAAGAGCAGAAGTGAGAGGACAAACAGGTAGGGTGTAGGGGAGGAGTGGTCCAAAAGACCCCCCTGGCCTACATCTCCACCCCAGGTGAGGGCCATGGCTCATCGGGTGTCTCCTCCTTACCACCCGGGCCCAGGTGGTGGATGGCTCACCTGCTGAAGACATTGCCCACACGTAATAAATTTAGCTAGGCCTCAGAAACCATTCTGTCTAATAAAGATGGTGTGAGCGTAGCGCACTGTAGCGCGGCCCCCACCCTCGGAGAGTTTCAATTATCCCTGTCGCCGCAGCACCCTGGCAGATCCGCTGTGAGCACGTTCCCACGAACAGGACGGACATGAGCTAGCATAAGATACTAACACTGTAACATTTCACCGTCCGCAGTGTATCACTGCTCCCAGAATGACCCGGTCAGCGAGGCCTGGGTGATGGGAAGATCTGTAGAATGGTCATCTGATGAAAGCAGAAAGGTACCCAAATATGAATGTCAAAAACCACTTTTAATACGTGTATCCTTTCCATACAACCACTTTTACTAAAGAAACCTGTAAAATTGTGTAATTATTGTACATGACACCAGCCATGAAGGACCCACACCCCTGTAAGGGTGTGCAAATGATAAAAGCATTCCGGGGGAGTATTCTTTATATGTATCATTGAAAACCGCACACCCCGCTGTCCCGCGCCATAACTGAACTAATGCTGCTAGAGTACACAAGAAAACAAATGCAACCATGCAGGGGGCTCATGTGAAGGGTGTGCGAGAATGCACTCGTCACGCGTGTATGTCTAAGCCCCTTATATGCCACCACCGTCACATACGGTGGCGGGTCATTTTCTGTGTACTCCACCAACCTCAATACTACCTCACTTACTGCAAATGTATATGCATATAGCTAAATACTGTAGTTGTTGAAACATAGTGCACAAATAAGGTGCTCAGACTGGATACAATTGAGACACCTCCAGCGAAGGGAAATGTATGTTTTCAAGTAATTCAAACAAATATTATAAAGTGTTCTAATGATTGTGATGTTTTCGCCTCCAAAAACCGGCAACACACGAGGAAGATACCTTTGTAAATATGTGCAAGGCCATTTCCCCTCCCACCCTGCAGAGACTGCCAAACATGAGAGCAGAGGCCCGCGCCGCGCTGCCCGACCTCCCCCAACTATACTGGAGCCGCTTCAAAGATGTGTAGCCCCCTTTGCAGCACCCAAGGCCACGGCCTGCCACCTGCATTATTTACAGCACAGCAGTAAACCTCTGCCTGAACCCACACTTCCAAAGGCGCCCCCTCGTAAACCCCACAACCCACCAGATCATCTTAGACGTATGGCCCTGTGCAATCAGGACACCCAACACTGTGGCAACACACAGCGGCACATTTATAACCACATCTAACAAGACAGGGAGGCTTGTACCGTCCGTCCCATGCCCTGAAGTTTAGCCCCTCAACCTATGGCTCCGGTCAACAGGACACTGGTAACCATGCCCTGACGAATGACTATTAGACCCCTCACAAGGTGCATTCCTCCTGTGTTGCATTAACCTGTAGAATAACCTATTGGAAGATTTACTAAAGAAGATAATATTGCAATGACTGAATGACTGCGGTGTGCATGGCCTAGGGCAAATAAGTCAGGAAAAGACATTCATCTCTGACACTGGCCGCGATGGCACAACAACACCGCCCGGATGAACTCTGCCAACCTGCCAGGCCCAGCCCAACCCACGAGGCTGACCAGTGACGTTCTCCAGCCACGGCCAACCACATCGCAGCAGCACCTATAGTTAGTCATCGCCACCCAATCCCATTGAACTTGTGCCCCCTATAGTATGTAGGTTCTTATGACGTTTTTTGTAAATATATACGCCTGTCTTTGCTATTGTCAGACAGAGCGCTCTCGGAGTTTGCAGAGTTCTTTGCATGCCATATTCTGATTGATAAACTCCCATTTAAGCTCACCTGCACTCTGTCTTGGCCTTATCCCCGACTTGGGAGAGTCCTTCATTGTCTCTCATTGCGGGGAGGATCGTGCTGGCTGGGGACGCTTGCCTTCAAGGGCTAGGTGCCACAAGAGTAGTTGAGGAGGCAGACTGGGGAATACATGAAGGCTGGTAGAGTTGGGTAGAGGAGGCTAGATACATTGGTGTCTAAGCATGTGTAGATTTGTGAACCAGGAGAAGGAATGTAAATCTGGGACTGTTTTGCATCATCTCCTATCCAGCCTGGTGAAGCTGCGAGGAAGTGGTGAAAAGTGAGTTCAAATAGAGTCCTGGAAGCAAAATGAATGATCTTTTTTTGAGGAATTGCCATCTGGCAATGGTTCCAAGCCCAGGCTTTTTTTTTTTTTTGTATTAACAAATAGAATGATGAGGGTAATTCTGTTCCAAAAGGGAGTAATTGGGAAACTAGATTCCCCTGTTTCCATTGACTCCATGCCAAAAGCAAAGTGCAAACGTACCCTGCCTCATCAGCAGTCTGATCCACGCACCCATCTACTCATGTCACAGAGCAGGTGTGAATGTCCCGAGTGTCCCACTTGACATCCACAGGGACAGCCGAGTCCCTACGGTGATACTTTGCCCATGCGCGCGGCAGGGTAAACTCTAAATAAAAGCTATGTTTACGTTTAGGCATAGTGAGTGGTGATACTTGTGATCACAACCACCACATTCCAATTGATTTGACACATGTGTTTGCTCCTGTGATCCAACTGTACTATTTATTTATTTATTCATTTATTTATTACATTTGCTATACGCCCAGACCCTGAGGTATCACAGCTATGGAAGATGATGTGTATTTTGGTCAGCCGGGTATAGCCCGCCGAATGGCAGGACGAGATCCTGGATGCCCGAGCCACTTCTTTGATCTGTCTGTGAGGGCAGGTAATACCCTCCACCGAGACATCCACAGAGCAGGCAGCTCTCCTGGGCACAAGCATCAAGAGAACACACCAATTCAAAAAGAGCAGCTTCACACCAGGGTGCCACATGTCTTAAGGCCCGTGTTCACAGAAAGAAGGCAAGGTGTGGGATTATGATAGGCAAGAGTGCTCTGCTCAGTAAGAGATGGTTTGTCCTTAATGAAGGGGCCTTCCGCCTCATCATAAAAATTCCCTCAGTCCCTCTTGGATCCTTTAAGGTGACAGATTTGTTCTGAAGATCTCACTGGACTTTTGGGAGAGATGCACACTCCAAACTCCTAGGTGAAGAAGGAATCATCCAAGACAGATGCAAGATCTATCACCTACTGCTCCTCCCACAGGACTTCCGTAGTAACCTCTACTGTGGACCGGCACCTACAAATCTGCACCAGAATCTCCTGAGCTAGGAGAGCAGACCCTAAACAGAACCATTCTATCCTCCAGTTCCCCTAAAAGGCCTTCACAGCAACTGTTGGACCAGACCAGCCGAAGCTCCCTGTTTACCACACATGGAACAAGAAGGAAGTCACTGGCCCTGGTTGCTCTGCTCCTCCACCAATAGAACATTGCTTGCACCTTCAACCAGCTCGACACTGCATTGTCCTCTAGCCAAAGCTCACCACCTGGTGGGCCCGAAGCGATGGCTCAATGCAGGGACATTAACCAAATCACTGTAGAGTCATTCACAAACTCTAACTGGCGGTTCCAACCAGGGCTCAGCCCTACTCACCCTCAAACTGCTGCCTCATTGATTGCGCTGTGGTTTGATTTGTAGAAGTGTGAGGACTGAGTGGGCCATTTTACCCCAACTTATCCTTGTACTCATGCGAAAGGCAGAATACAATATGTCACACTTGTCGAGAGAACAGAAAGCATAGTTAGTGAGACCAAAGAGGATGCTGTCTTAGTAGTGTCTTGAAAGGAAGGATGTGATATGCCACTATAAAATGCTGTTTGAAAATCAGATACGTTAACCCAAGTGTTCAAATCTTTCAAAAGTATGGGCTTGGAGACAAGGCACTTCAGGAATTCTTTTTTCTGTGTTTCAAGTTTCTGCATTTTGTATATGGGGCTTCACCATGTTCCTGTTCATCTTGACTACAAGGTAAGGGTCTGCACAATGTTATCAAAATGTATTTTCAACACGTGTGCTCAAATGTTCGGGTTCTGTTTTAGGACTATGCTTGATTATATGTTCTATATCCACAGTGGTGCACTTGCCTGTCCTTGGCAATAAGTGAGCCGTACATGCTTGATTTAGAAATCATTCACTGTTGCCTCCTTTGGGTTTAATAGTTTATCATGTAAATGCAATGATAATTCATGTATCATTGTCCCAAACGTTTTGGGTTTTATTTTATATGATTATATACAGCATTGGTGAGCATTTATCATGGATTTCTACATTTTATAATTTTAAACTAATCTCTGTCCCCTTGTTTTGCTTTCCTAATCCTTGCTGCCTCTCATGTAAAGTAATCTCTATATTCCATAGAATTAATGTGATCAATCTGCAATCTCTACATCGCATATCCTCAGTTTGTTCTCTTGTAATAACAATGATTCTAATGCAGGAACTGCAGCAAATGTTTTAATGAATGACTTAGTCCACATTGACAACGGATCTGGTTTGCAAAATATTTAGATTCTCTTATGTATTTGCACTTACATAATTCTTCAGTTTGCAAATTATGCAACTACCATTTCCTTTTAGCACGCTTTTGGTGCTCCAGCATTTACCAGGGACCAGATCTACGGTAAGTATCAAAACAGAATGACCACTTGCTAGGTTGAGTGGTACGTCTAAACTTCTAATCAGAAAGCCAAGGTTCAGAGATATCTTATCTTGCATGTATATAGCACCTCCTGCCAGAGTTTATGGTGTTGAAGCGCTTTGCCTGTCAGGGGTGTGCTAGAAAAGCTCCAATGAATAGCCTTTGTTTTGAGTTCTTCATCACAGGTCAAGGGACTACAATGTTGTCCACTTCTGCCTCTCAATTTCTGCTATTTGATTTAATTAAACAGGGTGTCATCACCCTCTCGGTGTTTAGTGACTTTCTTACTCCACCTCACATAGGATTGTGCCTTTGTGGTTGTTCAATACTTGGCATTAGCAAATATCCTTGCCTTTCTAATCTTAGCAGAAATATCTCTCAAGCTATCTCTCAAGCACATGGTTTATTCATTCGCCCCTATCTGTGCCTTGCGCTCATCTCTGGAAATAGCCTCCTTGACTTCAGGCTAGCGTACTCCCTTATTCTGAATATATATATATATATACCTTTTTGTTAGCAAGCTTCTATATGCTTCATCTTCTTATTTTCATGATAACTTCATCTTTTGTTACATGTTTCTCTTAGTGCTTCTGTTACATTGTCAGTCTTGAGTATTTTTACATTGTTTCCACTTAGGCTCATATGTCTCCGTTATGACATCTTATTGTTGTCATCAGACTTTTGTTTAACGTTCATCCATGATTCTCAGAGCCACTTCCTGGCATTTGACATCCTTCTTAGTAATTTCCCTCCATTGTCTCAACTTGAGGATATCTTCTGAATGGCTGTCCAAGTGCATACTGTATTTCGTACATTCGACACAGTATGGACATGTCACATACACTTGTTCATGAATTCCCAATGGTAGCCCTTTGTCTGCTACTCCAATATGGTGGTGGTGAAAGGGCGGGAACTAGAGAAGAGGTCTCTAACTGCTCTTCTACATTCCCCCCCCTCGTCGTAAATTCGACCATGCTCTTCTTTTCCTATTCTTCCACAATTTGTACTTCATCTTCTTCCACCATCTGATCAAATATTCTCTTCTTTGGGACCCATATTTTCATCACCCCCTTCAGATGACCGGCATTCTTCATGTGTTCATCCATACACCAGGTCATGTGGTGACAACCCCCTGCTTGTGAACATAATATCCATTATGCCACATATCTCTTCCACTCTTGGGGATAGTAGAAACTGGTTCCAGGAAGTTCAAGAGAACTCTTATTGATGTTTTCTCAAGTACTTTTTTCAGTCTGCGTTTTCTCTCCAGTGCCACTGTTAACATCAATCATTATCTTCATACCAAAAGCATTCTTGGCTATTTTCTCGCTTTGTCGCAAGATGTTACTTAAGAGACAGAATCCTAGGAACACCAACACTAGCATTGCTAGAGGTAGTTTGAAAGCATTCGTCAACCAAGATGGAATCTATGAAAACAGACATGAGAACCAATTGTCTACTGCCATCCCATCAGTTTTGTCTTCCATTTTGTATGCCGGGTCATTAACATCGTTATTGCCTCTGTCACGGTTCCATTTGCTCCATCATGAGATGGTAAAAAAATGTACAGCAAGAATTACCAACCTTGGCACAAACACCTTCTACGATTGCAGTTATCAGATCCAGAACATGCCTGTTCTGGAGAGTCATCAGCCTGATGGCCCTCAATTCTTCTTTTATTGCATTGAATCCTTTTACTGGTGCATTGATCATCTGCAGCAGTTCCCACCTAGTGATCTGCAGCTTGAAGTCCTGTTATGAATATAGATGTCTTTATTATGGCAGTCTTTCTGAATAGCTTGTGTTAATCAGGAATGTCTTCATAAGCCTTTATTGATTTTGATGAGAAATAATTCTCTCTTTTCCTTTGGGGAAGATAAAATGATCTCTTACTTCTGTTATAGTCATTATTTTTTGGGAACTCTTTCATATGGAGGTCACTTTGGGGAAACACTAGTGCTGGGATGTTTACATTTACAATGGTGCACACTCCTCCGCAATCTTTAGGCAACTGCATGTAGGCTCTGGATCTGCAGGCCCAAAATCGATCCATCAGAACTGCAGTTCCTCCATTCATACCTAGTACTTCAATTATGTATCTGCAAACTTTGTCCTTCCAACATAGACCTTGCCATCATTCTTGAAGCAGGTTGTTGCATGCTTCAATTGTAGTAAATATACTGGTCCTGTCACGCTGTCAACCCGGGTTAGTAGCTTTGCATACATGGCCCATGAATCCAGGCATACATCGTTAACCTTTCGCACTCTGTGAACAGTGTCTTTCTTCAATAGATGTGCAGGGTATGATATTAGTCTATCTTCTCATCCATTTCCGGTTGCTACACGCCAATACACCAACACATGGGCTCTCTTCCAGCATGCTTTCAGTTTTCAGTCATGTCATTCTCTTCATGTCAACAGTTTGTATCTTCTCTCCAAATAGGGATGGATACATATTGTGTTTGTTCACCCGATCCACTCTCCTTTATATGTGTCTTCAGATATGTATTTTCGTATGGAAAATTCTGTCTTCATAGACATTACCACCTCTTTAATGTGCTGGTACCATAAGTTATTTACTAAATGAGCCAATTTATTTTAGTATTTGTTTATAGTATAGTACTTACATTATCTTCCTCAGCAACTCTCTTTACTCAGAAAAATGGTCTTTTATTTTCAGAACGCAATGCAGGTTTTGGGTTTGTAATAGGGACAATAGGAATAATGGGAATAGTGGGTAACATTTTATTTACTGGCTCCTCATTGCTTATACCATGTGTAAAAGCCAACATTATAAGAACAGTCAAAATCAAAATACCACAGAAAGTTTCAATAATTATCCTTCATTTGGTACATCGCTTCAGTGGAGCTACAGTTCTTACCTCTTGGTTCATCTCAATTTCTTTAATTATTTCCGACATACACCATATGTTTCAATGTGTTGCTTATTTATAACTTTATAGCAAGAACTCTAAAATAATTGCCAATATAATTGATAGAATTATCATTTTATTTTTAGGGTTTCCAAGAAATGTTACTATATTGGTATGCCTCCTTATTAATGCAGGGTAAGAATGTAATATGTACAAAAATATATCGACTGCCTCTATCTGATTGTCTCTTGGACCTAGTCAAGGGAAGGTGTTCCGGGATACCTGCAAGTCCATCAGTTCTTAAGAAACCCCATCTACAATGTTTGTTTCCTCCTCCTTTGTCTTGTCTTGGCTTTTTCTCCTGGATCTGGTTTGCATTTGATGAAGATCGTCACTTGCTTCGGTAGGTGTAGCTGCAGTAGAGGTCAAGGTTTGTCCTTTGTAGGGTTTAACATCATACAGCCTTGTAATTTCACAGCGTTAGGGCTCCCTTCCTCCACTTCATGTGGGCTGTCAAAATGAGGGGTGCTCCAGGTATGCACAAACTTACGCACAAGCATCTGGTCCCCTGGGTACAGACTGAGCAGTTTGAGCGACTCTTCCAAATCAATGGGCTGATTGTCTGTCTGGTTTTCCCTTGACCCTTCCAGTCGATTCCAGATCTGTTGGAACATGCAAGAAACACTTTCAGTCATTGTGTTTAGATAATCATGCATTCCATCACCTAGAGCCTTCGCTACACTCTGGGAATCTGTATTTGCCCTTGTTGGGGAGTGAGTCGAGTCAACATCTCATGGGGCATCAGATGATGATATGAGCCAGGTTGGTTCTGCAGCGCATATAGGGCAAGGGGTAGGCAATATAGCCATCCCTTCTTTGAAGTGGTTTTTATTTTTGCTATCCTCTATTTCAAAAGGCCATTGAGTTTCTCACAAAATCTGTTTTCTTGTGGATGATAAGCAGAAGCAAACTTATGCCTACTGCCTAATAGCAGAACTATATTTTCTTTTTTATTGTGCATTTTAGCCATTATTATTCGACTATACACATTTCAATAGTTATACACATTTCAATATAAAATATCAGACAAATCAATACAAGTTTATCATTAAAAGAAACTTGAACTGTTAGAAAGTAGAAGATTAAACAAAATACACTTTCTGTTATTTATGGACAGGAACTTTAAAACTGTCAATTGAATTAGACTTTGTAACTCAATTACTTAGATAGTTATCTTCAGTTCTTATAGCAGAACTTTATTTTCAAATAGCTCATTCATGAAGTACTGTCCATTGTCAGATTGTAAAACTTCGTACACACCCCATCTTGAAAAAAACTTGTGCACAAAGAACTTGGCAGCACACGCTGCATCAGGGTGAGTGCATGGACCTGCCACGATCCATCTTGAAAAGGGACTTATTACAACTAACATATATCTATAACCATTGCAAGTCTGCAAAATTTCTATATGATCTATGTGCAGATGCTGGAATGGTCTATTTGGTATGGGAATTACTCCTCTCACTGTTCGCAGAGTGTGACCTGCAGTACATTTCTGGCACACAATACAGTTTATAATTAACTTTGACATATTTTGATCTAGGTTTGGTATGAAATATTGTTCTGCAACCGTAGCAGCTAGGCTAATGAGTCACATGAGCTGGGTAGTGAAGCTGCTGCAAAGCTACCTTCAATAGTGCTAGAGGCATAACTGGCTTTCCATTGCTACCCTGTCTCCAAATTGCCTCTTTAGGTAACACAAAACATCCCTGTTTTTTTCCATAACTCTTTCTCTCCTGGCGATGCTCATCCTCGTATTTCGATTAACTGTTCAATGGATGTATTTTGTATTTTGTATTTGTATTTGTATTTTGTATTTGTATTTTATTTATTTGTAATGCGCACCTAACCCGAAGGTAGCCAGGCGCAGAGGCATCAAGAGGGTTGCAAAGCTTCGTTACATACGTGTGGCGAGGTCCAGCTAGGGTTACATTGCCGGAAATATCACGTCAAGTAGGAGGGTAGAGCAAGTACATTAAAGGCAATACTATAAACATATTTACAATTAAAGCGTAAGTGACGAACATAACATGTGCATTAGGGCAGTACTATAAACAAATTTATATTCAGTGATGCGCCACATAGTAGAGGCACATCTGGGTCTCTAGGAGTCATTGTAAGTCGAGGGATTTGAGCCAGTTGATGGTCCTAGCTCTGAACTGGTGGTAAGGTAGGTCTTCCCTGCACGACGGAGGGAGGGAGTTCCAGTATTGTGCTGCTTTTACTGGAAAGCTGTTACCCCCAGATGAAGTACGTTTAAACCTGGGCACCAGAAGAAGGTTGGAGTTGGCCGTTCTCGTGGGGCGGGAAAGGGTGGGTCTGGTAAATCTAGCGATGAGGTATTGGGGGGCTGCTTGGTGGAGGCATTTGTGAATCAAAGACACTGATTTAAGAAATATCTTGTCCATAGTGGATAGCCAGTTAGCAGTTCTTCTGAAATCTGAGATGTGGGCTTTCTTCGGGATGCTAAGGGCCGCTCTGAGGGCATTGTTCTGGAGTATTTGAATTTTGTTGGAGATGTATTTATTACAGCCTACATATAGGGCATTGCAATAGTCCAACTTGGACAGGATCAGTGCCCTGGCCAAGGTAGTGCAGTTGGTGGGGGAGAGAAAGGGTTTGGCTGCCCTGATAAGTTTGCAAGTGTAAGAGGTGGAGGAGGCCATTGCGTTCACTTGTTTGTTGAGGGTAAGGGTGGAATCTAGATAGAATCCGAGGGTTTTAACCTCCTTAGCTACCATGATTTTGTTGTTGTCAATTATGAATGAGGAGTATTTGTGGCCCAATTTGTTAAGGAGGTGTGTGGAGCCTAAAATGAGAAGTTCCGTCTTGTCATCATTCAGGCATAGTCCGTGTGCGGCCATCCATGCCTGGATGATGAGGTACACTTTATTAACGAAGGCCAAATCCTTGTCATAATCCCCCGACAACGGGATGAGGATCTGGGTATCATCGGCGTAGTTAGTGTAGGTGATACCCAGATCGTCTAGATCATCGAAAAGGGGCTTCGTGAAAATGTTGTAAAGTGTAGGGGAGACGCATGATCCTTGCGGTACACCGCATGTGATCGGGATAGGGTCAGCTGATGCTGTTAATGAGAAGACTCTCATTGTGCGGTTATTGAGGAAAGATTGGATCCAATTAGTGGCATCTTGAGAAAAGTGGGCAGCTATTTGTAGGTGGTTGCACAGGATTTCATGGTCGACCAGATCGAAGGCCGCAGAGAGATCAAGGAGAAGCAATAATGCTGTCTTCCCCTGGTCTCTCAGCCCATCTATCTGTGCCTTGAGATCTATGAGTGCGGTCTCTGTTCCGTGTTGTGGCCTGAAGCCTGATTGACGGACGCCTAGGAGTTGGAAATGCTCAAGGTGGTGTTGGATCTGTTGGTATGCTATTTTATCGATGATTTTGAGGAGGAAAGGTACTGTGGTAATGGGGCGGTAATTGGTGGGGGTGGATGGGTCCAGATTCGGTTTTTTAAGCAGAGGGAGGACCCAAGACTGTTTTAAGTTATTAGGTACGGTACCTGAAGTGAAGGACGCATTTATTAGCTTGGTGATAAAAGGTGCGAGATCACGGGCAGCATCCTTAATCAGTTGAGCGGGGCATAAGTCTCCATGGCAATTTGAGGGTTTGAGGGTGAGAATAGTATTCTCTACTTCTTTGGTGGATACTTTGTGGAAGTAGAAGGATGGGTTAATCGCTAGGGGGGGGGATTGAGACGGGTAAACCTTTTTGTGGGAGGCGGTACTCTGTTTGGTGGAGGAGAGTAGAGATTCTTTTTTAGTGCTTATTTTAGTCTTAAGGGATGAGATTTTGTTCGCTAGGGCATTTTGAATGCCTGTGCACCAATTTTTATCTTTAATACACAGGTCAGGTGTTTGAATCGGGGATTCGATCTCTTTAAGTATTGTGAAAAGCTCTCTGGTGTTAGATTTGGCTTGTGAGATCCGCGTCAAATGTCATATTGAATCCTTCCTTAACCAGCCTGCATCGCCCTGTTGGCTGCTTTATATTTTTTACCTCACTCTAACATATAGTTGGATAATAGGCTGCTTTTTTGGTCTCTAAATCTGCTTCTTCATTTACGAAAAAGATTAAATCTGTTCTCTTTGAATGGGCTCAATCGCTATGGTCTCTGGGAAATTCAACGCTCCTATTATTTATTTCTAATAATCCTGCATGTTGCACTGGAGTAACATCTGCACGGTTGAAACCCCTCCTTTTCCAACGTGACAAGCCACCATGTATCATTGATGACACTTAGGAGGAGTCAAAGTAAACCTTCACTTTGTCATCCTCAAATCTCTGCAGCATGTCAAAAACCATGGCTAATTCTGTAGCTTATGCTGAGTAATTTGGGGGCAATCTTCTACTGACCATTACCTCAAATGTACCCTCATGGTTAATTTTTACCACTGCCGATCCAGTATGTCTCACCCCACTCTTTTGGTCAATTCTCAATGACCCATCAATGAAAACCATTTCCCCTCTCCCTAGAGCGGTGTCTCGGGCATGGGGAATATAATCATTAAATTCAGTATACACAGTACAATCATGCATATCATCATCTTTTCTCACTGGTCCAGCTATAAACATTACTGGATTCACTATACAGCACCCAACATTTTTATTTGCAGGGTTTGAGATAATTACCTCATATCCGGATGCTCTTTGTGAAGTCAATATACTTTCAGGTTTTTCCAAAATTGAAAATAATGCTTGTTCTACGAACAACGCTACTGAACACCCCATGGTCACACCTGAAGCCTTTTCAATTGCAAAGGCAGCTGCTGCCAAAGATTGCTGAGAAGGATAATGTCCTTTTATGACTGGATCTAAGATCCCGCTGTAATAAGCCAATGGTTTATGACTATGTCCTAAAAAGAAATCGGCGTGAGTACTGCCGTCATTACCTATTCATTTGAATGAGAGAATAAGTGAAATTCTTCACTATACTGTGCAATCTTTATCACACGGGCTGTACTGATCATCTTTTTTAATTCCTGAAATCCTTCAGTCATCTCTTCTGTCCATATTCGTATATCTTTGGCCATCTGTGCTTCTTTGAGTCCTTTTAAAAGTGATTAAAATATATACTGTAATCGAAAACCCAGGACCTGCGATGGCAGTTCAGTCCTCATAATGGCCTCTGCCCTGTCAGGTGTCACTTTTCTTCCTTCATGTGAAATCAACTGCCCTATACATAGTACTTCTTCTTGGCAATATTGTAATTTCTCCTTATTTACTTTGTACTCTCTCTCTTCCTATATCGTCATAAGCATGACAGAGCCTTATCTGCATCTGTCATCTACACACTAAAATGTCATCAACATATTGAATTATGGTACTTTCATGTTGAACATTACCCAAGCACATCTGAAGTACTCTGTTAAAAATTGAGGGGGGCTCACAGTACCCCTGAGATAAACAAGTATGGTTCAGACAAATTGTTGTACATGAAAAGCAAGTTAATTTTTGTGAGTTTTCATAAAGTGGAATTAAGAAATAATGCATTGTTTTAATCTAGAACAGTGAAAAACCTTTCTTTTGGCAGGATATTACACAATATTGTGTCAGGGTTTAGAACTAAAGGAACTTCTGCTTCAACTATATTGTTTAGGGGTCTAAAATCCTGTATGAATATCCATGACCCCACGTTGATTTTTGACAAGGGTACACAGCTGTGTTACAGAGAGAATCCAATGGTACCAAAATGCTTCATTAAAGCGGATATGGTTTCAAATTAATCTTCGGCCGCTTCTCTAGACATGGGATACTCTTTTGCATGTGGCAAAATTGTGACTGGTTTGAGCTTAATTGTCACTACTCCTACTCCTTGTCAATAGACCAACGTCATATAGACTTGTAGTCCATAAGATATATGGCACCTTACCGAAGACCTCCTGAAAAATGTGTGTTATCTTTTTTACCAATGCCATTCTCTGCAGTTTTTATACATTCTCAACATTAATCCAATAAGAAAGGTTTCCGAAAAATACTGTCTCCTCACTTGAACCGTCATCCCTAAATAGTTCTTCATCAGACAAATCTGTCAACCTGCATCTTTCATAGAGGGCTATCACCATTCTCCATTCCCTTTCCTCATCATCTGTCACATGAAGCATCACCCTTTCTTCTCTCATTATTGCTGCTTCTAGTTCTAAAGAAATAACTTGCCCTTCCTCATCATCCATAGGAATATCTGGTAGAACACAAATGTATCAGATATCCTCAAACTTCATGCCGATCAGTTTAGACAACCATGATAATAATACAGTCACTCCATACAAAAACACTTCATTTTCTATAGGTACTCCTCATAGAGCTTTCTTCCCTGTAATTGCTAGTATGATCTCCCTCATATTTACATGTATTCCTGGAGTGGAATGCACAATTCCTTTGACAGTGAAAGATACTGTCATGTTCAGTTTCGTCATCAAGTCACATCCTAGTATGTTTACCAGTGTTTGTTTAGAATATAACAATGACATACATATGTCATGTTCACCTGTAGAAATCAGTAATTTGTCTGTATATGGAACTAAATTTGTTGCACCAGAAAATTCCTGCACATTCATGACAACACATGACCTTGAAGCGTCATCTTTACGCTGGTTGAGATTACCAATAATTATCACAGACCAACTAAACAGACAGACCAAAGGAAGATGGTAAAATACTGCTTTAATCTCAATGAAAGAAAGCATGCAGGAATACAGCAATCAAAGTAGATGTTCAATATTCACACCAAGGTTTGCTTGCACAGAGTTTATATACTTTTACATACCGGAAGTGCCCTGCAAGTGCTGTTGAGCTGGTCGTATTGCTGGGGGAGCTGTCTGACCTGTGTGCTTCACCCTCTTTAACGGATCTGGGACGCGTGCGTGGATGTGCCCATGCACAAGAGGGAGCTGTGCACTTCAAATTGTGGACGAAACGGATCATTGAACTCACTCTACCAGAATTCAATGTGTGCGTGACACGCCTCCGCTGCCCGTCGCCTGCCGCCTTCAGCCTTGTATTAAAACCCGGGTGCACGCGCACCTGCGTGCGCAAGTGCTGTTGGGCTGGTCGTATTGCTGAGCTATCTGACCTGTGTGCTTCACCCTCTTTAACGGATCTGGAGGCGCCCATGCACAAGAGGAAGCTGTGCACTTCAAATTGCGGTGAAACGGATCATTCAACTCACTCTACCAGAGTAAATATCAACACCATACTTTATTCAGTTTTCGTGCTTAAAAACATTACTCTGTGGACTCTTTCTTATGGCCTAAGGACACAGTTTAAGGATTTTACTTCCCAGATTAAATGCCACTCTTGCTGGAAAGCATAGTTTTCTGACATTTAAGTACATTACCTTCGGGCTACTTACGCTTCCTATTTCTGTTCTCTCACGTAGATTCAATGCGTGCGTGACACGCCTCCGCCACCCGTCGCCTGCCGCCTTCAGCCTTGTATTAAAACTTGGGTGCACGCGCACCCGGAAGTGCCCTGCAAGTGCTGTTGGGCTGTTCGGCGTGGTCGCGGGGTCGTGGTCGAGAGAATAGTGAGGGGATTGTGCACAATTTATTTTACTTTTGTTTATTCTTTTCCCTGTTACATTCTGGTAAATAGTTATTGTGAACTAGGTAACCTGTGCATATGGTGCTCCTCGGGGTGATTTGTATGTACCTCTCTAAAGCTTTACAGATCTAGTGTTGTATTTTCCTCTGAGTGCATGTTGGAACACTTTCATTCATGTAAGCGGCATGAGGAAAACTAAGAGAGAAATCTATAGCTATAAGAGGACTGTTCCTCTGACGAGGAGAGAATCTAGGGCTGCGGCTGGCGCCTTTGACGACATTTTATCTGCACCATTGGTATTTACCCCTGTCAAAGGCACCATGAGTATGGCTTGCAAATTGCCCTTACCCCCCTCGCCTCCTCCTACGATAGAAAGTGCTGCCATAAACTTGGTGGAGGATGGGGGGGTCGCTGATGAGTCTATACTGCTAATTGACTCAGGGGAGTCTGGTAAGATCCCTCAAGATGCTAGTCAACTAGCAGAACCCCCCTCCTTAGAACCTAATGCAAGTGAATATAACCCTGATATAATCAATAGCTCACATTTGGCCCTATCCCAGTACCCATTGGGGAAGGAGGTGGAATGGGAACTGTCTTTGGCACAACCGATGGGTCGGGAGTCTGTGGGAGGGCAATCACATGAAGATTCTGTAAATAAATCGATATTAAGTGAACTTACACTTCACACCATCTTACTTAAGCAGCGGATAGCTGCAGTAGAAAGACAAAACTACTCTATTGGTGGCAGTGGAAGGGTGGATGCTAACATATTGGATCCTTTGGGCCCTCAGGGAGGAGCATCCAACCCCATTCTCAGCCCAATGGAGATGCCTGTGTCCCCGAAATATTTAGAAGAATTAGAGGTGCTAACAAACAAGGACCCTAAGAGTCGGGTCCCGGTAAAAAGAATGATGGTGAAAAAAAGCGAAGAGAGGCTATCGAAGCAGAAAGAAATGAATCAGAGCACATATAAAAATAAAAACAATAGGAAAAAAATAACCCTTCAGAAAAGAAAGAATGTCGCAGGACATAAACGGAGACAGGATAAAGCCTCCAGAAACAATTGGAGATGGTTGCTGAGAGGTGATGCAGAAGACACTGATTCTGACATCATCGAGGTAAATGAGGGACCAGATGTGCTATTGTGTAGAGGGTCAGGAGGCACTGTAGCCTCAGATTCTCTTTCTGAGACCTTAAAAAACAAAGGCACAAAGTGTACAATGAAAGGTCCCATCTGCAATAACAGGGGCTCTATGGTGTCAGACTCTCATATGCAGGGAAGTCTGTTAAACTTCTTCCCTATAAATCCAAAACGGCTGGAAATAATTACAACTGACCCAGTTGCAACATTTTCGGCATACACAAACAAGAGTATTACCCTGCAAAGGCCAACTGAGGTTCTTGATGGCCAGAGAAGGCACCCCCCAGCAGAGAATTGGGACCATAGGGATGGGGCCATTGCAACGGCCCAAACAAATACACCTAACTTGGATAAAACAGCAGTAAGCGATGTGACACTTCAGCCTATGCCCCATGTTAATGAAATGAAGACTGCAGGACTGTGTTTCCAATCGAACGGTCCCGGGCGTAATAGATGTCTGTAAACCGAAACTGAATTGGGAAAGACAGAACCGCTAGTGTCCGCTAATACACTAGGAGGTGGGGATCCAAGAGAAGCAGCCTCCGCAACTAATCTTTCGGAAGGTGGACCCGTGATGGAACGGGTCATCAGAAGAGTCATTAAAATAATGCTTGATGGCCATGAGAAAGCTGCTCAGGATGAAACTGTCCCCAAGGTAATCCATTCTGTGCCACAGGTTCCCCCATCGGCTGTGAGTGAAGAGCCCCAAAACCACAATTTTAAAGCTGTAAATACAGCATGGGGCACACGGAATGACAGTATGCAAACCGATTGGGAGGGTGGCAGGGAATCAAATATGACAGTCATGGAAGATAGTCGAGGCCCGGATTGTCAGGATAGTGAATTTTTGCCAATTTTGCCGATACGGGGCCAGATGGAATCTGGTCCGTCAGCTGCACGACCAGCAGCAATAAGTTAACGCCCGTTTAAAAGTGTAGACAATCCGAGTATAATGTTACACTACCTTTTTGAAAAGGGAGGCCCACCTTCACTGAATAGACAAATGGTAGTGGCCTTATTCGGGGAAATACCAAGTCTTTCCCTGATTACTACGGGCGACATTAAGCTTGTGGATTTTGTGCACCCGGTGAGATATGACTATGTAAGGGTTGTGTTTTATTCCAACAGCATTATGGACACAGTCTTGAAAGAAAGCTCCTCATTTCATAAATTTGGGTACGATCTGGAGAGGATGGCTCCAGACACGGGCCCCCCTGCCCAGGTGGGGAGGGGGACAACTGTGAATGAGAGATTGAGTACTAATGTTAGCAGAACAGATAGTACTTTTGAAGAGCCTAACTTCAGATGGTTAGCCCTTCAATTGAGAGATTCTATATCTCAACTTCAGGGTTTGAAGCCCAACAGTTAGTAGCTGCCCAACCTTCACCCTGATAAACTGGAATTGGAGGGGGAATTGGTCGTTGAGGAGCTCTGTTGAAATCTGTGCACTACTTAAAATTTTTTCCATTTTCTGTATACAGGAAACCTGGTTTACTATGGATTTTGTTTTAGATGGTTTTATTGTCCACTCTATACTTGCAAAACAAGGGCCAATAGGCAGGCCAGCGGGTGGCTTCTTACAGCTGTTGCAATAGCATTGGGGCCCAAAGTCATCAAAATGTACAAGATTTTAGAGTGGTGTCTTTTATTGTTATTACGTTTAGACCACAATACGTTCTTTGGGGATTGTAATCTCTTGATAATCAATGTCTATTGGAACTTGAAATTGGACATTGATAAAGAGCTAAAAAAATTGGGGGACCTGATAATGAACTGTCATGAAATATCTCCTAATGTGGTAATGATAATTGTAGGGGATTTTAATGTTGGAATTGACAATGATTTTTCTCCTACTAATGCTGTGGCAGCTGATGCTCACAACTGGAATCAGGGCAAAAGATCCACACAGGGTCATCTCTGGAGGGTTTTTTTGGAATCATGGGGCGTGACAAACACAATGGGTCTTTGGAGAAGTAAAGCCCTTTACACTACCTGGTTTAGGGGATCGCAAACAAGTGCAATTGACTATATATTCCTCCCAGACCATCTTGTATGGATGGTAAGGGAATTAAAGTTGTTAAAGATCTTGTATTTAAACCTTGAAGGGAGGGGGTTTACGGTCAATAGTACACAGAACCTAGCGATTTCGCAATAAATCAGGCAAAGAACAGAATTGTGTGGCACAAGGGCAATGTAGAAAAGGTAAATGCACTTTTCCTAAATGACTTCAACTCCTCCACTCTGGGGAAAAAGCACATAAGGTATAATAAAGATTCCTTTTCACATTATGTGGGAAATGTGATTGCTCAATCAACAGTTCTACTTAAATCAGGTAGATCCAGGACCAGTCACACACATTCTTATGACCCTGTTATGAGAACATATAAAAACCAGAGACAAAAATCACTAAGGCTGCTAGCCAAATCTACACTCCCTTTGGCGCAGAAACTGGGACTAAAAAAAAGTAATAACCCGCCTCTGGAAAAGGAATATCAAAGAACATAAAGCTATGCTATATCAGAGGGATGGGGAAAATATCTTATATGCACTAAAGGATAATACATCAAGATCCTTCTGTGCCTTGGTTTATAATAAGGCTACGCTGAACTGCTCTGCACTCTCGACCACAATATCAGACTCCCAGTGGGGTGGGCATTTTGACAATCAAGAAAGGGCATTCTGCAAGCTCCATTGAACTTCCATAACATTGAATGGAATATAGACATCAGTCAGGAGGATATCGGTGTCTTGATAAACAGGGCCTCCAGCTCGAAGGCTGCCGGCCCAAATGGCTTGGCAAATGTTATTTTTAAATAAAATAAACAATTGTGGACAAAAATGCTCTATATATTGTTTCAGGATATCCTTCAATCTCGCCTCATCCCAATTAGCTGGCACACCTCCTATGTGATACCCATTTATAAAAAGGGTGACCGTTTCAATCCTCTTAATTATAGGCCGATAGCCCTACTGGATGCGGATTCTAAAATATTCTCAGGGCTTATCCTAAATCATATCCATAGCTGGATAAATAAAAATGACATCTTGTCTAGGTTCCAGTTTGGGTTTAGGAAAAGTGTGGGAACTGACGTTGGGGGGCTGCTGCTAACTGTGATGCAGGATAAAGCCTGGAGGAAAGATGCCGTGCCAATATACATTGCCTCCATTGACCTGCCAATGGCTTTCGATAAAATGGAGCGAACACTCCTGTGGGGAAAGCTAAAACAACTGGGAATGCCCTCTGCCCTCCTGTCTATTTTAATTCAGCTACACGAGGGATCCCAACTTCAGGTTCGATTGAACAATGAGGGTAGTCTCTCCACTTCAATTGCTGCTCCGAATGGCCTACGACAGGGGTACGTCTTCGCGCCCACTATATTCAATCTATACGTCTCTGATATAGGGGAAGGGTTGGAAGCTGCAGCCTTCGCACCACCGATGATCGAGGGAATTAAAATCTGTTGGACGGCATATGCAGACGATTTCATGCTTTTTGACCACACCCCCATAGTGCTTCAGCGGCTTCTGTGTAGATTTCGAGACTATACTGAAGCAAACCATCTTTTAATAAATGAGAATAAAACAGTTGTTATTAGATTACATCTGCGCCCCTACCTCAAACAATACTCCTGATTCTTGAATCACATAAAACTAGCGGTAAAGCATAATATACGCTACTTAGGTTATCCCATCTTTGGCAATAAGCAGAAATCTCATTATAGACAGCATATGGAGGCTAAAACTAAACCATTAATGCTTCAATTAAAAAAAATTGATTGCAAATATGGAAAATGTTCAAACAGCCCTGCGCTATTATAAGCAGAAAATACTACCACAGCTCTGCTACGGACTGGAGCTTTATCCGAGATGGTTTACGGCAGAATTGAATGAATACGAAGGACGACTCCTTAGGACTATTTTCTCATGCCTACCAAAGAGCCTACAGCTGTCAGTTTTAAGGTATGAATTAGGCGTAAATTCATTGGCGTCTTTGGTAACTTGGAAAAAATTATCCCTCTTCAGGAAACTGGTCACAACTGAGCGAGGAACTCTCTATGATCTCTTGGGATCGGGCATACGCAGCAATAACTCTATTTCTATTTGTATACTTGAACTCAAGGACGAATGCATGAATTCTTTGGAAACCTTGGGCCTTACACTCAAATTGTTGATGTTCAACCCCACCAAAGTAAAAAGATGTCTAGAATGGTGGGATTGGGATTCAACAATGAGAGTGGTGGGAGCTACAAGGTTCCAGAATCATATGGTAACCCATAATAAAAAATTGGGCAGTGTTGAATCATCTTATTCTATTTCCTTCTAAATCAGCCAGGCACTTATTTATGCGATTTAGGTGCAATGTTCTTCCCACAAGAGAAATCATCTGTGCACGGAATAACGAGGTAGTGCGGGCTCGAAATTGTAGATTCTGTGAGGAACCAGATGTAACTGAGTCCTTGGAGCACCTGATGCTGGCTTGTCCAGTACGGTGACCACAGAGGATACAGTATTTTAGTAAATTTGTTGCACCCTCTGGCTTAATTAACCTGGACTTATTGTGGTGGAAAATGCTGCATGGAAAAGATAATTCATTACATATTGCCATTGTGAGGTACCTGAGTAATGTATGTCAACTAGAAATACAAAATGATTCTCAGTTGGAAAAGTGACTGACTAAGCATGTAAAGCGATCTGTCTTAGCCTTTCTGTATTGATTTGATTTGATTCAAAACTACTCTGACTAAATGCTGCTATAGTTCTTTTTTTGATCATTAAGGAAATGGAGGTTATCTGACATATATGATGTAAATCTTCCCCTATTTGATTCTGTGTTGTAGATATTAATCTGTTTGTCTTATTAATTTGCTATGTTTTATTTCTGTACATTTTTTCTCTTTTTTTTAAGAAAAGAAAATTTTGTAAAGGTTAGCAATAACCATACACAAATAAATAAATAAATAAATAAATAAATATACTTTTACATACATCATTCATTACGTCACCCTATGTAGCATTTTACAAAAACCTAACTCCAGCAGGGATTGGATTAGTGGCACATATCTACTTATAGTATAATATAAGTATTCATATCTCATTGGCTGCCCCTTGACTGTAAGACAAGCCCTGAGCTACTTCTACGCAGGTCACATACTGATTATAGCAGAGAATATGGCAGCAGGCTAAAAACTGCAACATTGAATATGAAAGTGCATGGCAGTCCTTTTGATTGGCTGGCAACCCTATCCAACTTCGGACATTCGTCTTGTTTTAGCAGCGTCAGAACAAAGTGAAACCTAAATATTCAAGCTGCGTAAACTTCTTTTTTTCCCAATTAGTCCACTGTATGTCATCGACCTGAACCTTAGCCAAGGTCTACCATTTGTAGTTGACCTTGTAGTCTGCTCACTGTTCTGGGACTTTCGAGGGAGTGTGAGCACACCACTATCCTAACTCGAATCTCTAATAAATAGCCTTTGTTTTGAGTTCTTCATCACAGTTCAGGAGACCACGATTTTGTCAATTTCTGCCTCTCAATGTCTGCTATTTGATTTAATTAAACATCGTGCCATTATTCCCTCTGGCCTTTAGAGACTTGCTCACTCCACCTCACATAGGCTTTTGCCTTTGTGGTTGTTCAATGCTTGATATCAGCAAATGTCCTTGCCGTCCTAATCTTAGCAGAAATATGCCACATGCACAATCGCCCCTCTCTGTGCCTTGTGCTCATCTCTCGAAATAGCCTCCTTCACTTCAGGCCAACGTGTTCCCTTATTCTGCACATGAAAACAGCTCCTTCATCAATTCTTCACTTTGCAATCCTAGGCTTGTTTATGAGGTAGCTGAGTTTATTCTTTAACATGAGCCGTCGTCGATTTTCTTCCAATGGCCATCCTAAACATTATATATATAGACCTCTTTTTTAGCAAGTTTCTATAAGCTTCTTCTACCTTGCGTTACAGCGTATTTACAGTTATTGGTCAGTACGTTACTTCATCTTCTTATTTTCATGGTAACTGCATCTTTTGATACCTGTTTCTTTTAGTACTTTGTTACATCGTCAGTCTTGAGTATTTTCATATTGTTTCGACTTAGGATTATATGTCTTCTTTATGACATCATATTGCTCTCGTCAGACTTTTGTTTAGCGTTCATCCATGATTCTCAGAGCCGCTTCGTGGCATTTAGGCAATTGACATCCTTCTTGGTAACTTCCCTCCATTGTCTCCACATGAGGATATCTTCTGAATGGCTGTCTGAGTGCTTATCGTCTTTCGTACAATTAACACAGTATGGACATGTCACGTAAACTCGTGCATGAATTCCCAATGGTAGCCACTCTTCTGCTACTCCAATTGGATGGTGGTCAAGGGGCGGTGACTAGAGAAGAGGGCTCCACCTGCTCCTTTACATTATTATTAGGTAGATTTACCTAATAAATGTAGTTGAATGCTTTTCACATAGCTTTATTGAACCCAATTCCCTTTTAAAGACAACTATGCAGCATTATATGTTGGTGCACAAATAAAAATTGGAATAGATGAGATATGTCTTCCTGCTGACCTTGCAAAATGTGGAAGCAAAAAGCACAGGCTCAAACTTTGACTGACCCGCTGGGATCAGGGGTTACATCAGTCAGTCTTATTTTCCTTAATTGCCAAAATTGCAGTCACCCAGAAGTGATTGTTTCTCAAATATGGATTATAGAAAAAGACACACTGGTCCATTGTTTAATGGATGAAGTGTGGCTCCATATATACTAATAGTTACTTTATGATGCCCACAACACTGTAAATTGACAGGTAGCTCACACATGGCAGGCCCCTGGCCATGATTCCTTCGCCACACAGAGAATTTAATTAAATGATGCTACAATGTTTTTTAGGTGGTGCAGTGCTTGGAGAGTACCATTTTGAATTCTGTGTGGGAGTATGAAAGGATGGCATTATGTCTGGGGGGTGTTAGACCTACCTGACTAGTGGTCAGTTAAAAACCTGGGGCTCCCTTGTGTACCAATCCACACTTCTCTTACAACTCGATCCGTACTATTCTGCCCTGAGGGACAGTGCCAGTGCTCATTGTTGGTCAGAAATAGAGACAGGCTACTTCTTCTACAGTGGCCAGTCTCTCTCGAAATAAAACAGTACCAGAGCTAGAAATAGAACAAAGTATATATTTTTTCCAACATAGGCGGGCGCTGGAAATAGGAATGAGAAATAATGTTCTATTTTTAGCACGTGCAATCTCCTTGTACTTGGCATTCTAGCTCGAGGGAATGCTTGTGATTGAAATAGAAACATGTTTTATTCTTTTTCAAGCATGAGAAGGCCTGATCTCGCTCCCATTTCTGTCTCGAGCAGGTACTCCAGTATGAAACAGAATAATAACAATGTCCTGCGGGGGATGGCAGCCTGCTGTCTACTGCAGGGCACTTGTCTGCTTTAAACCATTGGCCTCTTTCAGCCACAAATAGCTGAAAAAGATGCAAAAGTAGCAGTAACAAGTAACAGATGATGGGGCCGATTCATGGAACAAATGTGCTCCGAAAATCGTGGTGCAATCTGGCGCAAGTGTGAAAAAGCAAGCGCACGTGTATCTGTGCGTTTCATGGAAGGGCCTGCGAGTGTTTTCCCCGGGATGTGCGCTAAATCCGTGCGTGGCGCACACAGGCGCACATGTCATTGCAACATCCAGAACGCCAAGCGCAACGCGCACAGCGAAAGCGCACAACGTTAGCACACACTCCAAAAAGGGGGCAGAACACGGGGAGGAATGGGGAACAATGCGTGAAAATAAGGGCGGTACTGGGGATGTACTGCTGGCAAGTACACAGAACGCCCACATGCACGCGGACTACACGTATTCATGAAACCGAATAGGGGAAACCTGCACACGGCCAAAGAAATGCGGGCATGGGGAGGGGAGGTGGGGCACACCCGGGAGGGCCGAAGCTGTAAATTTGCGTGTAAAACTCCCAGCGCACCCCCGGATTGCACGTAACCCGCTCGCGCCAGGCCAATCCCGTGTTTTCCGAGGGGTGCACAGGGAGTTTAACATGCGATTTCGCTGGCACGAGCAGGGTACTGTATTCCGAGTGGTGCGCGGGGAGTTTTACACGCGATTGGCCTGGTGTGAGCGGGGTACGTGTATTCCGGGGTGCGCAGGGATTTTACATGCGATTGGCCTGGTGTGAGCGGGGTACGTGTATTCCGGGGGTGCACGGGGAGTTTTACACGTGATTTCACTGGCGCGAGCGGGGTACATGTATTCCGGGGGTGCGCAGGGATTTTTACATGCGTTTTCGTGGTTAGGGGGCTGTATGCTGGTCCACTGGCCTTTGCCCCATGTACTGGATTTGTGCAATGTTTTTGGTGCACAGGGCGGGGTTGGGGGCGTAACTGGCGCTGCTGCAGGGTCGCTGCGCCACTCTGCGCCACAACTGTTTATGGATGTTTTAATCCATGAATATGCTGTGCGCCAGCCGCGTGTGCCATTTGTGCGCCAAATTCTATGAATTAGCCCCGAAATGTGTGTGTTCCGAATTTCCATCTAACAGGTATAAGCCTGAATAATCACGGCTGAGACACATTATGCACATGGAAAGTTATATATTGGAAGATACAAAGGCATAGCAATTGTAGAAGAATGTGATTATTATTCCATTTAAAAGCGTATAAGATTGCATATTTCCCAATTCGTTGCACTATCCTTTTTTGTTGGACAACCCATTACTTTTTGGGGAAATCTCACAATCACACACCTCCAAATATAGAGTAAGCCAATTCCATGTGCGTTGGCACTCACTTTTAACTTTTCAGTAAGCTGCACAAATAAAAGGCCCAGCACTTACATAGACATTTCAATGGGACCACTCGTGCTCTCCAACAAGTGAGCCTGCCCAAACTGCCACGCTGCATGATGCATGCTCACACAAAGACACCAGCTTTTAACCTACCAGTGAGCTGCAAAGATCCAACACGTACATAGACCTTAATTGGGACCACTCCAGCTCTGCATCAAGTTAGTCTGCCCAAACTGCCACACTGCATGATGCATACTCATGCAAAAACACCAGCTTTTAACTTACTAGCAAGCTGCAAAGAACCAACACTTATATAGATGTTTCAATGGGACCACTCCAGCTCTCCAACAAATGAGTATGCCCAAACTGCCACGCTGCATGATGCACTCACACAAAGACACTGGTTTTTAACTTACCAGTAAGCTGCAAAGATCCAAGACTTACATATACGTTTCAATGGGACCACTCCAGCTCTCTCACAAGTGAGCCTGCTCAAACTGCCACACTGCATGATACTTGCTCACACAAATACACCGGCTTTTAACTTACCAGTAAGCTGCAAAGATCAAACACTTAACTACACGTTTCAATGTAACCACTCCAGCTCTCCAACAAGTGAGTCTGCCCAAACTGCCACTCTGTATGATGCATGCTTACACAAAGAAACTGGCTTTTAAGTTACCAGTAAGCTGAAACGATTCAACACTTACATATACGTTTCAATGGGACCATTCCAGCTCTCCAACAAGCGAACATGCTCAAACTGCCATGCTGTATGATGCATGCTTACACAAAGACACTGGCTTTTAAGTTACCAGTAAGCTGCAACGATTCAACACTTACATACACGTTTCAATGGGACCATTCCAGCTCTCCAACAAGTGAACATGCTCAAACTGCCATGCTGTATGATGCACGCTCACACAAAGACACTGGCTTTTAACTTACCAGTAAGCTGCAAAGATCCAACACGTACATAGACGTTTCAATGTAACCACTCCAGCTCTCCAACAAGTGAGCCTGCCCAAACTGCCATGCTGCATGATGCATGCTCACACAAAGACACCCGCTTTTAACCTACCAGTGAGCTGCAAAGATCCAAAACGTACATAGACCTTAAGTGGGACCACTCCAGCTCTGCATTAAGTGAGTCCGCCCAAACTGCCACACTGCATGAGGCATACTCATGCAAAAACACCAGCTTTTAGCTTACTAGCACGCTTCAAAGAACCGACACTTATATAGATGTTTCAATGGGAACATTCCAGCCCTCCAACAAGTGAGTCTGCCCAAACTGCCACACTGCATGATGCATACTCATGCAAAAACACCAGCTTTTAGCTTACTAGCAAGCTGCAAAGAACCAACACTTATATAGATGTTTCAATGGGACCACTCCAGCTCTCCAACAAGGGAGTATGCCCAAACTGGCACGCTGCGTGATGCGCTCACACAAAGACACTGGTTTTTAACTTACGAGTGAGCTGCAAAGATCCAACACTTACATAGACGTGTCAATGGGACCACTCCACCACTCCAACAAGTGAGTCTGCCCAAACTGTGATGCTGCATGACACATACCAACACAAAGACACTGGCTTGTAACTTTACGGTAAGTTGCGGCAAACAAAAGGTCCAAGATTTGCACAGACATTCCAATTGGACCAACAAAGTACTACAACAAGCGAGTCTGACAGAACTGTCAAGCTACCTGAAGAAAAATGATAGGGCTCACCCCATGGTGTAGGCTCCCTTCACTTCGCAATATTTTACAAGGGAGTGTTCTCACGCCAAAATGGCACAGAGCATTCCTTCCAGCGCTTGTTGGCGGAAGTTATACAGAGGCTGTAAATTTGCTATCACAGACCGGTAGATAGATCTTGAGTTAAGTGCTCACCTTTAACCTGGGTGCAGCCTGCATTTTAACAAGTTTGTATCCGGGCAGGGCTAACTCTGACCTTCATAGTTCTGCATGCTGATAAATTGCATACCATTAAAGTGGGTAGCAATGGCAGCTATAATTATGGCACATTGAAGCGGGCATGTCTAGCTTGAAGCACTATATAGACGCCTGATTTTCTTATGAATAAGGCTGTTAGCGGTGCAGCAGTTAGGGTGGAGTTAGTTATTGATCTGCCTGACGCAACAGTTTACAGTAGCTTGTGAAGTTTCATCAGTAAGCTTGCTGACCTATGGATTGTGTAATATCCGACATGATGCACAGGACTGGCTGCCACAGGTGCTTGTGGCTCCTTGGTGAGGCTGCCACATGACATGGAACCATGCATAGACAGTCTTAACTGTAACAGGATTGCAGAAAGTAACCCAGATTTCCCCGAGGATAAGTGAAGACTGAATGCACACACACACAACCTCCCCATATGATGGTACCCACCTTTGAAAACATGACAATCCGACTTATCATCAAGGCAGACCTCGCAGGGGACAAAAAAAGGCTAATTGCCATCAGGGCTGGGCTAAGATAGTGTTGGCTAGGATGGCAGCAACAGCTGGGCCGCATGTACTGCATTGCCAATCTGATCGTCTTTGCAAGCAGCTGGCCGCATTTTGCAAATGTACCCTGGCACTTTCCAGAGTCCTCATAGGTGATGGAGGAACTCCCAAGCCCCACGCATGTATTGCACACAGCACACACAGTACACCGTGATTCAGTTATCTCAGTCTCAAAAGCTGGCTCCAGGAGGACGTCATTAATTTCGGTTGTATCTAATGTGCACACATCTGCAGGGCGTTTGACTGCAAGCTGAGGTGTAAGGCGAATGTATCCGGGCCATATTCAGCTGCAGGGTGCAGCACCCTCGTGCTCACAGGGTGAGGCATGAGGGAAGGAATGCTGATCTGCCATCTGCCATACTGCAGCACATTCCCTTTCCATCTCCTGTGCTGCATGACTTCTCTTTGAAATTTGGAAGGTTTGGTAGATTGGCAGAGCCAACAGTATTATCTTAAGAGGAGGATGGGAGCTGTAGGTAAGTACAATGACCTCAGTAAATACATGAGCCCAAAGAAGCACTCACACGCTTGTAGTGATAGTAAATAGGCCTTTATTTTATAAACACAAGGCAAAGTTATATGCAGGTAAGTAAGTACTATTTCAACTAATTAACACACTAGAAAACATCAGCAATAGTCTAGGTGAGTAAACCATTAATAAGGACATTTACACTCCATGAAGACAGTTCAATGGTAGGTAAGATCACCTGTTACAGTCACTCAGAAAGTGTTTTGTTGTAGTAATAAAAAGGTTTATTCCATATCAGTAATAGCAGTTCAATACTTTAGTAATAATAATAATAATAATAATAATAATAATAATAATAATAATAAGCATGTAAGACTTTTCAATGGCCTCACAGCTTTAGCAGTCCATCTCCAATATAGTAGAATGTTTTTGTTGATCAGATGTTTATCAAGGGCCTTAGAAAAGATTGCCTATAGGCACACAAGTACCAGGCCTGGGTGATCGGTATGCTTGAACACCCAAATACCGGAATCAGCATTCCAGCAAGACGCAAGTGACAAATGGCTTGAGGTAAGTGCTACCCCGAGTCCCACAGTACCTCAGGAGTGGTGAAGAAAATGCAGCTGGATTCCTTCACAGTGCAGCAGCGAGGGACCCGGGATACTGTTCCTTGGTCGTGTTGACAAAAGGAGGGATGTCACAGCAGCAGTTGAGAGAAAATACTCTCAGCTCAATAGTTTCCCACGTTGGTCTGAAGTTTTGGCACCTTTTCACAGACTCCAAGGGTGAACGGTTACTGCCCGGTCGATCCGTCTCCATTCTTTGGTCCTGCACTCTGGTGAGGGGACTTTGAAGAGGGAGATCTTGTCTATAGAGGTCCACCTGGAGTTCACATGATTTCTGGGAGGATTCATTCACAGGAAGATGATGCACTGCAATTGGGCTGAGGTCCCCTGGTATTGGCATTTTGCAACCCAGGATGGGTCCCAGCATGTCAGGGGGTGGCTCGTTCTGCAGGTTGTTTTATGGCTAGTTGGTCACACCAGCCAAATGGAAGAAGTCATCCTCTTCAGAGCCCCTTGGTTGATTCAGGACAGCAGTGGTCTCTGCAGTTGCTGAAAGGGGCTGCAGGTGTCTCTGGTCATCTTCTTCTTTGCATCTTCTGTTCCAGTGGTCGACTCGCCTTTTGCCTCAGAAACGTCACCTTGTATAAAGATGTCACACTCACCCTCTACAAACTCTCCCTGCAGTTTACAGAAAGGGGCGGGTACTGTCCAATCAGGACAGCCATCCCACCAGTGGGAACTAGTTCCGTTCAGGCACACCAGAAGAGAAAAGATAGCAGAGTTTCAGGATCCTCCTGTCCTGACAACCACACTGGAGCCTCAGCTTGCTGCACAAAGGGACACAACTGCAATTGGGACCTCCCCTTCGCAGGATTGTAGAAGAAGGACCAAGAAAGAACAAGCCCAAAAGGAATGGTAAAAAAAGAAAGGAGCTAGCGTGCTGGAACTAAGGTTACCCTCCTGTGCTTAGCCGTAGCTGTGAATAATGCCTACAGGAAAAAATAAAACAAAAGTTGGTAGCACACGTCTGCTGCCAGCAGCCATAACCATAGGGTAGTTACTGTAACAAAAATGTTACAGGAGCAGAGAGAAAGGGAATACTAGGCAACCCCTCGACACTCCATATAGGGTGGTGGGTGCTTATCTCTTAAACGAAAAAGCTAAGGATAAAAAGTATCCTTCTAACCAAAAAAAAATAAAAAATAACCCAAAGGGCTTGATGCAACACTGCACATAGGTTGCTGCAAAAGTGAAGCACAAATGGCTTTCAAAAGGTATGGAGGAAAGCATGTCTCCATAAAATAAAGTAAAAACACAATGAACAGAGTTCCTTTGATTAGAGGAAGTACGACTGAATGAGGGGAAATAGACACCCCTCATTAAGAAGAACAAGAAAAAAGTCCAGAGGTCCAACACAAAGTGCTGGGGGGTGTCACTAGGAGAAGGGATTAAGCATACAACTGATACATCTCCCTAACAGTGCGTGCGTTTAATGCAGGCTAGGCTGGATCCAGGGGCAGCAGAGTTGAAGGGACATGCTGTAGAGCAAACAAACCATGCTGCCTGGAATGCTCTTGACCTGGTGAAGAAGGGGCATGAGGGTGCATTAGGGCGCTGTGAGGGTGATACTTGGCAGGAGCTCTGCTTGTGGAAGGATGTTTATCATTCCAGCGTAGGGAATTCTACAGCCACAGCTGCTTTGGCTTGTATTGGGAGGGATACAATTCTTTGGGATATTTGATGCCAGCTCTGCGTGTTCATCTTCAAAATATGTGGAAAACCTGACTCATGTGATATGTCATTACTATTCGTTTGAAATGAAACTGTGCACTTTGAGCAAAGTTTTTCCAGACAGGGAATGCCCATGCATGCAAAGGGAGAGACAAGGAAGTGATGGCCATCATGGGCACAGGTAAGGTGTGGGACTGGGGCTGAGGTATGGGTGAGGGGGAGAAATGTTCAGGAAACGAGGCAGGTGGGAAGGGGACTTGGCAAATTGACAAGTAAGAAGTGGGTCGGTTGGGAGGCGGGGTTTGTGTGGGTATCACCCGCATATCACAGGGTAATGGGTGGGGGAAGGAGGGTGATGGAGATACTGGGGCTTGCAAGGGTGCCCCCTCATTGGAGGAGGGCCCTGAGGTGGAGCAGACACAAATGTTTTTTTCCCCAATGCCAAAGCTAGATCTGGACAACCAGGTTTTGGCGAAATCGGACAGCGGCTAAACATTAGAGCCATTTAAAATAACCCTTGCCCATAGCCCCAGAAGGCATGTGCAGTGCTTCTGGAAGCTTGTAGTGCTCTTTGGGCAAAGCAGCCGATCTATGGACACAGGAATGTACGCTCCGACATAGGGAGAAATGCATGATTTCTTAGCAATGGTGGGAATTGGCAAGGGCGGGAGGATCTTTGGTTTTTATAGTACCGGCTACCTGGTGACATCACAAGCCGACTTTGGTACATGTGGAAATGCCCATTTGTGTGAACCAAGAAGATTCATGCTGGAATTTAAGCAGAGTATTTTTTTTTTGTTTTTTTTTCTAGGTTAAAAACTTCTGCCATTTTCTAAACTCTCAGCTTCCGCATGTAGAGGGTGTTGGTAATGTGGAGATTTTAGCAGTCTAAGGGGCTCATTATAGGTTCCCCGATGTGGAAACCATGCCTGTAATTCCAGCACCAGCATTTTTTCTGGACAGGGAAACACAAATTTGCTGATGGAAGCAGTGATCTAATGGGACTCCATGGAATGGGAACTTACTGGCATCTCTGCCGCCTGTAATATCTGGTAATACCGAGATACCAGGCAGCAGAAATGGTAAGGCAGTTTTGTTGGTATCCCACCAGAATAACTGGCTTGATATCAGCAAAACTGAAAAAAGCCATATATTTTAAGCCAGTTGCAACTTTTACATTTGTTAGTAACCATGCCATGTGTGTCATCTTAGGCCAGATCTGTTTTTTTTGGCTTACAGCATAATTCATTAAAAGCATTAGTAGCATCATGCATGCTCTATGTTCCAGAGTAGCCCCGTTAGATAGCTAATCACTTGAGTTCTCACCTCTCACTGTGGCCAGCCTACACTTCTCAAGAGCAGATCCTGCGGAAACACAGACTCAGCATTTCATCCATCTAACGTTGCTAAATTGGATACCATTAAACTGATAATAAAAATATCTGTTATGAAAAACCAAATGTATTCATTATTGTTATCCCATTGGATGCTTTGTACTACAAGCTGTAATGATATGACATGAGAGTTTATTTATATAGCGCCTATACACAATGTGTTTCAAAGCGCTTCAATGCAAGGAAAGGAACAAGGGAAAATACAACAACATTCTTATAGGCTATGAACAGTAAGGATGTGAAATTAACCATCGTACTCGGCCTGACGACATTTCAGATAGTGCAAGAGCTAAGACATAGATAAGGAAGGGAGGGGGAGAGTGGGAAGGAAATGGAAAGAGACAGGCGACTACTGTACTAGGCCTGATGACATTTCTGGTAGAGCTGGAGGAAAACAAAAGGTGAGGGAGAGGGGTGCAGAAAGGGAGCGGAGGAACAAAACAAGTGACTATCGTACTAGGCCTGACAACGTTTCAGATAGTGCTGGAGGGAGGGGGGGCAACAGTAAGGGGATAGGGGAGCGACAGACGAGGTTGCTATCCTAGTAGGTCCAGGGACAATTGTGATAGAGTAAGTGCATAGAAGAAAGTAAGGGGAGGAGGGGAGGAGATAGGAAAAGGGAGGGGAGAGGGGAGGAGCCACAGAGATTAAGCAGTCAAAAAGAGTGGAGAAGCAAGAGAGGAGAGCGAATACAATTGCAGAAGTCAGTAGTAACACATAATGTTGCAAGTCTGGATACAATATGAAGATGGGAACAGCATGATTCAGGGCCACCATGAGTACAAGATGCAAAGGAAGTCCAGCATGAGAGTTGAGAAAGGGTGACGCACCGTGAATCAATGAAGTCCATAAAAGTAAAATGCAGCATTGGCCACAAAACGGTGATGGTGAAACCAGAATGTATCAGGACAGACTCCTGTGTGCAGGAAGGGGGGGGGTGCACAAGGGAACAACACAGGGGCACCAGAGAGGGTGGGGATGGCCTGTTGGGACAGAGGGTGTAAACACATGTTGGTGCATGCTTACCTGCTGCCTTAGCAGGGGGTCGGACCCTGGATCTCCTGGTCTGAAGAGGTCCAAACAGCAATAGCCCTTTTCTTTGACTGCCCTTCACTTTGGACGCCCGGGCGAGAAACGCCCTTCATCTAAGAGTTAAGAGCAGGAAGGAAGAGGCAGGGCCTAGAAGGTGGGTGGGGCTTAAGCCAGGTGACCTAGATCCACTTACACCTGCTCCCCAGCTGCAAAGGAAAAGAGGCTGGAGGGCTCCTTAAGTAGATAAAAGAGTGGCGAGCAGGAAGGCACCAGGTGGGCGGGGCTTGCTAAGTGGTGAAAAGGAGCAGCAACCAGGAAGGCACCAGGTGGGCGGGGCTTAGGCCAGGTGACCTAGATCCACTTACAGCTGCTCCCCAGCTGCAAAGGAAAAGAGGCTGGAGGGCTCCTTAAGTAGGGAAAAGAGCAGCAAGCAGGAAGGCATCAGGTGGGCGGGGCTTGCTAAGTGGTGAAAAGGAGTGGCAAGCAGGAAGGCACCTGGTGGGCGGGGCTCGCTAAGTGGTGAAAAGGAGCGGCAAGCAGGAAGGCACCAGGTGGGTGGGGCTTGCTAAGTGGTGAAAAGGAGCGGCAAGCAGGAAGGCACCAGGTGGGCGGGGCCTAGACCAGGTGACCTAGATCCACTTACACCTGCTCCCCAGCTGCAAAGGAAAAGAGGCTGGAAGGCTCCTTAAGTAGGGAAAAGAGTGGCTAGCAGGAAGGCACCAGGTGGGCGGGGCTTGCTAAGTGGTGAAAAGGAGTGGCAACCAGGAAGGCACCAGGTGGGCGGGGCTTAGGCCTGGTGACCTAGATCCACTTACACCTGCTCCCCAGCTGCAAAGGAGAAGAGGCTGGAGGGCTCCTTAAGTAGGGAAAAGAGCGGCAAGCAGGAAGGCACCAGGTGGGCGGGGCTTGCTAAGTGGTGAAAAGGAGCAGCAAGCAGGAAGGCACCAGGTGGGCGGGGCTTAGGCCAGGTGACCTAGATCCGCTTGTACCTGCTCCCCAGCTGCAACGGAAAAGAGGCTGGAGGACTCCTTAAGTAAGGAAAAGAGCGGCAGGCAGGAAGGCACTACTGTTGAGAGCGGTTAATGCAGAAACTACTGTTGAGAGCGGTGCACTGGGCACAGCAGAACTGGCCAAAGGTCTTGTGCCACCTCTGTTTATGTCGTATTATTGCGTCCTGGAATTTTTTTTACCGAGAACATTGCATTCTGGGACTTGTATATGTTAAGAGAAAAATAACAACTTTATCTCCCAGAATGGACATGTTGGCTAAAAGATGATTACTGGGATTGAGGTCGTTGTGACTTGGATGCACCTGCCAGCTTTGCCTCACACAGGGCGCAGATCACTTTGCAGTGATTAATGAAAAAGTGACACCTTTTGGTATGTTTCTCTATGTCTTCCTAATTTCTTTGCAGATAGGTCAATTTTTATCCTGTCACTTGCCAGTGGATTGTAATGGAGGAATGAAAAATCCTAGCCCTGATCAGATCAGGTAGGCCGGGAAATCTCGGGCTCAAAAACGGAAGAGTATGAGTAAATGAAAAAGGCCTGTTTTATTTAACAATTATAGAATAGGGACTGCAATAAGCACTCAGTGCTCTCTCTTTTCATAATGCAAAACATTATCTGGGTTTGTAAGAAATACAGCAAGATCGGATTGGGTTAGTTGTATCATATGAGTATATTATCTATAGGAGTCGACATTCTGAGAGGTTTTACTCTATCTGATGGCTCCACCTGGGACCACCTCTAAATTGATAATGGTAGTTGTGTGTCATCTTCACTCCTATGGGATGGTGCAAAACAACACCATTTGAGAACAATGATTGGTTGGCACTGGTTTCGTCAACCTTGATTCCTTGGCAGGTCATCATTATTTGAGCAATATTTTAGGGCAGGGGGATGACATCCTGTGCCGTCTTTCCCAATTATAATCCCCATCTCTGATTTCCTAGGCCACGAGCCAGGGATTCTGCTTTGAACTGGGTTATATCTTATATCTTTTATTCTGAGAATTCAGTGGGAATGAAGGACTTGGTTTCTCTGTGTTTGAAGCTAATGAATAGCCCTTGTCCTCCAACACTATGTCACGTGTGAGGAGACCACATTTTGAATCATTATGCTTCACTTTTTTACAAGGATTTTAACCTATGTTACTGTTATTTATTTATTTATTTATTTATTTATTTATTTAGCATGTATTTAACCGCACAAAACCCTAAGACATCTAGTCGCAAGTTACAGTAAGTGCTTGTTACAATTCTTCGGAGCAAGAAAATACAATGGGGTGTGGGTGAAGGCCAGCACTGACATGCTTCTCCTCTTGTTACGGGGGGCTATATCAGGCATGCGGATACCATGGGACAGATAGGTACAAGTATATAGACAGGCAGGCTGCGCCTCATGTTACGGGTGGCTGCCACATTCATGCAGACATCATAGGGCAAAAAAGGTACTGGTATGCAGACTGGCAGAGCCACACCTAATGTTGCGGGGGGCTAGAGTGACCATGCAGACATCATAGGTCAAAATAGGTACAGGTATGCAGACTGGCAGAATCACACCTAATGTTACAGGGGCTGCAGCCATCATGCAAGCATCATAGGGCAAAATAGGTGGATGTATGCAGACTGGCAGAGCCGCACCTCTTGCTGCGGGCGGCTACAGCGGTCATGCAGACATCATAGGGCAAAATAGGTACAGATATGCAGACTGGCAGCATCACACCTCATGTTAGAGGGGCTGCAGCGGTCATGCAGACTTCACAGGGAACAATAGGTACAGGTTTGCAGACTGGCAAAGTCACACCTCATGTTAAAGGGGGCTGCAGCAGTTATGCAGACATAATAAGGTGAAAAATAAAGCATTACATTGATATTCAGTGTGCAGGTTAAACATCAATTCTAAATTGCACAATTTCGCAGGGTACACTGTTCGCTTGAGGGTGCTTGATAAACAGGTTTAAAACATCATCTAAGTTCAAGATCTCAATGGACCTGGAAATACTGCACTGATCGGGAGTGCACAAGTTAAAAGGTACGTTTAAAACATGGTCAAGAGCCATTGCTGGGCATCCAAATCATAGTGCGCAAGACCACGAGGTATAGAGCTGGTGAGGCCTAAACAGCAACATTACAGTAGCATTTATATAACATGCGGGGAAAGGTGTTTAAGTATGTTACGGTCTGCGAGGGGAGCAGCAAACAAGGCATATGGAATGAGTCGGCAATACAGCAAGATATTGCAGTGTTATAGAGTAGCGAAGTGGATACAATTAGATTCAAATGTCTGCGAATGAAGGAAAGCTAGCAGATATTACTAGACCTTTAGAATGTTCAAGCAATGTCTGCGATGACAAAGGCATCATGGTGTGCATGGCGAGTGAAGACCTCTTCATACTTGAGGGTAGATAAGAAGAAGGTGCGATGGGGACGAAAGTGGTGCTCAAGATGTGGAGCGCACAGAATGTATTGATAGCAAGTAGGATACGTGGCAAGTGTCACACTGGCAAGGTGAATGCCTGTCAGCAGATTTTCCAAGACTGTGGTATGGGGATTCGATCATCTCTTACTTGAAGGGTGAAGGGGTGAACCTGATGTAGGGGAGGATGTCTCAAAGTCCAAGCGGCAGGTTAGCACAGGTCCAACGTGAGTACAAAAACATTGGAAAGAGGTCAGACATCGACAGACAGGGAGAGACAGAGGTCTTAAACCCAGGCCTTTGTCCAGGCCGGGCTTCGCCTCAAGGCTCAGCCAGGTCTAGCCATTTGCTGCGGGGGAAGGCCAATCAGAGTGCTCAGTGATGTTGAGTGCCTCCCCAGGCATTTCAGGTAGGCAGGGCTGGCAAGAAAAGGTTGCAGCATTCTTTACAGTGGTGTCCTTAAATACGGGCCTTTGATCCGGGCCCGGCTTCGCCTCATTTGCTGCAGGGAAGGCCAATCAGAGTGTTCACTGCTGTCGAGTGCCTCCCCAGGTATTTCAGGTAGTCAGGGCCAGAAAAAAAATGTTGCGGCCACCTTCACAGTGGATCCTGAGCCACTACAATCCATTGTAGAGGGATGATGAAGCATGCTTTGCACCTCAACAGTAGGAGGCACATCCTTCCTGACCTGACACCTGACAGCACTATGGGTGTTGTTACCCTCTGTCCCCTGGAGATGTGTTCGAGCTACTTCTCACTCAATATTAGTCTTCATGAATGAGCAACTAGTCCTTGAAGGTTGTCTGTTTCTTTATTTAATCTAAGAGAAATATGTCTTTTGGTTAAGAACTGTTTATCTCATGTGCTCCTCAATACCAGTCCAGAACTCCCGGTTCTATAATAAACTCGGCGCACTGTGTAGCTACTGTCTAGTTTGTTCATATGTGTGCCTTTTAGCTAAATCAGAAAATGTTGCTTTTCCAGCAGCTTCGATGCTCCTTCAAGCTCTCCAATTCATTTGAGCATAGCAGCGCCGTCCATTTTATCCAAGATGTCTGCTTATTGCTGTTGCGTTTCTACATTAAACAAGCATTATATGTGTTCTTGTGCATCTTGCGTTTCAGCGGATATATTCGAGTATATGTGTTCTAGTGTCTATTGAGTGCAATGTATATTCTTCATGCATAAATGCAGGTTGACCCAATGTCTGTGTGATTTTGTGCTGCATGTATATCTGCTTCGTGTCTCGTGCATCTACGTGTGTCAGAAGCGGGATAACGCCACATACTTTCATCATTCTTTGGCCACAGCATGTTCATGTATGCCAGATCTTTTAGCCTCATCTCCACTTGGATCGTTCCGGGATAAGGCATATAGAGTTATCTCAGTGAATAACACCTTTCGTGTCTATAGTATGGCGGTGGAAGGGCGACCGTTTTCAGGACTGACACGCTTCTCCCATTTCTACGACATAGAGACAGGGGAGGGGCCGACGCCATGGATGACGCATTCATCTGTCTCTTAACAGATCATCCAGTCCTTTTTTTTAAATGATTTGTATTCTTTTTTTTTTTTTTTTTTTACTTTGTTTCGTTGTACTTACAGTCCCGGAAAAAAGAAACCTAATCATTAAAAGAAAATAGACATTAGAAAAGTAATCAACAGAAACCTCTTCCACTATGCAGTGAAGCCATTCTCGGTTCATGCAGGCCAGAAAATCGCTAAGAGACTGTGTCACAGCGCGTTTTACAATGCGATTTTGCCAATGCTTCTGTGAATTAGGCCCTTTGTCGCACACCTTGGGATACAGCTCACATTTAGACAGTCTCAATGGCTTTACTTGCGTCTCCCACCTAGGAAAGACAACTGTGCAGAACATATTGATGGCACATGTGTTTAAAAATATGGATGGCATGGAATTGACAAATGTGGAAATGGGAAAAGTTTCAATAAAATTCCAGCTCCAACATGTCAGCGCTTGATGATATCCTGGTCAAATCATTTTTGCACATTGTGTGGCTAACATTGTCAGAATGCATACCACACCAAACATGCATGGTTTCGTAGGTTACTGTGTTGTTCCATCTGTGGCAATTTATACAGTGAACAACTCTGAATTGTATTGGCAAAGACGTGGTGAGGAGGAAAACAGTGGAGAGGCGAGGCGGAGATGAGAAGAAGAGGATGTGGAGAGGAGGAGAAGGGGAGGAGGTTAAAACACAAAAGGAAATAAAAGAACAGTGGAGTTGTACAGAAACATAACAAGTGAGAGGAAGGGAAGGAGGAGGAAAGTTATTTAATGGGAAGGAAAGAAAGCAGAGGATAGAAAAAGAGTGGGAAGAGGGATAAACAAAGAGAAGGTGGTGGAACACCAAATGGGGAAGACGGAAAAGTTGTTGAAAGATGACAACCTCTTGGTGGGAAAAAGAGAGTAGGTGAAAGAGGAAAACTTAGGTGGAAAGAAGAGGCAAGCCCCTTTGCTGCCTTGCACATGACGGGACCATATTTTACTAATCCAAAAGTTGTAACACCTTGCCTGGAACGGCCAATGTGTGTACTATTTTCTGGTTTGTCATTGTTACATAGTAAACATAATACAAAATTAAGAAAATTAAGTATGATGACATTTATTGAAAATAAGGAACCTGGGAATGAAGGAAGCACAACTAAGTTACTTTAATGCTACATTTAAAAAATACAGAGAAATGTTCAAAACCAAAAAATTGCTCTGGCCACAATCAGTATGACTTAGAACAGGCAATGAGAGAGAGATGGGTTTACCCATGTTCTCGGATGTACATGTATAGATGGAACTTTGTAAGTGCAAAGTAAGGGCTGCCAAATTGAGGTAGCATGATGTGGCCAGCAGTGCAGGAGCATCCCCAATACTACTAAATCAATTGGGGAACAAACAGAATGTTGTTTTAAACAAAATGCATCTATTTTGACAAAGATTCTTGTCATTTGCAATATTAACCAAACAACGTTATGTTTACATTCTTTATTTAAAATGTCCTCCTTTTTGGTTTTGGCTTTTAGGAGATGCTTAGGTGCCAACTACTGGCCGCAATTGTTCCATTGGAGTAGTTAAGAGGAGATGTCATGTGAAGAGGGGAGCACAGCTTGTGGCTGTTGTTATTGTCTTACTCATTCATTGACAGTCCATGGCCTTGCTAATACCTACGTCCATTCACAACCACTTCCTGCCTCTCCCACTCAAAAAACGTCCTCTTGGCATCTCTCTGAGCTAGCTCTTTCAAGCAGGAACATCAACCTTTGACCTGCCAGTGCCATCTCTAATCATCTGCTCAGCGGTAATGTCTTAATTGCAGCTGTAAATGCACTACTTCTGTAGTAAAAATGTCTTAACCAAGTGTGCCTTCAGCCAGTTATATTTGTTCCTGGCACTAAAAGAGTGTTTGAAACAAAGCATTGACAAAGCCAACAGGTTTGGCTTGTGTGTAGGTATTAAATAAGCATTTGCTAGCTACTGCTATCATATTCCCAGGTAACCGAACCATTAGTCAGCTATTGTCATCCTATTGCCAGGCAGGATTGTTACCCAGTGTCTGGCACTTTATTATACCATGCTGCTTTTTTTTTAAATGCCGAAACCGTTGGCTTTGCCAATGCTTGTTACTATTTGCGTTCAATGCCTAATTTGTTACTGCTACTTCTTAATTTTTACAGCCTTATTTTCACTCTGGGCTATTTATTCTTGGAAAATTATTAAATGGACTAGTGGCGCATATGGTGAAAGACAACGCGACTTTTCATGGATTCGTATATATAAGCTGGAAAAACGAGTTGATTGTGTAATTAATGGGATTCACTAAGAAGTAGCTTCATTTAAAAGTTTCCAAGTTCTTCTCTCAGTTTCGCTCAAGCATCCCCGCTAGGCTTCACAGCTTTCGACCTGCAGGTACGAACGATTAACCCACGGAACTATCTTACGTGAGCTTTGCCTAGTGCTCTGCCAGCCTGCCTGCTGTGCATAATCTAAGCACTTAGACGGAGTGCTCTAGCAGGTCACGTGTGTTCAGCATAAGGCAGCATCTAAGTACTCCCGTTGTGAAGGCCATTTTCTGCCACAGCTGCAGGCCTAGAGAACAATGGCGCTCAGGATGGAGCAGGAAATGGCAGCCAATGAGGAGGATCGGAATCCAGAGAGGAATGTCACGACTCCTCTCCTCCACCGCCATCCATTTCTCCCCTTCTGTTTAATGGAGATCTTACAGAGAAGAGTCCAGCGTTCGGGCCATTCTTTTGTGATTATGGGCCCATTAGCTTCTGCCATGATGCACTGGCAGGCATGAGATTGGGGCCATTAGCAGACCAGGCAGGAAACCACGTGAACGCAGCTCCCGAAAAGTAAATGTATGTCGATTTCCTGTTTTTGGCCTGTTAAATATAACTCTTCAATCAAGCCCGAATAGCTGACATCAGCCAGAGCCTAAATTTTTTGAGAACAGGTTCATGCTTTGGTGCAAAGCGCTCTATAAATATATAAATCAATCAATCAATCAATGTATGTAGCACATTTGTGGGCCTTGCCTACCGTTAACATGGCCGCCCTCACTAAGTCCTCCTCATAAACTCCTAGATAACACCAGAAACCTTAGTGTACTCTTTCACTAGTAAGTATCACTTCAAATCACACTCCCTTTTACTGAATTTGATTTTGAGGCACTTATATAGCGTGCACAGCGAACCTCATCGTATCCCAGAGCAGATGAAACAGTTCTGAGTACAATCACCAGTCAGGTAATACCAATGAAAGTTGCTCACAAATGACTGCCCCACACTTAAGATTTATCAACACAGAAATTAGTTCAGTTTAATTATATGGTACCAACCATTCGAAAGAAGCCCATATCAATGACACGTGTTTCGGCACTCAGGTGCCTTTTTCAAATAAGGGCATTAGTTTTCCTCAAAGGTATATAGTAATCACATATGCGTATTCTGCGTTGTTTGGTTCATAGAGTGTCTGGCCATTCCACCTTGAATGTTCTATTTTGCACCGACATGTCCCTGCACGTCGGCTTCTCTACCAGTACACAGTGCTGGTCATTGGGCCGGCTCTCGGCGGATCTGAGATCCGGCACCAAATATGGAGCCGGATCTCGGGATCCAGCCAGAGTCAGCCGCCCAAGCCCATGGGGGTGTGGTCTAGAGGGGCGGGGCTCGTAGTGTACATCCAGCAATGCTGGAATACATTTAAAAATAAAAAAATAAAAAGCACCCGCGACGGCAGCATTGCCTTTTACCGCGGCTTTGCAGCCAGAGAACTGTCACCTTTTATCACTAAATTGATCAACGCATCATTTAGGACCAACAGCATCCCCACTAACCTTAAGGAATCCTGGGTGCTCCCTTTACTAAAGAAACAAACTTTAGACCCTCTAATTCCCACGAACTACCGACCCATTACTACGGTACCATTCCTCCTGAAAATCATAGATAAAATAGCCTATCTACAAATCCAAACACATTTAGAATCTAATCACCTGCTGGGATCTAGACAATCAGGCTTCCGGCCCCAACACGGGACTGACACTGCGTTAATTGACTTGAAGGCACAGATCGATGACCTCAGGCACAGAGGCTACCTAGCTCTCCTCATGCTTCTGGACTTATCAGCCGCGTTCGACCTGGTCGATCACCAGGTCTTGTGCAGCCACTTGGACTCGGCAGCACACTTCTCCCCAGAAGCTATAGCTTGGATACAATCCTTCCTCAGTGATGGTACCATGAGAGTATTTTCTCCCATTGCTTCAGCTGACGCTATCCCTATCACGTGTGGTGTTCCCCAGGGTTCATGTGTCTCGCCTACCTTATATAATATTTTCACCAAGCCCCTTTTCGATGATTTGGAACATCTGGGTATCACCTACACTAACTATGCATATGATACGCAGATCCTCCTACCAATTACCGGTGATTATGAAAAGGATTTGGCCTTGGTAAATAAGGTTTACCTCATCATCCAGGCATGGATGGCCTCTCATGGACTATGCCTGAATGATGACAAGACAGAGATCATCATCCTGGGTACACAACTATCGTTAAAGAAACTAAGCCCAAATTATTCTTCCTTTAGCGTCAATAATAACATTATTACAACTGCTAAGGAAGTAAAAACATTAGGTTTTTACTTGGATTCTGCCTTAACGTTTAACAAACGGGTAAACACGTTGTCTTCGGCCACAGCTTATACCTGTAAATTAATCCGAGCGGGCAGAGCCTTCCTCTCTAATGACAGCTGTATCACTTTGCTAGAGCTCTTATATTATCAAGACTTGATTACTGCAATGCCATGTACATTGGGGCGAGCAAGCAAACCACTAATAAAATCCAACTCCTGCAAAACAACGCCCTTAGAGCCGCGCTCGGAATTGCCAGGAGAGACCATATCTCGGACACCAGAAGAGCTTACAACTGGCTGTCGACAATGGACAACATAAAACTTAAAGTCGCCTCCCTTACACATAAATTCATAAACAAAGCGGCCCCTCGATATCGTATGGACAGAATCATCACTAAATCTGAGACAAGACTAACCAGACAGTCAAATACTAATTGCCTCCTGACCCCTAGATTCAAACTGGCCAAAGTGGGAGGTAACAGCTTCCAGGTCAAGGCTACCCAACTATGGAATTCACTCCCTACCCTACTCAGACTAGAACCATCCTTCACAAAATTTCGCCACATCCTTATAAAAATGTTCAAAGACTCTGATGGCTAAGCGTGATTTTGGCGTTTGCCCTCTTCACCTAGAACCTACCCTCCTCTACTCCGGACCCCACTCGTTATGCCACTTGCAAAGATTTTGCATGAATTCATTTTGTATATAATGTATAAATATTCTCTGCGCTATTACCATGTAAATTGTAAAAAATTGTAAAAGTGCATTTTGTGTATAATGCATATTGTATTGTATTGTATATTATGTACAACTAAGCTGTGAGCAATCTTATATGATGTGCCCGACTACCTGTGGGTTTGGTGCACAATACAAGTAATAAACTAAACTAAACTAAACTTTGGCATTGCTTTTTAATGCACAATGCTTGCAACATGTACAACTGAAAGGAATCAGTTGCACATGTAGGAGCATTGTGCATTACACACCAGTGCCACTGCCAGAGCTGCGGTAGAAGGCAATGCTGCCGTCGTGGGCGTTTTTTGATTGTTTTTTAGTTATTCCAGCATTGCTGGATGTACACTACGAGCCCCGCCCCTCTAGACCACGCCCTTCTGGCCTCACCACCCCCCAAACTTCTCCCCCACCCCGCACTTTTGTTGTGGGATCCCCCACCGCATTTTTTTCCATTTCCACCACTGCCAGTACAACATAATTAAATGGAACTAGTTTCTGTGTTGATAAATCTTAAGTGTGGCACAGTCATTTGTGAAAAACGTACTTTACTTTGAAGAGCGGAGGTTGGGTTTCGCGTTCCCTCCGATAGCTCAGAAGCACGACACATACCCAAAAGGATTCTAGTAACAAGTCGCAGGGCATAACAAGTTGATAACAAAGAAACCCGAATACTTGAGCATAATACCAATAGACAACAGTTGACAGAGCTTTTATTTAAAAAAGGTACGATTTTAGCTCCCTACAAAATGCTAGCAAGGATTCAATTTTCCGTATTTCCAGCTGGAGACTGTTGCACAGTCTGGACCCATCACGAGGCTGAAAAGGCTCAAAAGATTAATCCAATCATAAGGCTGACATCAATCATCTCCCCGGCCCCCAAGACAATCAAACATTGAACACTGCAACAAAACTTACATCGGCCGCCCAAATAAGGCCTTAGAAATCTACAAACAATCCAAAAGAGTAGAGCGGAGCACGACTGATTCTTGTTCTAAACCAGTTTGACCACAACTCCGAGGGTCTCCATGCCGGAAGTGGCTCCCATTCCACCAACAGTGCCAAATCAAGATATTGTGCATCACCCAGAGAGCTCTCCGGCATATTGGCCAATAGTGTCGCTCCAACAATTCTGGTTGCTACTCTCCAGCAAAGAATCTACAAGCTCACTCAACCATCCTATCAAAAAACAAGCTTCCCGTCTAACACCTAATTCCATAGACAGGTGTTAGGGTAGGTTTCGTATGTGCCGAATTGCGCTGGGCTGAGCCATTACATTTCTATGAGTCAGCAGCGTGGCTAATAACCTATGGAAAACCTAAGCCATACAGCGGAAGTGTATGATTGTTATTAGCTCAATGCGCTATTGCGCTTAGTATTACAATTGAATGCTTGATAATTTGGCGAAAGCACGCAAAGCCCTCTTGGGGTGTATCTGAACAGGACACTGTCCGACCAACGGTATGGTAAATATATACAGTCCCATTAAATAAATGAAAAAACTTGCATTTTACAGTCAATTAACAGAACTTGAATGGCATATCAGCAGAAAAGCAGAATAACGGGATGGAAAATACTGCAACACTATAAATGGGGCTACAGAGCATAACTAACAGAAAAGCAGATAAGCAGAGATTAACAAATTATGAAGCAACGGTCCGTCTGAAAAAGAGGAGGTTTAGCCTTGAAAGAGACAAGTAGTCAAAACACGTGTTGGCTGTTTCAATAAAGTATTACATATTTGAATAATGACCAAATTAAGGGCTGATACACATTCAATGGTAATACTAAGGACAATAGCGCGTTGAGCTAATAGCAACCATACACAATTTCCATACACAGTCCACTCCGCACCAAACCCAAGTCTGAGTGATCTGATCCCCACAGTTTTGCAATGAAGGTGAGGATTCAGCGTCAGGCCGGTGGCGCATCTACCAATTGTGGGAATACGAGGGGTGGGCCAGGACATCCCAAGGGGGTAAATAAGGGGGTCTCTGGAAGCTGTAGCCGGTCTAAGTGACCAAGCATGGAGGGGAACATAGGGGGCAGGACACTCTGTATATAGCACAATAAGGACACAAGGAAACTTGGCGCATACATGTGAGGGAGGCGAAACAACGGGTAAAGCGTACTCCGTAGGGGCGCCGCAGGTGGACCTCATCCCGTAGGCCAACTCTGAACCCATGGTCCGTACACAGTGGCTGAGGGAGGGTGAGAGCTGAAGTTAGGCTGCTTGTCTCCAGCAGACCCCTGTTGCTGGGAACAGCACCAGGTGATGCAATCAAGGCCAGTGAGCCAGTGCCATGGCAATTTGTGGGAGCTATGAAAATCGACCTAATCCAGAGATACACACGCATGACACCAAGGCGGTTTCAAATCGCCCCTTGGCCAGATGAATTGGGAACAAAGATGTGGAATGGAGGGGTGCTCCAAGAAGAGCAATCAGATGGTATGTTTTGGTGTCCCTAGAACGTAACAAGCCCATAGAGTGTCCACAATAGTGTTGGGGAAGGTTATCATCAGGCAGGCGCCGTTTGAATGTTTCCCTTCACACCAGCTCAGGATCTCTCATGTTCCTTCCTTTCTGGTGCTGGCCAATGGCAGACGAATAAAGATCCCGAGCTCAGCACATCTATGTCATTACTAATATTGCAAACTGTTTGGGGGTGGAGCGGGAAGCGATGTGGCGTCACGTGGAAAGGGGATGAACCGGGATAAGGCAGGTCTGTTTGCTTCAATCATGCCTAACTAACTGGTGTCAGCTGTAAGCCAGTTTGTCAGCTCTCATCAATCAGTTATGTTCCACTGTGCTGTTTGATTTGTGCTTGCCCAGCTGTAATAAACGGTGTTACTTCTTTCCTGGTGTGTGCGCCTTTTTGGACTACTATTGGTAACTTATCTATTGCACGGCCTAGTGTACCCCTGATACAGTTTCCTCCCCATGTTAATTGTAGACTCATTGGTGACAATTAAACTCCCTCCTCTGCTGTTAGCTCCCCACTCCCTTGTTTCTCGGCTCCCTAAAGTGCCCTGTTGCTTCTGGAAGCTATGTCTGCAATCAATACCCTTATAAATATCAGAGAAAGATAAGCCGAGGGAAAACAATCAGCACTGCCAGTCCTGAGTTATGTAACGAGTGTCGTCTTGATCTAAGATGTGCATTGGACCAATTGTCCTTCCCGAAATCGCTAAAGACTTGACTGCTGCAAAGAGACCTCCAGCCACTTTCAAGATCACTATTGCAAACTGAGAAGTCATTCGGGGTTCGATGTCTCAATTTGGTTATCAGCTATGATACTTGTCAACACCTTATGACGCACCAACCCATGGATTTCTTCTCCTTTCACTACTCTACCTTCCATACCCACGTTTGACCCCTTGGTGTTCTTAAGTCACTATCCCTGAACCTTTTTGCTAATTTCCCTATCAAGCAAGCATTAAATGCAGGGCAAACCCCATTACTCAATATTCACCCACATACAACAACCCCTCCCACCATTTTCCATCCCCCCTCCCAAGCTTGGTCTCAACGGATGCACTTTCACTACGAGAAATTTCGTCAGGCATAGTGTGCTTGTTTTTATGTTTAGATCATTTGGATTCTTCAAGGTCTAAGAATGATTACTGTATTCCCTTGTTACCTTCCCGCCTTGAAGCGCTTTAAAGCACTCCTGTGTATAAGCGCTGTATAAATAAATAATACACAAAAAAGAACACATTGTTTATGTAATGTGAAGTGGCTGTCCAAACATCACAACTAGAGCAAAATGAATTTTCGATTTTTTGTTGTAGTGAATAATGTATATATACTTAGATTGCAGGAGTAATACAACCATTCAGCTTGCACTTTAGCTTCACTACTTTCATCATCAAATAAAAAAGTGACATGATGCATGAAGGCATGCTGATGTTTTACAGTGAAATAGTACAAATGCATTCTGTTGTATATCATAACATTGGCAGTCCAAATCATTACATTTGCTTCAATAATGCAAAGATTGTATTGTTGGGGTGAGTGTTGACAAAAATGCAATGAGCGCAAGACTTACCAATTTAAGCATATACACCTTTTATCACAGCCTCATTTGTAAAATATAGATCTGTGGTGATTCTTACAAAATGCTGTGTAATTATTTGCAAGCAGTCAGTCTATTTGTTTCCTTGCCATTTCTCATAAGGGCACAATAGGAGTGTACCAGGCTGTCCATCATGGAACGATAATTTCCTATCAGAAATTAGCTTATATGCTTATTCTAGGATTCCTTAATGTGCTTTGCTCAGTAAGACAAGTCAAATACAATGGTCTTATATTGATTACACTATATACTGGAAATGAATATCCTAAAAATACATTGTAAAATATCAAAAAGAACAGGCTTACAATGTTTGTTCAATTACATGTAAAACAACATCTTCTAATTAGCAGTCAGCAAAAGCTGGGTAGCTCTAGCCAACATGCATGTGACCACACGACTCTCACCCACGCAGACAGCGATGGTGTGAGACAGAACATTAGTACAATAAAATAGTGTCCTTATTTGTTTGTTTGGGGCTGATTTTGCACCCACACAAAAAAACTAAGGCTCTCGCCCCCACCCTGCCCCCAAGATATCCGTTTTTCCCCCTGTAGACATTCAGCTGTCAACTAATGCTGGAATTAGTCAACCTACATATGATCACGTGACTCTCACCCACATAGGAATACAGACCCAGAGTGAGACAGAGACACAAAGAGTCAGTGAAAGAGAGCACCGAGAGGAGAGAGAAAGTAAGAGAAAGGGGGGAGGGGGGAGAGAGAGAGAAAGAAAGAGATTGTCGTATTGTGAGGAATTCGACCATCCACCTGGTGGGAATGCGCTTGCCTGGGCTTTTTTAAAATGTTTAATTAAATTAAATGATGGTATACCAACATCAAGAACATGTGTGGGGCTAATTCACACAAATATTCCTATGCTCACATCACGACAAATGTATAGACCTGTGCACTCTTGGTGGACACAGCCTGCAGAGACTGCAGGCACAGTCCACCCTGTCTTTTTTAGTTGGAATGTGACAACCAGTAGTACACAATGTCATCTACAGGACAGGGGGCATCCTTCCCCCAGCCATGGCCAGTCTGATTAATTAACAAAGTCTCCATGGATCCACTCTGCTCTGTGGTTAGGCCCTGCAGCTGGTGGCAGTAGATAACATAGCAATGACAGTACTTTAAAAAACAGTCCCATATGGGACCTGTCTGCAGAGGTTAACAAAGGAGACAGGAAACTAAGCAACCTTTCATATGTAACTGTGTCAATCTGAAGCCAGCTCCCGCCCTCAGTACCAATGACAGTGAACGGTCATGTCTGTGACTGTTGTTTATAGTAGATCACCATGCTAGGGGTACCCCATTCATAAGGTATGAGAATGTCATTTAAAAGAGCCAGAGAGCCTGGTCTCGCTGCAGCTTCAATGGAGACCTGCTGCTTTAACATGGACCACAGAGGGAGAACCATTAAACAAAGATACTCTTTGAAAACAATAGACAAGAAGATGAGAAGGACTTATTGTAACAAGGGAATGAGCTCAAAGCTGTTTCTATTGAAAGAAGGATTCTGCCATTTTAGTTCTGGGGCACACCTTTACCGTTCTTGTTGCAAAGCACTCTGGTTATGACCTCATGTACAGGAGATTGTTGGTAGGGTCTCCAGGCTTGGTGCATTAAGGTAGGCTTAGTATACACCAATCACTGAGGCCCATTTGGCTTTAAAAGAGGACTAAGCTCCTCTTTTGGCAGAACATCTGAAGACTTCAATTGAAGTAATTAAGAATAGCTCATCCTTGGAGCCTGGATGAAGGTACAGTCTGCCTTACATCTTCCACCAATGGGGAAAGGCCAGGATATCTAAAGAGGGAAGCAACATCCCTCCCCATAACATTTCCAAGGGAACAGAGGGAGATACAGAACTCAGAGGATCCTCCAGCCACTCCAGATCCGGTACCCAGTCAGCACACAGTGTGCCCTGTTAGGCTCTGCAGCAAGCATCCTGGATAGGAAGTGCCAGAAGGTCTCTGAACCTACAACCAAGGAGAAGGCAGAGGCCTGCAACACACTCCTCGGCTTAAAGGACGACACAAGCCCATAAAAAAAGCTGGGAGAAGTGACATCCACCATTGTCTGCCTTGAAGGACATTTTCGAGCCAGTCGAGTTTCTCGATCCACAACCGACAGCAACGCTGACCGATGTCAACTGGCTGTCTCTTAAAAACATCTGCAACATCTCGACCAGTGCTTCAGAAGCACTGAGGAGCACTGTTACAATGACTACTGACCAGGAACCACCGTGTAGGCCAGCACAGCGGTTCATCCAGCTTTGCATGCAGAACCGTTGTGCCGCTTTATACGCACAGCTCGCCCCTGTTGAGCACCAAGAACATCTATTGAACAAGTTACATTGTGGTGATATCCCCTATACTAAAGCCAGAAACCTTTAGAACTTGTTGTGGTTTCTAGCCATATCGACTCCCCTCCTATTAGTATCCAGAATGCATCCCTTTCCCTACTTTTAAACTGTCTGTCCTCTGCATCCCTTTATAGGGTTGGTTGCATTTCCTAGTGTTGTTAAACTGTCGATTGGGATTAATAAAGTCGATATTTTTAATACAACGTTGACTGGACATACCTTTTACTATTGGGTAATAATTGTATTTTTGATTTGTTGCAACTAACCAACAATCCATGACCTTTCAGAGATTTTGCTTTATTTATTAGACATTTGTAAGGCGCCTATGCCACAAATGGTGTTTCAAGGTGCCACAATACAAAAATGGGGGATACAGGGATAAGGGAGAAATAGACACTAACGGTCCTAGTAGGCCTTGTGACATTCGGATCGTGCAAGTGCAGAACAAGAGGTGCAGAGGGTTGGGGGGATTTTGAAGAGCCGGTCGTGGAAAAAAACAAAGTGCTAAATTGGGAGGGGAAAAGGGTGAGGCTTGGTGCAAGTGCTAAGTGGAGGCAGATGACAAGTTCCAGGGAATGCCGGTAAGTGCAGAGAAGGGGGAGTGGACTGGGAGCGGAGCCTCAGGCCCTGTATTACTCATAGGAAACCAGGAAGCCAGTCACTGAGGCAGCAGAAGGTGTTAACAGGGGAGGGGGAGAGTGAAGGAGGAGGATGAAATGAGGATCTTGAGAAGCTTGCGGAATTAGGGAGTGCCGGCTCACCAAAGGAAGGCTCCTTCAGAGGAGAGAGATCTACCCCACCGCTATTTGCTGGGAGAAGCATCTGTTTTGCAAAGAGTTGGAGATAGCAGACCAAAGGCCTCTACCAGAAAGGTATTTAGGGAGAGAGAGTTGGATTTAGCGGGGTCCCAGGCCCAAGAAAGCCCTGTGGATGGGAGCCAGTAGAGAGAAATGAGGACTGCAGAGGTGCAGTACCTGGGCATGAGGCCAAGGATAACTCTCACAATCCTACTCTGGATTAGTCGAAAGGACGAAGGGAGGATGATGGAAGATTGAGGAAGAGGCTGTTACAGTAGTTAAGCCTAGAGAAGACCAGAGCTCTGGAGACATTGAGTTTCTGGGTGAAGGTGAGGAAATGGAGAATACCACAGAGGAGGTGCAGCTGATAGTGGGCCTTCTTGGCAAGGTCTGTACAGGAGGGTGGTGTTTCCACTAGCCCATAGGTCAGTGCTCACCCTCTAGTACCTGTAAGACAAGATAGCTGCACCACGTGAGGAATGGGGGTGCAGGATTCACTTACTCCAACACGTCTTAATAATGAGGACTCAGTAGTTTGGCAAAGGGAAGTCTGTTTAATGATAAGTACATCAAACAGGGAAACAATTAGAAATCAGCTTTGTGGCGATCACCTTGTCTCGCTCCAACTTCCTCGAGCTTCAGTTGAACAGCACTTTCATACATAAAATTCGTCATCACTGATGTCCACCTATACAAATTCGTCATGCAATATAATTGGTTAGGAAAGGTAACATAAGTATAGGTGTTATATCTGTATATGATAATAGGGCATGCAGATTGGATTACTCTTATCGGGTGGGCGTCTACGCCCACCCACTACATCACGTGTGATAGACGTCACTACAACTACGACGTCCCATTGGTTCTACTATCTATAGGACCCTAGATAACTTGGCCCATTGTGATTGGGCAGGTTACACCCCTAGACGTAAATCTCTATTTTAATAAGCAGCATGCAGACTGGACATCCAGGTGCCTACTGTCCCAAGATTCACCCTGCCTCCCTTCCATCAATCAGAGGTTTTGAGCTTTGTGTCAATTAGTTGGCTGGGCATGGCCTTCGAAGCTGTAGCCTCTTATCTGGAGAATTTATGGCACCCTTGGATCTGGCTGACATCAGAGGTTGGTAATTCTTCGCGCCTGACTGGTCACATGTCTGTTCACCGTGAATCTGCTTCAGTTTCTAGCTTTTCATGTATTTGATTCTTCTTTAGCCTCGCCACCTGCCTGGGCCCACCTTATCTTGACCTTCATGGGGAAGGCTGGTATGCTCTGAAGTTTTGATTCTCTAGCGTTGCTGCTCCCTCCTTTCCCTGGGTTGACCTTGAATTCCCAGGCATGAGCTGCTCCTTGTTGAGTTTCGATTCCGCTCTTCTTTCTGGCTTCAGCTGGAATATGAAACCTGGCCTAGTAGGCCTCTGGCCGCCTGGGCATACGTCTGCTTAACAAAATGGAGTCGCACTTGTATAATGTGCCTTATTGAGGTATATATCTTGTTGGCGCTTGCCGCTCTATTCTTCTAATAAGCATTGCAAGCAGTATTGTTTTCTTAGCTTCTTGCGTTCCAGGCCTATTTACATGCGTTAACTTGTTTATAACTTCCATCTTGTCTCATAGCAATGTTTCCTTACGTTTTAACATTGTCTCTTTCCTGTGTCCATTACATCTATTTTCATAGCTGCTCGCACTGGTGTGCTATCCTTGATAGCCATTTTCGTTCATTTGCGAGTCTGTCCAGGCCCTTGTGTCATTTCCACTGGCCATCCATTAAGGCTCGTTGGGTCTCTTCGTTGACCATCTGTAGGTACTCTTCATTTCGTCTCAGCTGCTGGTATGATTGCCTAAGAGCGTATCGTGCAGCCCATGGCTGTCTGGTTATGGGCGCTTCAACCGGTACGGCTCCTCTGATGTACACTGGGCCGAGATCTAGCGCGGCTCTCTGTTGGTTTATTTGCTCCTCATACGTCACATACCTTGGCGAGTATGCTCCTTGTACCTCAAAATTGGAGATAGGGGTGCAGGCCATGCCTGGGACCTCCTCTACAGGTCTGCAATGTGAGGAGAGAAGGAGAGAGAGGATTCAAAGATGACACAAAGGTTTTTTGCCTCACAGGAGTGTGAGGGGAGTGGACCCCTAAAGGATGGTCAAAGGGAATGAAGGAAGGTGGGAGCTAGAGCCCCAATGAAAAGGATCTCAGTCTTACTGGCATTAAGGCAGAGATCATTGGCAGTGCACCGTGACTGAATAGCAGAATAGCAGTCAGCCAGACAGGGATGAGAGAGGAGGAAGAGGAGGGAAGCTTGAAGGAAAGCTGTGTGTCTTCTGCATAACACTGTAAGTGAGTAGAGAAGGAAGAGATCAAGTAGGGCAAAGGTGCAAGGTAGTAGTTGAAGAGCCACAGTGAGAGGCTATAGCCTTGAGGGATGCTGCAGGTGGAGAATGTTATAGCAGAGAGAAAAGGGTCCAGTTGACAATGGGAAGGTCGGTTGGAGAGGAAAGAGGTCAACCAGTCCAGTGCCTGTTGATTTGTCAGGTTGGCATGATTAACCGTGTCAAAGGCAGAGGAAATATCCAGGAGGATAAGAACGGAAGGAGAGTTAGAGTAATGATTAGAGAGCAGGTCATCATGGGTGGTGAGTAGAGCAGTGTATGTGCCTCTGGATGCTCTGAAGCCAGACGGGTGGTCGTGTAGACAGCTCACAGATTCAGTATGTTTGATCAGTTGGGAGATGGACAGCTTCTCCAGGAGTGTGCCCTAGAAGTGGGTAATTGAGATAGGGTGGCAGGACAGGAGGGGTCAGAAGATGGCTTCTTAAGTAGGGGATGCAAAAGGGAATCATTTTTTGAATGGTAGAAGGCAGGAGCCGTTGGCAAAGGAGTGGTTACAAATCAGCTAGGGAAGGCACAAGGGATGCAATGGTGTCCTTGAAAGTTGTGGAGGAGCAGGGAAGCACCTGTTTGGAAGAGACTTTCTTAGAGTGGTCTAGTCTAGAGACCTCAAAGGGTGTAATGGGAAAGAAGGAGGAGAGCAATAGGGAAGGCAAGATAGGAGTCAGGGGAGGCCTGCGAGCTGGGGAGGAGGGAAGGAAGGGGGTAGAGGAGAGTGAGGACAGAATGTCCTGAGCTTTGGTAAGGAAGTGGGAGGCCAAAGAGGTACAGAGGGTCAGGGAAAGTGGGGGAGATGTGGAGACTGCAGAAGGATTGGCAAATTCCTTGCAGATTTTAAACAGTTTGTCAGTGTTGTTAGAAGCCCCAGAGATGCAGGCATGGATGTGAGCCCTCTTCTTTGAGCAAATGGAGAGTCTGTATTGTCTTAGGAGCAGGCAACAGGCCAGTTTGTCAGAGGATGTGCCCGATAACCACCACTACCACTCAGCCACTCTGCACTTGAGTTTCAGAGAGGCTTGGTCGGAGTCATGCCAGGTGTTGTGCTTGGAGGCAGACTTCATTCGGATCCTCATAACAGGGGCAATGATATCCTGGGTGTTGGTGAAGGTGAAGAATAGCAAGGACAGAGTCAGTGTGGTAAGCCTGATGTTCCATCCACATTACCAAAATTGGACAAGGAGGTTTATAATTTGCTTGTTATTCCAATCTGTTCAGATTCCATCTGATGTGTTAGAGGTGTGGGCTGATTGATGGTTTAGAAACCAATATTGAACCCTGGGCCACTGGTACCCCGCAAGTTGGTTCGTCACATTGATGGCAGATGGCAGATCTAGTTAGAGCCTTGTGCACAGCTTAATCACCCAACGATAAAAGTACTGTTGCAGGCAATGTTTAGATAGTGGTAGGTATGTGTTAATAATCATGGATCTTGACATCTTGGATGTGAAAGGCATGAACAAGGATGTCCTGCGCATCCTATGTCAAGAGAGGGACTTCCCCAAAGCACCAGGATTAATAAACCCAAGTTGCTGTCAATCCTTCAAGCTTGGGTGGAAGCAATGGTGGCTGGGGAGGAGATCCCAGGGTACAGACTAGTCTAGGTGTACCCGAAAGACAAAGAGCACCCAGGAGGGGTAGTGGAAGATGACGATAACGACAGCATGAGTAGAGTTTCTCACCAACCATCCTTCCGGGTGGTAAGTGTGGTTTCTTAACACTCCAGAGTGTCAGGGAGTTCTGGAGCCAGTACTTCAGGTCCTAGGCCTATGCAGTGCTTATAACTGATTCAGTAACTGTTTCCGCTGTTACTAATGTAGCAGCTAGAAAGCTAGGTCTCGAGTGCGTTCTTCTCATAGCAAAGCTGCTTTAAAGCTGTTTCCGTGGGCTGCATTATGTTGGAGAGACACAGGAGAAGTACAGAGGAAGATGATAATGGGATTAATACATATTTAGACACTAAAGCACACTTTGGTAATAACACGTGGTATCAGCACATGAAAAAGGTGGGAGAGAGAACCTCCAAGGAGAGTTGCTATGTCTGTGCTCTCATACCATATGCTATAGGGACCTCCAAGCTATTCATAGCTACAGAGTTGCCAGTGTAAAAAATCATATTGCGTAAAGCATATCATACTCTGCCAGACACGAGGACAGTGCCAGGGTCGAACAGCATCCTTGAAATGGGTGACTGAGAAGACATCGCCAAGAGAAGATAATTATGTGCAAGACTTGAAGACAAGAGAAATGTCAGAAACCCAGAATCTAGTGATAAGATATGAACAGCCTGGAAAAAATGAAGCTGGAATCAGAAGAGAAGAAAACAAGATTCTTGATTGCCAAGGCAAGAATAAAGAAGAATACGGAGAAAGAGGTCAATTTCAAATCAAAGGAACAGTGCGGACTCCGGAAGGATGGGCGGAAGGCCTGATTGTGTGCCAAGCAGCAGCACTTACAGGAAATTATGAGCCAGTTATAGATACTGCAGAGAATGAATACAAGCACCACTGGCGAAAATTGTCAAGTTGCTGACATGGGTCGATGATAACTGAGGCGTATTGCAGATAGTACCTCTGGCCAGTGCCGCTCTGTGTTTCAGAAATATTGGTACGAGAAAAGTTGGAGTAAATCATCAGTGTGGCCGAATATTTGACGTACCAGGCATGAAGGATGGGACAGTAGTTCTAATGGATTACCACTGGGCCTGTGGGTCCACAGCCTACATGGAGCTGCCCAAGGATTGGGGAGGGATGTGTTCCACAGTGCTTGTTCATGTTCCAGCATTAGAGATTCCCCAAAGCGACCTGAACATTGGAGAGTTTCCAAAAGCAGATGCCCATTTGAGGAGGAGAAGATCACTTGAATTCCTCAATCAAACTAGAAGGAAGAGTTACTTCTCTGCTTATTCAATAGAAGCCTTTGATGCCAATGCGTATGAGCATAGGCGATTCAGCAAGACTGCTTCGATCTTCATACCTATCTTCATGCCAGGGAGCCAGATGATGGCCAAAGCGAAATGGTTAGAGATTACCAGATGGGAGCTTCTGCAGATGATCAACACTACTATAAAGCTATTCAATGCGATCAAGGAGGAATTGAGGGCCATAAGGCTGATGACCCTCCAGAACAGATATGTCCTTGATATGATCACAGCAATGGATGTAGGTTTTTGCGTCACAATCAGAGAATCATGTTGCACGTTCATACCTTCTCATGATGACGAGAATGGGACCTTGACAGAGGCCATAACGTTGATGGAAGATGAGACAGAAGATACTGCAGATGAGAGCTGGTTCACATCTATATGTACAATGTGTGGCGAATATCTTCATGTTCATGGGAGCAATATTGGTGATGGTGATGTTTGGATCCTGTGTGATCAGGATAATAATATCACAGTGCAAGAAGACAGCAAAGAAGGCAGTAGGAATGAAGACCATGATCGATTTTGAACCAGGGTTTGGACCCAAAGAGTTGACACATGAAGAAATCAGAAAATATATAGAGGCCAGCATATTAGCACCAGAGGGAACAATGTTCCTGCACCCAAGAAATCACAGGAAGTATGTGGGACGATGGATCTACTGTAATCCGATTGAACAATGCAGCCGTATGACCCGGAGTGTTGACAAACATGTAAAATAAGCAGGATCACTGAATGGCGTAGTGAAAATCTGGACTCCAAAGAAGCACTTTTTAAAGAAAGAATTCCAAGATGTAGAGACTGGTGAAGGTGTGGTCGATAAATCAACCAGTGGGGGGAATGTAGAGGAGCAGCAAAACGCTTCTGCAGGAAGTCCACCCCTATTCTGCCTCTATGCTGGAAACCGGAAATTGCAACATGTGCAACACCAGTAATGGTACCTATACCACAAAGAGTCTTTGAGATAAAGTATCCACTGAGAAAACCCTGCGTGATGCATCCACAAAGAGAGGATGATCTCCTGAGGGAGATCCCTGACGAAGTGTGAAGATGTCAAAAGAAAAGGTTGGTGACATCACAAGAGATCAGAATGACGCACAGAGAAGGATAACAAAGGAAAAGAATGCATAGACGATAAAGAATCTGATGGTAAAGTAAAGAATCGAGAAGACTTTCATGTGCGGAATGAAGATTTCACGCGTGAAGAAGCACTGTAGAAAATGCAAGTTGTTTTTATAACTATAAAGATGCCGTAATGAATTGACTGCAGGTGGTGCTGCCATTATATATGCATGTGTGTGTATAATTTGGACATTCGATGCCACGATTTTATTAAGCTTGACCTGTGGAGAAAGGAGGATTGATAGCTGTGTGTGTGTGTTGCAGCAAAAAAATAAGCTTATATGGCCTTCTACAATTGATTGTCATGCGTGTAACCTTCTGGAACATTAGATTCTCTAGCAGCACATACGCTTCTACCCCAGGTGCTGGTGGGTCGACTTGACCGTACCTCCCCATCCAATTAGGCCATCATCCCTCATCAATCATGCCGGGTGCCATTCAGATTGTCTTTGTACTTGGCCTTGTAGTAGCTTCTCGTCTCTGAGAATATAAGGGAGTGTGAGCATGTTTTTATCAAGGTTCAGGCTTGCATGCCCACATCTATTTTCTTCTTGACCTCACATGATCAGAGACCGCAAATCAGCCTATTTTATATCATCTAATTGTCCTGAATGAAGAAACTTTCTCTTCTTGCAACTTAACAAGGGATGCCTCTGCGTCTCACATTCACTGTTCTTCAAGGACTGATAACCAGTTTTGGCTGCTCTTAGCCTTTAACACCAGGCCAAGCAGTCCATCTTTGGACCATCTTCGAGCTTTGTCTTATTCTTTAATGCAACACACACAGAGCTCTCAATCCTCCTTTCTCCATGGGCCGAGCTTACTAAAATCGTGGCATCGAATGTCCAGACTCTCCACACACATATATATAATGGTGGCACTGCCTGCAGTCTATTCACCACATATAGCCAGCCTTTATGATTACTTAGTCTACTTGCAATATAAAACTACTTGCATTTTCTGCATTGCTTCTTGACACGTGCAATCTTCATTCTGCACATGAAAGTCTTCTCGATTCTTTACTTCGCCATCAGATTCTATATCGTTTGTGCATTCTCTTCCTTTGTCATCCATCTCCGTGGGTCCCTCTCATCTCCTCTTGTGATGTCACCAAACTTTCCTTTTGACATCTTTACACTTCTTCAGGGATCTCCCTCAGGAGACCGCCATCTCTTCGAGGATATATCACGTAGGGTTTTCTCAGTGAATACTTTATCTCAAATGCTTTTCGTGGTATAGGTACCATTACTGGCGTTGCCCATGTAGCAATTTACGGACTTCTTGCAGAGGTGTTTGGATGCTCCTCTACACCAGCACAAATTTATGCTGATGATACAGTACTTAGTGTACAGACCCCTAGTACATCGCAGATTCTGGTAAACATATTTCCCACCTATATGAGAGATTTGAACCTGCACGTTAACACTACCAAATCAGCAGTAATGGTGTGTTTAGGGAAGTAAAGAGCATGTAAGTTCCCACAAATATGGTGTGGCGGGATAGTGATCCCAAGAGTGACCCAATTTGATTATCTCGAGATGCAATTTAATGAGAAGTTTAATTAGCACTCACATGTACAGGTCCCAGTGATTAAAATATCAATTGGTGGCATGTATATATTTAGGAAGCAGCACAAGCAGCAACCACTTTGTATTGTGGAAAAAATCTATAATGATCGCTTTATAGGGACAATCAAATATGGTGCTGCGATCTGGGGATATGGATATTAAAGCGTGTTGCAAAAAGAGGAAATCGATTTGTGAAATCTGTGTTGGGCTTACCCATGTCAGAGCCACATTTTGCTTCACAGAAAGAGATAGGCTTAGTCTTTTTCTAAGATCTACTGGCATTGATGCCTTGTAGGTTATGGTTGCATGTATGGTCTAACCCAAAAGCTGGGCTTACATAGAAATAGTTAAAGGATTTACTGGGAGAAAAAGGTGCCAATACAATTGGATGGCCGGAACATGTAAAGTAAATGCTCGGGAAAGTGAATGCCAGTAGTGTGACTATTAAAGCCTAATTATTGGAAAATTGTAGGTACGGTCTCCTAACGAAGACATTAATAGAGTGGGCAAATGAGGCCAAAGGCTTCTGAAACCAACACATGGAGAACTGATGAGAATATCGTCAAATAACATTAAGGAACATCTTTTATGGTCAAACTGGAAGTACCAAAGGGTACCTATCACAAAGGTGCATTTTGGGTGCTTAGATTTGGCTGAGGTTTGAAGCCGGAGATCGGGCTGGGAATATGAATCCAAATGCCCCATGTATTACATTTCCAATTCTTTTCTCCAGCATATTGTGGCATAAGGAAAAAGCATTTGCTACCGCTGTTTATAGGAAGAGGTTTTACCCAGTATAGGCCACCACTCTACTATTTGTTGAAAGCAGCCTCGCAAACCATAGCCTGGAATAAATCCCTATACATAAGAAAAGCCTGGCGAACACGAGAAAGGGGACAAAGTCTAGATACAATTGTAGGAAGTAATGATGAAACTATAATCAGGGGTTATCCTCGATATCTCACAGTTTACTTTTTCAAAAAGTGGGTTTTCCACACTGTTAAGCATTTGGTGATAAGTGCAATTTTGAATCATCAAATCGTTTATTGTTTATTGTGTGGGCTAATGGTCCAGTTAAGGTCGACCGCTAGGTCTTCATCAAGGCTAGTGGTGATGGTTTCATGCCCCTAATGGGGTCCTGTGATGATGTTCGGTTGACTGATCTCTGTTGAGTGTATGATCATTCATGATGATTAAATGATGCAGTAAACTTTTGGTCAACGGACTGAGGACGCAACTACGCCACAAGACTTTGATGAACAGGGCCTATTGAGGAGCCCAGCTGTCACTCACGGGACTGACCGCGAACATCATCACAGGACCCCATTAGGGTTTTGAAACCATCACCACTAGCCTTGATAAAGACCCACGTGGTCGAAACACGTTTTGCCTGACCTTAACTGGGACCATGAGCCCACACAATAAACAAGTTGATGATTAAAAATTGCACTTATCACCAAACGATAAACGGTGTGGAAAATCTACTTTTTGCAAAAGTAAACAAACTGCGAGGTATCCAGGATAACCCCTGATCATACAACAAAGGAGGTGTGGGCTTCACCTCTAAATACATCCTGTGACCTTGCATTTAAACAATAAAGACACCGTAACAATTAACAGAGCTTAGCAAGGACGGTTCCAATCCTAGGGCCCCATCACAAAACTATTTCGCTAATGATGAAACTAGTTGAGCCGAGTTTAAACACCTTATGATTGTCAAGGCACTCATTGGGATTTACATAATGCTAGACTGTTTTAAATAAATACAAAATTTTACAAAATGAACTGTTGTTTTTACTCATTAGGCTGGGGGAAAAGTTAGGTAATGATTTTAGTTAAATGAATGAATTATTGTTTTATGCTCACATTTTTATACCAGTTTGTGTCTTATGGTTGTGTATGATGTATCTTTTATGGATTTTTAATTTAATCCAAAATAAAGATTATTTTTGGAATACGATGACTAGCACATTTCTCAAAGTAATGCAATGAAAAATGCCAGCTGTGCATTTTTAACTGCATTCCTTTTGACGCGTTTGGCATGGTTAAGTTCTGTTTTTTAAGAGTACATGTTTTGCCAGCTATAAACAAAGAGTTAATGTTTGTATATATATTTTCAAGAAACTGACAGTATCCCTTGCAGGAAGGGGTCTGAACTTCTGACCTTAGTTTACTAACGTTACACTTTGTTTGCTTTCAACCCGTACTGGGAGGAAAAGGACTTCTTCAACTAAATGTTTACTGCATCATTTCATCATCCTGAATTACCACAAATTCAACAGAAATCGGTCAACCGAATCCATTAAAAGTACAGCCGAATCAGAATCCCACTGGGATTTGGGGTGTTGCCAAAGTTGTTTGCACCGGCTTAGCAGGAGAAAAGAGACATTTTGAAGATCCCAAATAGTGTATCCATCAAAGCAAAAGATAGCTGGTGGGAATGGGTTTGATAAGAATCCTAAGGTTATGCTAGATATCACCAGCAAAATATATATAAAACATCTCTATCTCCGTCTCCGCATCAGTAAAAACTCTTGAGCTCTACCTCAATGCCTCTCTTACCATGTCCCGTCAAGTAAAGGTGATTGCCTCTTCAGCTGCCTAGGCTACCAAAGTACTAAACGCTGCTAGACCATTCCTCTCCAAAAACAGTTTCCTTACTATTGCCCGAGCAATCATAGGCTTGAGGATTGATTACAGTAGTGTCTTCTTCTCAGGCACCTCTTCCAAAAATCTCCACAAACTCCAAGACATTCAAAACAACACCGTCGGAGCAGCCCTGAATATTCTCCTATGAGCACACACCTTTAAGTCAAGAAGAGAAGCTCACTGGCTGCCCATCCAGGTTTGCATCACCTTCAAGACATTGTCCATCACCCACACGTGTGTATCCAACACAGCACCCTCCCTACCTCTCACAACAAATAACCAAAGTTCTCACAACAAGACCCACATGGACACCATATACTGACCGCCTACTCCTTCCCAAAGCTAAACCTACGAAAGCCGGCGGCTCCTGCTTCCCCTAACTAGCAGCCAAACAATGGAATTTGCTCCCCCAAAGTGCCCGGAGCAGAAAGATCTTACTGGGTTTTTTCCGAAAAAAGCACAAAACGTAGCTGTTTTCCTAAACTGTAACTTCTCTTGTATCTGCTGCTGTAGTTGGCATGTTTTTATGTCACTCATAGCGCAAATTACATGTACATGTAACAGCGCCTCGATGCCTCTTGACTGTTTGTGTGCTTTATAAATGAAATGAATAAATAAATAAATACATAAAAGTGCATTTAGCAGCTCAGAAGCAGCAGATCTGCTTACAGTAGGTCTTGGTGCAGATTACCTGTTGAGGAAGGGAGCTTGATTGGGTAAAGGAGAACAATATCTAGTCTGAAGAGGTTGGTGGATACTGGCTATATTGTCAAGTAGAAATCTCGCAATTCCATCGTAATATCGGTTTGAGGCATTCTTTGATTAACCACTAAGATAATTCTGAGGAGGGCTCTTGGCAGAGGCAATGTTCTGAAAGTGACATGTGTGCTCTAGTGACCATATTTTTGTACTGTCTGGTCTGACTTGGCCACTTGGACAGGGTTGGAGTTCTGCATTGCGTTCATGGTGCCTTAACGAAGAGCTCGACATGGGCTTGAAGTTCTTGTACTTTTGCTTTGGTTCTACTGAGAACTTAAATTAGGATTGCACAGTTGCTTCCTAGAACTCCGATTAGGATCTTACATTCTATCGTGGACTGGGGCCGTTGGTATGGGTCTAAGCTTTATGGCGACCTAGATAAAATCCTGGAGGAAGAAAAGCCCCTAGCACAAGAGGTGGCCAAAGCATGCACATGCATGCACATCACTAAGACATGCATGTTTGGGAAAAGATGCAGAGCGGAGATGTGCATGAAACCCCCATGTCTATCTAAAGAATGAATAACCGGACACCATTTAATAAAGTGCAGGACACACTCAAAAGACCCCAGACTTTGAGTGACTGAAAACTTCCCAAGGATTGCTGGGAGAGAGCCTGGTCTTTTGAAACTATTAAACCTCCCTCCAGAAGGAGCTTTATGTTGAGTTGCTTGATTTGGGACCCAAGGAGAACCTACCATCCTATTTGACTGCACCTTGATTTGAGTTCTACAAAATAGACCCAGACTACGACCCTTACTTATAGTTTACATTTCTCAGTGATTCACACTCGGGTTTCTGTAGCTTAACATCTGACGAGTAACCGATGTAGTGAGTACTTCCCAGGTTATGTATTCACAAACCCTAGTTGTGGATTAGTAGTGTTGAATCCTGACATCTCCCTTGTTTAGTTTTCCTTGACAGCTATTCTAGCAGTGCCCAAAATCTGGCAGAGTTGGTGGGCGGCAGATGATGAGTATACTAGGATAGCCACAGTGGCAAAAGTGATATACACTGTCTCTGAGGCCCCAATCCTTCTTCCCGAGTCCTGCCTTCTATAGGGCAAAGGGCCTTGGCTTCAATGTGTAACCCCCTACCCTGATCATTGCCTGCTGTGCAGGCTCCACAAGTCTGTTATTGGTTTAGCTCCATCTTTGAAAGTCTCCTCTTTACATCTGGAGACCTTCCCCAGCTCAGCCCAACTCATATCTGTGAGGGGGGCTGCCGAATACGTGGTCCAGTTGTTAGCGGTGGCTACCAAATCACATTAGGCCACCTTTCGGACAAGGTAAGAGACTGTAAGAGCACCATGGTGCTGAGAGGCAAATATTGGATGACATAACATCACGCCTCAGCTCCAATCACGGCATGTTTTAGTATGTTTATATGGTAACAGTGAGATTGTCTATTTCATAATTCTCTCCAGCTCACAGGATGGCCCATCAGTAATATTGCTGCTTTATATTTATGAGTTATCATCTAGATTGTGAGGTCGTATTACTAACACAGAAGATATGACAGAATATTTCATTGTGAGAATGTAGTTTTATGATGAGGTTTCATTTAGGTAATGCATACACATTTTTCCTGGGCAGTCATCTGGATTAAAATTATATTTTCTCTTATTGCTTTTGTGCTGATAAGGTCAGAGGTGTCAATTGACAACAGTATATTACCTCACCTCTTAATTGACATTGACCTTCAATGGAAAGTGCATGGAAGCTGCTAACTAGTGTTGCATTTGTGTCTTCATGCACAGAATTCTGTTACTGACAGGTGGCCATTTTGCTCTTTAGCTTCCGGTTTGTCATTAGACTGTACGCTGTCTACGCTGTGCATGAGTGCCTGCTGTATGGATGTCAGTGTGACAGTAACAACCTTTGTAAAAACTACTGATTCCTTTTTACGCATCCCACATATTGTGAAATATAGACTTTTTCAGGACTAGATTTAATGCAGAATAAATTTCGCTAGAGCGTCTAACAGTTTGAAAAAACCAGTAGGCTTTACGTTAACAGGAGTCTGAGCCGGTGCCTTTCGAAGTGTTTTGCAACGCATCTCCATTCAACCCTGGTAAGCAAAGCCAATAGTAAGGGATCATGGGAATTGTAGTTCAAAACATCAGGAGAGCCAAAGGTTGCAGACCGTTGAGTGCTAGCAGATGCCAATCCATCAATGAAGACGTTATAATGAGTTTATCAACGCTACCAAGTGGCAACGTTTAAGAGTTAAGGTTAAGAGATGTGATCTGGTACAGGTGTGGTGTCCATGGGCCTTGCCTCAGAACCTGAGCGGAAAGGGTTGAACTGCAAAGGTGATGCCAGAACCCAGGAAGTGGTTGGTGTAGTACAGTGCTTTATGGTGTCCACAACAGTGCCTGAGTGTGGAGGGGAATTGACTGCTTCTTAACCCTAATGTCTGTGTACTACTAGCGCTGCGTGTTCATTCAGAGTTGGGCGGTAATGATACATTTGGCAGTATTTTCCAAAACCACCAGAATTCCAAACCACCTAATTTGCAGAAGGAATCTGACATTAGGATTCTGTCCCGGAACAGAGGTGATACTGAGACTTCCATCGGTAAATAAGCTTCTAAAGTTCACAATTGGTAGAACTGTCACCCCAAACATGTATCGGCCCTAAAAAAACATATAGTCACAATTCAGAGGGTGGTCCCATGACCCCAACACCACAATTACTTCACATAAGCAAATAATTCACATAAGCAGCACAGCCGTGGAAAAGCCGCTGGGGGCTGCCACCACCACTAGCCCAGGATGCACGGCCATTCCGATTTCAAATCCCCAAATGCGGGAAACCCACATGCAGCTCAAAGTTGGCAGCTAAGGAACGAGGGATGTGTCATAAATAAAAGGCTGAGGCTAACCTATGCACCTCATGCTGATCCCCATAGACCAGCTATGGACCACCCTGTGACCACACCCTGAGCTCCTATCTGGGTCTACAACCAAAAGACCTGGGGCTACAGTCCCCTCAGCCCACCCCCAGCAATGCCTCTGGACTTGAGACGAGGGACCAGAACCTCCTGCTCTTCCAGTGCTTGTGAGCTTCTTCCCCTGTTTGTGCCTGGACACCAAAGGCTGCAATCTTATTTCGCATGTCATGCCAGTGTAGTATCTTCTTGCCACAGGAGTTTATTGGCTCTTGGCTGCATACAGCAGATGTGTGCCTCCTTGATGACCTCATCTAGAAGTATAGAAAGTTCCTCCTCTGAGAGCTTCGTCTTTCCTGAAGTCTGGAGTCAGAGCCGGCTCAAGGCGCGATCAAGTGGTGCGGTGGCACAGGGGCGCAGGAGAAAAAGGGCAGTGAGTGACCGATGAGTGTGCGCCAACGCCTATTCAAGAATCACGCCGAGCCGGGCCCCGCCCTAAACACAGTACAGCCAGTTCACAGTCATTTTCTGATTTGACGTGGGTTAGGAGAATGGGTCCGGGGATTAGGCGGTGGGAAAAGTAAAAAAACACGCACAGGCGCTGGCAGACCTGGAGCCGGCACTGTCTGGAGTTTACCTAGGATCCCTGAGCCACTGTTGCCACTTATTGTGCTTGGTTGGCAATTTCACTGACAGGATGTTAATGAATTGTATTTAATGTTGTCATTTTCGCTGCGTACATTTTCCTTTTTACCGACGATGTCATAGAAATGGTACTTTTTTGTGTAGTTCACCAGCGATAAGTGTGTTTCGCTATTTTCCTGCGGGGTCAACGCCAAGTCAGACACTGTTACCACTATCAAGTCGCTATACTCCAAATTCACTCAGCGGACTAGCACATTCCACTGGCCGAGATGGTGCCATTTCTGTCTGGCAGATCAACTCTGAATGACCCGCATTGTATCCAGAATTAATTACCCTGAATTTGACAATACAAACAACACTAATTTAGTATTCCCTTAAATTCAAGTTTGGGGTTTAATTGTGCAAAAAAAAAAAAAACATTTTTGCAACCAATCAGTGTGTTTTTTGTCGGATTTTTTCTATATTACACTATTTTTGAGAGCCTGGATGTCTGTTTTTTCTTGGCCACGGTTCTGCCATGCCAGAAAGGTTTCCAGCAGGCTTCCTCCCAGAGTGTTGCATGGCACCCCTCCTGGGAGCATGATAGCTCCCAGGATGTTGTAATGGGTCACGTGGCAGTAGCCACGTGAACAACCTAATAAAACGGACGGGCCGTTTCCAGCTAGTCAGTCTGACCAGCAAAAGGCTCCGGTGTCGTTCATGTCCTGTGGCATGCTGGCGCCACACCGCATGCTGTAGGCCCGAGGATGGGGCCCAGCACAAGGATGGTGCCCCTGCAGGGCAATGCCGTCCCAAGGAGTATGGAGTCCATGTGACCATGGCTGTTTTGGTGATCCCGGCCTGGGTGCCCCCGGCCATGTGGGCCACTCCGGTGATCCGGAGCGGGTGGGGTGACCCCAACCCATATATCTGCAGCGTGAGAGCCGCACTGAGGAAGCGGGTGATCCCGACAGTATGGTGAGGAGCTGCCCCTCCTTCCCCTCCTGCAGGAAGCAAGCAGCGGATGCCACATGGGGAGCGGGCGGTGGAGTCTGCTGGAGAAAGTGGGGCCGCCGAAAAGCTGAGGCTGCCCTGAGGCACGAGTGGCATCGACCGCAGCACTGAAGGTGTGCTGGGGCTGCCAAACAGCTGAGGCGGCCCCCAGGGAGTGTGGATCTGCAGCCTTTTCCCCGGGAGGAGAGGAAACATGCTGGCGGCTGCGCTGAAACGCGGAGGCGTTGCCCCTTCCCCACCATTGAGGCAGCCTCTGCTGCAGCAACAGAGCGGAGAGACTGGTGGCAGCGTCAGCTGCCGCCAGACATTGAGGTGTGCGGCGGCGGCCGCATGAGGATGAAGTCTGCCCCACACCACCACCAGTAGGGTGGAATCTTTCCCCCGGGGGATTGAGAATGCCCACGCGTCGGGCGCAGTGGGAGGGAAGCAGTGCCAGCTGCAGTGACTGCGTCCTCCTCTCTCCCCGTGAGGAGAACAAGGAAGGGCGGCGGTGGCCACGGATGGGGGAGACAAAGCCCCCACCCCCACCACAACGAGGGCCCCCCCATTAGGGCCCGCAAAGTAGGTGTGCCCCCCCATGAAGACATAAAGCAGCTGCGGCCACAACAATGAGGTGTGCTGGGGAAGCTGAAAAGCAGAGGAGTTCACTGCAATAAAAGAAAAAAAAAGGAAGGAAAATGAGGCGGGCCCAGGTCCAGCTGGGCCCACAAGGCACAAGCAGAAGGCAGCAGAGCCCAGCGACGTGTCCGAATGGCAACAAAGGGAAGGGGCGTGGCCCAAGAGACCAGGGCCAAAAGAATTAAAAATCGGAAAACGGTATCAGTCGTTTGAGCCGCTGCTGCCCCACCCACCTGAGAGACGGACCAGCCGTGCGGGCCAATGACCACTCGGGCCCGCGGACAGGGAAAAGACCAAACAAAGTGTATAGGCGCACAGTGGGGGCGGTGTGGGTGGGAGCAGTGGCCTACCAACTAGCAATAGCAGGAAGGAGAAGGAAGGCATAGTGCCCTGCGGCCCGCATCAACATGACTGAGGGCCATGATAAGGGCGCGGCCCACATGGCACATCAATTTGGAGACACGAGAGGACGACCCACAGGCCCATCGGTCCTATCCTTGCAGAGTTTCTTGTCGTCACCAGGAGGACCCAGGGAGGTTAGCGGCTCCATCAGGACTGCTTGTGCGCCCTCAGTGTCACCTTACTCTCTGAACCAAGCCAGGTGGCGAAACCAGCATAGACGCCATCACTTGTGGCCCCTTGTCAGCGTCCCCTGGCGTTTCTAGGTGCCGTGGTGTCGGCCTCGGAGGAGTGCAATCAGCTGGCCATCGCTACCACCCTGCCACGAGGTTGCCCTCCAGACTGTGGACTTAGCCGATGTGGCCCCTGGGCCTCCCCAGGTGCGGCTTTGCCAGCCCTCTTTGACTCTGGTGAATATTGGCGAGGACACAGACTGCTTTCCTGCAACTCCACAAGTGTGGAAGATGGACATCATCATTGACATCCCCATGAAGACTGGGGGCCTGCAGACATGGACTTGCTTAAAATGGCCCAGTTGGTGGGCAATGTGATGTTGTGCACACCCGCACATGCAGAATGCTTCATGTGGTGCCAGTGGCTCGCACTGGTGTTTTTGTGTGTTAGCTGAACCCAGGTTAATAAAGGGTCTGAAAACTAGTAGAGTGGTTATAGTAGTATTAGTGTGTGGGGTGTGTTGGGATTTTGGGTTCGGTTTGTTTTGTTGTTATGAAAAAGGAGGAGTGTTGCATGGTAGTTCCATGAATGTTGTAATGGGCCACGTGACAGTAGCCATGTGACCAACCTAATAAAAGGGGCGGGCTGTTTCTGGCTCGTCAGTCTGACCAGCAAAAGGCTCTGGTGTCGTTCATGTCCTGCGCCATGCTGAAGCCACACCGCATGCTGTAGGCCCGAGGACGGGGCCCAGCACAAGGACGGTGCCCCTGCAGGGCAACACCATCCCAAGGAGTATGGAGGCCATGTGACCATGGCTGTTGTGGCGACCCCAGCCTCGGTGTCCCCAGAGCCGGGCCGTCGTGTGCTGGGTGCCCCCGGCCACGTGGGTAGCTCCAGTGACCTGGAGCGAGTGGGGTGACCGCCACAACATTGTCTGCGGCGTGATCGCCGTCCTAACGGCCCATGTTGGGTGTGCATGATGTCTATATGGGGCCTGCCCGGTGATCTGGAGCAGGCCCCCAACACGGAGCATCCTCCTATTGGCTCAGTAGCAGTGTTTAAACCCTCACATTGAATATGTGCAACAACTATTTCCATTAAGCCTGAGTAAAGGAGATTTATTGCTGCTCGCAGAGGCGCTGGATTCAATTAGTCGCCGGTGTGAAGAACTCCCTCTTTGAGGTGTCCCTGGACATAAGCCCTGAAGCTTGAATACAATAAGAGCCGGTCAATGAGTCTGAGGTCTCCTTAGCACTCCATGCACTTCAACTCTCTCTTCCTAAATATCTTCCTTCCCGAGCCCTTCGCTCATCCGTCTCCAACTCCCTCAGGGTCAGCCGCTTTTCGAAGCAACGAGCTGGAGGTAGATCTCTCTCCGCGGCAGGGGCCTCCCTCTGGAACAGCCTTCCTGCCTCCCTGAAACTTGAGGAGAACCATCTCCGGTTCCGGAAGCACCTCAAAACCTTCCTCTTTGCTTCTGCTTTCTCTCTCCCTCTCCCCTGCTAAATTCTCGACTGTAACTGCACCGAATATGCAACTGGGCCACTCTCACCAACCTCGGTCCTGGGCCCAGCCACTCTCCTCTTGCACTGCCTCCATGGCAACCCCTGCACTGAGGGACTGTCTCTGTATCCCTACAGCCCCCCCTTCCCAGCACTTGTCTGCACTTACCTTGCACTTGCCACCAGCTGGCCTATTTATTTATTTGTATTCTACTTACTTGTACTGCACTTCCCCCTTCCCCTTGCACTTTTTCCCTTCCCCCTACCCCTGCACTTGCGCGGTCTGAATGACACCTGGCCTAGTAGGATCGTTGTCTGTCTTCCCCTTGTTCCCCCTCCCTGCCTCGTCGCGCCTTGAAACACTTGTGTATAGGCGCGTTACAAATACCATATCATATATCATATATCATATATATCATATATCATATCATATATCATATATATATCATATGGGGTTATGTGAGATGAACACTTCCTAAGTAGAACCAAACACATTTACTGGGTACAGTTACTGGCACCCCCTTTCTAAAAGCCGTCTTTATAAGGTCTGACTGGAAAGAGTTCTAGCTCTCTGAAAGAGCTCTTGCAGCAGTTTGAAGAGTGGCTTGGAGCTGTAACATATCTATCATCTACGCAAGATAGTGAAAGCATCACTGTGTTATATTTTGGGGCAAACGATAATGCAGATTAGTGTTTTGGCAAGACAGTGTTCTGGGGACAATGTTCCTTTTCTTTTCAAATAGTTTGGGATTTCTCTCCATGGTTACGATTGGTCCTTTTGTTAGGATTGATACCATATACCGGTATGACAGTATTTAATTCGTGAAGGTACTGTTTTTTCTGGCAACAGCTTTCATCCACACCCTACCGTCTTCCCTGAAAAATTAATCTGATGTGCTGCAAAGCAACAAAGCCATGGAGGTCATGACCTACAGACGATTATGAAAAACATTTCTACTGAAAAAAAATAAAACACACTTCTGGGAAATCTCAAAACTTTGAGATGGTATTGAAACTGGCTTCAGTAACTGCTGGTAACTGTAATAATATCAGTGAGTTTGTAAGCAATATTTGTGGTCTGCCAAATTGGCTCCACTGGTGTCTACACTGGTCTACCCCAACCAGACTTTGATGTTGGTCGTTCAATGCCTTTGTAGATGCTGTTTATCCTTTCACCACTATGTCACTCCTTGCCCCTCAACTAGGGTTGGAGGCATGTGCATCTTTTTGCACTAGCCGTAGCCGTACCTGTGCTAGAAGTGACAGGTGAGTGTGTGATGTAGTTGTCCATTCAAGCACATAGATGTACAGATGGATGACACTCTACATTGAAGGTCTGGCTCTGGCGTTAAAAGCCTACCTGCTTTATTTCTGATAGACCGAGGAACAAGGGTTCGAGGATGGTAATCCTCACACTCCAGAAAGAAAACAATATGCTCCAAGCAAAAAGCCATCAGAGCCAAACCACCACACTGCTCTCACCCTGCGGCTCCACACTGCCCATCCTCCACGCCATTTGACTTTCACCCCATCTCTAAATGGAAGTAGCCAATATAATCAAAAGCCTCAAGCCATCTCGTGGCAAAGGCTAGACAAGCCACGCCCCCATCATCAAAGACTACGCAGAGTAACTCAGACAATTCATCAGAGCCATAATCAACACCTCCTTCTCCACAAAAACCAGTCCAGCATCCTTGAAAGAAGCATGGCTACTCCTGCTACTGAAAAAACCCTCCCTCGACCCCTCCATCCCTACCAACTACCACCCCATCCCAGCAGTGCCCTTCAACCTAAAGATCCAGAACTGTGCAGCCCACATTCAGGTACAACAATACCTTGAAGCCAACCACATCCCAGGCACTCGTCAATCAGGCTTCCACACAAGGCATGGCACGAAAACTGCCCTGCTCGATTTGGAAAATCAACTAGACAACATCAAAGACATAGGTAAACCACCTTGCTCCTCAGCTGGATCTCTCAGCCGTGTTTGATCTCGTCAACCATCAGTTTCTCTGCCATTACCTCACCACCACAGCAAACTTCTCTCCTGCAGCTACTGGCTGGATCAGATCCTACCTAGCATACAGATCCTCTTGGGTCTTCATAGACAATCATGCTGCCCCACCGACGCCAGTTACCTGCGGCATCCCTCAAGGTTCTTGCCTTTCCCAGATTCTGTATAACATTTATACAAAACCCCTTTTTCATCACCTGGATGTCCTCAGAATCTCCTACATGAACTACACTGATGACACCCCAATTCTCCTCCCCCTCTCAGGCTCTTACTACCAAGACAATGCTACCATCAACTCAGCCTACAACATCATCCAAAACTGGGTGGCAACACACATGCTATGCTTAAACAATGACTGAACCATGATTTTCATTGTTGGCTACCCCTCCACTCTCCGTGACTTGGATCCGGCCTACAAATCTTTCAACATTGACAGCAATCTAATCCCCATTTCACCGCTGCCAAAACTCTGGGTATCTATGGGGATGCTTCACTCGACCTCTCACATCAAGTTAACGCAAACTCCTCCACTGCCGCCTTCACAGCCAAAACCATCAACACCAGTAAGCCATTCCTCTCTGTACCCTATCGTCTCACAATTGCCAGAGCCATCACCGGGGCCAAGTTGGACTACTGCAAAGCCCTCTTTGCTGGCACCTCGTTATGCAACCTGAAAAGGCTACAAATCATGCAAAACAATGCCATCTGAGCTACCCTCGGTCTTACCAAACATGGCCACGTCTCAAAGCCAGAAAAAACGCCAATTGGCTGCTGATCCAAGAGCGAATCAACTTCAAGATCCTCTCCATCGTTCACAAGTGCCTCTTTGAAACTGCACCAGTCTGCCTTTCTCAGTGCGTGGAAAAATAAAGCCCACCTCGCCCACTAAGTTCCTCACACGTCCTTTTGCTCAAAGTGCCCAGCTTGAACTGCCAAACTGCAGGTCGCTTCAAGCTTCCCTGTTGTAGCTGCCAAGCTGTGGAACAATCTCCACTTGTTCTTGAGAATGGAACCCTCTTATTGGACTTTTAGGAGAAACTTGAAAACTTGGTTTTTCGCCTAAACTCCTCGGAGCCAAGACACTGTATCACTGTTGAAACTCATGACTTCCGCCTTCTGCTTTCCCTGTTTACCTTTACCTGTACACCCCGTCACCCCTCACCCTAATGTAACTAGCACCTAGATATCTGAGGTTTCAGGGCGCTGTTACAAATGCAAAAATAAACGAATAAATGGTAGTGTGAGCATAATCAACTTGGCAATTAACAATTGAGCTCATTTCTCCCCAGAGGCAGCAGAGTGGATTAGCTCCTTCCTCTGTAGACGTAAAGCTAAAGTCTTCCACAATGACTCTATGGCCGAGGCCTATCTGATCTTGTGTGGAGTGCCTGAGGGTGCGTGCATCTCACTTACATCCTTTAAAATATACACAAATCCACTCTTTGAGATGCTAGAGGAAAAGGGGGCCCTATACACAAACTACGCAGATGGCACACAGTGTTTTATCCCCCTTTCAGGCGCTCATGCGAAAGACACTAGCAAAGTATATTTTATCTACAAAGAAATTGAATCATGGATGGTTCTGCAGTTTTTTAAGTGGTCACTATCAACTGAGGGAGTTTGTTTGCCCCCCAAGCAAGGTGACGCACACCCAAAGCGCTTATACAGAAACAACTTTAGTGAGGCCTCCAACCCGTCTCGCACCACACCAACAAATATCCTCTATAGCACTGATGAGCTAGGAACCAGGCTGGTGTATAGTAAGAATATATATATTTATTTAAGGTTTGACAAAGAAGACTAGCAAACAAAAGGTCAACCACTAAAACTGTGGCACGACACAAGATCACAAATGTAAAGTTATTGCAACAATTGACTCACTTATATTTCTAATGAACGTACAAATACTACACCACACAGGAACATTTTTGAACTTAACAATCACAATTTACATCATATTTCTTGCAAATTAACCAATGGGAAACTTACTTACAAAACACACAGTAATGGCTTAGTCTGACACAATAATCCTTTCTCCCAGCACTGCCCGCCCTCTAGGCATCAATTAGATATGACCCCTCTGATCTGAAGGAAAGGTACAGTGAGTGGTAATACAGTAGACACATCATTTTGTTTTTTTTATTTGAAAGACAAAGTCAAGAAAGGCAGGGCTTTGCATGAAAGGTAGGGCTTTGGCCAAATCGTTTTGGGAAGCAAGTAAATAAATGAAAAATTCTGTTTTTCACCTTCTACATTCACTTTAATAGCAGCATTTTAGGGTTACTTATTTTAGGATTATGGACACCTCCCGCCCCTTCAGTACAGAACACAGGGGTTTCAGAAAGGTCGAGTCACCCAAGTACTTTATGGTCTAAACTGGCTCTAACACACTGGGCATGAACTTTGTTAATTTTGAACTCTAACAACAATCATCCCATGAGTTTCTATATGGGAATTAATCGATTTAACTTCAATTCAAGGTGCTAAGGATCTACACAGCTTCCCCCTACCCACAATTTAATGGAAAGGATTAAGGCAGGCTGTACCAACATGAGTCGATTTAAATGGATAGAGTGATTTCCTATAGTGGAATTAATTTGAGTTGCATTTAATAAAATGTGCCAAGCGTCTCCCCAGTACCACACATCTACCCAGTATGCGAGATGGAGATTAAGGCAGGCAGATTTCTCCCATGCCTTTGATAGCTTTGGGATATATCTACTTACATGGGAGGTCTTGGTTATGGGGCATCCAATGAAACAGCAGGGCTCCTATGAGGACAGCACAGATCTTGTCAAAGGCTTCAGTCAATGGTAGTCCCCAGCACCCAGACTTCCTCTGGCTCCTCAAATGGCAGGCCAAGCTAGCTTCTAGATTTCCCAATCTATGTCTCTCACACAATGTGTAAGGCCTTGGTAGATCTTCTCTCTCTCTGCTAGTTCTCTGTAAGAGTTCAGAAGTAGACTACCTCCAGCAATAGAGTTGGAAAGTCAAGGGAAACATCAAAAGTCCAAAGAAAAGTCCCAAGAGTCGACAAGTCAAAGAAAGATCAGTAAGTCAGTCGCTCCCAGAGAGAAAACCGAGCTCTTATAAGGCTGGTGACACTCCATCATTATCATATTTCCCACTCTATGGATTGGCCAGTTTTCTCACATCATCTCCCACCAAGATGCCTACTGGCTGCAGATAGGACCAGAAGTTGAGAGGTATGGGTTATGGAAGCTGAGGGAGGAGGAAAATTACATCATTTCAAAATGACAGGTGGGTTTTACCTTTTTGTGTTACAAAATCTCACAACATGGCAGCTACCATGATTTTTCAGATAACTGCATAAACCTATATATGTTTGGAATCTACATTTTATGGCAAATCGGACAATATAAATTTTATGTTAGCTATCATTTTTCACGATTTGCTGCTGAGCCGAAATAGTCACAAATCTGCACCTTCCTGAACCCAACCTTCCCTCCATTACCTATCATCACAACAACTTTCTATTCCCTCAGAATTATGGGAAGGCCAGAATCATCATTTTTCTCATAGCTCAGGTTGTATTAATCACACAAAATTCATTTGTACATGGTCGAGACTGGCTTGTTATCCTCTTTAAAATGAATCTGGGGTGTGCTCACTGGGACATACGATTTTCTTTTAATAAAAGAAAAGGGGGTCCACTGTTAATCAAAGAGAAGGCAGCACATGGGTCCCTCACCAAATTTTAGGTTTCATTTCCCTTCTATGACCTGATCAGGACATCTGACTGGCCTATCTGATCATGCCCTCTCCTCCTGGGCTTCAAAGGATTTTTGTTTGAAGCTAATGCACAGTTAATGGGGGACCTGGCATTAAAGGTCATTTCTGCTGCGTGTGCTATCTGTAAATTCCATAATTTAGGTTTACTTCTCTGTATATTTTAGCATTTAAACTGAATACCAGAACATCTCCTCCTAGAGGTACTCAGCCAAAGGTCTTGAGGTCAAATTTTCAAAGTCACAGACCTTTCAGTTCAGTGGTGAAAACACAAGCTGCATCCATGCTTCCGAAAATACAGCTTTTAATTGACAGGATGTGCTTACATGTAACATTCTAGCATTATATCTAGGCCTGTTGTTCATAAATACAATCTTTCTTTTCTACTATATGTGAACAGAGTTAGATTCACTATTAATCTAATGCACACAGATAGGTCACAGTTCATAAGAAACCAGTGTTCACTTCGACATAAATGAAATAGGCCTTTCTCTTAACAAGCTGTCATTTTATATGATGAAATTTGCACATGCATATCCTTTCTAAGTCTATTTTCACATGTGTACTGCAGCAGTTTTGAATCTGCAAAAGGGTGCCTTTCGGAGTTTACATGAAGTCAGCATCTGCAGCACCTGCGTCTTTGTGTTTGCTTCCATTGGACACACTTACAATCACAGTTCTATGCCAAACTCTCCTTCAACTCGGTGTCTTTGTATTTTACTGAAGTTGCAATAGGCCCATTTTTGTTCATTCACTAGGTTTTATAACGGAAAGCAAAGTTTTGGACTGGCTTTAATATTTCAATGGAACTTTGCATTAGCCAGCTTCACTCTCACAATAGGGCCTAGCATGGCATCTCCATCTCTGTCACTCTGGGGCTTCCTTTTTACTTCACTTTACTTTATTTATTTATAACGCGCAACCAGGGAACCGTAGGCTTAAGGGCGCACAGAAACTTAGGACAATGACAAACACACAGGAATGATGCATTAAACAGATGCCCTCCAGAATGACAAGCAGCAGATCAGCAAAGATGTCTATGAAAATAAGTGGGTCTTTAATTTTTTTCCTAAAGACATCTGTTATTTTTAAATGTCTTAGATTTAACGGAAGGACATTCCATGCCCTAGGCACCACTTTCATAAAAGCCCCTTTCATGGCTTTTTTGGTGTTACAACTGGGAGGATTCAATTGATGCGAGTTATTAGATCTGCAGAGTCTCACACTGGCATTCTCAACAAGCAGTACCTTCAGATAACTTGGCATCACTCCTAGGCTGCATTTGTGAGTGATCAGCAGCAAGCGGTACAGTAATTTAGATTGAACTGGTAGCCAGTGCAGGCTCCTTCTAGCCTCTGAGACATGGTCTCTCCAGATTAGGCCTATGACCACTCTGGCCGCACTATTTTGGATTACCTGTAGGCTGTTACATTCTGATTTTGAAATGCCTATCAAAAGACTACAGCAATAATCAATTTTTCAGCGTACTATGGCCCTAGCAGTAGATTTTGCATTTGTCTGAGTAATATACGGCCGAAGATGAGTTAGCAGTTTTATATAGTAAGAGGAAGATGAGACCAGACTGCTAACGTGCGCCTTCACATTTAATTGCTGATCAAATACGATGCCTAAGGTCTAGACTTTCTTTTTTGTGGCAATTTTACATTCAGCAATATAGAAACAGTCATAGGTGGATCCCAGTTTCTTAATCATATTCAGTGTGCCATCACCATGAGTTTTAACCCACAAGTGTAGACATTCATCTGGCCCTCAACTTAAAAAAAGCAGAGCTCTGATTACAGGTACAGCATCTCAGCTAAAGAAGCTTGGCAGTTCACTGTCTCAGGGTGCATCATAGTCACGCACTCCAAAGTCGAAAATGAGGGAGCTGTCCTAGACCAGGAACTATGAATGAGGTCACATATAAAAATCCTGGTCTCCAGTTCAGCCTACCACCTAAAGTTGCTGGCTCAGATTAGGCACTTCCTGAATCTCTCTAACTGCCCCACTCAATCATGGCAATGACTCAATCATTGGGGCTCGCCTGGACTACTGTGCCAGTCTACTACAGGGTACCAGCAAGGGCGAAATGGCACATCTACAGGTCATCCAAAATAATGTGGTGCGGATTGTGGAAGGCCTAAAGAGATCTGATCTTGACTCCACCACAAGGAGGTACTTGAACTGGCTTCCCGTGGATTGCATAGTTACTGTATGGAAAGAGTCGCGGCTACTTATCCGAGAGACTGAGTTGGCTTCCTTTCCAGAGAGTGCTCCACTCCAACCACTCCCGGCTAATGTACATTCCCAAAACAAAATTGTCTCTTGTAGCACAAGGGTCTTTTTCTCACTCTGTACCCAGATGTTGGAATGCTTTTCCTCCCGATTTAAGAGACTGTTCCAGCTTCCAGAAATTCAAGCATAACCTCAAAACCTTTCTCTTTCACTCATTGGTTCGCCTTTGACTGTGCATTCTCCGCTCCCCAGCTTTTAGTTTTATCTATATGATTTTGTTTGTTAGTCTTGTCCAAGCGTTAGTATGCCTACGGTCCCTGTCTAAATGATATCCAAATAAATAAATACATTCATCGACCACCAAATTTGTTCGCTCTGGCCGTGCATTCTGGTCTGGGTAGTTCTGAAAAAGAAGAAAGAGTGCCCCGGATTGAATGGGGGTGCATGGCATTGAGTAATGGAAATGGGTACCAGTTAAACATTCGGGGCATGTTCATGGGCAATTTCAGGGACTGGTCACCCCCAACTCCCCGCCTTTGGGGTAGGGGAGGTTCTGCCATGCCCCATGCAAGGCCTCCTACTCCAGGCAGCGATGGTCCCTGACAGAGTTAGTTCTCTGACCCTGTCACATATACAATGAACCGTCAACAATTACAAAACCCCAAGTTAGACTGTGCTCTGGGGCAGATAGAAGATTGTGCCTCAACAAACAATATGAGCATCGGCTCCGATTTGCAGATTTGTGCAGGCTGCATAATGGCATATATTCCACCAGTGTTAGCAGACTGCAACATTCACAGAATCAGACAACATACCTTAAAACCTACACTTGCATTGGGGAGAGACTTTTTTGCCACTGCCCTAATCATGGCTCTGCCTTGAATCTTTGGCTCTTGACATGCCTGTGTCTATAACTCCCATGAGCCCAGCCAGTATCTGAATGGTGAGAAGTCATGGCAGTTGTAGACCAAAACGTTTGGAGAGACGCAGGTTTCAGGTCTTAACTTTTATCACAATGAAATGTGCTTATTTTATAACCGTAGAACCATACATCAGGTAGAGGACTTGAATCCCTGGTCTTGGGGAAAGTGTAGAGAAACCTTTGCGCCCCTGGGAGGAACCAGAGCCGTGTCTGGAGAGGCGTGCATCTCACGGCAAGAAATCAATTAACATCTGCTCTGTTAGTTAAGATGAGCAGCAGAGGCAGCCTTTTGCAGCCAGGGCGAGGTGTGCTTTGGAAAGTAAACATAGCATGGAAGGCACCCATACTGTGTCTTTTGTCTTTGTCTTTGGAGTACAATGGCAGGCTGACATGGTGGCCTGTGACCCTTCCACAGGCCAGGAATAGATAGTGCAACCAGCAGCATAGACTGAGTAAGCAGAAGAAAAAAGAAGATGGCGACATACGAAAACACAATTCGAGGAGAGGAGAGCGACAACAGGTGAAAGAAAAGGGGGCTGGACAGAACACCAAGAAAGGGGGTAGAGACACACTTCGAGGGAGAGAATAGGGGGCGAGAGACAGAATATGTAAGTGAGACTGAGTGTAAATGATTGAAAACAGCAATGATACATCGAGAAAGGGCTGTCAATTTGTGTGAGAGAGAATGAGAGAGAGACAGAATAGGGGGAACTGGAAGGGAGAGTGCAGTCGATCAGAAGACAGAGGAGAGATAATTGGAAGGAAAGAAAGAGAATACAGATTCGGAGAGGAGGAGGAAGGTAAATTATATAACAGGAAGAGTGAAAAGGCCAGAATGCGTCCAAACCAAAGAGGAAGTGGGAGCAGGGGCAACATGCCAGAGAAGGAGAGATGAGGCCAAAAGACAGAATGGCGGATGCAGGGAATTTAGGGGAAAGGGAGGGAGATGAGGAACAACATGCGAGTGACAGAGAAGAGAGACAACTAGAAAGAACACCAGAATGGGATAAAGGAGAGTTAAGATGGGAGAAGAAAAGGAGAAACAAAGGTGAGAGAAAATGCAGCATTTCTGTATGAGAATGAGAGTAGTGAAAAAGGGAAGGTGAGAGTACAGAAGAAAGAGCGAAAGAGGAAATCAGGGCATGTGAGGACAAAAGGGAGTAGAACAGTTATCAGAGAATGAAAAATGGGAGATAGAGTGAGCAGTGGGGATACTGTGGTATGAAGGAGGGAAAAACAGAAGTGACTAATCGACAAGGAGGCAGGAACAAATGCAGGAATAATACAGAAGAATGATGTTAGGTAGTCAGATGCTGACACACACTTTATAACACCCATCCTTACTAACATACATGTAGATGCTGTCTGGTTTTGAACCAGACAATCGAACCTCTTACCCTCATATTATGAAATAACCTGCAACATGAGGACACTGGACCAGAACTCTGCCTCAAACATCCCAGCACATAAGAAAAGCTCTCAACTCGCATACATTTAGTCAAGAGACAGTTTAATGTACCAGCCATAGTGTTGGCCCCTCCCCCGCATCTATTTCACCCAAATGAGAGAAGTGTATCAGTCCTGACAACTGGCCCCCCCTCCACACGCCTTACTGGAGACACGAAAGGCATTATTCACTAAGACGACCCTATCAACCATAACCTGGAATGAATCGAAGAGGAGATGAACCTACAATATCTGGCATACATGGACATGCTGTAACTAAAGAATGATGAAAGCAAGTGATGTCATCTCGCTTCTGACACAAGTAGACACACGAGACACAAAGCAGATTTGCATTCCTCATAAAGCTATGCGCACATTAGGTCAACCTGCATTTCTAATGAAAAACATATATTATACTCAATAGACACTAGAAAACTATACTTGAATATATCCGCTGTAACGCAAGAGGCATATAAACATATGTAATACTTGCTTAATGCAGAGACCAACAGCGAAAACCAGACTTTTGGATTAAATGGATGGCGCTCCCATGCTCAACTGCAAAGAAGGGCTTGAAAGAGCATCACATCTACAAGAAAGACACACTCGCTGAATTAGCTAAAAAGCACAGAGATTAACAAATTGGACAGTAGATGCACAGTGTGCCAAGGTTATTGAAGAAATGGAAGGTTTGGGCTGGTACCAAGGAGAGCATGAGATAAACAGTTCCAAGCACAACACATATTCCTCTTATATTAAATAAACAGACAACCTCTAAGGACCAGAGTGCTCATTAAATAAGAGTAATACAGCGAGAAGTAGCTTTAACACGTCTCCAGTGGACAGAGAGAGTAAAATGGTTAAAATCCTGGTAAAATCCATACATAATAATTCAAAACGTGGTCTCCTCACACATGACCTTGAGTTGGCTCTAGATACAAAGAAACCAAGACCTTCCCTCCCTCCAAATTCTCAGAATAAAAGATGCAAAATAGAACCCAGTTCAAAGCAGTTCAAAGCAGAGGCCAGGGCGGGTGGCCTAGGAAATCTGAGATGGTGGGTTAAAATTGGGAAAGGCAGCTCCTGGATGTCATCTCATAACTCTAAAATATTGGTCATGTGCTGATGACCTGCCAAGGAATCAAGGTTGGTGACGTTGATGCCAAATAATGATTGCTCTCCAATGGTTTGGTTTGGTAACAGTTGTACTAACCAATCAAGTAGTGTAGAGATGGCATGTATTTACCATGATCAATTTAGAGGTGGACCCTGGTAGAGCTTTTAGATAGATTAAAACCAATCATAATGTTGACTACAACAGATGATATACTTATGTGATGCCACTAACCGAATCCCACCTTCAAATAGTTTTACTTACTGAGATAACATTGTGATGTCAGAAGTGAATATTTTTGCCTTTTAAACCTTTGCTCTGAACTATGAAACTAAAGAGCTTTGAGACTTGTGTGCTTAACTGCTTCCCCTGTTTTACAATTGATGAATACATCAGGCCTTTGTCATTTTTTCTTAGTATTCTGTTTTATGGGCTTGGTATTTTCCAGGACATGTTCTGCTTGGGGCTGGGACTCCCGGCCACTCCATTGCACATGGCAGCAGAGCCAGGATGGTTGGGCAAAAGCCCCCAGAAGGTCGACTCTTTTGTTGCAAACCTGAACTTTGAGACGGTTGTCAGGAGCTCCATTGGTAAAAATCCTGCTCCGATCCAGAGGAGGTGACCCGCTGGCAAGCAACCCATTGATGGAGGGGTGATACCTGATGCCTCAGGTGATCCACAGATAATGTAAGTATAAGAGCATTGTAGTGACAAATGAAGGTGGGAGGGAATTATTTGTATAGAGTCGGAACATTGTGATAAACTTTTGTATTAATGAAGACTCCCTGGGACAAGGGTCTCAGAAGGTGACGTATTAAACCTCGGAACAAGGTATTGTAATGATTGATTGATAAAAGGATGTCCTTAGCCAAGGGGTTAAGCAAAATGTGTTGCAATGATCACTCCTGCAAATTCTCTATATGAATATTTGTCCCAGATGCTTATCAATGCTTATCCTGCATCACTTGTATGGTTTGATGCGAAACTGAAAGCACTTTTGAACAATATAGAGGTAAAGACTCAAGACCTTACCTTGTGTCCGGCATATGTTAAGAAAAAACACTTTGAGCATGATTGGATGAGCACTATTGTGACAATAGGTGGATATAGTTCATATCAGGAATATGCACGTTTTATGAAAAAAGAGAAAACCATGTTTACTGTATCTTCTGTGTTTCCCTTGTGACAAGGCTCGATCCGTGTCTATAAGATTTAAACTGAATCAAATCAGTACTAATGATAGAACACAATACTGGCCCTCCAAAAATGTCAGTAATACCAATGGTATGTGCCGCTTGTGCCTTTGCCGCTATGAACCGGAGACCTTAAAACACCTTGTCATTTTCTGCCCGCATTTTAAACATTTTAAGCAGCTTTTGGCAAACTTAATATTGGTGTAACTAGCCACTCAAGGGAATTTTTATGGATTTGCTGTATGTGGGGTGACAACATCGCATTGGTTTGATCAATTAGACGTGTTCTGCTCATTATCGATGCTCAACTGTCCGCACTTGCGTTTCTGTAGAGAAATGATTCTTTGTTAGGCAATATTGTGGTGTTTAAGATCTGGTTCAGTGACAGGTTAATATATATGTTTCATATACATGTTTTAATTTTTAACATGAATGTGTCTTTTAATGATGTTAACTCTCAATTACTAACTTGTCTTCTATAAGATTGCATTTTTTCAATTTGAATAGGCATGATCTTAAATGCTAAATGTACGTTTTGGACACTGTTATTTTTGCACAAATGGTCCAGACCATTATTAACATGACTTAATTTATTGGAGGCTTATTTGCTGCTCTAGGTAGGTTTTGCACTTTTGTAATTTTGCACAATGTATCGGAGAATAATCTGTGATAGAATATACATTTTGGGATTTTTAAAGGATTTAAGAATAACAACATTTAAATTATAGAGGTGCTGTTTACATATATAAAGTTTGTTATGGTTTGTCTACGAACCGTATATGAATGAAACAAATAAAAACAGAATGCGTTGCAAACATCCCGGTTTGATGAAAGAATAAAGAAGATTCCCTTGCTTTGACAAGAAGACAGCTGTAAGAATTTTGAAGGTGCACCTATATATACATATGTGTAAGTGTTTATTGGCCAGCTGTAGGGAGGTGAAATCATTGAAGGGTATGGAAAATGAGACATTGTTAAAATTGGTTTATATCATAGGTCACAAGGACTTTTAGTTGTGACTTAAGAAGCGGAGTTGTGAAGCATGGACAGTTTTTATGGAGTGGATCCAGAGGGATGTTGGTGAAGTCGAGAGGCTTGGAAGGAAATATAGAAATGTGGTGGAAAAAAATGTTAATAGAAAATTGTAAACAGAGAGAATGAAGGGGTGTTAAATTTGAAGAGTGTTTGGGGTTTAAATCTGGTAATTATTGGCATTCAAGAGTGTGATGTGCCATTATCGGAGGAGATACTACCCTTATGCAACCATGCTAATCCCGGCCGATATACAAAAGTAAGATACAAAAGTATCAAAAGTATCATGCACTGTGGGTTCGACCAAGAGGGAACCCTTTCGAAATCAGTGGTGCAACACAAGACCACATATTTACATGCCACGTATTAGGGGAAAATGCTGCAGAAAAGATTATCCATTCTAGAATTGTGGAAAGTGTTCGGAGACAAGGTGGAACTTCCGCCCCTGAAGGAGAGGATGCTTCATCACAATAAAGCGGTGGGCAAAGCACCTTTGGCTCCCCCTCCTCCTCTCCAAAGCAAAGATCCACCAGTCGAGGGTCAGGTATTTTATGCAGTTATCACTCAGAAAACATCCTTAGGACACAAACCATTTGTTTATTACAGCGGGAGACTAGACCCAGCGATGAGTGGCCATTATCCCTGTGAGCAAACACTGGTGGCGGCAGCTTTTCCTATTCAGAAGGCAGCCACTATCACTATGAGGTGTGAAATGATGTTGTACATGGAGCTTGCCCTGTTCACCATTCTTGATAAACCCAAAAGCACACTGACTATGCAGAGAGCATCTGAGTATGAAGGGATTATCTCGAACACAGCAATCAAGATAGTGAGGTGGAAGGTAGTGAATCCAGCAACGTTCATAGCAGAGCCACTAGAGGAGGGAAACAAAGTACATGACTGCACAAAGTACACTGAACATTATGACTACATACCCCATGTTAGAGAAAATGCCCTTTGAGCGGGGAAATACCCTTTATTCATGTTCATCAACTATTGACCAAGATTCAGGGTAAGGGGTACCAAATGGGTAAGATTGAAATTGGATGGCAAATTTGAGGTAGTAGTGAGTGCGAGATTCAGAGCAAGCAGCTGAGCTAGTAGTGCTTATTGTAGCCCTTGAAATGCATGAGGATGAAGATATCACAGTGTATTATTGAAGATAGCATTAAATCAGCTCCACCATCTTGCACATACAACAAGAGAAACGTTTTCGACCTTGATTTCAGAGGATTGGTTTTGTCTAATCTTACTGAGTATGTTGCAGCTTCCATAGTAAAGTGCACAGAGTGCCAAACATACACTGTGGGGAATACGCTGTGAGTAGTGAGAGGAGCAAACCCTGTCCTAGTGAGCCTTTCCAGCACTTGAACATCGATTATGTAGATATGCTTAAAAATTACAATGGCTACCGATACATGTTGGTAGTCGTGTGCCATTTATCCTGGTGGTTCAAAGCAGCTCCATGCACACATCCCAATGCCACGTGTACTGCCAAACTCTGCGTTAGAGAGGATTACCCAAGATGGGGAGTTTGCAAAATTCTTCAGTCTGATAACGAACTGCACTTTGTGAATATTTTCTTTTTTTTTAGCACATCACTGGGTATCAAGCGCACAAATTCTGTTCTGCTTATCACATGCAGGCAACAGGGTTTGTGAGAGTGAGAGGGTAAATGACCTCCTCAAAGAGAGATTAACCAATTAAAATTGACCCTTATCGTTATTTGCACTATGAAATCAGCCTGGTTCAGACCATCACCTGACTCCTCATGAGCTGGTGACAGGACGCCGAATGCACATACCTCTTGCTCTTCCCACTATAGCGCGAACAGATGCCCATTCTACTGCTGTCATTCTTGGAAACAAATGCATTACTATTTGGCTGCTATGATAGTGAGTATTTATTTTATGTTTCAACAGATTTGCAAATAGTAAGTGGGGTCAAAGAAGAATAATGAAGACAACGAACCACCTGTCCTACAGAGCTTGCTAGCCCTATAAGCTGGTGATCTTGTTTATGTAAAAAGCCTTTACCAGACTCTAGCATAAACTGAGATTTAATGGTCCCTTTATGGTGGAGGAGGTAACTCCCACTGCGGTCAAAGTACAAGGAAGAAGAGCCTGGATTCATCTCAGCGATGTTAAACCATGCAGACGTCGAAACAGAAGAAGAAGTGACAAGGGTCCAGACAAGATCAGCTATCAGTGGCAGACAACTTTTATGGAAAGTCAATAAAAACATTTGGCCTCATTACACGGTAGGCAGTAAGGGATTACCGGCACCGGTAAGAGCACCGGTGCCAGTAATCCCTTACCACCCTACTACGAGGTCCCTTAGCAGGTCCCTCCCCTAACGCCTGGTTTTCCAAGGCGTTATGGAAGAGACCCGCTAAGGGACTTCAGAGCTAATAACGGTACCGCAAATTGCGGTACCGTTATTAGCTCCTTCCCCATTCCCATTGAGCCCTATTGGGGCTCAATGGGAATGGGGAATGGTTCCCAGAAGGGGGACTTACCGGTCCCACCAAGGTCGGAATTACCTGGTAAGTCCCCATTCCGGGAACACAGACCCAGAATGCGGTAAGGGGGTAGCCGTGGCGCTAATAGCGCCATGGCTACCGCCTACCGTGTAATGAGGCCAATTGCATTCTTCCCAAAGAGACATCTATTTAGCTAGAACTTTCCCCCCAAGAAAAACATTCTAACTTGCATGATAAAAACTACCCTCACTTTGAAACCCAGAAGAATCAAACACATTATCACACCCTGTTATTTGATGCTGACTCTATGAACATTACTGTATATGATTCTTGCTTTTATAATTGACAACTATAAGGCATTCAAAACAAGTACATTGCCTCTTATTTCATTAAGACTAGGTTTTTTTTGTTTTGAACACCTCCTCTTAGCAATTATGATGTCATGTTTCTTATATGTTCCCGATGACAGTCACAAGATCAATGTGAAAGTATAGAGTAAAAGGTGAAGAAAACAGATTTTTTTAATTCTGTCAAGTATAGGATTTTGGCACATAGCCTGCCTAACATCTGTGCCCCCTTGCAACAGGTAGAGACTTTAGCAGTAATGCCCATAGCTGCCTTTTTTATGTTCTGCTCTCTATGCCTCTTTATTTTACTGGCACTATGAAAAGTGATTCTATATAATGTACCCAAGCAAATGTATGCTAACTTTATGCGCCCACCTATATTGGATGAAGCAACATCCCAACCCTTCCCTGTTGCCATTAAACAGATTACAGTATTAAGATGAGTCGTTGATACCAACTTGCAGCACATAAATGCTTATGGTATAAGCACATGGCCAACGTAGGGAGAGGGAAATCTGATGAGATCTGCTACGCGTGTTCTCTCAATCCCGATGCTATGGGTGTTGCCAGGGTTTTTATAGGCACAATGCATGACATATTTGCCACTATGTTTAATCCAAGGACAATTCCAATGGCAAACTGTGTCCTGGGTATAGGTGAACAACCATGGGCACCCGGTTCAGGAGTTAGATTCAAATAAAATAAAATGTTGCAATGAAATGATAAAAAATTGGAAATAAATACACAGATGTAGGGAGTGAGGGCAACTACAAATGAAGACAACAGTGCTCACACCTCAGGGGTGGATCAACGGGGTAGTAATATGCAAAACATTAGCATTACTGAAACTGGAAAATGCTGATAAACTGTGCACTGAATACTGGCCCAACATTACAAAATTACTCACATGGGTCGATGCCCTTAAGAAATGGTTGTGCCTCTGAAATAATGGTACAGTAAATATTGGGGAAAACAGAGGATGTACGCAAGTGTTTGACATTCCAGGAATGAAGTCAGGGACTTATTTATTGTGCATTTGTTTATTCAGTCTTACTTAGCAGGCGGAAGCCGGCCCATGTCAGCAAGGCCCAGGGAAACAAGGCTCCTACCTGTCCCGAGCCTGTCCCCAGCTGTACACGCCGTCTGCCAGACCCCCTGCTCAGCTTGGCCTATCTACCTCAACCGACGCATCTAAGATAACATTTACACCCGGTATTGTTGTCCTAACGCTCTGCCGTTACGTGCCTATTGCCATGTCATACTGCCAATGGGCCTCGGAAGCTTACCCTCATTTTCATCTGTGACTAACATCAAGTCTAAAACAGCACATCCTGCATGGCCATCAAAAGTCTACTTCTACGTCTCCTACTGACTTACAAACACGTTGATACTTTGTCACGTCACACTGCAATAGAACGAATGCCATTAGCTGGCTCCCCCACCATAAGTTAAACATGTATTGTACAAGTTTGAATGTGCCACGTTGTAAATGTATATTTCATACTACTTGATTACCTTGCTGATTGTGCAATTTTAAGTAATTTCACCACCGTCCATGTGCAACACATAACTTCTCTGCACCACTACTTATGTAGCCCATCCCCCCTGCTCAATGTTAGTATATCCTACCTCAGCCAGCTTATCGATTCATATCCCCATATTTCATGACCTGCTTATAATGCCACTGGCCAACTTAGACTACTTTCTATGCCCACTCGCCTTTTGCTGTTGTTAATTGGTCTTACCGGCCACCCGAACTGGCTCATTGAATCTACTGGCCTCCTGATTGCGCTACCGTTTCCCGTTTGCATCCTGACTGTGTCACACTGCCACCGTGTATTTGTGCCCCGCTATTAGTGCACTATTTTCCCGTTTGCAACCTGAGTGTGCCTATACTGCCTATACTGCACTGTTCCTACCTGCCTGATTGTGCTCACTCTGCCCTTTGAGAACGTGTGCCCTGTGCACTGTTCTCACCTACCACTTGATAGTGTCATACAGCCCAGTTGAACGGCCATACTGTTCTCACTTGACATCTGATTGTGTACATATTGCCATTGTGTATGTGTGCCCTGCGCGCAAATTGTGTACATATTGCCTTTATGTATTTGTGCCCTGCACACTGATTGTGTGCATATTGCCATTGTGTATTTGTGCCTTGCGCACCTCTTCCCGTTTGCAACCTGAGTGGGCCTATACTGCCTATACTGCATAGTTCCTACCTGCCTCTGATTGTGCCCATTTCTGCCCTTTGAAAACGTGTGCTCTGTGTACTGTTTTCCACTTGATTGTGTCATACGGCCCAGTTTGAATTGCCTCACTGGTATCACTTGACATCTGACTGTGTTCATACTGCCCGGGACATTTGACTCTGTTCATGGTGCGCATCTGCCACTCTCCTTAGTACTCGCAGTTGCTATATACTACTTCCTGCTAAACAAGTTAAACCAACACATTACCTACTGTGTAGTGGTTGCCACTATACTCCTCTCTACCAGTACCTCAGAATACTGTAACTGGTGACTCCCTCCACTTGAGGCTGAACAAGTCTCACCTAGCCCACGGAATATGGCAGCTGTCCATCCTATATTCCTTTGTGCTATACAGGTCCAAGAGCCTATGCTACTCACCCATGCACTACCAATGATAGAAACCTCAAACTCTATGCTAGACTTACCAAACTGTACGAACCGCTTACAAGATCACTACCTTCGAAGAACAAGATAAGAAATTGCCCCATTAGTGTGAAGCTCAATAATTCTAACCAGCCCACTTCTTCGTCTGCTTTTCGCGCTAATGCCATTCAGTTTAGGGTACATAAACCTAAGCTAATTGACCTTAACTTACCTACTCACACCCAGGTCACAGCTAAAACGGAGGCACACCCCCTTGAAGGAGCACTCCTTAATGCGAGATCTCTCGTTGCCCATTCTACGGACATCGACAACCTAATACTAAAAAGGCAATTTGGACTTTCTTGCCATAACAAGAGTCCTGAATACACAATGCCGCAGGACCCTCGCTTATGCTAGCCATCCCAGATGGATACACAACATCCAGGCAAGACAGAGATGGAATCCGAGTTGGAGGAATCAGCATCATATCCAGAGCGCGCCTCTTACTGAGACTAGCCCCCTCCCACGCAAACTATGCAATCATGTGAAATCCTCACTGCCAAACTCCCTCTAAAGAACTCCCAGTCACTTACTATCCATTTAATCTACCGACCACCTGGTCCTCTTGGGACATTTGAGGATGATATGCACAGCATACTAGCCAACAACCTCAAAACGACCACCCAACTACTATTACTAGGTGACTTTAATCTAGGCTTCAATGATCCAGCGGACAAGCATGGTCTTGAAACAGCCAATATCCTTACTGCACTAGGACTGTTGCAAAAAGTTAACAAACCCACCCATATTAAAGGGAGAACCCTAGACTGGCTAGTCGATCATTATTGCACAGCCACTATTAGCTCCATCATGCCACAACTGTGGACAGACCACTCACTTGTGTCTTTCACATTATCAACCACTAGACCAGCTCCTAAGGACCGTCAAACGGCTCCACCCTGCCTAACTAGAAATAAAAAGAATGTCACAGTGGGCAAAGTGATCCCTGCCATTCTCCCTACTCTAAACTCATTGTCTGACAACCTAGACCCTAGTACACTGGTCCATGAATATAAAAAAATTATGCTCACCACATTGGATAAGATTGCTCCACTTAAACTGAGAGCAAGCAAACCTAAAGCCCATTTAAACAAGTGTTTCACTCCACAATTAAAGGACTTACATCTCCTAAAAAGTAAGTGTGAAACTACCTGGAGATTATGCCCTTCTAATGAAAATAAAGTCAAGCTAACTACTATTTCCATGCAATACAAAAATAAAATCTGGCTGGCAAAACGGAACTCCTATAACAAAGATATTGCCAAATCCAACTCAAGTATGAAGGAACTATTAACCATACTAAAAAAACTAGAGCCCCGATTCCCATACCTGACATCTGTATCAAAAATAAGACCTGGTGTTCAGATATTCAACATGCGCTAGCCAATAAAATAAACACACTCCAAAATAAAATAAAACAAAAAAAAGACACCTTGTATTTACAGCATCCTTCTAATACCACTCCGATTAGTGATATGCCCACTGCCCAGACCACTAGATTCCGCTTTACCAAAACCTCTATTTTAGAGGCAGAGAAAATGATCTTATCTCTCAAACCATTCAATTGTAAAGGCGACCTTTGCCCAGCTTTGATCCTAAAAGATGCTGCTAGAGATCTATCACCATTTATATCCAAACTGATCAATGCTTCCTTCTTCTCCGGCACCATTCCATCCAACCTAAAACAATCATGGGTAATCCCACTCCTCAAGAAGCAAACCCTAGATCCACTTATTCCCACTAACTACTGTCCCTTCGCGATGGTACCATTCTTACTGAAAATACTTGACAAAATCGCATATACCCATATTCAAAAATATCTTGAACTGCATAATCTCCTAGGAGTTTACATGGGATGGAAACCACCCTTATCGACTTAGAAACACAGGTTGATGAGCTGAGAGATAAAGGCAAGACAGCCCTCCTCCTACTACTAGATCTCTTCGACTTAGAAACACAGGTTGATGAGCTGAGAGATAAAGGCAAGACAGCCCTCCTCCTACTACTAGATCTCTCAGCTGCATTTGACCTAGTGTATCATAAGGTCCTATGCAGACACTTGGACTCGGCAGCTCACTTTTCCACAGAGGCCATCAAATGGATAGAATAATTCCTGAGTGATAGAACCACGAGGGTCTTCTCCCCATCGGCAGCGGCAGACCCTATCCCTATCTCATGCGGTGTACCTCAGGGCTCTTGTGTCTTCCCTACTCTATCCAATATATTCACCAAACCCTTGTTCGATGATCTGGACCTTCTGGGTATCACCTACTATAACTATGCAGATGATACACAAATTCTCCTCCCTCTTTCTGGGGATCATGGCGCTGGTGAATAGGGTATATCTCAACATCCAGGCATGGATGGCCACCCACGGTCTATGCCTGAATGATGATAAAACAGAGCTGATAATCCTGCCTCCCCACGATAACCTCAACAAACTAGGCCATGAATACTCTTCATTCACTATCGATGGAAACAACATTAGGGTAACTAAGGAGGTAAAAACACTTGGCTTTTACCTTGACTCGACTACGTCCTTTGATAAACAAGTGAAATCTCTGGCCTCTACCACTGCTTACACTTGTAAGCTTATCAGGGCAGGTAAGCCATTCCTTTTAAATGACAGCTGTATGATCCTGGCTAGAGCATTAATACTCTCTAGGCTAGATTATTGCAACGCTCTATACAGCGGTGCTAACAAAGCCATTATCCTGAGGTTACAAACTCTTCAAAATAACGCCTTAAGAGCTGCTCTAGGCATGAATAAAAGAGAACACATCTCCCCTACCAGACGCCAACATAAATGGCTCTTTACCCACAATACAATACTGCTAAAAATGGTCTCCCTGACCCATAAAGCATCAAACAATGCTGCCCCTAATTAAACTAGCAGGCAGATTAAATAGAAGAATGTCTATCAGACCGACAAAACCGGTAATGCCAATTGGCTCATGGTAACAAGATTCAGACTCACCAAGATTGGCGGTAACAGCTTTCCTGTGAAGGCTGCCAAACTTTGTTACTCCCTGCCTCATGAGCTTAGAGCAGACCAACCATACCTATACCTCAGAAAGAACTATATCAACCTGCTCAACTCTACCGACCATCAGTTATACTATTGCAACATCCTCTTCTAGGTTGCACTAATCCATCTTCTTAATTTAGTGAAATGTGGAATTTAACTTGTTTATAACCTGTACTTTGTATCTATATTTCTACTGTAATTTTACCGTAAATATATTTTGTCATACTGTGAACTATTTTGTAACCTTTTAAACTTTGCACCGCCTTACGATTGCGCCCTGTTACATTTGGGTTTGGTGCGCATTAGAAATAAACAAACAAACAAACAAACAAACTTCAGTGTTAATGGATCACTAGTGGGCCTGTGGATCCAAGGCATACATGAAACTACCCACAAAATGCAGAGGGCTGTCCTCCCTAGTGCCAATGAATGTGTCAGCTCTAGTAGTACCTCAAAGTGATTTGCTGACTACAACCCTTATCAAAATAGATGTACAACTAAGGAGGAAAAGATCCCTTATACTTGAGCGTGGAAAAAGAGATAGGACGATATACCACACACATTGTTCAGCAAGACAACAGTGATTTTCTTGCCTAACTTACTTCCCGGAGCAAGCTGCTGCAAACGCAAAGTGGCTGCGAATCACAAGGTGGGAATTGCTGCAGAAAATTAACACTACAGTGAAAGTTGTTAATGCCATCACGGAAGAGTTGAGGTCCATAAGATTGATGACCCTTAGGTAGGTACTTGACCTAATAAGAGCCATGGAGGGTGGCGTATGTGCAAACATTGGTGCTTCTTGTTACACATAGGAATCTGCTAATGATAAGAGAATGGGACCCTTACAGAGGCAATAAAGTAACTAAGTGAATTGCAAACAAAAATGATAGAAGGGGTCTCATACATGCTCTCCTGGGTCCCCTCCTGGCTAGCAAATGTGTTCAAAATACTGCTTGCACTACTGGTTCTGATACAAGTGGGTTTCTGCATCATGAAAAAAGCAATACACCAATGCAAGAAGACTGATAAGAAGGTGATAGGAACGGAGATAGTGATAAGCATGGCTTTGACAATACACAAATGCACACAAATGGGAGATCTAGCTCGTTTGCACTTAAAGCAAAGTCTTGTTGTCCCTCCAGCATCAAAGTTATGCTATCCAGGAGACTACATCATTATGTGGGACAATGGGTATTCTGCATACCTAATGGGGAGTGCTGCTATATGACCTGGAACGTAGATGAACACATAAATAATTCGGGTGACCAGAGGGATGGTGACAAAGATATGGGTACCTAAGACACCTTACTGTGGAGAAGGTCCTCCGAGAGAAGTGGTCGAGGACTCGACCAGAGGGGGAAATATCGAGAGATGAATGAATTCATCATAAATGGCCTCAGCCTCTCCCCAGCCTCTATGGCTGAAATGAGAGAAGTGTATCAGTCCTGATAAATGCCCCCCATCCACCACCTTACTGCAAACAAAAAGGCATTATTCACTAAGACAACCCTAATGACCTTACCCCGGAACGATGAAGAAGAGATGTACCTTCAAGATCTGACATTCAGGGACATGCTGTAACCAAAGAATGATGACAGCAAGTGATGTCATCCCGCTTCTGACACACATGGACATAATAGACACGAAGCAGATATGCATTCATCACAAAGCTACACAAGCATTAGGTCAACCTGCATTTATACATGAAGAACACAAATCACACTCAATTGACACTAGAAAACATTCTCAAATAGATCTGCTGTAACAAATAAAAACACATATAATGCCCGCATAATGCAGAAACACAGTGAAAAGCAGTGTTTTTGGATAAAATGCATGGCGCTGCCATGCTGAAATAAATAGAAGAGCTTGAAGGAGCATTGAAGCTGCAAGAAAAAACAACTTGTTGCATTAGCTAAAAAGCACAGAGATTAATAAATTGGAAAGTAGCTGCACAGCACAACAAGGTTAGTGAAGAAAAGGGTGGTTTTGGGCTGCGGTACTAATGGCAATATGAGGTTGGGCTATACCCCTGGGGCATTACCTGAATGGTAATGGCCCACCTCCTCGTGTCATATTGCCTAGGTATGTTACTGGTTTTTATACTGCACATCTCTTCCTCTCTTCCTTTTCTCCTCTCTCACTCTTTCGTTCTCCCTCGCTCTCGTTCTCCCCTTCTCTATTTATTTCTGCAGAATGTCTCTCTCTACAATGTTTTAGTGTGTAGACCATTTGTTTTGTAATGTTAAATTAAATTGAATTACTATGTTTTAATGTACAATGCCAATTTTATGGTCTTTCTCCTGCTCTATCCCTCTCACAAATGTCTCTCTCTCTCACGCTATCTCACACACTCACATTTTCTTCTGTTACTCACCTAAAGAAATGTGTTATGGAAAGATGTACTGCTTAAATGATGCCCCCAAGAGGATTTGCACCATGGAGCAGAAGGACCACCCTCCCAAACTGCTGATTAGACCAAAGTCGCACATTTGCGACCTCAGAACCCCACACCTGAAACCCATAAAGCCGTGCATGCTCTCTGAACTGAAGGTTCAGAGAAGGCTTTTATGACATCTTCACCATAGATTGCACCAAATAAGTGACATATTGGAGATGCTGGTGGGCGCAAGGAAGAGGGGGCATTAGCAGGGTCATGTTGTTGAACCATATTTGTTCCCTGCCTTCTCTTCTCCATCTCCCGCCATTACGCCCCTGCCATCTCCTCACCTGCCCTCACCTTTACTCCCTAGTCATTTCATCACCAACAAACACCCTTGAACACACCCACAGCTACACTTGAACCATTTGGCTTCTCCTTGTTCCCACCTTTGCTTGCACCCCCTTCTTTCTCCTCCCCCACACCCATGAGCACCAGAACCTTTGCACCATGTACTTCCAACACTATTTCCCATTAGATGCTCCACTTGCCATGCGCCTTCTGCCTACATCTTGTGCCTCAGACAAAGAAGAAACTGGCTCCCATGTTGTCCAACTTGGCATCGAAAATACTTCAGCAGAGGATGAGGAAGTGATTATTTACATCTGTTTGCACAATACAGACGTACATAGATCCGGGCAGAGGAACGCTGTGAATCCTTCGGGTTCTGCATCTTTGCTAAGGGCAGTGGCAGAGTTGGACTTGGTGGATGTTTGGTGGCATTTTCACTCCATACCAGGGACAATACATACATTTCTCATGTGCATCATAGCTACTCCAGGCTGGACTATCTCTTAGTTTCTCGTTTACTGGTGCCCATGATGTCCACTCAACAACAGAACTAAACCTGGTTTCAGATCATGCTCCAATTACCATGTGTCTGGAGGTCCAGGGACCCCATTCACAGAAATCTACACTAAGGAAAATGAATGACTCTCCTTTATTTTCAGGAAAATATGAGGGATGACACCTCGTTAGACCTGCTTTGACTTTAAGCCCACATTGGGAGGGACACTTATTAGCTTAGCATCAGCAGGGAAAAGGGACCTTGTGGCACAACAGCAGGAGGTAGAGGGTCCAGGTACTGGAAGGGCAGTATTGGTGGGACAGAATGAGGAAAGTGTATAGGCAATTGAAAACAGCCAGAGCAGAATTAAAGGTCATGCGGCCCTAAGACGTCTCGTATAAATTACTGAAAACCAAATAGCCTACAAACTTAAGACTCAACAAGCTCGGAATGGGATAAAGGTTATTCAGGACGAACGGGGGCAGTCACATGTTTCTGATTCTGTTAATGTTAAATTGGATATTCTTATTCCAATTAAGTTGCAGAAGAGAATTTAGAATGACAATATCAACAGGTTTCTATTGAAGAGGCATGTCTCCAGAGTATCTCAGAACATGATAAGGCGCAATTGGAATCCCTGATATCAGCAGAGGCGGTCACTCCCGACTAGGAAGGCGCCTGGTCCAGATGGATTCTCTGATTGGTTTTACAGGAAATGTGCAGATGTTCTTGCCCCACATATGACCCTCTTAATTAATAATTTTGAGAGGACCGGAGAGATCACTCCCTCAATGAACACATCTGTACTGACGTTCCTGGGCAAACAAGGTAAAGATCCCATTAAATGAGCATTTTATAGGCCTATTGATGTTCTTATTTATGATGCTCGGATCAATTATAAAATGTTGGCTAATAGCTTAGGTCAGATACTCCCAGGGGTTATTCATCTTTTTACTCTACTTTATTCTATTTGTATAGCATAACCATGGACCCTTAGGCATTAGGGCGCATAACAAGACGGACAACGAAAAAACACAGAGGTGGGAATAGGTCGAGTCAGCCTGGTCAAAGAGTGCTGACTAGCAAGAAAAAGGGGCAGGAGACGTGTCTTATCAAGTTACGAGAACAACCATGTTTTCAACTTTTTCCTGAAAATGTTCAAAGAGGTCATACCATGTAGCTAGGGAGGGAGCGAGTTCCAAGCCTTCAGGGTTGCAGCGAAGAATGATCCATTTTAGTCCTTCTTCATTCAATATCTAGGCAAGACCAGCAGATCTTGGTTATTGAACCAAAGGGATCTCCAATTATACTTTTTACGGATGAGGTTATGCAAGTAAATAGGCAAAAGGACAGATTTGCATTTAAAAGTCATGACCAGAAGGTGGAAGCGAATTCGTGCTTCAACCGGGAGCTAATGCAGAGCCTGCCTCGCCGCTGAGACATGGTCATGGCTGGAGAGACCAACAATGACTTGGACTGCTCCATTCTGGACAACTTGAAGTCTGTTGATGTCCGTTTTACATAGGCCCACCAATATACACCTACAACAATCTATCTTGGAGCAAATAATTGCTCTCTCTATGGTAGCAGCGTTGACCTGGGAAATAAAAGGTCTCAGGTGGGCCACCATCTTCATATAATAAACAGCTGCCGGGACAAGGCAACCCACGTGAGTCCTCATATTCAGCAGTTGGTGAAGAGTAACCCCTAATATTTTTACTTTTGTGGGGATGGTTTCACGTCACATCACATCACCCAACATAAAGCAACATTAGTCAGGGTCCAACTTTGACAGCATTGATGGGGTGCCTATAATCATCAACTCGGATTTACCTCTGTTGAGCGAGAGATTATTATAGTCCATCTATTTCTCTATCAGAGAATAGACTCTATTAAATTCATCTTCATCTGTGGCATGAACGCCAGTCAGCGGGATGACACAATGAGTGTCATCCGCATAGTTAGAAAACATGAATCGCTCATGCTCCGGGACGGCAAAGAAGGGATCAATAAAAATGTTATAAAAACATGGTGAGATACAGCCCCCTGTGGTACCCTAAAGTTGACTGGCATCAGAGTGGCCTCCGTCTCATCCACAGAGACCCTACTATCTCTATTGTCTAAAAAAAGATCCAATCCATTGAGCAGCGAATGGTGCAAGATCGGCAACCTCCACCATTCTGGAGACCAGAATGGCGTGGTCAACCAAATCAAGGGCAGCCAACAAATCCAATGCTATTATTAGTGGAGACGGAGATCCTTTGTCCAATCGCTCCAGAAGCCTAGATTTCAATTCCAGTAATGACGTCTCAGTTCCAAAACCCTTTCTGAAACCTGATAGTTATTGGTTCAGGATTGAGAATCCAATCAAGTATTTTCAATAAGACAAATTTACAAAAGGCATCCAGGAGGACAGAGGGCACGAATAAATTATCATTGAAGAACACGGGTCGCCTTTGCATCAGACAGGGTTTATCCCGAGCAGGCAGGCACAAGATAACACAGGTAGAGCAATGGACTTAATTGAATGCACAAAGATGGACAATCAACCCCTGGTGATACTGCATATTGATGCTGCAAAGCATTTGACTGGATCAACTGGCCCTATCTTACTGAGGTGCTGCTCAGGTTTGGGTTGGGACCTGCCTTCATAACCTTCTGGCTAACGTTGTCCACCCTACTGCTAGGATTAAGATGAGTTGGCTGTTATCCAGTCGGCTATCTCTATTGAGAGGACCTTGGCAGGGGTGTCCACTTCCCCCTTGACATTTGCACTCTCCATGGAGCCATTATCCCAGCAGGTTAGATTACATGAACAAATGTTTGGTATCAGGGTAGACCAGATGCATCATAAATGAGCTTTATAGGCGGACAACCTTTTGTTTTTCATTTAACTTTCTAGTCAAACATCTCCTCATGTTGTATCTCTTCTAGAGTCTTTTCGGAAATCGCCAGGGTTCAAAATAAACTTAGATACATCTCAGATCCGTAATGTGTCTGAGCAGGCTGCCACTGTTTCAGAGCTGCAACAGCAGTTTCCTTTTTAACAGGTATCGGTATTGTTAAAATACCTAGGGGTAAAAGGTTGAGAGGGTGATTTACAGGAGGCTTGGTAAATTTGGTTTGTTTGAGAGAATATGGGGTAGATTTCTACAGTAATTTTAACTTGGCGTTATAATTGTTGGTGGGCGGGCTAGTGAGAGATGTTTTTGATATATTGGGCCTCATTACACGGTAGGCGGTAAGGGTTTACCGGTACCGGTATTTTACTGGTACCGGTAAACCCTTACCGCCTTACTACGAGGTCCCTTTGCGGGTTGGAGAATTTAACGCCTGCTTTTTGCAGGCGTTAAAAACCAACCCGCAAAGGGACCAGGGAGCTAATTACGGTACCGCAATTTGCGGTGCCGTAATTAGCACCTTCCCCATTCCCATTATGCCCTATGGGGCAAAAATGGGAATGGGGAAAGGCAATGGGGGAAGGGGGAATTACCGCCCCACCAACCTTGGAATAGGGCGGTAATTCCCCTTTCCACCAAGGCGGTGCCGGTATTTTACCGGCATGGACCAAGGTGCTAATAGCACCTTGTTCCACCGCCGTCCGTGTAATGAGGCCCTTTGTGTATCTCGCTTGGAACATAGTTCTGTGCAAAATGCTGTGATTCTTTTTTTTATTTGCAATGTTTTGACTGGCGGTGATTGTATTATGATTTGTAATAGATGTTTTGTAAATAAAGATAAAAAAAAAATACCTAGGGGTCTCTCTTACCCCGGCATACAAACAATTGTATAAACAAAATATCCAAGGGCTATTTAAATCACTAATGCAGGACATGGTGCAATGGAAAACGTCTGAGATCTCATGGTAGGGGGAAATAGCTGCAATAAAAATGACTATTCTTACCAGAGTATTGTATACCCTAACAGCTGTATTGATTAGGATCCTAAAAAAAGTTGTTAAAAAATGTACAGGTGCATGATTTAAAATCTATATGGACCAGATGGTTCCCGAGGGTTTCTCAGCATACTATGATGGGTCCAGAGGGAAAGGCAGTGTGGGGGTGCCAGATCTCGAGAGCTATTTCTATGCAGTACATTTAGCCCCTCTTATCGAAAGCAAATCAAGTGATTTCATTGGTAAGAATTGAGTGGACATTGAGCCTGGGGACGCCATTGATTGAGCGATGTAGGCGGTTTCCAAACGCCAAAAAGGGGATACATACTATGCTTCAATCGGCTCTGGCGACAATGTCGATTTGGGTTGCTGCAGGAAAGAAATATGCCCTCACAACTTTCCCATCCACCCTCACTCCAATTTGGGAGAACCCAGGGGGCTTTTTCCTCAACAGTTTCACAGATGGTCCGAAGGAGGGCTAAAGCGACTGGGTCAATTAATCATTGGAGGAGATCTGGTGTACTTTGAAGAAGGCAAACAGACCTTTTTAGTGACTGACATAGGCATGGCTACATCCAGACCTTCACCTGGGCCAACCACTTTTCCATACCTGTGTACTAGATCACAGAGCAGAGAAAGTCTGGATGGAGATAATGGAAGACTTTCAGGATGTCCTGCCCATGAATGCGACTACTGTTAAACTCAAAAGATTGACCATATTGGCATTTTTGAGGAAAGGAAACATTTAATGGCAACTAGACCAGACGCTTCCAGTCAAAGTACATGTCTGCAAGAAAGCAATGCTGGGAGATCATAATTATACAAAAGTTATGGAAGAGCATAACTTGTATGACACCTTTAAATTATGCAACAAGCAGGACACTGACCGAATGCACTCCTCTGCAGTTGTCTTTATGGCAGAACAGGGGTTCACTTTGGTTTGAACTCCCCATAATCACCTGATTAAAATCTCATTAAAATTGCATTTCGCTGCCAAACTCCCCCTCAGTATCTTGCTGCAGCACGTCTTGCCTGGCTGCTTAAAGTGAAAGAAAGAGAAGGGGAATGTTAATTCACCTCACTGCAGCCTGCGTGTGCCACTTTCACGATGCAGATCTGGGAAACCTTGAATTGGCACTGGTCATGCATAAAGATTTCTATATGTAGTGGTCACAACTTCTTTCACACCAATCAATCAAATTACTTTCACACAATCCCTGCTGTTGGCAGATAGACAAGATAATGTGCAATATAGTAATGAATGTAGTGTAAATAACATATTCACTGATTGGTTACTATAGACCAACCATGATGTACAACATGCTACAGACAGTCTCAAGAACACACCAACTCTCGAAGACGGTACAGAGTTTTCTTTGAGAAGGGCTACACTAAGGGCTGTCCCTCTCTCTCATGTCACCGGTGGGCTTTACGCTTCCTAGTCCAGGCTACCCAACTCTCCACGATGGTGACGAGAGATCGGTAACACCACGCCTCATCAAAATGCATGGTAAGCCTACCAGCTGGTCCCATGTTCTGACTTGGTCACAGCACTCTCCTCTCCTCCATGAAACATCTATTACCCAAACCTTTCCCCATTGGTCACATCTATAGCCCGCTCTGTCGTCTTCCAACAGAAGCTCTACAGTATGAGGCCCATTGTTCAGAAGCAATTTATAAGACGCATGTTATCATAGATACATCCCTTATGCACAATAATTCAAAATCCACTGCCAGTCGCTACCTATATCCTTGGACAGTCGAAGGTTCCCAAAACAAGCTACCTATAGATTGGAGATTCAGGATGGTGTGAGGTAGCTATAGGTCAAAATCTTGTGTGAAACATATATCACAAGATATGAACAAGGCTGGTTTTACAAAAAAATATATTGAGTTTTATTTTCTGGTACATCATAAAAGGAAGGACATATACTAGTCTATTCTTGGTTTTTAAAATAATTATTTTCACATATGAGACAACATAAAACAAAAAATATATGGAAGACAATTTTCAAGAATACAAATATCAATTTGCATATGTCAAAACTGAATTAAGCTCATCATTAACTTGAGGTGGTGTTAGTACAACAAGGTGACTTCCAAACATATATATTATAGTTGATTTGTCAAGGAGGACCACTTAGGAAATGTGCCGACAGAGGTAACTCTGTTTCCAGCCTTAGATGTCTAAACTCTCCGAGATGAAAGAGTGTGAACTGATGTAACCGGACAGTTGGTAGTCCGACTAAGGCTTTCGTCAGGACACATGTAGAACACCAGAAGATGGATGTCTTGTTTTCAGAAAAGATGTTGTTTTGTTTTTGACCATGTATCTATAAAAAACACAATATACAACTATTATTACCCAGCTAGTAGATTTCTTTCACCAAAAGCATACCCTCAATTTTCCTGATATTTCCAAACATTTATATAATTTTTTGATGTTCATCACCGATATATCATTGTCTAGTAATGTACATACCACTTTGTTACTTTCAGATTTTGATTAATCATCCATCTGATATATTTATTATATCCATATGAGCAAATTGCTTTGTTTATTTGCTTTTTATCTATGCTCGAGTTGCATCAGCATTTTATTAATTATATGAGTAAAAACCATATTAGCGATTGTAAAGGGCGGAAAAAATAAAGGACAAGGACAGGCATAAATACCCACTGGATTTTGAGCCTATCAGTCTGCATACCTTGTTAAATTATTTCAAACAGATCCTGAAGGATTAGGACGATTGATGTCATCAATACATGTATTGCCCTCGTCTGAATGAGTCACCCCAACATGTACATATTATTTCCGTGGGGTTCCTATGATAAGGAAGATGACACAAAAAAGAAGAAAGATTCACATTTGTGTTGTCTGCTGCTACGATTATTTTAAACTGCATGATATGTCTCTGATCGTACCTGATAGTTAGTATAAACAATGCTTGCATGCGCACCCACTGTGTGTTGTTTTATTGACAGCGTGGATGGTCTGAATAGCGTCTGAAGCTGTCGCAGGGATGCTCGGATGTCTCGAGCGCTCTATTATGGGAAAATTCAAAAAAGGGATATTTAGAGAAAGGGGCAATGAACCACAATGGGTGGTCGGACCTCAAGTCTAATTAAAGTCTAATAACTGTTAGAAACTTACTTGGGTCGCATAAGCACTGCAGAGTCTCGGGATCCGTGTGAGGATACGAAAATTTTGTATCGGGTCATGTGATCCAGCTATAATAGCTGAAGTGTGACGTGATGACGTCATTGCGTAGTCAAGTGGTGTCTCGTGGTATCTAGGAAGCCACGATCTAGGTATTTGTAGCAGCCATGTTGGGATATCCAGCGGCACACCTCATACTGTGGGGATCTACTTACAAAAAAGGACTGAGCAAATACAGTGTATTTATTAGACAATCTCAGATGCTGGTGAACTATTCGTGATACCATGGTATTAAATCTCACATAGAGAATTGAATTACTCATAGTTAAGATTAAGGATGGAGATGGTGGAATATGCAGCCACATATCTAGGCTACCACAAGAAACCCATCCCATCAGATACCACGAGACGCCACTTGACTACGCAATGACGTCATCACGTCTCGCATCAGCTATTTTTGCTGGATCACGTGACCCGATACGAAATTTTCGTATCCTCACACGGATCCTGAGACTCTGCAGTGCTTACGCGACCCAAGTAAGTTTCTAACAGTTATTAGACTTTAATTAGACTTGAGGTCCGACCACCCATTGTGGTTCATTGCCCCTTTCTGATATTGTTTCAAAATGAACAGTTGGCATGGCCAAAAACCATGGCTAGTGGTCTGGTAGTGTTCTAAAATCGACAGTGGGCACAGCCGAAGGCTGTGACCACTGGCCATGTTTGCAAGCTGTGACTTGTGGTTTGGTAGCATTTTAAAATGGACAGTGGGCAGGACCATAGGCCATGGCTAGTGGTCTGGTAGTGGCCTAAAATATGCAGTGGGCATGGCCAAAGGCAAAGGCCATGGCTAGTGGTCTAGTAGTATTTTAAAATGGACAGTGGGCATGCTGGAAGGGCATGGCTAGTGGTCTGGTAGTGGTCTAAAATATACAGTGGGCTTGGCCGAAGACGGAGGCCATAGCTAATGGTCTGGTAGTGTTTTAAAATGGACAGTGGGCATGGCTGAAGGCCATGGCTAGTGGTCTGGTAGTGATCTAAAATATACAGTGGGCATGGCCAAAGGCAAAGGCCATGGCTAGTGGTCTAGTAGTATTTTAAAATGGAAAGTGGGCGTGGCTGAAGGCCATCGGTAGTGGTCTGGTAGTATTTTAAAATGGACAGTGGGCATGGCTGAAGGCCATGGCTAGTGGTCTGGTAGTGGTCTAAAATATACAGTGGGCATGGCCAAAGGCAAAGGCCATACCTAATGGTCTGGTGGTGTTTTAAAATGTACAGTGGGCATGGCTGAAGGCCATGGCTAATGGTCTGGTACTATTTTAAAATGGGCAGTGGGCATGGCTGAAGGCCATGGCTAGTGGTCTGGTAGTGGTCTAAAATTAACACTGGGCATGGCAAAGGCAAAGGCCATAGCTAATGGTCTGGTAGTGTTTTAAAATGGACAGTGGGCATGGCTGAATGCCATGGGTAGTGGTCTGGTAGTGTTTTAAAATATACAGTGGGCATGGCCGAAGGTGAAGGCCATGGCTAGTTGTCCGGTAGTGTTCTAAAATTTGACAGTAGGCACGTCTGAAGGCTGTGACCACTGGCTATTGCCAAAATCTGTAACTAGTGGTTTGGTATTTTTTTTTTTTTTAAATGGACAGTGGGCAAAGGCCATGGCTAATGTTCTGGTAGTGTTCTAAAACATACAGTGGACACAGTCGTAGGCTGAGTAACATGACATAGGCAACACAAAATTATGGAATAACAAAGCTCTTGAAATAAAACCTCTGAAATGTATTGGAAAACCTTTAGTTGCAGGGACGTTAAAGCAAGAACATAACGCAAACAATCCCTGAAATTCAGCTATAACCACCACCTTAACTTTGCACCCCGAGGGCGTCAGCATATGACCACAATGAAATCACTGATGACATCACTGGTGACATCACTAATGACCTCATCTATGACATACACAAAAGTCAATGGGCCTCATTCCGAGTAGGGTTGTAAGGGTTAACGGTCACGGGTAACGAGACCGGTGCCGTTAAACCCTTACCGCCCTACTACGAGTTCCCTTTGCGGGTCCTTCCTTAACGCCTGCTTTTAGTAGGCTTTAAGGACGGACCCGCAAAGGGACTTTAGTACTAATAAGGGTACCGTAATTTACAGTACCGTTATTAGCGCCTTCCCCATTCCCATTGAGCCCTATGGGGCCTAAATGGGAATGGGGAAGGGACATGGTGCATGGGGAATTACCGGTCCCTCCAACCTTGGAATGGACCAGTAATTACTTCATTCACCAGGGCGGAGTCGGAACAATTTTGGAGGCAGCCATGCCGCAAATAGCGGTGTGGTTACCTCCAAAGTCGGAATGAGGCCCAATGTATTAAAAAATTTATACAATTTAAAGATTACTTTTACTTTGTATAATCTGTGTTTTATTTTAATTTGAACTTGTTAAACATTTACAAAAGACACACAGAAAGAAATATACATCTATGTACATGTTTTCAAGCAAATGTTGAATTTTAAAACTTGATTTATTTTCAAAACCCATGAATGGAAATCTTAAAATATATTGTTTTTAAGCGCTTATGTCAATTAGAAAATGACATGTGTACAAATGTATCTTGCAATCAAATAATTCAGTATTTACATGTGTTTATGTCTAAAAAGTAGTAAACAATGAATGTTCAACATGTGACTCTATTTATTTCTACTATTTTTTTGTAAATGTTTATACAAATTATATTATAGTGAAGATGTCTTAGATACATTTGACACAACCAGGCACATTCTAAGCTGTGTACTGTTTATAATTCATATATAGTTTTTGACCAAAGTACTATAAAGGAAAGCTTCACAAGTAGTGCTATGATGGTTGTGTAGCTGTTTACCATTTTTATTAAGGTAGTCATTGTTATGAACTATTCTAAAATGCTAATATCACATATGTAGAAAAATAAGGATGATCAACATATGGGCAAATACCTAGAGTGATCCTATGTCTAATGCCATTATTTAATTACATACTCATTGATGTCATATACGATTTTATTAGCAACGTCACCAGTGATGCCATAACTGATACCATTAGTGACGTACTCAGTGATGCCAACAGTGAGGCCATCATTGTGGTCAGGAGTGCAAAGTTAAGGTGGCGTTAGCTGAATTTCAGGGGTTTTGTTGTGTTAAGTTCTCACCTTAACGTGCCTGCAAGTAAAGTGTTTTCATTGAATATATATATACATAAATATATGCACTGCAAAAAAGTGCAGTTAAGTTGCGCAGATTGGATGCAAGAAAACTCTTGCAAATCAGCAGATGTGGGAAGTCATGACCAGTTTAACTCGGCATGCTCCCATGGATGTACCCCATAATGCCATGTTTCCCAGAATGCCATTTTGAATGTCATTGGGCCTCATTCTGAGTAGGGCGGTAAGGGTTAACGGTCACCGGTAACGAGAACAGTGCCGTTAAACCCTTACCGCCCTACTACGAGTTCCCTTTGCGGGTCCTCGGAATGGACCGGTAATTACTCCATTCACCAGGCCGGAGTTTGGACGAGTTCGGAGGCAGCCATGCCGCAAATAGCGGCGTGGTTACCTCTGAACTCGGAATGAGGTCCATTGGGAATCCCTTCTCTTATAATATGTATGTTCTCATGGGCTTTGCAACAGAAAAGCGCTGAGTTAAGCTCGTCATGACCAGGTGTTAAGGACGGGACCCGCTAAGGGACTTCAGAGCTAATAACGGAACCGCAAATTGCGGTACCGTTATTAGCTCCTTCCCGGTTCCCACTGAACCCATGAAAGAAGGTTGCATTAGGTCTGCGAGAGAGAAAAGTTCCCTATAATCTCACCTACAAAACCTATGTTTACAGGTATCATTGATAGCTAAAGGAGGTCCTCACTAGGCAGTTTATAGTGACACTGTAGCACATCACATATAGATATGTGTTTGGACTGCTGTTATTATTGGGTTAAATATGAGAAGATTGTACTGCACTTATGCACACACACACAATAGATGGCCAGCACCCACAAGAGATTACTCAAGACCAAAGGTTGCGGCTCCACTAACAACCAGCAAATGTCCATGCAAGTTATTATATGAGGCCCAATCAGTGTAGTACCACAGATATCTCATAAGAGACTGCATGGAGACCAATTGTAGCCAGGTTTTTGAAATGGTCGGAAAGGACATATAGGACTGTGCAAGAAGACTACAATAAGTACATTAATGCACAGATAAATTGCATATTTACAAACCTCCTTCACTATTCCCTGTTCTATTAATATTGTATTGAGTAACAACATTTCCCCTTCTGCTACCCTTGAGCTACAGCCAGTGAATGTGCAAAACAATCTGCGTTGATTTTTCAGATGTAAAGTTTTTTGGGATTTCTGAGCTTACTGTCCCCTACCCCTGCACTGTGGCACAATTACTATTGCTTTACAAGAGTACAGGGATGTGCACAATTGTATAGTCAGCCCTACACTACTATTAAACCATCAGTGATCCTAATCATCAAGGTGAAAGAGGTATGTCCCGAAAGATACATCTCCTTCGCCTCTTTTGTTAACGTGTGGTGAGGGTAGGCTGGATCTTCAGGAGGAGTTTAGGGAGATAACAGTAGCAACCCAAACAGCTTAAATTCATTGGTTCCAAAATAAAAGGGTCAAGGCTTTAGAAAGAGAGGAGCTAGTTAAAACATTAGGATTCTTGTTGCTTTTGAACCCGGGGACGGGTCCTTTGAGACGAAGTAACAGTATCTGAGCTGGATGGGGATGCAAATCTTACTCATACATCAATAATCAGACCTACTCAGGAAGTTGGCAACATCAAGGCTGTTTTAATAACAAGTCTTTAAAACAGGGAGTATAATGGACATCAACAGACGCCGCACAGCTGGCTCAATGAGTTCTCTCTCTGAAACATATCATAGAAAACATTGTTTTATACTAAAAAATCATCATAAGTGATGTCATGCTACGTGGCAAAATAAGAAAACCTACTAGGGGTTCTGGATGGTCTATAGGGAACATCTACATATACTTTCTATGGGATAGAGAGACGTGATTGCATCTCTAAGATCCGGGGACAGTTCAGACCACCCCTAGTGCAAGTCATCTTCCTTGTCAGACTGATACACAACGTAATATTGGCTTCAAACTATAGGGCTCCTTAATACGTGCCCCTCGACAATTGGTTGGCACACTTGTACCCTTCTGGAATATTCAACTTGTTAAAAGCACGCAAGCAGGTACCCCAGGTGCTGGGGGGTTGGCCTGGTCATGTCTCCCCACCCAATTAGCCCATCATCAAGGCTGTTTTAATAACAAGTCTTTAAAACAGGGAGTATAATGGACATCAACAGATGCCGCACAGCTGGCTCAATGAGTTCTCTCTCCGAAACATATCATAGAAAACATTGTTTTATACTAAAAAATCATCATAAGTGATGTCATGCTACGTGGCAAAATAAGAAAACCTACTAGGGGTTGTGGATGGTCTACAGGGAACATCTACATATACTTTCTATGGGATAGAGGGACGTGATTGCATCTCTAAGATCCGGGGACAGTTCAGCCCACCCCTAGTGCAAGTCATCTTCCTTGTCAGACTGATACACAACGTAATATTGGCTTCAAACTATAGGGCTCCTTAATACGTGCCCCTCGACAATTGGTTGGCACACTTGTACCCTTCTGGAATATTCAACTTGATAAAAGCACGCAAGCAGGTACCCCAGGTGCTGGGGGGTTGGCCTGGTCATGCCTCCCCACCCAATTAGCCCAACATCCATCATCACTTCTGCGGGCTGCCATTCAATTAATGTCTTTCAACTCGACCTTGCAAAGGCTCATTGTACGTGAGAATAAAAGTGGCTGAAGGCACGGTCTTATCTTCTGGTCTCGGTGTAGCTCGCTCCAAAGTCGATATTCATCTGACCATGTGACTGGAGACCACATTTTTTAGCTCATTTGATGTATTTAATACTATTAAATGAAGAAATCCTGGCACTTCCAGTGGTTTTCCATTACATCTCAAACAGGAGCTCAACTTGCTTGTCACGTTCATTTATCTTCTTGAGTACATAGCTAGGCTCTCGGCGGCCCCTACTCTTGACACAGGGCTAGGCAAACTTTCTCAAATCTTCCTTCACCGTCAGCTATACCTATTCTGCTGTGCCACACATCTAGCCCTATAATTCACGTGGCCCAAGTTTGCTAAAATGCATTGTGGAACATCCATATTCTATACATTCCTATATATATATATATATATATATTCAGTGAAAAAACTTTGTTAAAGGGATGTTATGGTTAAGTTGCGTATCTAAAAACCTATGAAATTCAGTGAAAAAACTTTGTTAAAGGGACGTTATGGTTCCAAGTAAAACCGAAAAACCCTTGAAATTCGCCAGTTATGGTTAGCTAAACAACCATAACTCGCGCCACCACCGTGCACTGCTGAGACTAACACCCAGGACATCAAAGATGACATCACAAATGTCATTGATGACATCACTGATGACATCACATGTCTGGCTCACTATTTTTTCTTTTGCTGACATATCTAGGCCACATGGTTTTCTTCAGTAACAGTCAGAAACTAAGAATTTTATTTTATTTGTAGACATATCCTTCTAGTAGGTTCTTACAGTAGTTCCCTTAGAGTACAGTCACATCATATGAAACATATACATACGGGAAAACACAAGCTTGAAAGACAGTAATCCTTTTTTGCATAAAGATAATCAATAGACTTATGAGCACTTCCTGATAGTTCTGTTTTTTTTTTTATGGCTGTACTTTCCCTGTGGGCCCAATCACATCAAGTGATACATATACATGGGGTAAATAGCAGCTTTGAAACAGAGCAATCATTTATTTGCATGAAAATAATCAGTTAAGTTATGAATTGTTTCTGCTACTACTTGTGCTTTTTTGCTAACTTCACTTTCCCTGTATATACCGATATTGGTATGTGTTCTTGTGTCTTTGTGTTTTGTCTATAGTAATGCAATTATGTAATACATGTGTTTTATTAGCTACATATTACATATTTCACAGTACACAAAAATCTATTCATTATTCAACATATTAACATTACGAATAGTATACCTTCATCTTGTACGCTGCACACAATGTTATGTTTCTGTATGAGTAGCTTAGTATACCAGATAGAACCCCGTAAAAGAATGCTATTTATATCAATGCATCGTTCAATGCACTAATTAGGGTATGATATTTATTGCAATGATCCTTGACACTTGTTTCGCAACATTATAATAAGAATCCCTTGTACACATATTTCATGAAAACTACATACACATGTGATGTCATCAGTGATGTCATCAATGACATTAGTGATGTCATCTTTGATGTCCTGGGTGTTAGTCTTAGCAGTGCACGGTGGTGGCGCGAGTTATGGTTGCTTAGCTTACCATAACTGGCAAATTTCAAGGTTTTTTCGGTTTTACTTGGAACCATAACTTCCCTTTGACAACGTTTTTTCACTGAATTTCATAGGTTTTTAGTAGCGTAACTTAACCATAACGTCCCTTTAACAAGGTTTTTTAACTTATATATATATATATATATGTATATATAATTCTCTAAGGATGTCTCTACATAGGGAACTGGGCATACACACAGCCAGGCTTACACCCCAATCCCTCCTCTTCTTACATTTTTGCCAAATTGGCCAAACAGATTTTACAAACATTATATCCTCACACTGAAATCCTGATGTTTTCCAGATAAGGAGATATATTCCCAAAATGCACTTTGATTTGATGCTAAGCAGCCAGGATCCAACATTGGTGCTTTTTCCCCTACTACAATTCACCCAACATGAGTGTACCAGACTGCCCACCCTGGCACGAAAAACTTCTATTGGAAACTAATCTATATGATTATTTTGGTTTTGATCATTTGCTTTGCTCAGTAAGACAAGTGTAACACTGTCATTACAAAGTACAATTTATACTGGATGTGATCATATGAAATACATTTTGGAAAAAAATAAAAAAAAATAAAAAATTAAATCTTTTCTTTTTATGTTTCCTTTTTCCTTCTTTTTTTCTTTTGGAAAGGATTGCAATTAGACCAAAGACAATGGCGGTTTCTTCTGTGAGCAGGAAGGCAACAATTAATTTTGCAAACTGGCCGCTGATTGCACAAACATAAAAAATTGACTGAAAATAGAAATGAATAAGCACATGTATAGATCTTGCAACCCGGTCTTCGGATCCACTTCATGCCCTGTCAGCATCCTGGCTCCCCCAGCAGAGCCTATTTTGATTCCTCGCACCCCCCATGCCAGGACAATGCATCTCAGTCTGATGGTGACATTCCTGCAGGCCAGTCTATACCTCATAAGAGAGTGAAAGAGATGATCGAGAGAGATAGAAAGAGGGGGTATTGGATCAGCATTTGATATGCAAGGTACAGTGAGTCGCCTTTTTTTCAGTTTCATGAGTACCCCTCCCGCCCCATAATACAAACACAAAGAAGGACACTTAGGCAGTGGTAGTAGTGTACCCAAAAAAGTTGTGGAACTGTAACCCGGGCGGGCAGCAAATTAAAAAAACATTTTTCCAGGCTTGCAGCCATGCTGGTTGACAGCCATATGAGTTGAAACAGATTTCGGTTGAGCTGTAACTGCTATCAGGTGGTAAAGTGGAGAAGTGTGCTTTAAGTTCACAAAGAACAGTTCTGGAATGGGGATCATGGTTACAACAAGTAGTGGAACTGTTAAGAGTAAAAAATAAAAGTAGTGGAACTCTGCTGCGACCGTTCCTGCTCACTTTGACCATTGCAATCAGGCCTTATGAGAGTGAATGAGTGATTAAGGGAGTGAATGCGTGGCAGATTAGATCGAATTGGTGGTGACCTGTGGGATGTTTCAACCCACTCATCCAAGCCCTGCAACATCATTGTGCATTACTGGTAGCAGAAACAGCAGAAGAGCCACCGGAAAGCATGATGCTTGCCAAAAACCATTAAAAAATGCACAGTAAAAATCTGAAGAATAGGTTGCCACCCACTTTTGCCTAAATTAGTGAGCACAGGAGGTCACTGCCTAAAACCACCATTGGGCTACACACACAGTAGCCTGAAACCAGTTGGGAATAGCAATACTGATTGCCAAAAGAAACCCAGAGCTGTTGGGAATTAATTTTCTTGATGTCAAAAATTGCTAAAATCATGGCTCACAACACAATTAAAAAGATCCCACCTCCTTGTTGGGGGGTCAACATCATTCTCCCGCAAGAATCTACATGAATCTGAGGTCCACAGAAGTGCATCCATATTTGAACAAAGTATATTTTGAGAATTGCTTACTGGTAAGGCAGCTGTCGAAAATGGGTGCAATACAAGGTGCTTGACAATGACCGGCACTAGAGATCTAAATTCTGACAGGAGACCTGTATTTCTGAAGCTAAACAGGAACCTGAGTTAGCTGAGACTTCAAAAGGCTGGCTGTCCAAGGGAAGCCTTCACACCTAGCCTTCTCAGCAACAGCTCAGGAAATCACATGGTCCTGTTGATTAAGAGGGAGGAGAATTTCCCTGCAGCCTGGAGAAACAAGACAAAGGATTCTTTGAGCTGAATAGGATATGCTGATTTTGGTTGGGCCTGAGCAACGCTGCTCTGGGGTAAGGCAAGACATCTGATATCTGAGTCAAGCCAAGTTTCTAGGTGCAGAGGCAAACAACTGTGGATTCAGAGAGTCCAGCAAATATATGTTTTATGAGAATACTGATAACTAATTATACCAAGTGGACAAAAATGTACAATTTGGAGATTCTTAATATGAAAAATTCACTCACAATTTGAGACTAAGCTGGACGCTGTGGGATGTTCTGAGGCCAAGCCCCGTAATTATTAATATTGCAGACACAGTGTTTATGCTAAGAAAATGAAAATGTACTGTAATATGCGCAGAGAGGGGGTGTACCTCCATGTAAGATTTGTTGCAAAACCAATATGGCAAAACCCACTAAAAGTGCAAAATGTTGTCATTTCTGAACCCAAGCTCGTAGAAACATTTGACTTGAACCGAACTGTACCTTAAGCAATCTGTCATGCAATGTGGGTAATATTAACAAGTTGTGTATATTGTAAATATGTGTTTTATGAAAAAGAAGATATGCTGTACGGACACAAAGGGGAGTGTCCTTTCCTTGAGCCATAAAGAGGATACCTGATAACTCATTCTGACTCACAACTCCGTTCTCCAGTCAGAGGACAGTAAATCCTTTAACCTATCAGGATTCTCAGTGGGTTGGGCATAGAAAGTCAGCCTCCGCACCCCCTTTGAGAACACATAAAAGAGACTGCTGAGACCCAGATAGACACACTCATTTTTCCACTACTCATCGATTCCTGCACAGCACGCTGCCTGACCATATCCAGACAAAAACTCCAGACTCCTGAGGCTCCAGAACTTAGACACCAGATAGACTCCAGAACCAAACTCTAGAACTAAACTCTAGAACCTTAAGCAGGGGCTTAACCCAAAAGCTGAACTCTTTTTAGAGGCCCCAGAATTTAGCAACCTAACCAAACTGTTCAACAGCCAGGCAAGCTGTTTGATTCTGGCTAGAACCCTGTGGCAGAACCATATCCAGACCCAGACCAGACTGCCGTGCAGTGCCGATAGAAGACCAGAGACCGTGCTGAATGCAGAACCCAGAGGGCCTGAGACCTGTCAGGTGGAGAAAGAACCGCAGCCCAAACCTGACCAGATCTGTGACGAGGTCCATTCCCTTCCAAAATTAGGAGTGAGTATCTAGAACTGTCCAGAACCCATCTCTTAGTTTAAAGTAATCTTATTCAAACCATTTCAACCTGTCCAGAACTGCATAGAAATCGTGTGTCCATTCTTTGATTTCAAAGCGGTAAAAGTGTCATCTGTCATTCTGAAATCTTGACTTCATTTCTGAAAATCCACCTCCACAAAAACGTCTGCATCTTTTGAACCGTATGTCCTAGAAGCGAGATTTGTCATTTTAAAACTAAGATCCTCTGCTTTCCAACAAACCTAAGACGACCTTCCAACTCCTTATAGTAATCGCGGTTTACACACTCGGAAAAAAAAGTGCCGCAAATTGCAATTTGGCTCAATTTCACCACTTGTAAAAATAGCTGCTTCTTGCTTTCCACTGCTGAAATTCGTTTTCAACCTGATAATCACTCCTGAATCATTGGTAGTGTTCACCTGAACTAATTCAAAGTAGCTATCACCCTGAATCTCCCATAGTGAATTAAAATCATTTTCCGCATATTTTTCACTTCATTGCAAATCACATGTAAATGTATTTTTGCCTGTTTAAAAGCATACCGGTTGCTCTAAGCTTGCTGGGGGGAAACTGCAATTTGAACTGTATTCTGATTGTATTTCTGAAAACCTGTGTGCCCTCATTTCTATCTCTTCATATTGCATAGGGGGGTGAGTGAGTTGTCACAAGGGAAAAAGTGATCATATTATCTCTTGTTGAATCCATATCGAGTTTTATTTCTGTGCCTGCATTCTTTGCATCTTGCATTTCCTTGAACCGTAAAAGTATTCTCTGCTACTTTATCCTTCCTACTCCTTTCTGATTAAAGAGTTGTCGGCGCTATTGTAATATTACCCAATACTGATCACTGTGATATTCATAAGTGTGCTATCAAATATAAATGTATTCATAAAAAGTGTGATATATATATTGTTTAATTTTTCCAATAACCCTTTTAAACAAACCTACTTCTTGGCTCAGTGAGGTCAGGGGAATTCAAAGAGAGGGGCGTTATATAAGGGTTTATCATCCAGATTTAAGAACTTGACATAAAAATATATGAATAAGTCTTCCATTGGACATCCCAGACTAGGCATTGACTTAGTTGGATTGCTGGATTGAAGTCACTTAACAGAGTGGGGGCTCGTAACGGGACGTCTGGATTAGCTCTACCACTTGTGCAGCTTAATAAAGTGTGTTAACTGACAGGATACATAAATCCTGTTGGATCACCATGCTGTGTTACGCTGTAAAAGCACTCCTCAAAGGAACATTGTAAGGAAACAGTCTGTTTTGCAAAATAAAATACTAACTTCTGTAAGTCAGGAAGGAAATCTATTTCCAGAATGACGACACTGGTAGACATCAAAATAGCCAGAGAGCACCTCTTACATAAGCTATTTGTGAGAGGTGAGTGGACTCAGCAGGACCAGACGGTGTGGTTGCAGGCAATCACACCCCAGATCACTGCAACAGGGTCAGATAGATATATGGAGAGATCAGGGTCCCTTACATGTGGCCCTGAGTGAGATATACATGGCCCATAAGGCCAAGGATGAGCACAACAAGATTGCCAGTGTAGCGGCATATTTATATTTGTATATGGGAGCCATACAGAACAAATGTGCGGAAGGCCAAGATTTGGCAGGTAGGCAACTGATGGCATTAGAGAAGGCCCAATCTGACCTGGTCCCTTCTGAGGAGAGGCTGCAGAGAAGCCGGGAGTCAGAAAACAAAAGTAGGCAGTATGTCATTAAAATCAAAGAGGACATGGGTATCATGCAACAGGAAAGGTCAGACCAGGATACCAGAATTCTGACCCTGCAGAAGGTGTACCAAGAAGGTTTGGACTCCCTACTGCAGAGCCAGAAAAAGCTGGAGCAATAACTAGACTTCAACAGGGCATGCACAGAGCAGGTAGCCACCCTGCAAAGCCACCTAGATAGAGTGAAGGCAGAGAGCAACAAATTGATTTTGAAAGAACTGGATACCCAGGCAGAGTTTGATGAGGAGCGCCAGAGAGCTGGTGCTTTTCAAAGGCACAAGGACGACCTGGCGGCACAGATGTAGGCTCTTACTCAGGAAAGGGACACCTTAGGCCAGGAAGTCTGCCACTTAAAAAGGAAAATGGAAGAAAATCACCTGGCCCTCCAGGGACTGGGTGACCTCCAAAAAGAACATCAGAACTTGGTAGAACACACCAGAAGGGTGGAAGATGCTCTGGCAAGAAAGGAGCAGGCCAGTAGGGATGGTGCCCAGGAGGTTACCCTCCTGCAGCAAAGACTGACCCAATACTCCAGGACCAACCAGGAAGCACAGAGGGAAAATGAGGTTCTCTGTCAGCACAATGATAGGCTCCAGCAACAGATAGCCATGCAGGAGAGACTGATAGAGTCTAGTAAGGCCTTGATGAACTGAAAGCACAGGCTCTTGCATGGCAACAGGGAGCAGGGGCTGACAGAGATGAGGTTTGCTGGGAAAGGGAAACACCTGAGCATAACCTCAGGAGCCCTAGTACCAGAGGCCTTCATCTCTCCCAGTCCTTGAACTCTGCCACCCTGTGTCCCATGGCGCACATGAGGGGATGGCAGATTACTATCCAGCCAAAAGTATGGGGCTCATAGGCCAGTACATCCCAGGAATGGATGGGCGGGCATCCGGGTATGGGCACCCAAGTACAGTGCAATTTAGTGGGGAACCCCAAGAGAGTAGGCCCACTAAGGGCATCCTGAAAACCTCTGCCCAGTTAGGTCAGTGGGTGGGTACCCATCAAATCCCGGCAGCAAGGAGGAATCTGAACACTCCTCTGAGCGTCACAGGACACGGGAGACCAGGTCCCCACATTCTGCCAGCCATTCCCAGGCTCGCAGAATCTGGGAAAACCTGGAAGATCAGACGGACACCTCTGAGAGCAGTGCCTCTGAGTCAGAGGATGAATGGACCAGGGTTACCCGAACCAAGAAGGCCAATAAGGCAAAAAGGGCCTTGCTTAAGGACCCCTTAAAACAGATTAAGGCAATCAGGAGTGTCATCATGCCTTATCACAAGAACGCCAAGTATTCTGTGTGGGAACACTTGGAGCTCTTTGAGCAAATGATGGAGACTTTCCATTTGAAAGACAGCAGTAGCTGCATGCAGTACGTCAAATGGACATTCTCCCCAAAATAATCTAGTTTCTTTGCGGGGCTGGAGGACCAAAATCATGCAAGACGGTCCACCTATAGGGTGGCCATCTCAAAGCACTTTCCTGTTCACAGAAATCCCCAAGAGGCTCACAAGGCAGACTACAATTTGCAATGTGGGGAGGATCAGGCCCCATAAGAATTTGTGCAGGAATTGAAGCGTGCCTTTGCGCAGACTACCAAAAGGGTGCGCACGGACAGCAAAGAATTTGTTAACACTTTTTTCCATGCCTTGCCCAAATACATCATGACCCAGCTAGTGAAAGATGTTCATGAGAAAAGGTCACTAGACTGGGTCATTGAACAGGCCACCCGAATCTATGAGGTGCAGAAGCCTATAGAAAATAAAAGTAATGCGCAGAAAAGCCCCAAACCGACCAGCACCCCTGCTGCTGCCCAGGTGGCAGAGGTAAAGGTTGCCCCCGTTTTAGATTTGGAGATGGGGGGGCCTAAAAACTTACCTGCACAGAATAACTCCAAGCCAAGAAGGCTCTCGGCCAGTCACAGACAGGGAGTCAAGGAGGTAGTCCCACAAATGGGATCCCTCACACCCCTGATTATGTAAGTCCCCGCTACAAGGGAAACCGACCCATCCTGTGTTTTGTGTGGACTCCTCCAGCCCGGGGGGGGGGAATCTAGCCATGCACCTAAGCCAGGGAACTTCCCTCCTAACTTCCCACAGGAGGGCAGAAATTCACCAAATCCTGTGCAGAACTTTTTCACCAGGTATCCACCCAACTTCCAGCGCCAAAATCATCCATCCTTCTTTCCCCAATTCCCTGAGCCCAGACAACCTAATCCGGGAGAGGGCAGGCCAAGGGTGGAGGGGTATCCAAATCTTCCCAACCCGGGGTACTACCAGAGAAGGGATAGCTACCCTTCCTGGGATCAGCCCAGGGGAGAAAACCGAACCTCGTATCAGCCTGAGCGGGTTTCACAGTTAGAGCGCCAGGTCCAAAATATGGCACGGGATCTGGGTCACATGCTGAGGGCTCAACAGAACCCTCAGATGAGCATGCAGGCGCAGAACGCCCCAAACTCTGGGCCGGGTGCTCCAGAACAATGACGGGGGCAGCACCCCGATAACCCACCGGTTCCCAGGGAGGAGGCACAAGGGGAAGGGGGTGTAAAGCCTTGGAGGAAGCTTCCTTCCACACTTGTAAACAGCCCCTGGAAACCCAGGAACCAGAAACAAAATCTCCTACCCCTGAAAGTCTTCCACCCAAGGAGCAGAGAGGAGGTAGGAGAAACAAGGGACCCAATCAGGCCCATTTTGTGGAGGAGGTACAGATCTTCCAATTGGAGGGAGAGGGATCCTCAGAGGATCCTGGGAAAAGGATATTCTCCTTCAGAGATGGGGTAACTCCTCCCAAAGAAAAATGGGTCCCAAGGGATTCACATCCAGACTGGGTAGATGTGGGGACTGAGCTAGTGCCGCCCATCATCTCATCCCAGAACCAACAGCATCAAAATCCCCTGGTTTAACCCCATTCTGGTGACTGCCTCCAAAAGGGGGGGGGGGGAGCGGCCCAGAATTGGAATCAGGGGAACTCAAAACATCTCCTATTTCTAGTTGCCAACTTTTTCTTTCCGATTCCCAAGACTCTTCACAGAATTCTGCCCAAATCTCTTCTCTTTTCTTGTCCAAAACCAGAAAATTAGCCCACCAGTTGTCCATAAATGTGCCTTATCTGTGCCCCCTTGAGGAGAAGGAGGGAAGATACAATGCCACGGTACAAGTACAGGGGCAGGGTGCAATTTTGGCACTGGTGGACACTGGATCCCAAGCTACCCTTCTGTCCAGGAGGGCCTTTGATGAACTAAATGCCGGAAGGGGGGAGAATCACTGTATTCCTCTCACCTCTCTTCCTGGACAACTTCAGAACTTTGACGGGAAGGAAATTCCCGTCGAGGGGACTGCGGACTTGGACATTAAAATTGGGCGACACAAGGTGAAACACCCGGTCATAGTAGTGACTCCAGAGGGCACCCCTTCTTTACTAGGGAATGACCTCCTGAGAAGGTAGCTCCCTGGAGGATAGCTCAGCGGCAGCGTGTGCGTCTTAGAAGCAAGACGACACAAAGCAACACAGGTTCGATCCCCGGGTCCGCGCTTAGACACCTCTGGATGTTTAAACGCGTTATAAATACGTAACTAAGACAATAAATAAAACATAATTAGCAACTAAGAAAAACAAACAATTCTTGTAACAGCGCCTCGATGCCTGCGGGCTGTGTGAGCGCTTTATAAAAATAAAAAAAATAAAAAAAGAAAAAAAAAGGTTGTCACCCCGAATAGATTGCGTAAACAAGGTCCTCTGTACCCAGACTAGCCGACCAATAAAATTAAAACAGTGTCAACCATGTTAGTTTAAACGGCACATGCCACATGGTTGAACAAAAATCTGACCAAGTAGAATTTCACTTCCTTCCAGAACAACCAAATTCCAGACGTGACAGTAATAGCAGTAGGACAACAGACTGGTGATGGGGGGTCCTCTCTATTTCTGAAAATCAACCTTCCTTCCATTTTAAGGTGGTATTCTACACTGGAAGGGAACACTCTGAAATTCTTTACCAATACACAATCAGACATTCCCACTCCAATAGTCCAGAAAGATGTGAAATCAGCTCAGAGTCTGGCTGATATTCAGCAAAATTGGAGAGCAGTTGTTCATCCCTGTTCAGTAATGATGGGAAGGACACTGTTCTCGCCCGAGTGTGTGTGAACAACGGTAAGAGCTTCATCAGCAAAGCCATGTTCCGCCAACTCCCAAAAGATCCTGCCATTCCCACATTCAAACTGATAGACAAATAGGAAATGTATCTGGAAACACCCAATTCCAAACATCTCCTGCCAAGCAGGTGTATGCTCAAAATCTCCATTGGCAACAAGAGCATAGTCCATAATTGTTGGGTCGTGCGAGACATCATTTCCACCTTTTACTTAGGCAGTGACATTCTCAATCGCTTTGCCATCAGTTTGGACCTAATAAACTTCAAAGCTTGGTCCAGATTACCAGATAATCCCATGGGCTTTGATGATCCAGAGAAAGCATTTAGGGCACCTCAATTGCTACCTTATGCAGTTGAAATTGATATAAACCCTGATGCTTATATTCATCTAAATGCTCCTCTCCAACAGCAGGGGTTAGGGGTAAACCCAACACCATTAGTCAATATAGAACATGACACCATTCCAATAGAGGTGGATAACAGTGACTTAAAGAGTATTAGTTTAGGCACAGGCACCATTATTGGAATGGCAGTTGATGACCGACATTTCTCCATTGATTTAGGAAATGAACTGTTGGGACCAATCCCCAAGGACCGTTTTGACAGTGACAGTGATGACAATACAACACCAGGCAGGATCTGTACCCGGCATGGGGGGAACTTCCTGGTGTACACTTCCTGCCCTTATGGTAAAGAAGATGTGACTTGTGACTTAAGGAGGGATGAGATGATTTTCCAGGACCATGAGGGCCGCCTTTCCCACCTGAAGCCTCTAGTCCAAATCAGCACTCTGACCAGGGACTTCTCCACACAGCTGGAGGGGCCGCTGAGATAGCAAAACCAAAAGTCTTTCCAGGCTTCAGGCAGATGGTTGACGTAGTTGGATTGCTGGATTGAAGTCACTTACAGACCCTATGAGCTGAGTGGCTTTGCGAGCCAACTAGTTGACTGGATTAGAATGTAAGCACAATAGTCACTTTTAGTTTTTTTAAAAAAGCAAACAGTTTGAAAGCACAAATTCCTAATTGTATTGCATTGAATGAAAAGAAACAAACAGAAATCAAATATAATGTTTTAATAGTCTACTTTTGGCTTACCACAATAATATACAGGTTAAATGTCAAGCATGGTAAAACACAACTTTGAATTTCAAATGGTGGGGTAAATTTAACTGTGCCCTTCCCCCTTACACTTACTTACTGACCTATTTTCAATTACTGTTAAATTACATCTTAATTCCCTGCTGACCTTTTCAATTTAAAATTCAGAAAACAGTAAAAGTGTCTCACAGTGTTTTAAAACTCTATGAAATGGTGAGTAAATGGGTGACATGTTAAGCAATGGAAATATGACAAACCAGCTTTGATTGTTATTATAAAAAGCATCGGACATCCACACTAGATGGCTCCTAACACACAAAATGCAATATTTTCTTCACAGTTTGCAATGTGTGAGGCGAGAGATTCGCCACTGATTCAGTGCCATTAACTGCAATTACGCTGATAAGTGTTCAGGAAAAGAGTGTTCTACAATTCCTGCTAACGCAAGGAGGCTGGTGGGGGGAGTGTGGGGGCTCTGTAATCCTTCAGATTATGCTATTAAAGATTGTCAATTACACGGCGAGCAAAAACGTATTAATTAAATTGGTGCCAATTAAGGGTTTTGTGCACACTGGCAACCCACTTTCCCTGTGTGTGGCGCCTTCATTGTCATTCCCGATTTGCAGATTTAAAAACAAAAAAACTCTTCATTTAAATAGGAAACAGCATTTATCTGTCAGGTGCAATCAAATCCAGACCATTTCAGTCGTGACATTATTAACGTCTGTATCACCTCTCCCATGTTATTAAGATGGATGGAAGAAAACACAAAAGTCAGCCTCCTTTGTGAGAAATTGCCATCTGGCAAAGGTGTAGAAGCCTTAGCTTTTTTACTACTTAAATGATGCAGCTAATTCCATTTAAGAAAGGGTGGCCTGCTAACCATGTCCCCCTTTCCCAAAGCTTCATGCCAAATGTATAGTTGATAGGCTCCACTGAAACCCTCAAGAAGCTTGACAACCAATTCCTCGACTTCACGATTGACATAATCAAAATCACAGTCTCCCAAACAGTAAAAACCCTAGCAGTCTACTTAGTTTCCAACCTCTCCATGACTAGGCAGGTCAACGCCATTGCCTCTGCCGTGGCATACCACATCAAACTGCTTAATGCAGCCAGACCCTTCCTGTCCAAGGATAATTGCCTCACGATAGCCAGAGCCATAACCGGATCCCGACACGTCTACTGCAATGCTCTCTATGCGGGCACGTCAGTAAAGAACATGGAGAAGCTCCAAACTATCCAAAACAGTGCGCTCCGTGCAGCCACGGGCACTCCCAGAAGGGACCATATATCTGCTGTTAGGAAACAGGCCCACTGGCTACCCATCAAAGAGCGTGTCCTCTTTAAAACCTTGGCTCTTACCCACAAATGTGTCAATCACACATCCCCACTATACCTCACTCAAAGAATACACAGATCTGCATCCTCCAGACCAACCAGGACACCCTATGCCAATCTCCTCACAGTACCTAAAGTCAAATGAGCCAGATCAGGGGGCTTAAGCTTCCCATTAATTGCAGCCCTACAATGGAATGCCCTCCCACCACACCTCAGAGCAGAAACCTCCCACCTAGCCTTCCGAAAGCCATTAAAACACTGCTATTGAGCTAATCCCTCTCTGCTGAAGCTATATGTATGCAATACTTCTATAATGTCTGCCAAATGCCTCTGACCCTGTTGTGTATGATGTATGCCTAATGTAACTGAGTCATCTCCTTGTAACAGCGTCTCGATGCCCCTAGGCTGTTTGTGCACTCTATAAATAAAAATAAATAAAAAATAAAATAACAATAGTATACACCTGTGCCCTGCTGGATCCGTAGCCTGATATGCAGCACCTGCTCTCCGGTGGCACAGAGCAGATTGAGATTTCACAGGTGCCCTCTTGACAGCTGCAGTAACATCCAAGTATTTGCATTTCATGGGCTGCATTTAAAATATGCCCCCCTGCTCCAAAAAAACTCTAATACATGCTTGACTGCAGTGTTATAGAAGAAGTACTGATGAAGAAGAGAGTACTGGTGGCAAACTAAACTGTACATATAAGCCATAGCTGAGTTAGAGTATGCCGGCCAGTATTACACATAAGTATCCAAGCCACACCAATTTGATATCACGCATGTGTCAGCCAAGTGAGCCCAGTTCTCCCCCGACAGGTTGTCCTTGCTACTGGGAGCAATACTGCAGGCTTTGAGGTTGCCTTTCTTTGTTCTCTTGTGAGGGCAAGTAACACTCTCCCCAGAGCGACAGCCACTCCACAGGAAGCTGTGCTGGGAATGGGCATCAAAGGACACACACATTCACTAAAGGAAAAGCATCACACTATGGTGCTGCATACCTCAATGCCTTTGATTCCATTGAAAGATAATCAATTTAAATGTACATTTACATTCATTTCCCTAAAATCACCATCATAAAAGTTCATATTAAAACCAACTCACAGACCACTGATTGCAATAATACAATGTGCAAAGCAATGCATGCGCAAAATGCTGAGAGGTATGTGTCAGAGCCCACAGCCCTAGAGCTGACAACAATAATACACATATTTAAAAAAACAGGAGGTGCACATTTAATCATCATCAATCATATTAGGTAACCTTTGGCATCAGTTGATTACAGTAAAAAAACACAGGTAAGCGAGAGAATCAAAGATACATTTTCCCCCACACATACATCTCATCCAAAGAAAGTTTCTTGAGAATGTGGTATCACCAACATTATCTATCCCAAAAAACGTAATTATGTCTGATTCAAAAAAGGGGCAAGTAATGACAAGATGTTGGAGAGGTTCCACCATCTTATTTCTCACTGCCTTGAACTTCCCTTCTTATCTCCTCCACTTCCTGTAGCACAAAGCACTTTGGGAGTGATGACACATGGCAAAGTCCACTTGTTCCAAAGAGAGGGATTGGACACTTAAATCAGGCTTGCTATTGTCCAATTACCTGTAGACGTTTGTCTCTCACCACTTCTTTGAATCATCTCTGGACTTCAAACCTTCAAAAAGATTCAGTTTGCATCCCAATGGGAGAACATTCCATTCCAAAGTCCTCCAATTGTGAGGTGAATGCTGGTGTTTCAAGGCAGAGGAATGTTCTGTCATCACAACAGACCATTGGTGTTGAATTGCTGAAGGAACAAGATCTGCATCCCTTCCAGCCACACGATTGCCCAATACCTCACATGCTGAAGGACCCTTGAAGGCGTGCGCCAGCCTCCCCCATGTTGCCAGCCTGTGTAAAGGACTCATCTTGGCCAAGAGACACTTGAGTGGAGAGCTTCTAAAATCCAATAGAGCAAGGATTCCTGCAAATTTGCTGTCAAACTTCTGCAAACCGTGATTTGAGTGCCTTTGACACAGATCGAACCACTAGTACCCTGCAGAGCTACCTTTGAGACTCACAGAGATTTGAACCACTGTCCTGCATGTTCAAACCCATTAACTGACACACTGCACCATTTGAAAGCGCATCGCTGCCTCGGCTCGAACAAAGAAGTACTGCTGTATCTGCACTGCTCCAACCACTTTTGGGACCTCCAGCTTCTTCGACAATGAACAAGTCGCTGATCAAACTGGTTTTCTCCCTGAATTGCGTCCTTAGAGACCCTGCTTTGAACTGACTCTCCTGCACATCCCGCCATCAGCCAGTCTGCTGTAAACCTCGACTCCCAAACTGAATTTGATGATCACCACGATTTGTATTGCTGGAGTAACTTTTCAAACAGCAGACTTCTTCAGATCAATTCCCACTTCAACATCTGCTTGTCTATTAATCACTGTGACAACTGCATTTCGAACTGCTACGGACTGTCAAACAGAACCGAGTAGCCTGGTTTGCCATTGTCGAAACGCCAATGCACTGCAAATGTATCATTGGGCCTCATTACGAGGTTGGAGGAAGCCTTGCCGGTAAAACTGGCAAGGCTACCTCCAAACTCGAATCCGGTAATTGCCCTTTTGCCGGTGCCGGCCACGGGACATCCCCATTCCCATTTGAGCCCCATAGGGCTCAAATGGGAATGGGGAGGGCGGTAGCACCGGTACCATTAATAATGGTCAGGCCTGGTGGCTGCAAGGGCACCCGTGAGCTGAACTCGTAGTATGGCAGTACGATAGCAACGGTGCCAGTAGTGATACCTGCACCGTTGTTGCCTTACCACCATACTTGTAATGAGGCCCATTGTCTGATAGCTGCCCTTGCCACCTTCCCACTGGTCCATTTTTGACCCTAGAGACCTGCTAGCTCACATGAATCCCTTTTTGCAAGTACATATTCTTTTCAATACTGTGTTTTTTTAATGATCTTTTCTCACCATCTCATTACCTGGCGTGTTACATCTTGTTGTCTTGCATATTCTGTGTTCCTTCTATATGGTGTGTTTAATGAAAGTATGTAACATTGTATTGAAATTTGATTGGACTTTTGCACTTCGCTGTTTGGTTTGCTACTGTTTTACATGCACACCCCTCTTGAGAGCAGAGCTTTTCCTCGGCCCATGTTACCACAATAAGTGAAGGAGGTATATCTCCCAACAAATGGGTCGTTTCCTGGTTAATACTGGATCCTCACCCTTGTTGGGCCTTTGGTGTGTTTCCGTATGCTGAGGCACCATGATCCAGAAGACTGCTGCAGGGGGACAGCAATGCAGCACTGAGAGGGTGGGCACAGTCATATTCTAGAGGCCATTGTGCCATTCTACCTTTCTCTCCATATGCATAGAATGATATGATATCAGGGGGGCGTGGCCAACTGGCCATGGAATAGGACGTGCTGCGCGAGGAACTCCTGATGATCCGACTCTATTTTTGCCAAAGTTACCCGTTGAAACTGCAACGAGCGCCTAGAACTTTGGGGATCAGGTGTCGGAAGCCGCACGCCAAGTGAAGTTCGCTGGAGAAGTTCATAGTCCCCGGGAATCGCGAAATATACACATTTTTGTTGGCGCAACGGTGCGGCCGCTCTGGCACCAAGATGGCGGCTAACAAAAGAGAGGCCTCCATGGAGAAACGACACTGATTCCCTGGAACTGCGGGACATGGCTGCGGTAAATTGCCTGGAGGAATAGTACGACAGGGGGATATGTCGGAGTGTTCGAATTAACACCATGAGAGCGCCCGGCCTGGCATACACTAATGGAGCCTCGGCAAGCTGACCGCAGGAGGATACAACATTGGATGCCTGGGCGACGAGGCCTACGGAACTTGAAAGGGAAGTGTGAGGCCATAGCCCATTCGTAAAACAATTCGAAGTGCCATCTCGAATGTGAGTTAGGAGACTTGGGTGCCAGACCTTTGTCGGACCGAGGACAGTGCAATAGCTGCACTAAGGCGGAGGCGTACAAGAGTGGAGGGCAGCGCCATGTGGGCGAAAGGGTTGAGAACCAAGACTAAGCAACCCACGATGGAGACTTTCACGAAAACGCAACGGACCCCCTCAACATCGGTGCAGAGCATGGTCGTGACCCCTGCGGAAGATGCCCCCGAAGGGGACAAGCACCAGATCCTGGAGGCTATAACGGGCCTGAGCGCAAAATGGGTCTTGGCAATAGCGGTCCTGCGCACAGCTCTAGAGAATAAGATCGATGCTGTAGGTACGGAACTCACCCTGCTGCGTCAAGATGTTAGAGCACTTGCAGATAGGACCAGCGGTCTGGAAAGTGGGGTGAAGATTAATACCGATGTTAGCACGAGCAATGCGAAGGAGATTCATGTCTTAAAACAACAGGTCGCCAACCTGGAAAATCATGTGGAAGAGGCGGAAGGAAGAGCGAGGAGGAACAACATTCGCGTGGTTGGCCTTCCGGAGGGGGAAGCAGGCCAAGACCCCACAAACTATGTCAAAAACATGATCCTACAAGGGATCGGAGCCGGGAATCTTTCGCAGGGATTTACGGTGCAGAGGGCGCACCGCGCCCTAATGAGGAAACCCCGGCCGGGGGCCCTGCCAAGACTGATCATAGCGAGGATCCTGAATTACAGGGATAGAGAAAAGATCCTCGAATATTTTCAGAAGGGCGGCACGATAGAGAGAGCATCCACCAACATCACAGCATACTTGTACTATACGATACTGGTGCAAAGGCAGAGGTATAGTTACGTCGCCGTGAAAAGAAGGCTGAGGGCGGCGGGAGTCAAATATATGCTGTTGTATCTGGCACGATTGAAAGTGCTACACAAGAACAAAGCGTTATTTTTTTATACCCCTGAGGATGTTGTCACATGGCTGGACCTGCAGGGCTGCCCGGAACAAGAAGCGGATTGTGACCGGCAAGATCATACCGAATGAAGATTTCGTAAGGAGGAAGACCCTGATGGTACAGAGAAACTGTAACTAACTGATCTTTGTACGCAATCTGAGCCTGGTGCTCGATTTGGACTGGAATATAGTGAGTGTAACTTTAACTGGTAACGGTTTGGCAACTGTATACGTAATGTTTTTTGAAATGAGCAACAGAACGTGGACGACCTACCCCAATAGATTACTAGTTTCAGCGGCCATTGGGGCGGCTTAACCCTACTGAGCCCTGAGTAGAAGCTTGTTCTAGGCAGGGCTAGATGTGGGGATGCCTGAGATCCAGGAATGGAGCTGGGCATCGGTTGGGAAGGGTATTGTTGGGGGAGGGGTGGGTGGGAGGAAGGTGGTGGGATGGGAAGTTGAGTGTGTGTGTGGTTATGGGGAGTTTAAGTTTTGTTTCGAGCCTATTTGGAAGAATCAGCATGGTGTACTTGCGGTGCATGAAGGGGCGTAATTGGCGGAGGATCGGGAGGGTGCTTATTAATGACCTATGGGGGACCTCAGGATAATAACGTGGAACGTCAAGGGCCTTAACAGCTATCTGAAAAGAAACAAAATCATGATGTATCTGAAAAGGCAGAAAATAGATATTGCACTACTACAGGAGACGTACTTGACGCGAGAGAAGTTGGACCTGGTTAAGAGAAAGTGGAGAGGGACCGTAATGGGCTCGCCATAGTCTGCATATGCCCGGGGGGTGTTAATCTGGGTGGCACCGCATGTCCCGTTCAAATCGATACAAGAGGTAGTTGAAACTGATGGACGGATGGCTATATTGCGAGGGCTGGTGGAGAGCAGGGAGGTATGCATAGTAAACACGTATGCCCCCAACCAAAACACAGCAGCATATTTCAGAGCCTTGTGTACCAATCTTAGTACGTGTATAGGGAGCGCAGTGATCTGGGGTGGTGACTTTAATTGTGTGTTGGATCCTGTGGTGGACAGATCTGATGGCAGGGTGGGTAAGCCTAGCCCAGCGGCGAGAGCGTTGCAGATGCTGTTAACTGATTTGGGCTTCACAGATGCGTGGAGGATGAAACACCCCACTGAGAGGCAATATTCGCACTATTCAGCCCCGCACCAACTGCATACTAGGCTCGATTACGTCTTTGCCACAGCAGATGTGATGTCTGAGTTCACTCAACACGAGTATAAGGCCAGGGTCCTCTCGGATCATTCGCCCCTGATCCTCGGATGGCAATATTGCCACCCGAGGGCGAAGATCCCTACATGGCTCCTCCAAGCGGAGGCGCTCAAAGATCCAGTCTTTAGAGAAGATATAAGGGAAGAGATTACTAACTTCTTTGAAGAGAATACTGGGAGTGTTGATTCTGCGGGCACATTATGGGAAGCTTTTAAGGTGGTGATGCGGGGGGCGGCCATTGCTAAGTCAAGAGGGTTACAAGGGGGGGTCTTGGCTGACCTGTAGAGGGTGGAAACTGAGCTAGAAATAGCATTGAAGAGCGGTGATGTAGACACGGAGCTGGTACTCCAACCACAGCAACAATGTGCAGGGCATTGGGAAAGACTCTGCAATCTCAATTATAAGAAATATGTTGAGAGGCAGCACGCGGGGGGAGACAATACAGGGCGCCTTTTGGCCTGGCTATACAAAAGCGAGACCCCTAGGCCTCCGATCAGGACCATTATTAGGGAGGACAGAGATGAGGTGGCTACACAAGAGGCGGTTAACAAAGAATTTGTGGAATATTACAAAGTGCTGTACGGAGACGATGAGATGGGTGACCAGCGCAAGATAATAGAAACGTTAGAAGACATAGGGCTTCCCAAGATAAGTGAAGAAGAGAGAGAGGAGTTAGATGAGCCAATCACGTTGGAGGAGTTAGAAGAGGTTGTGAAGCAGCTGCCTACCTGTAAGACCCCAGGAGCAGATGGGTTCCCCAGCGTATTTTATAAAGTATACAGAGGGGAAATCATCCCCCCAATGTTAGACATTCTTAATGAAGCGTTTGAGATAGGACGGTTGCCTGAGTCACTCAGAGAGGCGATCATAATACCGCTGCCCAAGCCCAATAAACCGGAGCACAGATGTGGTTCCTACAGGCCTCTGTCGATGCTGAATCAGGACAGCAAGATTCTCACGGCTGTCCTAGCAAATCGATTGCAGAAAGTGATTGGTAGACTCATACATCCTGACCAAACGGGTTATGTCCCGAGCAGAAACATAACACACAATCATAGGCGGCTTCACCGGGTGGTCGAATGGGGTAGTAAGAACGAGGGTGAGATGGCGATAGTGTCCCTAGATGCAGTTAAGGCTTTTGACTCGGTCAAGTGGTCATGGCTATTGGCTGCTTTGGAAGGGTATGGAATGGGGCCGGGCTATATCAGGTGGGCCAAGATGTTGTATAGCGAGCCGCTTGCCAGGGTCCGAACTGGAGCGGTGATATCCGAGAGATGGCAACTTAGCAGAGGCACCAGACAAGGGTGCCCCTGGTCCCCGATGCTTTATATCTTGGCCCTGGAGCCTCTGGCAATAAGCCTTATGTGCTTGCGAAACGCAGGATCGCCATGGGGTGGAAGAAATGACACAAACCTAAGGTGGATGTATGGTGGAAGGACTTGCAGAAATGGGCGGAGGCTGAAACGGGGGCATGGCAAGAAGCGAGGAGCCGGGCTGATGAAGGGGAGGCGGGTACCCTGTTGGCTTGGAAAACGCTAATAACAGAATTGTTTGGAGTAATACCAGATCCAACAGACTCCGAAGAGAACAAAACCCGGCCGCATGTGCCAAACATTGAAAGGGATTGACAAATAGGCTCACGGGGGGAGGGAGGAATAGTGGGAGCAGTGCTTACGATAACTTGATGTATAACTGAACTATTATGATTATGCTGTTTGTTTGGTTTTTGTTGTTTTGTTTGCATAAAATCAATTAAAGAAATAAAAAAAAAATAGAATGATATGATATGATTGGTTATTTATAACGCCCTTAATACCCAGAGGTTTCTAAGCGCGGACCCGTGGATCGAACCTGTGGTGCTCCATGTCGTCTTGCTTCCAAGGCGAGCACGTTGCCCCTGAGCTATTCTCCCAAGACAGGGACCAAGACTGTGAGATGGTAGAATGTGGAACCCCTTCTGATGTATTGTCTTCAGATCTAAGTCTCTGGTAAGGCCTATGGCTCGAGCTCTCTGCCGGTGTGTTCTCTTTATTAAAGCACCCATCTATGGCTCCCCTTGCAATGCCGCAAAAAGGAATCCGGACTATTTCTGGGGCATGACTGCTAGTCATTGTTGTTTATCACTTGCCAAGTTGCTGAGCCACAATATAGAAGCATTTTGGGGGTGTATGGCTTTGCCCAAACTGAGAAGTTAATGTTGCCACACTGTGGTGAGCAACAGGCTTGATTTGACATTTGGACATTAGGGCAATATCCAAAGGTCAGCAGTGCCGTGATCCCTTGGCCTCTTCTGCTAAATCTACAATCTTAAGCAGGGGACCTAATGCATTCGAAAGCTTATCCTGACATGACTGCCATACCCTGTATATCCTCGTAGATACATCTGTCCTATATTTGGAACACAATTTGACTACTTTAAGATCAATGATAGGGGGTAATCTCCACCTTCAGAGGTAGAGCAAGCCTATGGCTTTCATTGGAAGATCCATTTTGTGTCAAAGGAAGGCCCCTGCATACTGCACAGGAAGGAACCTATTCCCTGAGTTGGGATGTTAGATCAATACTGGTCTTAACCTAAATTACTGATGTATCGTGTAACTCAGTTGAACCCTGATCTGGGTCTAGTGGATCAAAGTCCTATACACAGGGTCGTGGATCCTCCACAAGATCTGTCAACAAGGGGACTGTGGAGCCCAAGCCTGGGTCCTCTGGCGATGGATCCAGAGTTGACGTCCTGGATCCTTTGGTCTGTTTCCAGTCCTCCTCCTGGCCAGAGGGTGAAGTCATTGTCTATCCCAATTCAACCATGGACAGTTCCAGCAGCCCTCCTGCCCTGATGTGACTGGGCACAGAACTCCCCTCACCTCAGTGGCCTCCTGTTCTGGGTTCCCCTTGACAAAGGGCTTAAGAGCCTGATCCTGATTCCACATTGCCTGACCCTGCCGCTTGTGATTGACCGGCTTGGAATCGCTGGGAAGCTTTGAGAACCAGGCCTGAGCTACATGGGACTGAAAAGTCTGGGATACGGAGGCGAGCTAATGATCAAGTGCCGAGTACACCCCTTGTGAAAAGGATGAATGAACAAAGAGAGAGGCTGGCCCTGCCAAACCCCAATCTCTGAAGGCGTTTCCTCCTCCCCCACATCCTCTGATGACAATTCCCCCAAACCGATATCCCCCAAATCTTGTTCCTGAGCCAGATCGACAAAGTATCAAGAAATCACGGCTAGTGTGTAATCTAAGCTTAAATGTCAACCACATATCAATATTCAACTCTGTGCACATGCGCATGTGAGTGAGCAAGAGAACACAACACGTCAGGATTATATTTGCCAGCCAGCCGGAGTGGTCACTTCACACTGACCCACAGGCAATCAACAACCAGAAGCAGCAAAGGCTAATCGGACTGGGGAGGCCTCACCCTCCGTGTGTTGCAGTTAAATGATGTTGCATTTCCTGTCTCAGAAAGAGCTCTGTGTGCTCTCCAGGACCTAGCAGGCTGCTTGCCTACAGACATCCACTCCCGCATGCAAATGAAAACAACAGGTACTTATGTGTGTGCTGTAGCACAAGTAAAAAAAAGAGGAGCGTCATCCAGCACTAGAATATATATGGGATGGGGATGTTGCTGATTTGTGGATGCTGGTCACATGTCAATGGGAGGATTATGCGGTTTGTAGTTGTTTTATAGAACAGTAACGGGTTTTGTGCATAATGGGAAGTCTCTGTGCCAGGCCATACAATGTCAGTGCACACGAGTGGAAGAAGTTTACTGCCCGCACATAGGCGACACTTGCCCAGGGCTCACTGTGCAGATACCCTTAGCTGCTTGAACAGACCATCCCTACCTCCAGCACAGTGTACTTCACCTACAACTCGTGAACAGAACACATCTATCTCAAGCACAGTGTACCTCTCCTATCCCTCCTCAACAGAGCTCCCCTACCACCAGCACAGTGCACTTCTCCTACCACTACTGAACCTCGCATCTCCAATCAGCACAGAACACTTTTCCTACCCCTCCTGAACAGAGCGCGTCTACCTCCAGCACTGTGCACTTCTCCTACATCAACTGAACAGAACACCTCTGCCTCCAGCACAGTGCACTTCTCTTACCTCTCCTGAACAGAGCAGCTCTACCTCCAGCACAGGGCTCTTTTCATAACCCTCCTGAGCAGAGCACCTCTTCCTGCAGCACAGGGCACTTTTCCTAGCCCTCCTGAACAGAGCATGTCTACCTCCAGCACAGTGTATGTCTAATATCCCTCCTTAACAGAGCACCTACTACCTCCAGCACTGTGCACTTCTCCTACGTCACCTGAACAGAACACCTCTACCTCCAGCACAGTGTACTTCTCTTACCTCTCCTGAACAGAACACCTCTACCTCCAGCACAGTGCACTTCTCTTATCTCTCCTGAACAGAGCAGCTCTACCTCCAGCACAGGGCACTTTTCCTAACCCTCCTGAGCAGAGCACCTACTACCTCCAGCACAGTACACTTCTGCTACCTTTCCTGAACAGAGCACCTCTTCCTCCAGCACAGGGCAATTTTCCGACCTCTCCTGAACAAAGCATTCCTACCTCCACCACATTGCACTTCTCCTACCCCTCCAGAACAGAGAACCAACACCTCCTGAACAGACCACCTCTAAGAACATCACATAGCACTTCTCTTAACCCCGCCCTGAACATATCAACTTTTTCACCAGCACAGTGCACCACTCATATCCTTCCTGAACAGGGTACCCCTACCTTCAGCAAAGTGAACTTCTCCTAACCTACCCCCCTGAACAGAGCACCTCTACCTCCCGCACACTGCACTTTTCTTACCACACCTGGAGAGAGCACCTCTACCTCCAGCAGAGTGCAATGTTCCTACCTTCCTGAACAGGGCACCAGTGTCTTCAGCACAGTGCACCTAACATTTCTGAACAGTGCACCTGTCATGAATCCGACGAACTCTGCACTAATTCCCTGCCTAAAGTCTCCTCTCAGGTGGCCAGGGAGAGTAAGATGCTTTTTGATCCTGACCTTGGGGGTGGTATTCTGTGGGAGGATCACCTGGGAGGAGAAAAGGCCCAGGGGAATGAGAAGACTCTGTGGGATGAGACAAGGGGCCTCATTCCGAGGTTGGTGGTAGTCATGGTGAAATTTGCACCATGGCTGCCACCAATAACTGTACCATGTCTGGTTTGGTGCAATGGGGACTTACTGGTCTAGTCAGACCTTGACGGGACAGGTAAGTCCCCATTCACCAAACCATTCTCCATTCCCATTTGATCCCACACAGGGCTCAATGGGAATGGGGAGGGTGCAAATAACGGGCCGGCGTATGCCAAGCCCGTTATTTGTGCCCAGGTCCGTTAACGGGTCCCGTCCTTAACACCTGGTCAGAAAAAGGCGTTAAGGAAGGGACCCGCTAAGGGACCTCGTAGTAGGGTGGTAAGGGATTACTGGCACCGGTCTCCTTACTGGTGCCCGGTATCTCTTACCGCCCTACTCGGAATGAGGCCCAAAGTGTTTGTCTTCCTCTAGGGAGGATGGCTTTGCATATGCCAAAGTATGTAACTGTGTGTTGTAATAATCGTCTTGCTGTTCCACAAGGTATACATATAAATACAGGTGAAAACAATCACAAACTCCTAGGCCTTGGGAGAAATCAAAACCCTTCTAAAATCTGGGAGATCTGCAAAGCTGAAGACCTCCCTAACACCCAAAGGTGTAGTGAAAGGAAATCTGTGAATAACCAATGATTAAAAGAATTGCCTTGCCCCTTTCAGTCAAAACTAATGACTAATCCTCATGATGTTCCTTTAAAGAATATTATAAGGATCACACTGGGTTTTCAAAGTAAAGTGACAGAAACTCAAAATCTTAATTGTTCCATAATGGATTTCAAATCCCATAATTCCCTAAGTACTGAGATGAAGAAGAGGCAGAACATAGACAATGTTGTAGGAGTGGTGAGCTCATCAATGAACCACACATGAGGGAGACATAGCGGTTTAAAAGGCCCCCTCAGGTGCAGGCAATAGAGCCGTTGTTTCAGAAGAGTAGAGGAAGCAAGAAGCAGAAGCAGCGTGATTCGTGTTGGCAGCCCAGGCAGAAGCAGGAGGAGAGAGAAGACGCCAGGACCACTGATTGGCTGATATCAGCTGCCGGTTCTGTGAGGGTCTGTGTCTCCAGAAATCTGAAGGGCAGAGATCGTGCAGCAGGAAACATGCAGGAGGAAAGCTTGCTGCGTGATGACCTGCTCTGCAGATGCTGCGCAGCGGGAAGCGTGCAGGAGGCTGTCTCAGGTGGCTATCGTGCACCCGAGGCACTCAAGGCTGTCTCTAGTTGCTGGCATGCACCAGAGGGTCTCATTGGCAAGAGGAGCTCCAAATGTAGGTGGCGTGGGTGAATGCAGACTAACAGAAGCAGTTTTCTAGGTGGCAAGGAGCCACAGCAGCAGAGGTCCTGTGAGCATCGAGGGGAATGGAGGCTCACGTCTTACCCGGTGAGTTCACAAGCTGGAAGCACTCTGTTCCCACTTGCATGTCAGAAACAGGCATTTGGCGAGTGAGCACCGCTCAAGTAGTAAAAAAAGTTCAGAGAATAAATTAGAAAACTGAACTATTGAGAAGCGGCAGAAGAAGCACTTGCATATGAGTGAAAGTGATTCCCAAGTTTATATTGAATACCGATCTAGAGAAAATCAGCTTAAACCTATTCTAACAAAGTCAAATGACTGTAACCCTAAAAGTTTAAGTCTGTGGAAAACCCATCAGCCAGAGGGGGTGACTTTGTTGAGAGTTAATGCCTCCAACAAGCCAAGAGAGACTAAGACTAAGGCAAATACAATCCACCAAATATTGAAAATAGGAGAAGGGGGCTAATGTAAGGACTATAAGCTTCTAAACCTGTTGCCCATACTTTATACAACATATGCTAAAAGCTGGGATAAATACAAATTGCCAAAACCAGGGGAGAAGCAGGAAGAGACCCTATCCCCATCAGTCTTTGGTTACTGGTGTAGTGGGGAAACAAGAGTGGCAAAAAGGCTGCCTTTCTGGGAAGAGATATCCAGAAGGCGAGGAGCGTTGATTGCGGAGGAATTACCTTTGACCTGTCGACCCTTTAGATTCGATCCTTTGACTTGCAACCATATTAAAGAGCAGCAATGTGAATCTTGTTGTCCCTGAAGAGTTGCTGAAAGTTTTAAAGCTGCAATTTGTGGAATATTGTGATGCTGTTCTGAACCTCTTGTCAGTTTATCGTAACCACAAAATAACTTGTTGTGAAATGATGTTCAAGCAGGGGAGTAGTCCCAGATGCCAAACCGTTGAAGAAGTGGGCTTGGCATGGGACTAAACCAGGTGAGAACTGAGGTTGTGACCATTTATGTTGTTTGTGGTGCTAAAGGAAGAGTTGTGTGAAGCTGTTATAAAGAACCTATATTTCTTTAGAAGTTATCAATGGTGGCAAATCATCCTGATCAATACAATTATTATTATTGCTATTGATGAACTGAGAGCGCCTGTTCAAGGCAAAGGAAGAGCTCTATATCTTCTGTGTTGGAACTTTCTGTTGACAAAATTAAGTTGCATCAATCTGTGTTAGAACATTGTTCCAAACCAGGATTTCCTTGTGTTCTTTTCTTGAACTGAGAAGCATAATCACGTTTCAACCTGGGGAAGGGGTATTCACCCAGGCTATGAGGAGAGACTGTGGTTACATTGCAAACTCAATAATTATTCTTTTGAATTGCCATGCATTTCCTTGTTTATTTTTTGTTGTAACAGTGTGAGGGGCAGAAATGCTTTTGTTGGAGTGTTCCCTTTTGTTTTTTTGTTTGCAGGGAAATCCCCATTAGGGTAGGGATAGTGAGGTGTTCATCCAACCTTTGAATATAAAACAAAATGTCATTTGTTAAGATCATTTCACAAAGTGGTCTGCCTCACATTTCTGATGCCTCACAGCACCTCACCCTCCAATCACAGTGTACATTTTCCTACCACTCCTGAACAGAGCACCTCTACAGCACATTGCACTTCTCTTACCGCCTCTGAACATATCACCTCTTTCACCAGCACATTGCACCACTCCTATCCCTACTGAACAGAGCACTTCTACCTCCAGAATACTGCACATATCCTGCTGCTAATGAACATAGCATCTCTCTCCAGGACAGTGCACTTCTCCTACCTCTCCTAAACAGAGTACCACTAACTCTAGCACAGTGTACTTCTTCTACAACTCCTGAATAGATTGCCTCTACATCCAGCTCAGTGCACATATCCTACCACTCCTGAACCGAGCACCTCTAACTCCAGCACAATGCGCTTTTCCTAACCTCCTGAACAGAGCATCTCTACCTGTAGCACAGTGCACATCCCCTACCACTCTTGAACAGAGCACCTCTTCCTCCAGAATAGTGCACATCTCCTATACCTCCTAAACAGAGCACATCCACACCAAGCACAGTACAATTGTCCTGCCCCTCCTGAATAGAGCATGTCTAAGTCCAGCAAAGTGCACTTCTCCTATCCCTCCTGAACAGAGTACCTCCTTTCCAGCACAGTGCACCTCTTCTATCCCTCATGAACAGAGAAACTCTACCTCCAGAAGTGTTCACTTTGCCTACGCCTTATGAAAATAGCACCTCTCTCCAGCATAGTGCCCTTCTCCTGCCCCTCCTGAATAGAGCACATCTACCTCCAGCTTAGTGTACTCTTCTTATGACTCCTGAGGAGAGCGTCACTACCTCCAGCAGAGTGCATTTCTACCCCTCCTGAACAGAGTACCTCCTTTCCAACACAGCGCACCTTTCATACCACTCCTAAACAGGGCACCTTTACCTCCAGCACAGTGCACCTCTCATATACCTCTTAACAGAGAACGTACAACCTCCAGCACTGTGCACTACACCCTCCGGCTTCTGAACAGAGCACCTCTACCTCCAGCACAGTGCACTTCACCTACCACTTCTGTACAGAGCACCTGTACCTCCAGCACAGTGCATTTCACCAACCCCTCCTGATAAGAGCCCCAATAGCACCAGCACAGTTTACTTCTACCCCTCCTGAATATATCACCTCTGTTTCCAGCACAGTGCACTTCTCCTACTCCTACATAAAATAGCATCTCTATCTCCAGCACAATGCACTTCTCCTACCCCTCCATTACATAGCATCTCTACCTACAGCACGGTGCACATTTCCGACCCCTCCTGAACAGAGCAACTCCCACCAGCACAGTACATTTCTACCCCTCCTGAACAGAATATATCTACCTTCAGGACAGTGTACTTCTTCTATCACTCTTGATGAGAGCACCTCAGCGTTCAGCACAATCCACCTTACCTACCCTTCCTGAACAATTAAAGTCTTCTTCACCTACCCTTCCTGAACACATCACCTCTACCTCCAGCACTGTGCACTTTTCCTATCACTCCCGAGCAGTGCACCTCTAGCTCCAGTATTGTGTACTCCTCATACCACTCCTGAACAGAAAACCTCTACCTCCAGCACAGTGCACATCTCCTACCACTCCTAAACCGAACACCTCTACTTCTAGCACAGTAATGGTTTCCTGCCCCTCCTGAACAAAGCAACTCTACTTCTAGCACAGTAATGATTTCCTGCCCCTCCTGAACAAAGCAACTCTACTTCTAGCACAGTAATGATTTCCTGCCCCTCCTGAACAAAGCAACTCTACCTCCAGCACAGTGACTTTACCTACCCTTTATAGAGCACCACTACCTTCAGCACAGTTCATATTTCCTACCACTCATGAAGAGAGCACCTCTTTCACCAGCACAGTGCACTGCTCCTAACCTCTACTGAACAGAGCACCTATATCTCCAGCACAGCGCCCTTCGCCTACTCCTCCTGAATTGAGCTCCTCTATCTCCAGCTCACTTTACTTCTCTTACCCCTCCTGACTACAGCACCTCTACCTCCAGCACAGCTCACTTCTCCTACCCCTCCTGTTCAGAGGATCACATTGTTCTGTTGCACAGAAAGCCTCCCCACACCTGTGCAGAGATCACCTTTTTACCTGTACGCAGCCCCTCTGCCCTGATGTTAATGGATACTGTTACAGACCTCCTGTGGATAACAGCGCTCCCTCCAGCACAGTGCAAGTCTCCTCCACCCATACAGAGCTCCTCTACAGGTTTATATGCGGCACAGCTTCCTTGTGTTCAATGCAACGTCCCCCTGCTATCAGGCAGCACCTCTCCTCTCCTGTACAAAGCCCCCCTGTTGTATATAGGTCCACTCTGCCTGCAGGTGTATGGATGCCCTCTGTCCTGCTTCGCATATCACTCTTTCTGAGCAGTGTTGCTGTACTTAGTGCTTCTCCACGCTTTTACATAGCGCTGGTACAGAGCACCTCTTCCACCTGGAGAGAACACCTCATCCCTCCTGTGCAAAGCTCGTTTGCCCAGCTGTGCATTGCACCTCTCACTCATGATCGAGCTGTTTTACCCCTTCTGTACAGAAAGCCTGTCCCTACTTGCACAGTGATCTTGTACATAACCCTATTTCCTTCTTGACAGAGCACCTCTTCCCTACTGTGCAGAGATAAGGATCCCGCTGTAGAGAGCACATCATGTACAGAGCTTCTTTGCCCCACCTGTACAGAACACAACTTCCACCAGCCCCGGGATCCTGCACAGACCCATATGTCCTTCTTTACACAGCACCTCCTCCCTACCGTGCAGAGAGAATGACCCTGCTGTGTAGAGCACCTCTCACTGATGTACAGAGCTGCTTTGCCCACCTGTACAGAACACAGATCCCACCTGCCTAGAGATCCTGCACGGAACCAAGCCTATTTCCTTCTTGACAGAGCACTTCTTCCCTACTGTCCAGATATAATGACCCTGCTGTAGAGAGCACCTCTCACGCATGTACAGAGCTGCTTTCTCCCACCTGTACAGAACACATCTCCCAGCAGCCCAGAGATCCTGCACAGAACCATATTTCTTTCTTTACAGAGCACATCTTCCCTACTGTGCAATTGCAGAGAGTACCTCCCACTCATGTATTGGGTGCTTCCTCCTTCAGAGCATAATAACTCTTGCTATCACTTAGACTACCGTACCCCGCTTGCCTTTCTCTTTTCCCATACTTTTATAGAGAACCTCTCACTCCCGCCTCCTGTAAAGATCACCTCTCCCCTGTTGTACAGAGCGCTCTCTCTGCACTGCAGAAAGCATTTTCCCTGAAAAAGAGCAACCGTACACTGATCGACCTTTCAGACTCTCCCCTCCACACCAGAAGCAGCTTTGGTGTTTTCAGTGCTTGGATATACTAAACAATGATGCAGTCATTAAGTGAATCATTCATTCATTCATTCGTTCATTCATCCATTCATCCATTCATTCATTCATTCCATCAGACCCTTGTACAGAAAACTAGTGCCCCCTTACAAAGCACCCCTTCCCTCATGTGCATTATCTAGGGGATGCAGATAGCCTGTGTGAGGAATTCGACCATCTGCATAGGGAGTGTGCCCTCGTCTGGGCTTTTTTGAAGTTTTGTAATGAAAATGAATGATGGAAGATCAACCTCAGAAAAATGTGTGTGGCTAATCTGCACACATTTTCCTCTGCTCAACGTACAACAAACACATAGTCAAGTATACTCCGGGGGACGCAGCCACCAGGCACAGTTATCCCTGTCACATTTAGCTGGAATGTGAAAGCCACAGGTACATTAAAGCATCTCCGGAAGGGGTAAGGTAACACCTTCCTCCGGCAATGGCCAGTCTAATTAAAATATCTAAGGCCCCATGGATCTCTATTGTCTAAAGTTCTTCTGGTGGCAGTGCTTACTGATGAGAGATAATTGAAACAGGTCTGCGATAGGCCTGAGCACAGAATAGACAAAAGGAGACAGTACACTAACACCTCTTTGATATGCAATGTGGGAACTTAAAGCTAGCTCCCTCCCCTCTGTACGAATGGCAGTGATTGGCATGTCTGGGACAACTGTTTGCAATAGTCAACTCCTGCAGGGGACCCCCTTTCAGGGGAAGAAGCATGTGAATTGAGGGAGACAGAACTTTGTTCTCGCCACAAACTTCAAGGGAGACATGCACTTTGATCAATAGTCACAGAGAGCTCAATTAACCAGCAAGAAACTTTGATCCACAACAGACAGGAAGATGGGTCGGCCTTAGTATTGCAAATTGTCACCCCTGTTGAAAATAACTCTGGTTATGACCTCACGCATAACAGAAGATTGTTGGTGGGAACTCGGAATTGGTTCCTTGAGATAGGCTTAGCCTGCACCAATCACTGAGGCCCATTTGCTTTAAAAGAGGGCTGAGCCTGTCAATTAGCAGATCTTCTGATGACTTCTAAAGGAGTAAGATGAAGGACTCCTTTGGACCCTGGCTGAAGGTACAATCTGCCTTACAGCTTCCACCAGTGAATGAAGGTCTGGATCTCCAAGAGGGAAGCAAGATCCCTCCCCTAAACATTTCCCAGAGAACCGAGGCAGATACCAGACTCAGAGGACCATCCAGCAGCTTCAGACAGGTAGCCAGCCAGCACACACCCTGCCCTGTTAGGTTCTGCCAGCAAGCTTCTGAGGCGGGAAGTGCCAGAGAGTCTCTGAACAGAGGACAAGGCCGTTGGTATTGGTATAGTATTGTTTATTTTTAAAGCGCCTATACACAGGCAGTGTTTGAAATCACTCAAGGAGGTTGGGAACATGGGGAAATATGACAGTAGCTCAGAGAGACTTCAAGAATGTCAAGGGCTCTGAGCAACATGCATAGTAAGTGAAAAAGATATATATAACAGTTGAGACACAGCAAATAGTCCTGATGGTGATTCAGCATTTTTTCAAGTGCACATTAAGGGGTGAAGACAAGGGAAAACAGACAGACAATCTTCAGGCAGAGATGCAATCAGATCGTGCAAGATGGTCGAGTGAGGGGTCCAAGTGCTCCTAGTCGGTAGAGGCTGGTCTAAGTGCGGAGAGAGAAGCTCTCTTGGACTTATTCAGAATTGATGTGAGGGAGATGGGGTGTGGGCCATGAGGCAAATGCAAAGAGTACTGGCGGTGATACCAGGGACCTCTGAGACAATAGGCGGCCAGTCAGCAAAGCTGTATAGGAGGGAGAGATGGACAGAGTAGAGAGCTAGGTTAGCAGGGTAGGGGGAGAGAAAAGAAGGAGGAGAAGAGGAAGGTCTGGAGAAGTTTCCATAACTTAGGAAGATCAGGCTCAAGAAGCGGATGGCAAGCAGGCTATTCCAGAGGGAGGCACCTGCTGAGGATAAGGATCTACCTCCAAATCTCGGCTTAGAGAACCTGCTTACTCGCAGAAGGTTGGAGGTAGATGAGCAGAGGGATAGAGAGGGACGGTACTTAGGTAGGCAACATTGAAGGTAAATAGGTCCCAGGCCCCAGAAAGCCTTGTGGATAATGCAGAGGGTCTTTAATTCAATCCTTACAGCCACGGGGAGCAAGTGAAGGGTTTTCAGTGCCAGAGAGATGCGGTCCATGGGCTTGGGCCAAGGATAACTCTCACGGTTCTGTTCTGGATGATTTGCAGAGGTCGTAGGCTAGACACCTGGAGGATGAGGAAGAGGCTATTGCAGTAGTCCAGCCTAGAGAAAACCAGGGCTCTGGAGACAGTGATACGCTGTGGGAATGTGAGAAAAGGTAGAGTGCTTTTGAGAAGGTATAGTTGATAGTTTGACTTTTTTGAGATATCAGAAATGTGAGAGGAGATGGAGAGAGTGGAGTCGAAGATGACCCAAAGATTTTTGGCCTTGCATGTGGTGGTGGGCGCGGGCCCAAAGTAGGGCGGCCAGAGTGAAAGAGGGAAAACGGGAGCAGGGGTCCCAATGTGAACGATCACAGTTTTCCTGGCATTGAGGCAGAGGTCCTTTGCAGCACACCATGACTGCATAGCAAACAGACAGTCAGATATGAGTGAGGAGGAGAAAGTGTCAAAGAGTACCTGCAAACACTCTCTGCAGCTTTGGGCCGTCTGCCTTAAAGGACGACACAGGCCCTGCAAAGAAGCTAAGAGAAGTGCCACGATAAGCATCAACCAGCTTCCATCTTTTAAGGACCGGCTGCTCCACTGACTGTTGTCACGCTGCAGCAACTAAAGCAGTCTGAGACACCTCTACCAGCATTCCAGATCTGCCAAGCAGCAGAGAGACAGCAATTTGTGACCCTGAGCAGCCGTGTAGGCCAGCCTGCAGCCATCTGTCCAGCCTCCCTTGCCGAACTGCCTGCCGCCTGATATTTGCAGCTGTCTCCCATCTCAAACTCTGTTGCAGAAGCTGCAAAGTGTCCTCGAACTGACGCAATGCTGAGGAGCATCAAGAACATCTCAAGCACCAAGTACATCGTGGTTCTGTACCACTGGTCCTTCTCTGAAGGCCCCTAGTGACATTTACAATCCCTTGCTTCCTTGGTGTTGAAAACAAATAACCTTGAACAGTGAAGACTGATTGCTTTACCGACTACCCTCCTGTCAGTATCCTGAGTGCATCCGTTTCCTTTGGGAAACTGTCTGTCCTCTGTGTTCGTTTACAGGGTGGGCTGGAATTTGTAGTGTGCTAGAACTGTCTGTTTTTTATTCAACCTTGACTGAACTGTCCCTTTTATCATTGGGTACAATTTTATTTTCGCTGTGTTGCAACTAACCAGTGATCCAAGACCTTGCGGAGATAAGCCTACCGTTATATCCACGTTACCAAAATTGGTCAAGTAAGTTTATAAATGACTTGTGTTCCAATCTGTTTGGATCCCTTCTGGTGTACTAGAGGTGTGTGGCTGATTGATTGTTTAGAAACCGAGATTCATCCCTGGACCACTGGTGCCCCGGAAGTTGATTTGTCACAGCCTGTCAGCAGGGTGGGACGATGGTCCCTTTCCATGTGCAAGTCATTCATTTAAGTAGGCTCAAACGCACAGCTTGTTTGGCCCCCCGGGGGCCATCCAGGGGTCAACAAGATATCTTGCATTCCAGAAACCTAGCCGATCAGCCCACTATTAATGTATCAGCAGAGAAATGACGGTATTCTGAAGGAAATTCTGGAAGAAGTGTCAAAATAAATGAAAGAGAGGAATGGTGACGTCACATAAAGCAGAGGTGAAGCACCCAGACGAAATGTCAATGAAGAAAGAATATAGACCATATACAACCTGATGACGAAGTAGTGCATGATGTCACATTTCGGGAGCAAAATAAAGATTACATGTGTGGAGTAGCACTGAAGAAAATGCAAAACCATTTTACAAATGTGCAGACGAAGTAACGCAAGTAGATAAAGTAATGATACGGCTGGCAACATAGTGAAATTGCAGGTGATGCACCAATGTAGATATATATATATATATATATATATATATATATATATATATTACATGGCCACAGTAGGAAGAGCACTTTTTGGGTGGCTTATAACTTCGCTCTCCCTGGACGGATCCTCACCAAACTTTGCAAAAAAAGTATTTGGGTCACTCTAAATTTGTTTTGCAAAGTTTGGTGAGGATTCGTCCAGGGGGGGCAAAGTTGTAGGGGGGGTCCCAAAACTTTTTTTCTCCCATAGACTGAATGGGAAAAAAATTTTGGTCGCGCCTACAGCCCAAACCGCTGGACGGATTTCCACCAAATTTGGACCAGGAGCAGCGGCTTGGTCCCGAAAGCATGCTTTTGCAAATTTGGTGAAAATCCGTCCAGTAGTTTTTTTTAAAATGACCAAAAAGTAGGTAAAAAAAAATAGTGATATCTGTGTTCGGTTCGCGGACACACTTCCCTGTTCACTCCGCGGACAGTGTCCTGATTGGCCAATCGTCTTGCGTGATGTTCGCGGACATGCAACGTGTTCGCTGATTGGACGAAACGCGTCAGATTTTTCGGTAGCGCCCGTCATCTTGGATTCGCGGACGTCCGCGGACAGCGCGGTGAAACTTTGTTCAAAATGTGTATTTTGTAGAGTGTGTTGGTGTGTAGGAGTATGTGGGAAGGGTGGGAGTGTATGAGATGAAAGTTGTGTTTTTTATGTGTTAGACATTCTTTTTGTGTTCGATTTGTTTGCGGACATCACGGGTGTTCTGAAATGTTCTAAATAAACTGACTAGGGGGTGTTCTAAGGACTCAATATGTGTCCGTTTTGTTCGCAAGCAAAGTGAAACTGTTCTAAGAACACTTGCGGTGTCCGGGGAGTGTTTGTATGGGGTGTCCTGAGGACGCTGTCCGTATTGTTCTCTGTCAAGTTGAATGTGTCCTAAGAACACTCGCGGTGTCCTGAAATGTTCGCAAATAAACAAAATGGGGGTGTTCTGAAGACGCTTCTAAGAACACTCGCAGTGTCCGGGGAGTGTAGCAATTTGTTCTGGTTCTAGTAATTCCATTGCAGCTTCTGCAGAAAGTTTGTAATAGTCTAATTTGTTCTGGTGTTCTACTGGTAATAGTAGTAATCGGTGTAATGTAACACCACCTATGTTGTAGGCAGCTAAACCTGTGGGGGCAGTGACAACAGCTGACAGTTTGTTGTTTGTCAATTGTTGAAGGAACTTACTAATGATTTTGATTAGGAATGTTTTGCCAGAACCAGCTTCACCACTGACGTACAGTAGTATAGGTTTATAATTATGGCAGGAACATTCTTTATTTTCATATTTTACACCATGTGCAATTTGTTTTGTTAGTTCTTGAAAAATGCTACTTTGCTCATTGTTTAGTTTTGATTGTAGTATAGTTAAGTCTTCCTTATCTTCATACTGACACATGGTGTTTTCTACTTCTATCATAGCTAATTCTGCCTCATTTATTATTAGTGGTTCTCCCAGTGGTTCTTGGCTTCCTGTTACAGAAGGTTGACTACTGTCAGGAGTATCCTTATCTAGTTGGGCTTGGAGTTCTTCTTCATGTTGCTGTTCATTGGGCAACATTGTTTTGTACTGTGTAAAGTTTACATCAGTTATAGTGCTTTCATTTGCTTTGAAAGCATCCTCATATGAGTCATAGTTATCTAGTAATTGTTCTTCTTTTCTCCATGGTTTGAAGAGTTGTAGCAGGGACATGTAATATACTTCTTTATGTTGAGGAGTCTTCAATGACAATTTGATATGATTAATTAAATTTGGTTTAGTGAGTTTAACTAAGCTGCCTTCACAGTCTGTCACTCTATATTTACCTTTTTTTTCATCAGGTTTCATATTATTTTTGTATGTGTAGTTTTGGGCTATTTGGTATAGACACATGTTTTCCAAAGTATTACTTCTGTTTGGGTAGTATGTGTCCAATAAATTGTTTTTCAAAATGTCTTGGCTGTTGGGATCATGTTTGGCTATTGTTTCTATATCTTCATATGATTTTAGAACTCTTTTTCTAGATTTAGCTGGACCAAGACTTAGCCATACTATATTTTCAGATTTACCATACAATGAAGTACCAGTTAAACGATCAGCTGCTTCATAAGATCCACATTCTCTATGGGTGAGCATGTTTATGCCCAAGCTGTATAATTTCTGAGATACTGTTTTATCTGATGACAGGTCATTCCAGAGGTCTTGGAGCTCTGTCTTTTCTGCTTTAGTTAAGTATGCTGTGACATATCGTGCAACTGCAGTAGAATTGTCTGCAATGTACTGCACATCTATGTTTGCATTCCATAAGTGGGCAATGATTGCATTATAATCATTGATATATTTTTCTTCTTCTTTTCTTTTTATGTAATATGTATTTTTAGGTGACTTACCTTTAACACTATGTCTAACTGAAGACATGAGGTTGTTTACTTGACCTGTATTTGTAACTGGTCTAGGGAAACCAAATCGGGATTTGGTGTAGTACTTGCCTTTGTTTTTGTATTTGCGACGACAATATTTTCCACATTTGTGTCTTTGAAATTATAAAATTTGTGCACGAAGATCACTATTTGTGGCTTCTGATGGAATTTCACAAGTGACATATTTTTCAATAAACTGTAAAACAGTGGCATCACTGTCTTGACCAAATTTAGGAGCATCTTTAATCCATAAAAGCATGTGGATATGTGGTGCTCCTCTTGCTTGGTATTCTTTTCTCCAAAAGAAGTGTTGCACTTCTCCAAGGGGAGGAACAGTTTTATTACAAATAAAATGTAGCATAGCAATGAAGCGATGGTGAAAATATCTTGAAACATTAACAGGATCCAAAGAACAAAGTTCTCCAGGTGTTAGAATATCTATGTTTGTTTTGTTTTTATTTGATATGCGTAGGAAATCATGTAAATCTTCCCATGCATATTCTGCACCACTTAATGTAACAAACCAAGTGGGTGGGCCAAGGTTTCTGATCATACAACGTACATCTCCATGCCGTCGAAACCAGTACTCTTTAGTACCACGCATATTTGCTATTAGATTTGTAATATTTGATTGTAAAACCTCATCCTTTTGTTGCACCTTCTCTAATAATTGTGTAGCTGTCATATTTTGAAAGTGTGATCCTGATTTTAATATGTGTGCAACTCCGTAACATAAAGTTGCTAGTTCACTTTCAAAGAGTAGGTGGAATATGTATTCCACATTTTGTCTAAATCTGGGATCTTCAGAATACATCCGTAATGAGCGGTATTCTGAAGCTGATATTTGAATAGGTCTATCATCATACCTTCCTCCTTTGCCAGTAGGAAAGAGTAGAGGAAAAGCACGTGCTTCTATACTTTTTTCCCATATACTGATTGGCGATCCTTTTGTTTGACGCATTTGGTAAGTTTCCAGTACATCTTGTACGGTGTCATTACAGTGCAAAGGATGAATTGTATAATGGTCTAAAGTATTTGATATTGTAGCAGGAACTAGTAGCTCAAATTGACCAGCTTCTTGTGTTTCTTGAATTATTTCAGTTGTATCTTTCAAGTTTTCTTCAATATTAATTTCTTTGTAATATTCATTATTCTCTTTAAGATATTGGAAGGCTTGTCTAACTTTATATAAATCTACCAGCTGTTGCCATATTTTTTTGTCTTTTGTAGGTACTCCATTTATTAATATAATTAAAGATTGCTGCATTGGACGTTGCACTCCTAGAGTATGCACATTTTCTTTTAGATTTAATGGTAAATAAACTACTTTTCCACGAATGCCTTTTACCAATTCAGAGTGAGGTAATTTTGCTGTTTTTGATTGAAGGCGTATTATTGCTTGAAATGGGTGTACTGTTTGAATTATGATGCTCTCATATAAATTAAGTTGTTGTAGAGGTTTTGGTACTGGGTATAATTCCAAATTATTTGTGATAGAACGTGAAGGAGTTTGGTTGTTGTCAAGTTTTGTAGTGCAATAACTGCAAAGTATTAAGGGCTCAGTTATTTCATATTTGTTTTCTGCTACAAGGTAGAGAGCTAATTCAAACCATTTAGAATATTCATTGTCTTCTATTTTGTATGATAGGTCCACAGTTTTTGTGTTACTTTTATAAAAAATTCTACGGCAACATACACATACATGGTTTGGTACTTCAGCTTATGTACTTTTAAATTTTAGTATTTCTTTTTTGTATGTGTTTAGCAAAAGGTTGCCATGTGTAGAATTGTTGCTTAATTGGTTTAAAGCTATTTCATTCTGTAAATGGCTTTCACTTCCAAAATATTTTTTCTGGATATAGTGAATTTCTTCAAGTAGGTCTTTTGCTGTACCATGTAGAAGGATGTTATTTAACTTTGCTAGTGCTAAAGCAGGACTTTTTAGCATAGTACAGTTTATAGACTAGATTTCTTATAGTTGAATGATGTGTTGATATCCTTTTGATATCATGGAAAGTGGTTTTACAAGTAGGTCCTGTAATGCCAATGAATGTCCTTGTAGTCCTGTGTATTTGCGCACTGGAAAGGTATCTATATTTTGCAGTATTTTAATTTTGATTTTGTCTTTGCTTTTTACATATTTATTGAGGAATTGGCGTAAAGATTTGAAACATTGTTTGGGAATGTTACACATTGACGTGCATGGCCATTTGTACACTAGACATTCTGATTCAGTTGAATGGAGGGATAATTCTAAGTTTTCAGGGCATATTTTTGTAAGAAGTACTTCTTGTTCCATTACGGTATTATTCACTTTTTCATAACCTCGACCACTGCTATGTATGGCAATTGCATTAGTTTGCTTTTGTTTGTACGCTTCTTCATTAAAATATGGTTCTGTGCTTGTAGTGTGATTCCATTCACCTCCGCTGATACTTAAGAAGTTCTTTCTGTTGATATTTCACTTATTGAGAAGTCTTTTTTGTAATTTAGTTATTAGTTTTGTTAGTGGTTTCATTTTGTTTAACAGTAAAATAAATACATTTCTTTTGAGAAGAATTGCACTGTCCATCAATGCTTCTTAGATTAATTTCCTACGATAGGTTTTAAGCTTTGAACCAGATTTCTCTCCTGTTTTTATAAGATTTTGAAGGACTTTGTGACGGTATATTTTGGCTAAAATACTTTTCCTGGTATGCTTACTTTGCACTATATTAAAATTTGAAGAAGTAGTTTTATCTGTACCGATAGCTGATTTACTGTTAATTGTTTTTTGGTTTGTTTTACATTTTGATAGAGGAAGCGAAGTTGTTGTACTTGAAACTTCTTGTGTTTCACTAAATGATTGTATTAGCTGTTTTGTTTCAACTTTTTTTTACAAATTCTGTTAGAGATGGATGCTTATGTTGGACACCTTTATTTTCATTTGCTCTACTTTTGCATTGCTTTCTACGGACTTGACTTTTGGTAGGCATTCTTTAGGGTCTGTTGAAAAAAATAAAGAAGATATGGGTTGGGGTGTTCTGGAATGTATGTGTGCTGTGTGCATGAGTGTTTGAGTAAGATGATAAAGATGTATGTAATGGTGTGTGATTGTGCATTGGGAACTAAAACTAGTAGGGATAGGTATTCTTGAATTTATGTGTTACTAAACTGGGGTTCAGATGACAAAAAAAAAGTAAGCTAGTGGTGTGGAAAAGTACAAATAGTAAATCTAATGTATACAATTAAAACAGTTGTTTGTTCTATAATATGAAAATTGTAGTGGTTCAGTTGGGTAATTTGTGTGTCCAAAAATAGAAATGTGTGGGCCATTCTGGCTGTAAATCGCTGTTTAAGACATGGAAATTTTTGGACAAAATGGTACAAAATCTCTATTTTTAGAAACCGAAATAGCTCGTATTAATGTTATAGTATATTTGATTAATAATTCAAATATTATGGTGATATTTTACTTACTTTTTTTTAAATTAACAGGTAACTTCTTAGTTTTTCTTTCTTCTTCGAATTTGGCTGCTTCTTTTCAGGAAACTGGTCTTCACTGCAATTGTAAAAGCTTCAAATTAGTAACTTTGTTTGTGTATAGCACTGTTTTTAATTTAGATATTGATTTTTTTAATTGAAATCCTCAGTGCCTTCTGTAAAACCATTACACTAATTTATTTACATAAGATACATTGCATCAGTTCAGTACATATGATATGTTCTTAATGAACAAATTGTATTGAATGACTAACTGTAGCAAAAAAAAAAATATCTTTACTATGTCTTGTGAAATTTATAATATATTAGTGAATACCACTATTTCTGTACGTAAACTGTTCTAGGTAATAGCGCCTCAATGTCATGTCTAATTTAAAGTAATTAAGTAACTAAATAAATAAAAACAAAAAATATGAAATTGTATACGTATTTTTATAAAGGTTTAAACATAGATTGTGTTTGCATGCAATTTTGTTTGAATATATGTAGTCTATATATTTCATTTAAAACAATGTTAGTTTAACATGATTTGAGTGTGTGTGTATAAAGAAAGTAAAAAGTATAAAGGTTTATAAGTGATAGTTGATTTTAGGAAATTGAAAAAAGTACAGTAAATTCATTTTACAGATTTTACAAGGTAAAAGTCTGTTTGAAAATGTGTTCATCTACTATACAGAAAATATGCATACCTGAAGTTTGTGTTCATGCATATGGATATGCATGGAGCTGCAAGTAGAAATCTTGAAGACTTGTACAGTATTTCTGGTAGATGCTGTTTGCCAATGATATGACACTTGTACTCAGAGAGATTCAGAGTACATTTGCAGTGCTGATCTATGATGATGCAGTTAGATGTAGAGGTCTTGAATGTGATTGGTGCATGGTCATGTGATTTTTGAGGTACATCCAATGAGGGAATGGCAGAGAGAGTGTAGTGGAAATGGTAGAAGGGCTGTTGATGTTACGATATGTCCGCGGACATGGTGGTAGTTCGCGGACATCGGGAGTTACATCTGGGGAGTTTTGGGTTCAGAAGTCATGCAAATGAGAATAAGCACTGAAAGGGATTGGTCAGGAAAGATTGGTGGGTGTGTTGTGCCAGGAGAGATTTTCTCAGATACTCTTTTTGCTGAGAGAACAAAAGATAGCTATGGCTGTGTGTTTCAGAAAACAGATTGTTTGGATTTTAGGAGATTCGTGGATACATTGGTTGAAGGTGCATGCAGAAAGCTGTGGAGTAGCTGTAGATCTTGGATTCCCACATGTGGAAGTACACTGGCATGGAGTACGTGGAATGAAGTGGTTGGACTTGCTACCTCTCTGTGCTACTTTGGAGACAGAGCAACATCCAGATATAATTGTAATTCATTGTGGAGGGAACAGTTTAGGACATGTGACTGGAATTTTTTTGCAATTTGCTATGAAAGAAGGACTTAGGAAGGTTATGGACATGTTTCCTAATTCTCAAGTGATATTTTCACGGATTGCGCAGAGACAAATGTGGCTTCGTTCTTCTTCATTTGGTCCACAAATGGAAAAAGCAAGGCGCAATGTTAATAAGGCTGTTTGTGGCTTTCTAAGACATTTTGGCATGTCTTCTTTTCACAATGAAAATATTATGTTTTGTAGTACATACATTTTTCGCAGAGATGGAGTCCATCTTACTTATGCTGGCAATCAGATTTTTCTGAGAAATGTACAAAATGCATTGTGACCTTTTTTGGAATTACAACAACGATTTTGAAGTAGATGTTAAGCATTTACAATTTTTGACTTACAAACACCACCCAAAGGCTCTTTTCCGAGCCACCACTTCTTTCCAGAGAAAATTACAATGTTTGTGATGGAGTAGCAACCCAATTTTTTTAATGTTCGCGAACTGTCCGCGGACTTCTAAAAAATACAAAGAGCCCTGCTTCATTTATTTTCACTTCTATTTTTTAACTGGGAAAGGCGGCTCTGAAAAGAGCCTTATTTTTTTTTGATTTTTGTAATTTTGTATTTTTTTTGGTTTTTCAGACACGACACACTAGGAGAGGAGGGTAAAGGAGGGTAAAGGGGGGGGACACCAACCACAGGGATAAGAAAGGGCGAGCTGAGAGAGGAAGATGTAGAGTGGGTTTTATTTGGGTAGTGAGCAGGTCTTCTCGTGCTCTGAGACGATAGTCTCAAAAGCACTCCAAAGTCGCTCCCCCCTGCAGAGTACTGTGTCACAGTACATACAAACATCTGTGACCCTCGAAAGGTAAGGGTCATCAGCATTCTGTATGGCCTGTGAGGCAGCTTGAGAAAGACGCTGTCCCACAGAGGTGGTCCTTGTGGTGACAGGATCAGAAATAGAGGATGAAGTAGAGGAAATCAACCTGCTACGTTCTTCGCAAGGTACAACCCTGCGAATAGCCCCAGAGTGAAATGACCTCAGGTGTCGCTTCATAGTAGTGGTCCCAAAGCTGTACTTACCGTGCTTCCCGCGACTGAGTATCATTTTGCACTCATTGCAGGTAACACGGTTCGCACGAGCCTTAGGAACATTACCATGAATGGTAAATAACCGCCACACCCAAGACTCACGCCTAGTGCGGGTAGTAGGGATTTCCTCTACCTCATTCTCATCATCCTTTTCTTCCTCCTCCGCATCCTCACTCCTGTTCCCCTCTTCAGGCCCTTGGGGAGGTGGTGGTGGTGGAGGGGGTGGGAGTGGTGCTGAAGCAGGTGCAGCACCAAGTGGAAGTTCAGCAGCCAAGGATGCCATCTCGATGATGGTGTAGTCTGCAGGTGGCAGCAAAAATCACTGTGTTCTGAAGAATAGCCAGAAACACAATGGGAATAAGCTCTTGGGAGTGGTCTTTTATAGGGGTGCTTGTGCGCGGTCCGCGGACATGCGCACTGTCCGCGGACAGATCAAACACAAAAAAAGGCACGGAAAGTTTCAAAAGGTATATAGAAACTCAAGATTGCTATGTGGGACTTGTGCCATGGTGAGATTTTATTGAAAAATATTATGGATTAACTGAAAATGTACTTTTAAATTGTTCGGGGACACAAACAGTGTCCGCATTTCAGGACACACGATGAGCGTGGGCGAGGTCATATGATCCGTTTGCGAACTAGTCCGCAAAGGAAGCGCCTGTCCGCAGGACACCAAGTGCACGGAGATTGGTTAGCGCATGCGCATTGATGTCCTACGGACACTGTTCGGGTTCTGAAGTAATTAAAAGTGCGTCACACGTGAAACGAACATTTCAGGACACCGCGTGTGTTCTTAGAACAGTTTAAACTTGGTAGTGAACAGTAAGGACAGATATAGAGTTCTTCAGGACACGTGTAATTTTGTTTATGTACGAACATTTCAGGACACCAATTGTGTTCTTAGAACAGTTTCAATTGGGTAGCGAACACTACGAACAGGTATAGTGTTCTTCAGGACACCTCCATTTTCGTTTACGTACGAACATTTCAGGACACCAATAGCGTTCTTAGAACAGTTTGAACTTGCTAGCTAACAGTACTGGACAGGTATAGTGTTCTTTAGGACACTTTAATTTTTGTTTGTTTACGAACAATTCAGGACACCGGGTGTGTTCTTAGTACAGTTTCATGTTGCTAGCGAACACTACGAACAGTTGTACTGTTGTTCAGGACACATCATTTTCGTTTATTTATGAACATTTGAGGACACCAATTGTGTTCTTAGGACAGTTTTAAGTTGATAGCGAACATTACGGACAGATATAGTGTTCTTTAGAACACTTTAATTTTTGTTTCTTTACGAACATTTCAGGACACCACGTCTGTTCTTAGAACAGTTTCAACTAGCGAACAGTACGAACAGGTGTGGTGTTCTTCAGGACACCTCCATTTTCGTTATGTACGAACATTTCAGAACACGCGCACTGTCCGCGGACACTTTTATTGTTTTTTTAAAAAAAACCTGAAACTATTCACAATACAATATAAAAATTAAACTTTATTTAACATAAATTAATAATTTATGACTGAGAAGGTGAGGCAGAAAACGAAACAAAAACAGGAGAATTTGGGGTTTCAACATGATTTATATTAGGTGAAGAAGGGATGGAAATCTCATCAAAACGTTTTGGATTATGGAGAGGGTTTGGGGATAATTGATTGGGATATGGTGAGGAGGGACAAGTACATGTGGGGCAATGGTACGAGGTTTTTGGTTTGAAATGATTTTCTACAAAAGTTTTTAAATTATTAAAATTAGCCAACAATACATCCATTTTTTCTTCTATATTGTGAAGACTGTTAACCATAATAGGGTTTTCTGAAGTTTTTTCTATTCTGGTATGCTCTGTACAAAAAAATAATATATATGTTAAATGTATATAAAAAAATAATAAATAAATGGTTTATATTATAAAGTGTTAACCATTAGTTTCACTATCTTGTGACATTTCTTCATGTGGGAAATTGTCCTCTAGTCATTCCAGAGTACTAGACATTTCGAAAAAAAAAAAAAGATAATATATTTTTTAATCTAATACAGAAAGTTTATAAATAAATGAGTAAAATGAAGTACACTTACTATTTCTGGTAAGATAAGTCCTATGTATTCAGTGGGTCTGGTCTTGTTCTCAGTTCTGTTGTGTCTGTGAGGTAATTATGTTGGAAGCCAATTTATCTTCTTGTGGTATATTCCATTTCAGAACATATTGTATTTAAATGAATGGTTAGTGTGTTACATATATGGGTTACATTTCTTATGTATTACTATATATAATGTGTTTGTGTGCTGCTTTTTGAATTTGTTAAATGTTCCTATATTATGATATAACAATCAAACATACCTCACCACCCCCCCCCACAGTTTTTAGGTAGTGGTACTGTTCTCCGAACATGTCCGCGAACATTAAATAAGTTTGCGGACATCAAGTTCATAAGAAGAGATCTAGTCAGTTCCATATGACATGTATATAAAGTCAAAGTCATTATTGTTAAGTTGTGCTACTAAAAAACTATGAAATTCAGTGAAAAAACTTTGTTAAAGGGACGTTATGGTTAAGTTGCGCTACTAAAAACCTATGAAATTCAGTGAAAAAATCAGTGAAAAAAACTTTGTTAAAGGGACGTTATGGTTAAGTTGCGCTACTAAAAACCTATGAAATTCAGTGAAAAAACTTTGTTAAAGGGACGTTATGGTTCCAAATAAAACCGAAAAACCCTTGAAATTCGCCAGTTATGTTAAGCTAAGCAACCATAACTCGCGCCACCACCGTGCACTGCTAAGACTATGTCATACCGCCGAGTTCCTGGCGTCTATGGAGCCGCTGGCGACGCGGAACCTAGCTTCGTTCGCTTCGGCCACGCCCCCTATTTCCTGGTTCCCTTTTGCTGATTCCGATTGGCTAGACGCTCCGCGGCCCGGTGTTTTAACCGGCCACTTCCGGGTCACGGACGCGTTGCAACGCTTCCGGTTTCGTCCGTAGGCTGTGCTGCTTGCTACCTGTGGCTTTCGTGCTGCTCTCTCGCTTGCTGCTGGTCGGGTCCTCGTACCCTGTCTATCCTTTCTGTTATTCTTTCCGCTATACCTGTCTGCCTTTCCCTTTCTCTTTTGGTCCGCAGTATTCTCCCTTGCCCTCCTTCCATCTTGCTTCCCCTCCCACCTTCCCATCTTCACTTACCGCTTTTTTCCTTTTCCGGTCTGTTACTCTCTCCGCTCTTCCTTCGTCTACCTTCAGCATTGCTTCTGTGACCTCCCGTGTACCAGACTCCGGCCTGTTCCCCTGGACTGCCTTTGCTTGCTGCATTAGTACTTCCTCACTTAGCCTGTGTACCAGTTCCTCGGACCTCTTAATGGACTGCCTGTGTTTTCTGAGTCTTCACTCCACGTGTTGTCTCCAGCCACTGCTACCAAATCTTACCTTATAAGAACTCCTGGTTCCACATCTCCAAGACACCCAACGATACTACAGGGGTTTTTTGTGCCTAAGGCTTTTTCCCCTCTTGGTCGATCCCGGGGGTGGGCCCCCTGTTCTCCCTTCTTGGGGAGCACGGTGGCTTCCTTCCGGGGTCGTCCCTATCTTCATAAAAAAAAAGGTGTCTACTCGAAGAAAAGAAAAGAAGGGTTCTTGGAAGGAAGAAGAAGGTGAGGAGTCGGGGGAGGGGGAGATTTCAGAAGCTACACTTTCGGACGAAGATATCACCGATCCTGGTGACAGTTTGCAACGCCAAAAAGAGATGGCCACCCCACAGCAGGTACAAGAACTCGTAGCCGCTGTACAAAGTCTAAGTCTAGAGATGCAGAACCTTAAGACTGCTAACGCCACCCTTCAACAGCGTATGACGGACAGAGAAAGACCTTTAGCCGATTTACCTCCACTTCCCCTAGTATCAGGGAAGTTTGATGGATCCCCAAAGAAGGTTAAAGAATTTCTGGACGCATGCAATCTTCATTTTACCTTTCGCCCTCAGACCTTCGCCTCAGATCACGCCAAGGTGGGGTTTATGATCACCCACATGATCGGAAATGCCCTGGCTTGGGCTACCCCTCTAGTAAACCAGTCAGACCCGGTTTTACAGGACTACGATGCCTTTAAGGCCCTGATTCAACAAACCTTTTTGCGAACAGAGAGTACATACTTGGCCTCGGAGGACCTCCTTGACATCCGTCAAGGGAATTCTGATTTACTGACCTACATCACCACTTTCAAACAGGTGGCTGCAGAGGCAGGTTGGCAGGAACAGGCTCAGTATGCCATATTTCGGCGAGGTTTAAGGGAGGAATTGAAGGACGAACTTGCCCGAATAGAAAGACCGGCGTCTTTCGCCGAACTTCTGACAGCTACCCTCCGAATTGACTTCAGGATGACGGAAAGACGTCAAGAAAAGAGGAAAAACAGGCTAAGCGTACCCCCTCCCATGGAGACTCCTTCACCAGCGTCCATACCCTTCCAACGGACAACTAAAGAAGAACCCATGCAGATTGGAACCACCAGAGCCCCACTGACACCGGAAGAAAGGAAACGGCGCAGGGAGGGTTCCTTGTGCATGTACTGTGGATCTTCATTACATTTATTAAGAGATTGTCCGGAAGTACCACCCAGAAGATCGGGAAACGCTCGCCCTCGGTAAGCATTGGGACGCATTACCGAGGGGCTGCTTTTAGTCCCTACGCACCACTTTCTGTATCCTCTACAGAAACATCTGAGGACTCCCGGTTGATGGTGCTCACAGTTTCTCTCAGAGTAGGCCCCAAAGAAGTAACCGCTTTAGCACTACTCGACTGTGGAGCAGCAGGAAACTTCATGGATACCCATTGGGCAGAACGACATGGAGTCAAGAGGATAGCCAAAAACGAAGATCAAAAGGTGGAAGGAGTTGATGGCGAACCTTTGAGCTCGGGTTTGATCACTCATACCACTAAAGCACTTACTTTATCCATCCAACAACACACCGAAAGTATCACATTCGATATTATCAGAGCTGCTCACTTCCCTCTTATCTTGGGTATCTGTGGGTTACGCAGACACAACCCCTGTATAGACTGGTCTAGAAACCTACTTAGCTTTCAGTCCTCACTATGCAAATCGGAATGTTTGCCAGAACCAAGATTCGAGACCGTCAAGACCACTAATAGCTGCGAAGTCAAAACGGTGCACTGTCTTCCCCACTACCTGAAGGAGTTCAATGAAGTGGCAACTGAAAAGATACCCGTAGAGCTCCCTCCTCACCGGCCTGAAGACTGTTGCATCGATCTCACCCCAGGTGCATTGGTACCCTTCGGTAGGATGTTTCCACTATCATTAGAAGAAAAACAATACCTCCGAAAGTACCTGGACAGCAACATGGAGAACGGGCTAATTAGGCCTTCCAAGTCCCCTGCAGGGGCATCACTGTTCTTCATCTCAAAAAAAGATTCTAAGGAGTTGAGGCCGTGTATAGACTATCGCGGCCTAAACAAGGTTACCATAAAGGACCGGTATCCTATGCCATTGATAACCGATATCCTACAAGCTGTACAGGGTGCTACCATCTTTACCAAACTCGACCTGAGGAATGCGTATCACTTACTCCGGGTGCAGAAAGGAGATGAATGGAAGACAGCATTCCGGACTCCTTTCGGACTTTTTGAATACCAGGTAATGCCGTTCGGATTGGTAAATGCCCCGTCGGTATTCCAACGATTTATGGACAGACTATTCTCAGATCTCCTGTGCCAAACCACATTGGTTTATTTAGATGACATACTGATATACTCTCGTACACCTGAAGACCATGTGGAACATGTTAGGGAAGTATTCAGAAGACTACAGAGAAACCAGTTGTCGGTTAAACTCACCAAATGTGTGTTCTCAGCCTCCTCCATTCCTTATTTAGGATACATTCTGTCAGATCACGGAATCTCCATGGATCCAAATAAGGTGTCTTCCATCCTTGAATGGCCCTCACCCACCTCAGTCAAAGAGATACAAAAATTCCTGGGGTTAGCAAACTTCTACCGGAGATTCATCCCAAATTTATCTCAAAAGATATTACCCATCACCTCGCTCTTAAAGAAATCTGCAACTCCATTTAAATGGACAACGGAGGCAGAAGACAGCTTTGGTACTCTTAAAGAAGCCTTCTGTTCAGCACCCATTTTACAACAACCAAACCAACATCTACCCTTCATTCTAGAGACGGACGCTTCTTCAGCCGCAATAGGGGCTGTGCTTCTTCAAGAAATTCAGGGCACAGAACATCCGGTGGCTTATTTCTCGAAGACCCTAAACTCCAGCCAAAGGAACTACTCGGTTATTGAGCGAGAACTTCTAGCCATGAAAGCGGCCTGTGTAGAATGGCGTCATCTACTTCAAGGAGGAAGGTTCCCGTTCACCATAAGGACTGATCATAAGAACTTACAGGTTCTCAAACAGTTCGAGTGTTACAATACTCGACAGGCCCGATGGGCTCACTTCTTCGCCCAATTCGAATTCAACATAACTTACATCCCGGGAAAAAATAATGTTGTAGCCGACTCTCTTTCCCGCCGGTGTGATTACGTGTCAGAGTCAGAGACGAATCTTGAACGGATGTTTCCCCAGTCCAGGACTATCGGAATAATTTCTAAATTCCTTCAACAGGTACAGGAGGATTCTGGAGGTCGTTTTGAAATTGAAAAACACTCTAAAGATCTGGCCTATGAAATCAGGAACGGTCTTTACCTAGTAGGAGGAAAACTTTATCTACCCACTCCGGCTTTTCGTAGAACCGCACTTGTCTGGTGTCATGACTCTAAACTAGGAGGACACAGGGGTGTGGCTGGTACTCATGACTATCTTCAAAGACATTTCTATTGGCCTACAATGAGAAAGGATGTAGAGCAGTACGTTCAGTCATGCATCATCTGTCTGAGGAGTAAATCATCCCGAAAAAGACCAATTGGTCTACTGGAACCTAATGCTGTACCCAAGGGTCCCTGGAGCACAATTTCAACTGATTTCATAGTGGATTTACCTCCGTCTGAAGGATGCACCTGTGTCATGGTAGTAGTGGATTCATTTACCAAATTGGCTCACTTCTCCCCATTACCTGGCGTTCCTACGGCAGCCAAGATGGCGGAAGTGTTTCTCCAAGACATATTCCGGTTACACGGTCTACCTAACAAGATTATTTCAGACCGGGGTAGTCAGTACACCTCCCAGTTCTGGAAGGCCCTGTGTAGCAGACTAGGTATTGAAAGAGCTCTCACCTCTGGATTCCATCCACAATCCAATGGGCAAACTGAACGTTTGAACGGAACCCTGGAGCAGTACTTAAGATGCTTTATCAACAACCAACAAGACAACTGGTGCACACTACTCCCTCTAGCTGAATTCTCTTATAATAACTCCACACATGCAGCTCTGGGGTTCAGCCCTTTTTTTGCTACTTATGGTTTTCACCCTCGCTCCATTCTTCCTGTCTCGGGCCTTTCTACTAACGTACCTTCAGTAGATTCTTCACTCTCCCTCCTTAGAGAGACACACAAGAAGGTAGAAGAAGGCCTTAAGTCAGCCCAAGCCCGATATTGCATTCAAGCCAATAAACATCGTAGACCTGTACCAGGATGGGATGTGGGTACCCAAGTTATGCTCTCCACTAGATATTTACCTCGTTGGGTACATCCCTCCAAGTTATCTCCAAAATATCTAGGGCCATATGAGATCATACAGAAAATCAATCCTGTGGCTTTTCGCCTAAGACTACCCAATAACCTAAAAAGGGTACACCCTGTTTTCCATGCTTCCCAACTTAAGTCATTTCATGCTGATACATGGGCACGACAGGTTAGACAGACTCCTATTCCCCAGGGTTCCACTCGAGCTGAATATGAGGTCGCCCAACTCTGTGACTCCAGGTATCATAAGGGCAGGCTGGAATATTTGGTTAAGTGGAAGGGCTACCCTTCTTCGGAAAACTCTTGGGAACCCATCTCACACATTAATGCTCCTGTCCTACTTCGCAAATACCACTTTTTCCATCCAGGGAAACCCGGAGGAGGAGCGTATAGGAGGGGGCATACTGTCATACCGCCGAGTTCCTGGCGTCTATGGAGCCGCTGGCGACGCGGAACCTAGCTTCGTTCGCTTCGGCCACGCCCCCTATTTCCTGGTTCCCTTTTGCTGATTCCGATTGGCTAGACGCTCCGCGGCCCGGTGTTTTAACCGGCCACTTCCGGGTCACGGACGCGTTGCAACGCTTCCGGTTTCGTCCGTAGGCTGTGCTGCTTGCTACCTGTGGCTTTCGTGCTGCTCTCTCGCTTGCTGCTGGTCGGGTCCTCGTACCCTGTCTATCCTTTCTGTTATTCTTTCCGCTATACCTGTCTGCCTTTCCCTTTCTCTTTTGGTCCGCAGTATTCTCCCTTGCCCTCCTTCCATCTTGCTTCCCCTCCCACCTTCCCATCTTCACTTACCGCTTTTTTCCTTTTCCGGTCTGTTACTCTCTCCGCTCTTCCTTCGTCTACCTTCAGCATTGCTTCTGTGACCTCCCGTGTACCAGACTCCGGCCTGTTCCCCTGGACTGCCTTTGCTTGCTGCATTAGTACTTCCTCACTTAGCCTGTGTACCAGTTCCTCGGACCTCTTAATGGACTGCCTGTGTTTTCTGAGTCTTCACTCCACGTGTTGTCTCCAGCCACTGCTACCAAATCTTACCTTATAAGAACTCCTGGTTCCACATCTCCAAGACACCCAACGATACTACAGGGGTTTTTTGTGCCTAAGGCTTTTTCCCCTCTTGGTCGATCCCGGGGGTGGGCCCCCTGTTCTCCCTTCTTGGGGAGCACGGTGGCTTCCTTCCGGGGTCGTCCCTATCTTCATAAAAAAAAAGGTGTCTACTCGAAGAAAAGAAAAGAAGGGTTCTTGAAAGGAAGAAGAAGGTGAGGAGTCGGGGGAGGGGGAGATTTCAGAAGCTACACTTTCGGACGAAGATATCACCGATCCCGGTGACAGACTAACACCCAGGACATCAAAGATGACATCACAAATGTCATTGATGACATCACTGATGACATCACATGTGTATGTACTTCTCATGAAATATGTGTAGAAGGGATTCTTATTATGTTGTGAAAAAAGTGTCAAGAATCATTGCAAGAAATATACCCTAATAAGTGCAATGTACGATGCATTGATATAAATAGCATCCTATTATGGGGTTCTATCTAGTATACTAAGCTACTCATACAGAAACATAACATTGTGTGCAGCGTACAAGATGAAGGTATGATATTCGTAATGTTAATATGTTGAATAATGAAATGATAATTGTTTTCTTAATAGATTTTTGTGTACTGTGAAATATGTAATAAGTAGCTAATAAAACCCATGTATTACATAATTGCATTACTATAGACAAAACACAAAGACACAAGAACACATACCAATATGGGTATATACAGGGAAAGTGAAGTTAGCAAAAAAGCACAAGTAGTAGCAGAAACAATTCATAACTTAACTGATTAGTTTCATGCAAATAAATGATTGCTCTGTTTCAAAGCTGCTATTTACCTTATGTATATGTATCACTTGATGTGATTGGACCCTAAGGAAAGTAGTGTGAGTACAATGTATACAAATATGACCATATATAGGGAAAGTACAGCCATAAAAAAAAAAACAGAACTAGCAGAAAGTGCTCATAAGTCTATTGATTATCTTTATGCACAAAAAGGATTGCTGTCATTCAAGCTTGTGTTTTCCCATATGTATATGTTTCATATGATGTGACTGTACTCTAAGGGAACTACTGTAAGAACCTACTAGAAGGATATGTCTACAAATAAAATAAAATTCTTAGTTTCTGACTGTTACTGAAGAAAACCATGTGGCCTAGACATGTCAGCAAAAGAAAAAAGAGCGAGCCAGACATGTGATGTCATCAGTGATGTCATCAATGACATTTGTGATGTCATCTTTGATGTCCTGGGTGTTAGTCTTAGCAGTGCACGGTGGTGGCGCGAGTTATGGTTGCTTAGCTTACCATAACTAGCGAATTTCAAGTGTTTTCCGGTTTTACTTGGAACCATAATGTCCCTTTGACAAAGTTTTTTCACTGAATTTCATAGGTTTTTAGTAGCGCAACTTAACCATGACGTCCCTTTAACAAAGTTTTTTCACTGCATTTCATAGGTTTTTAGTAGCGCAACTTAACCATAATGTCTCTTTAACAAAGTTTTTTCACTGAATTTCATAGGTTTTTAGTAGCGCAACTTAACCATAACGTCCCTTTAACAAAGTTTTTTCACTGAATTTCATAGGTTTTTAGTAGCGCAGCTTAACCATAACGTCCCTTTGACAACGTTTTTTCATTGAATTTCGTAGGTTTTTAGTAGTGCAACTTAACAATAATAACTTTCACTTTATATACATATCATATGGAACTGACTGGATCTCTTCTACTGTACTTGATGTCCTCAAACTCAGTTAATGTTCGCGGACATGTTCGAAGAACAGTACCACTACCTAAAAAACTCTGGGGGGGTATGTTTGATTGTTATATCATAACATAGGAACATTTAACAAATTTAAAAAAAGCACACAAACACATTATATGTACTAATACATAAGAAATGTAACCCACATATATAACACACTAACCATTCATTTAAATGCACTATGTTCTAAAATGGAATATACCACAAGAAAATAAATTGGCTTCCAACATAATTACCTCACAAACACAACAGAACTGAGAACAAGAGCAGACCCACTGAGTACATAGGACATATCTTACCTGAAATAGTAAGTGTACTTAATTTTATTCATATATTTATAAACTTTCTGTATTAGATAAAAAAAATGTATTATCTTTTTTTTTTTCTCTCACAGAAATGTCTAGTACTCTGGAATGGCTAGAGGAACATTTCCCACATGAAGAAATGTCACTAGATAGTGAAACTAATGGTAAACACTTTATAATATAAACCATTTAATTATTATTATTTTGTATACATTTAACATATATATATTTATTTTGTACAGAGCATAACAAAATAGAAACTACCTCTGAAGAAGCTGTTATGGAAAACACGCTTGACAGCTTAACCCCCCTCACCATATCCCAGTCAATTATCCCCAAACCCTCTCCATAACCCAAAACGTTTTGATGAGACTTCCATCCCTTGTTCACCTAATAACAATCATGATGAAACCCCTAATTCTCCTGTTTTTGTTTCTGTTTCTGCCTCACCTTCTCTGTCATAAATTATTAATATATGTTAAATAAAGTTTAATTTTTATATTGTGTTGTAAATAGTTTCGATTTTTTTAAAAAAAAACAATGTAGGTGTCCGCGGACAGTGCAGGTGTTCTAAAATGTTCGTAAATAAACGAAAATGGAGGTGTCCTGAAGAACACTATACCTATTCATACTGTTCGCTAGCAAGATGAAACTATTCTAAGAACATACGCGGTGTCCTGAAATGTTCGTAAAAAAAAGAAATTAAAGTGTCCTAAAGAACACTATATCTGTCCGTAGTGTTCGCTAGCAAGTTCAAACTGTTCTAAGAACACACGCGGTGTTCTGAATTGTTCGTAATTAAAAGAAAATGGAGGTGTCTTAAAGAACACTGTACCTGTCAGTACTGTTCGCTAGCAACTTGAAAATGTTCTAATAACACAATTGGTGTCCTGAAATGTTTGTAAATAAACGAAATTGAACGTGTCCTGAAGAACAGTATATCTGTCCTTACTGTTCGCTATGCACATTTAAACTGTTCTGAGAACACACGCAGTGTCCTGAAATGTTCGTTTCACCAGTGATGCAATTTTAATTAGTTCAGGACCCGAACTGTGTCCGTAGAACATCAACACGCATGCGCTAGCCAATCTCCGTGCATTTGGTGTCCTGCCAACATGCGCTTCCTTCGCGGACTTGTTCGCGAACGGATCATATGACCGCGCCCACGCTGATCGCGTGTTCTGAATGAGGACACTGTTCGGGTCCCTGAACAAATTAAAAGTACTTTTTCAATTAATCCATAATATTTTTCAATAAAATCTCACCATGGCACAAGTCCCACATAGTAATCCTGAGTTTCTACATACCTTTTGAAACTTTTCAAACTTTTTTTTGTGTTCGATCTGTCCGCGGACAGCGCGCATGTCCGCGAACCGCGCACAAGCACCCCTATAAAAGACCACGCCCTAGAGCTTATTCTCATTGTGTTTCTGGCTATTCTTCAGAGCACAGCTATTTCTCCAGCAACTTGCTGATTAAACCATCGAGATGGCATCCCTGGCTGCAGAACTGCCACCTGGTGCTGCACCTGCTTCAGCACCACCCCCACCCCCTCCACCACCACCACCTCCCCAAGGGCCTGAAAAGGGGAACAGGAGTGAGGATGCGGAGGAGGAAAAAGAGGATGATGAGAATGAGGTAGAGGAAAACGCTACTACCCGCACTAGGCGTGAGTCTTGGGTGTGGCGGTTATTTACCATTCATGGTAATGTTCCTAAGGCTCGTGCGAACCGTGTTACCTGCAATGAGTGCAAAATGATACTCAGTCGTGGGAAGTACGGTAAGTACAGCTTTGGGACCACTACTATGAAGCGACACCTGAGGTCATTTCACTCTGGGGCTATTCGCAGGGTTGTACCTTGCGAAGAACGTAGCAGGTTGATTTCCTCTACTTCATCCTCTGTTTCTGATCCTGTCACCACAATGACCACCTCTGTGGGACAGCGTCTTACTCAAGCTGCCTCACAGGCCATACAGAATGCTGATGACCCTTACCTTTCGAAGGTCACAGTTGTATGTATGTACTGTGACACAGTACTCTGCAGGGGGGAGCGACTTCATAGTGCTTTTGAAACTATCGTCTCAGAGCACGAGAAGATCTGCTCACTACCCAAATAAAACCCACTCTACATCTTCCTCTCTCAGCTCGCCCTTTCTTATCCCTGTGGTTGGTGTCACCCCCTTTACCTTCCTTTCCCCTCCTCTCCTAGTGTGTCAGGTATAAAAAAACAAAAAAAATACAAAATATCAAAAATCAAAAAAAAAATAAGGCTCTTTTCAGAGCCGCCTTTCACAGTTAAAAATAGAAGTGAAAATAAATGAAGCAGGGCCCTTTGTATTTTTTAGAAGTCCGCTGACAGTTTGCGAACATTTAAAAAATTGGGTTGCTACCCCATCACAAACATTGCAATTTTCTCTGGGAAGAAGTGGTGGCTCTGAAAAGAGCCTTTGGGTGGTGTTTGTAAGTCAAAAATTATAAATGCTTAACATCTACTTCAAAATGGTTGTTGTTATTGCAAAAACGGTTGCAATGCATTTCATACATTTCTCAGAAAAATCTGATTGCCAGCATAAGTAAGATGGACTCCATCTCTGCGAAAAATGTATGTACTACGAAACATAATATTTTCATTGTGAAAAGAGGACATGCCAAAATCTCTTAGAAAGGCACAAATAGCCTTATTAACATTGTGCCTTGCTTTTTCCATTTGTGGACCAAATGAAGAAGAACGAAGCCACATTTGTCTCTGCGCAATCCGTGAAAATATCACTTGAGAATCAGGAAACATGTCCATAACCTTCCCAAGTCCTTCTTTCATAGAAAATTGCAAAAAAATTCCAGTCACATGTCCTAAACTTTTCCCTCCACAATGAATTACAATTATGTCTGGATGTTGCTCTGTCTCCAAAGTAGCACAGAGAGGTAGCAAGTCCAACCACTTCATTCCACATACTCCATGCCAGTGTACTTCCATATGTGGGAACCCAAGATCTACAGCTACTCCACAGCTTTCTCCATGCACCTTCAACCAATGTATCCACAAATCTCCCAAAATCCAAACAATCTGTTTCTTGAAACACACAGCCATAGCTATCTTTTGTTCTCTCAGCAAAAAGAGTATCTGAGAAACTCTCTCCTGGCACAACTCACCCACTAAACTTTCCTGGCCAATCCCTTTCAGTGCTTATTCTCATTTGCATGACTTCTGAACCCAAAAATCCCTGGAAATAACTCCCGATGTCCGCGAACTACCGCCATGTCCGCGGACATATTGTAACATGAACAGCCCTTCTACCATTTCCACTTCACTCTCTCTGCCATTCCCTCATTGGATGTAGCTAAAAAATCACATGACCATGCACCAATCACATTCAAGACCTCTAGATCTAACTGCATCATCATAGATCAGCACTGCAAATGTACTCTGAATCTCTCTGAGTACAAGTGTCATATCATTGGCAAACAGCATCTACCAGAAATACTGTACAAGTCTTCAAGATTTCTACTTGCAGCTCCATGCATATCCATATGCATGAACACAAACTTCAGGTATGCATATTTTCTGTACAGTCGATGAACACATTTTCAAACAGACTTTTAGCTTGTGTAATCTGTAAAATGAATTTACTGTATTTTTTTCAATATCCTAAAATCAACTATCACTTATAAACCTTTATACTGTTTACTTTCTTTATACACACACACTAAAATCATGTTAAACCAACATTTTTTAAATGAAATATATAGACTACATATATTCAAACAAAATTGCATACAAGCACAATCTATGTTTAAATCTTTAAAAAAATACTTATACAATTTCATATTTTTTTGTTTTTATTTATTTATTTACTTAATTACTTTAATTTAGACATGACATTGAGGCGCTATTACCTAGAACAGCTTACCTACAGAAATAGTAGTATTCACTGGTATATTATAAATTTCACAAGACATAGTAAAGATATTTTTTTGCTACAGTTAGTCATTCAATACAATTTGTTCATTAAGAACATATCATATGTACTGAACTGATGCAATGTATCTTATGTAAATAAATTAGTTTAATGGTTTTAAAGAAGGCACTGAGGATTTCAATTAAAAAAATCAATATCTAAATTAAAAACAGCGCTATATACAAACAACGTTACTAATTTGAAGCTTTTACAATTGCAGTGAAGACCAGTCTACTGAAAAGAAGCAGCCGAATTTGAAGAACAAAGAAGAACTAAGAAGTTACCTGTTAATTTAAGAAAAAAAGTAAGTAGAATATCACCATAATATTTGTATTATTAATCAAACATACTATAACATAAATACAAGCTATTTTGGTGCCTAAAAATAGAGATTGTGTACCATTTTGTCCAAAAATCTCCATGTCTTAAACAGCGGTTTATAGACAGAATGGCCCACAAATTCCTATTTTTGGACACACAAATTACCCAACTGATTATAGAGCAAACAACTGTTTCAATTGTATACATTAGATTTACTATTTGTACTTTCCCACACCACTAGCTTACTTTTTTTGTCATCTGAACTCCAGTTTAGTAATACATAAATTCAAGAATACCTATCCCTACTAGTTGTAGTTCCCAATGCACAATCACACACCATTACATACATCTTTATCATCTTACTCAAACACTCATGCACACAGCACACATACATTCCAGAACACCCCAACCCATATCTTCTTTATTTTTTTCAACAGACCCTAAAGAATGCCTACCAAAAGTCAAGTCCCTAGAAAGCAACGCAAAAGTAGAGCAAATGAAAATAAAAGTGTCCAACATAAGCATCCATCTCTAGCACAATTTGTAAAAAAAAGTTGAAACAAAACAGCTAATACAGTAATTTGTGAAACACAAGAGGTTTCAAGTACAAAAACTTTGCCTCCTCTATCAAAATGTAAAACAAACCAAAACACAATTAACAGAAAATCAGCTATCACTACAGATAAAACTACTTCTTCAAATTTTAATATAGTGCAAAGTAAGCATACCAAGAAAAGTATTTTAGCCAAAATGTACCGTCACAAAGTCCTTCAAAATCTTATAAAAACAGGAGAGAAATCAGGAACAATGCTTAAAACCTATCGTAGGAAATTAATCTTAGAAGCGTTGATGGACAGTGCAATTCTTCTGAAAAGAAAGTTATTTATTTTACTGTTAAACAAAATGAAACCACTAACAAAACTAATAGCTAAATTACAAAAAAGACTTCTCAATAAGCGAAATGTCAACAGAAAGAACTTCTTAAGTATCTGCAGAGGTGAATGGAATCACACTACGAGCAAAGAACCATATTTTAATGAAGAAGCGTACAAACAAAAGCAAACAAATACAATTGCCATACATAGCAGTGGTCGAAGTTATGAAAAAGTGAATAATACCATAATGGAACAAGAAGTACTCCTTACAAAAATATGCCCTGAAAACTTAGAGTTACCCCTCCATTCAACTGAATCAGAACGTCTAGTATACAAATGGCCATGCACGTCAATGTGTAACATTCCCAAACAATGTTTCAAATCTTTACGCCAATTCCTCAATAAATATGTAAAAAGCAAAGACAAAATCAAAATTAAATTACTGCAACATTTGGATACATGTCCAGTGCGCAAGTACACAGGACTACGAGGACATTCATTGGCCTGCATTACAGGACCTACTTGTAAAACCACTTTCCATGATATCAAAAGGATATCAACACATCATTCAACTATAAGAAATCTAGTCTATAAACTGTACTATGCTAAAAGTCCTGCTTTAGCACTAGCAAAGTTAAATGACAACCTTCTACATGGTACAGCAAAAGACCTACTTGAAGAAATTCACTATATCCAGAAAAAATATTTTGGAAGTGAAAGCCATTTACAGAATGAAATAGCTTTAAACCAATTAAGCAACAATTCTACACATGGCAACTTTTTGCTAAACACATACAAAAAAGAAATACTAAAATTTAAAAGTACATCAGCTGAAGTACCAAACCATGTATGTGTATGTTGCCGTAGAACTTTTTATAAAAGTAACACAAAAACTGTAGACCTATCATACAAAATAGAAGACAATGAAGATTCTAAATGGTTTGAATTAGCTCTCTACCTTGTAGCAGAAAACAAATACGAAATAACTGAGCCATTAATACTTTACAATTAATGCACTACAAAACTTGACAACAACCAAACTCCTTCACGTGCTATCACAAATAATTTGGAATTATACCCAGTACCAAAACCCCTACAACAACTTAATTTATATGAGAGCATCATAATTCAAACAGTACACCCATTTCAAGCAATGATACGCCTTCAACCAAAAACAGAAAAATTACCTCCTTCTGAATTAGTAAAAGGCATTCGTGGAAAAGTAGTTTATTTACCATTAGATCTAAAAGAAAATGTGCATACTCTAGGAGTGCAACGTCCAATGCAGCAATCTTTAATTATCTTAGTAAATGGAGTACCTACAAAAGACAAAAAAATATGGCAACAGCTGGTAGATTTATATAAAGTTAAACAAGCCTTCCAATATCTTAAAGAGAATAATGAATATTACAAAGAAATTAATATTGAAGAAAACTTGAAAGATACAACTGAAATAATTCAAGAAACACAAGAAGCTGGTCAATTTGAGCTACTAGAACCTGCTACAATATCAAATACTTTAGACCATTATACAATTCATCATTTGCACTGTAATGACACCGTAGAAGATGCACTGGAAACTTACCAAATACGTCAAACAAAAGGATCGCCAATCAGCATATGGGAAAAAAGTATAGAAGCCAGTGCTTTTCCTCTACTCTTTCCTACTGGCAAAGGAGGAAGGTATGATGATAGACCTATTCAAATATCAGCTTCAGAATACCACTCATTACGGATGTATTCTGAAGATCCCAGATTTAGACAAAATGTGGAATACATATTCCACCTACTCTTTGAAAGTGAACTAGCAACTTTATGTTACCGAGTTGCACACATATTAAAATCAGGATCACACTTTCAAAATATGACAGCTACACAATTATTAGAAAAAGCGCAACAAAAGGATGAGGTTTTACAATCAAATATTACAAATCTATTAGCAAATATGCGTGGTACTAAAGAGTACTGGTTTCGACGTCATGGAGATGTACGTTGTATGATCAGAAACCTTGGCCCACCCACTTGATTTGTTACATTAAGTTGTGCAGAATATGCATGGGAAGATTTACATGATTTCCTACGTATATCAAATAAAAACAAAACAAACATAGATATACTAACACCTGGAGAACTTTGTTCTTTGGAGCACCACATATCCACATGTTTTTATGGATTAAAGATGCTCCTACATTTGGTCAAGACAGTGATGCCACTGTTTTACAGTTTATTGAAAAATATGTCACTTGTGAAATTCCATCAGAAGCCACAAATAGTGATCTTCATGCACACATTTTATAATTTCAAAGACACAAATGTGGAAAATATTGTCGTCACAAATACAAAAACAAAGGGAAATACTACACCAAATGCTGATTTGGTTTCCCTAGACCAGTTACAAATGCAGGTCAAGTGAACAACCTCATGTCTTCTGTTAGACATAGTGTTAAAGGTAAGTCACCTAAAAATACATATAACACAAAAAGAAAAGAAGAAGAAAAATACATCAATGATTATAATGCAATCATTGCCCACTTATGGAATGCAGTACATTGCAGACAATTCTACTGCAGTTGCAAGATATGTCACAGCATACTTAACTAAAGCAGAAAAGACACAGCTCCAAGACCTCTGGAATGACCTGTCATCTGGCTAAGTCTTGGTCCAGCTAAATCTAGAAAAAGAGTTCTAAAATCATATGAAGATATAGAAACAATAGCCAAACATGATCCCAACAGCCAAGAAATTTTAAAAAACAATTTATTGGACACATACTACCCAAACAAAAGTAATACTTTGGAAAACATGTGTCTATACCACATAGCCCAAAACTACACATGCAAAAATAATATGAAACCTGATGAAAAAAAGGTAAATATAGAGTAACAAACTGTGAAGGCAGCTTAGTTAAACTCACTAAACCAAATTTAATTAATCATATCAAATTGTCATTAAAGACTCCTCAACATAAAGAAGTATATTACATGTCCGTGCTACAACTCTTCAAACCATGGAGAAAAGAAGAACAATTACTAGATAACTATGACTCATATGAGGATGCTTTCAAAGCAAATGAAAGCACTATAACTGATGTAATTTTTACACAGTAGAAAACAATGTTGCACAATGAACAGCAACACGAAGAAGAACTCCAAGCCCAACTAGATAAGGACACTCCTGACAGTAGTCAACCTTCTGTAACAGGAAGCGAAGAACCACTGGGAGAACCACTAATAATAAATGAGACAGAATTAGCTATGATAGAAGTAGAAAACACCATGTGTCTGTATGAAGATAAGGAAGACTTAACTATACTACAATCAAAACTAAACAATGAGCAAAGTAGCATTTTTCAAGAAGTAACAAAACAAATTGCACATGGTGTAAAACATGAAAATAAAGAATGTTCCTCCCATAATTATAAACCTATACTACTGTATGTCAGTGGTGAAGCTGGTTCTGGTAAAACATTCCTAATCAAAATCATTAGTAAATCTTTCAACAATTGACAAACAACAAACTATCAGCTGTTGCCACTGCCCCCACAGGTTTAGCTGCCTACAACATAGGTGGTGTTACATTACAACACCAGAACAAATTAGACTATTACAAACTTTCTGCAGAAGCTGCAATGAAATTACGCAGAGTATTGAAACAAATGGAAATGCTACTAATAGATGAATTGAGCATGGTCTCCAACCTGATGTTAGCTTTGATTCACCTCAGATTACAAGAAGTACTCAAAACAGACTATGAAGAGCTCTTTGCAGGAAAACACATTATTGTTTTTGGAGCTCTGCTTCAATTAACACCAGTAAAAGGTGAGCCTATTTTTAAAACATTAGGACACAAACTCTGCCGTAAAACTGTTGGCAGCATTGGAAATGTCAACCTTTGGCAACATTTCCAATACAGAGAATTAACAGAAAACATGCAGCAATCTGCAGATCTCACTTATGCCAACATTTTAAAAAGTATCAGAGTTGGTATACTTTCTAAAGAAGCAGAAGGAATATTGAAAACCCGGCACATTAATGCACTTTATGGCGATAATGCATGTGCTAGAGATGTTATGGAACAATTAGCCCACAAAAATGTCAATTGTATGGCCTTAATGCCAACTCTTGCAAGCTGTTTCAAATTCAATGAAATCATGCTAAGTAAAGAAATGCAACCAATCATGGAAATTAGCGCCACAGACAAACTAGATGTACATGGTATGACACTACCCATGTGTGACCAAGCCACAACAAGACTAAATAGTTTAGAAAAATCAATCTCAAACACAGCAAGCTTAGAAAAGATATTAAAATTATCCTTAAATTGCAGAGTAATGCTTAAACGTAACCTTGACGTGGACCAAGGACTAGTTAATGGAGCACTGGGTACAGTTGTTGGCTTTCAAACATACCAACGCGACAACAAAATTCAGTTTGTCAATATACTCTTTGACAAACTTTCAGAAGTAAAAAGGATAGGACGCTCAACAGCTAGATTCCTTCTCTTCAAAGATATGTATGTACGCAGAGAACAATTTTCTCTAACTCTTGCATGCACAGTCACAATTCATAAATCACAAGGTCTTACTCTAGACAAAGCAATGATAGATATTGGTAACACAGTCTTTAAAGAAGGCATGAGCTATGTAGCACTATCACGCTTACGTACACTTGACGGTCTATTTCTAATCAACTTTGATGCAAGTAAAATAAACGCTGATATTCCTTGCATTTTAGAATACAATAGACTTCGCTCACTATACACCCCCCACCTAAACACATATTCTGTTCTACAAAAAGTAAAACGTTATAAAAGAAAAATAAATCAAAAACAGAAATGCAACAGGATGTCACTGCAAATCCTCCAAAGAGAGTAAAAGAAACTAATACTTCATCAAGTACCACAAGCAAAAAAGAATCAATTAGGGAAAGTAAACCAAGTACTTCTTTAAAGAAGGAAGACAAACTCCAAAAAAGCAGTTAGATACAGAACTACCTGGACCATTTAAATTCTCAAATATAGTTGGTGTAAGTTGCTACGCAAATGTAGCAATGAATATTCTATTTCAATTACCACCATTTGTTGACAACATTTACTTACACAGTACAGACCCATTGTGTTTGCAAATGTTAGCACTTCACAGAAATGCAGCAAACAATCCTGACAACACGTATAGTGTTTTTGGAATAAGACAACAATTGGACTACTGTGCTGGAATGGTGAAATTCACTATAAATTCACAGGAAGATCCACAAGAATTTCTAATGTACTTACTACAAGTACTGGAAAACAAAAACATACCTATAAATTAAATCTTTCAGATTTCATACATGTGGAAACATACATGCACTCTCTGCAACAATGTGACACAAGAAGAAATCCCCAATGAACGCTTCATATATATATATATCAATACCAAATTGTGAATCCATTCCATTTCAGCGACTTGTACAAAATGCAAACCATGGTAGATTATGCTCTACCTGCAATTCAGATAATCGCTCCACGTTAGTAATACAAACACATAGTAAATACATAATACTAATGCTTCTATGTTACAATGCAGATGGTACCAAAAACAACTGCAAGCTGACTGGATTCACACATGGTCAAATATCACTTGGTAAGAAAACCTTCACAACAATAGGTATAATCTACCACGCAGGAGCCACAACCAATTCAGGGCACTACACTGCATATATAAAAAAGAATTGTGGATGGTTTGAATGTAATGATAGTACCATTACTCTAAAGCAGAGATTACCAGGAAATCTTACAAACGCTTATTTGATGTTCTTAAAACCAAAATTTGATAACTAAACTGTATTTAAACCCTAAGTAAACTTGTGTTAAAAAAAATATAAACTGTTAGAATACTCCAAAAGCTATCTAACTGCTCAAAGATTCTACAACAACTAATCAGATAAATGAATACCACTAAATTAGACCAAAAAATACACAGTTAGAATATGCCAATTGGTATCTAACTGTCCCAAAATTTAACAATATCGAAATAGATAAATCAATACCACTAAAATATATAAAAAAAATAGACAGTTAGTATACGCCAATTGGTATCTAACTGCTCCAAAATGTTATAATATCAAAACAAATAAATAATATGTTACTGCTCCAAGAAAATACAACAAGCCAAACTATTAAGCATTAGCCAGAAACAACAAGTGAACACTGAAAACAAACAAACAAATAAACTGTAGCATAACAAAAAAAGGTTTTTTTTTAATCCAACATGGATTTTTTTTCTCTCCCACAGACCCAATGATTTTAGCAACAAATACAGAAACTGAGCAAATTGCACAGTACTCTGATTTGTAATCTACTAAATATGAGGGTCCAAAAAAAAAAAAGTATATTGATTATACAATGTAATAAGTCATTACAAAATACTAATACTAACATGCTATTTTCTTTTATCACAGAAATTAACAAGAAAAACATGGACTCCCGTTACTAGACCAAACAGTAAGTATACAATAATAAGGAGAATTATAGCAGCATATCACATCCATGGTATCCAATACCTTTGTTCCTTATACATTTGTTTTTCACCCAAAGTTATAAGCAAATATGAATGTGATATGCTGCGGTGGTTGTTGCCAGGGCATTTGGCCATACACCCAAGACTCTATGTCCTGGCAACAACCACCGCAGCATATCACATCCATAGAGTCAAACATTTCAACTATGGTCTATGGAAACTTTTAATGTCCGCGGACATTATGAGTGTTCTTAGAACACTTTCAACTTGCCAGCGAACAATACGGACAGCGTTTTCAGGACACCCCCTACGAACATTTCAGAACAACGCAATAGTTCTTAGAACACTTTCAACTTGACAATGAACAATACGGACAGTGTCCTCAGGACACCCCCATTTTGTTTATTTGCGAACATTTCAGGACACTGCGAGTGTTCTTAGAACACATTCAACTTGCCAGCGAACAATACGGACCACGCCTTCAGGACACCCCCTACGAACATTCCAGGACACCGCAAGTGTTCTTAGAAACGTCTTCAGAACACCCCCATTTTATTTTTTTGCGAACATTTCAGGACACTGCGAGCGTTCTTTGAACACATTCAACTTGACAACGAACAATACGGACAGTGTCCTCAGAACACCCCCATTTCGTTTATTTGCGAACATTTCAGGACACCATGAGTGTTCTAAGAACACATTCAACTTGACAGAGAACAATACAGACAGCGTCCTCAGGACAGCCGCATTTTGTTTATTTGCGAACATTTCAGGACACTGCGAGTGTTCTTAGAACACATTCAACTTGCCAGCGAACAATACGGACTACGCCTTCAGGACACCCTCTATGAACATTCCAGGACACCGGGAGTGTTCTTAGAAATGTCTTCAGAACACCCCCATTTCGTTTATTTGTGAACATTTCAGGACACCGCAAGTGTTCTTAAAACACATTCAACTTGACAGAGAACAATACGGACAGCGTACTCAGGACACTCCCTACGAACATTCCCCGGGCACCGCAAGTGTTCTTAGAAGCGTCTTCAGAACACCACCATCTTGTTTATTTGCAAACATTTCAGGACACCGCAAGTCTTCTTAGAACACATTCAACTTGACAATGAAAAATACTGACAGTGTCCTCAGAACACCCCCATTTCGTTTATTTGCGAACATTTCAGGACACCATGAGTGTTCTAAGAACACATTCAACTTGACAGAGAACAATACGGATAGCGTCCTCAGGACTCCCCCATTTTGTTTATTTGCGAACATTTCAGGACACCGCGAGTGTTCTTAGAACACATTCAACTTGTCAGCCACAACCCCATTCATATTTGCGAACATTTCAGGACACAGCGAGTGTTCAACAACGTCTTCAGAACACCCCCATTTTGTGTATTTGCGAACAATTCAGGACACCGCGAGTGTTCTTAGAACATATTCAAATTGACAATGAACAATACGGACAGCGTCCTCAGGACACCCCCATTTTGTTTATTTGCGAACATTTCAGGACACTGCGAGTGTTCTTAGAACAGTTTCAGTTTGCTTGCGAACAAAACTGACACATATTGAGTCCTCAGAACACCTCCCATTCAGTTTATTTAGAACATTTCAGAACAGCCGTGATGTCCGCAGACAAATCAAACACAAAAAGAACATCTAACACATAAAAAACACAACTTTCATCCTATCTCATACACTCCCACCCTCCTCAAACAATCCTACACACCAACACACTCTACTAAATACAAATTCTGAACAAAGTTTCACTGCGCTGTCCGCGGACGACCGCGAATCCAAGATGGCGGGCGCTACCGAAAATCTGACGCGCTTTACGCAACACGCCATCCAATCAGCGAACACATTGCATGTCCGCGAACATCACGCAAGCCGATTGGCCATTCAGGACACTGTCCGCGGAGCGAACAGGGAAGTCCGTCCGCGGACCGAACACAGATATCACTAATTTATTTTGACCTACTTTTTGGTAATTTAAAAAAAAATTACTGGACGGATTTTCACCAAATTTGCAAAAGCACGCTTTCGGGACCAAGTCGCTGCTCCTGGTCCGAATTTGGTGAAATCCGTCCAACGGTTTGGGCTGTAGACGCGAGCAAAATTGTTTTCCCGTTCAGTCTATGGGGAAAAAAAAGTTTGGGTCCCCCCCTATAACTTTGCCCCCCCTTGGACGAATCCTCACCAAACTTTGCAAAACAATTCAGAGTGACCCAAATACTGTTTTGCAAAGTTTGGTGAGGATCCGTCCAGGGAGAGCAAAGTTATAAGCTGCCCAAAAAGTGTTCTTCCTATGGAAACAGCAACTTAACCATAACCATATATATATATGACTCTACCTCAGCGAAATTTCATCTGCACTATGCACTTTATGAATCTACCTCAAGTGAGAATTTCATGCAATTTGCACTTTAGAAATGGTTATGTAAAGTAAAGCACTATGCACTTTATTGACAAGCATTATACATGTATTTGTATGCAAGACTTGATCTATGCACTTTATGACCTATTTACAGTTAATTAGCATTATGCACTTTATTGTAAAAGTTCAGACTTTTGTCTGCACAAAAGGCTTATACACTGTACTCTAAAAATGGCATCCGTAATTTAAGTAGTAGCATTGTTTACTTACTTTATTTTTACTTCAGGTCAACATTTAAATATGAGTGGTATAATTTGGTAAAAATGCCCAAACCCACTACATATTATTGAACACACATAAGAATGCGTCAAAAGCCTGTAATCGAACTATATTCTCATGGTTAGGTATGCTCCAATAATAGAGCATCAGTAATAATGTGCATGTGAGAGTCGATGTAATAGCCATTACAAAATGGCAACCATGTTCAACAGTAAAAATAGACATAGGATTGGTGGCAATGAAAATCAAAAAGGGACCACCACTGGTAGTAGAACCATAGAGTTGGGCAATGGTGGGTATATTTACACAATGCCATAGAGCACTCACTTGTACAAGATCAAGCAGTGAGGAAGCTGTGAAAGGCGTTGTACTGTGTGTTTTCTATCTTTGGCTAAATGCAGTAATAAAACTGGATATTTGTAACAGACATTTCAGTTGCGTTTGGCTTTTTTAAAATGGACGAAGCATTTTGCAGGCAAGTACTTCACAGTCTGGAGTGCTATCCCCTCTGGGGTAAGAAGAAAATACTTTTCCTTTCTTTGCTCTTTGCTATATATATATATATATATATATATATATATATATATATATATATATATATATATATATATATATATATATATATATATATTTACATGGCCACAGTAGTGGCCATGTAGTTATGGTTAAGTTGTTGTTTCCATAGAACAAGCACTTTTTCGGCGGCTTATAACTTTGCTCCCCCTGGACGAATCCTCACCAAACCTTGCAAAAAAAGTATATGGGCCACTCTACTTTTTTTTTCAAAGTTTGGAGATGTTTGGGGCAGAGGGGTCAAAGTTATAGGGGGGGTCCCAAAACTTATTTTTTTCCCATAGACTGAACGGGGGAAAAGCTTTGCGCACGGCTACAGGTGAAACCGCTGGACGGATTTTGACGAAATCTGCAGCAGGTACAGGGGCTTGGTCCAGAAAGCATGCTTTTGTAAATTTGGTCACCATCCGTGCAGTAATTTTCTTTATAATTATCAAAAAGTAGGTCTGAAATAATTAGTGATATCTATGTTCACTCCGCGGTCACACTTCCCTGTTCAGTCGACGAACAAGACCCCGATTGGCTAAGGGGTTGGCGTCATGACTGCAGACACGCGACGTCTCTGCTCATTGGCTGCTACGAGACGTGTTCTGCGTCAGATGGTTTGGATGCGTCCGACATCTTGGCTCCACGGAAAGCAGAGCAACAACCAGCGTACACATGCTTTTTTCATGAAACTAGTTTTTCTGTGTCACAGAGCATTGGGAAAGGTTCTGACAGTAAGACATGGGTGATCAATGCATTTGTTCTTCGGTCGTTATGATGTAGTTTCTATGGACACCTTGTACGCACAGTAAATGTGGTGTGTAATAACAATAGCACTTCTGTCCATGTAGTGGGCAGGAAATTTGTAACACTTCAGTCCATGTAGTGGACAGGAAATGTGTATCTGTTGAAAGCACGCGCGTATTGGTAGGCAACGTTGAAATTGACAACATGCCGTGAATGCATTATTTTTTCCAATGGCTATTATTATATTCATTAGTATGCACTACTACAACACATGCTACAGTGGTTGTGGCCATGGGCTAGAGTCTTAAGATATGGGTGGTCAATGCATTTGTTCTGGGGGTCGGTCGTCATGATGTAATTTCTATGGACATCTTGTACGCACAGTACACTTATATCTACTTAATGACGTATGTTCTATGGCCTCGATGTACGCACAGAAAATGAGGGGTCCAATGAGGCCAGTGTTTCTGCCCATGCAGTGCACAGGGGAGTTGTTACATTTGTAAGGACACGTGTCGTGTTAGGTAACATTGGAATTGACAACATGCCGTGAATGTATTATTTTTTCGAATGGCTATTATTATATTCATTAGTACGCCGCCATGGGTGGCACATGTTACGGTAGTTGTGGCCATGGCCTAGAGTCTTGGATGCATGGCCGTAGACCCTGGTCACAACCACCGCCGCATGTGCCACCCATGCATACACCCGTAGTGTTGCGTTCTGATTGGCAAGTTGTGGGGAGCCGCGCAGTGTTGGGTGCATGGCCGAAGGCCATGCTCCCAAGAACAAAGTGGTAAGTATTAAACGTGGAAGACACTGCACACCCATCCCATGTAAGATCCACAGACATACAGCTAGGAGTGAAGCCTCTGGGCAGACGCACTGAGGGATAACACACCTACAGAATAACCCCCACTTCCACACATCACTGAGGTGATTGTGGGGAGACCCTGCACCCAATAATAAACAATTTTTATTATTTTTATAACAAACACACCAAACATGGTAACTTTTTAGGACATACATAATCAATATCAAAACATCACATTATACAGTGTCGTTTTCCGTCCTACCCACTCCCTCCCCACAAACTCGAGCCATCTCATCCACATAATCTACATGAGCATTTTCAGGAATCTCTGTGTTTGTTGACTCATCTGAGTCTTTTGTATCATGATTGACCTGGTGGGGGTTTGCCATTGAGGTCACCAGCTGCCTCCAGGCTATCAGGGGGCCCGCTTCCTCCTCTCCCCCCTTGGTAACAGCTTCAAACCATACCACAGTTTCTGCTTCCACCCATCTCAAGAGGTCCGGCCACCATATCTCCACTCTGGGCCTGTGGGCCGCTTTTCAACACATTGCGATTCTGCGTTTAGCCAAAATATAGGCCAGTTCGTTCATCTTACTGATATGCTTTGAATGACGTGGCCTGGGAAAATTCCCAAGCATGCAAGCCCAAGCAGACCCTACGTCCAGTAACACTCCCCCACCAGCCATTTTCATCTTTATTTACTCCCAGAATCTGTGCACCTCAGGGCAAGCCCAGAACATGTGCAGTAGTCCTGCCTCCTCCTCCCCGCACCTGGGGCATTTTTGTACAGCCGAGCCTCCAAACCTAGCTATTCTACTGGGCGTCAGGTAAGCTATATGGGTGACATACAACTGAATCTGCTGGAGTCTCACGTTCCGGGGACCTTTTTATGGTACCTTGGGCTCTATCCCACTGTCCCTCTGTCATGGGTTCCCCCACCTCCTCCTCCCAGTCATGCCTCAATTGGAGCAGCTCCTTCCCGCCTTCACCCTCAGGAGCTCATATATCCTAGATATTTCGTGCCCACCCTCCAAGATATCATACATCGTTTCTAGGGAGGCATCGGGTTCTTCCTCTAGCACAGTCTCAGGCCACCTCTCTCTCACCCGTTTCATGAGCATGGTATAAGTAATGAATTGGCCTCTATGCACCCCTGTCTCCTCCTGCAGCCTCTGGAATCCCACCACCTCCCCTTCCTGCCATATGTCTCCAAGGGTGGCCAATCCCACTGGCTCCCAGTATCTACCGACCGCTTCGAACAATTGGGAGTCGTCCCCGCATAGCACCGCCAGCGGGGCCTCCTGGGAAAGCGTATCTGGGTCAACCACCGTTCTCCATGTCCTGCACCATACTTCCCAGCCCAGCTTCAATAGTCTCCTCAACCTCGCTATTTTAGTTTTGTGCAGCCATACTGTCTCCCTCAAAAAGTAAGGCGCTGATTCACCTTGCAAAAGCCTAGCTTCTGCCGAGTCTTCCGCAGACAACCACCTAGCCACATACAACAGCTGTCCCGCTAGGTAATACAGCTTGAAATTCAGTAGGTTTATGCCCCCCTTATCACATGTGTTCTGTAGTTTCCACAGGGCCACCCTATTCCTGGAGTTGCCCCATATGAAGCCCCTGCACATGCCATGAAGTTTCACAAAAAATCATCTGGGGATCAAGTACGAGACAGTCACAAAAAGTGCAAGAGTCTGGGCAAGACCACCATTCTGAGTAGAGCTGCTCTCCCCATCATGGCTAGGGGTAATCTAGACCAGAACACCATGCTATTCTTAACTCCCTCCATCGCTTTCTCTGTGTTATATTTGTGCTCTGTCTCTCTTTTGTGGTAAACATTTACGCCCAGATACCTGAATGTCACGGTCTGCCAGGGTATCTGCAAGACGGCAGCCTCTCCAGTGGGGTACTCTTATACCTTCCCAGGGGGAACAAACTAGACTTCCCGGGCTTCACCGATATGCCTGAGAGGGTGGCGTAACGACCCATCACATCCAACACATATTGCAGGTTCTCCTCCGGGTAGCGCAAGTAGAGGAGCACATCATCTGCATACAATGATATAAGGTGTGTGCCCCCTGTCTTGCGGATCCCAACCTCCCCGTATTGTTCCTGCAGGCATATTGCCAGCGGCTCTAATGCCAGGATGTATAACATGAATGACCAGGGGCATCCCTGTCTGGTCCCCCTGTTAAGTTGCCATTTACCTGAGATTGTGGTTCTGGTTTTAACTCTCACCATCAGGGTACTATATAGCATCTAGACCCATCTAATATATCCTGGTCCCATCCCGTATCCTTTCAGAGTCGCTTTCAACCACAGCCACCGCACTGAATCAAAAGCTTTAACCGCGTCCAGAGACATGTTAGCCAGCTTGCCCGATTCTCCCTCAGTTTGATCAATGATATGATGTAGCATCCTCTGGTTGTCTGTGATATTTCTACCGGGGACATGACCCGTTTGGTCTGGGTGTATCAACTTGCCAATTATCCTCTTTTCCAATAATACACTTATACCTAATTAATGTTGTATGTTCTATGGCCTCCTTGTACGCACAGAAAATGAGGGATCCAATAAGGCCAGTATTTCAGCCCATGCAGTGCACAGGGGAGTGGTTACATTTGTAAGGACACGTGTGATGTTAGGGAACATTGTAATTGACAATATGGCGTGAATGCATTATTTTTTCAAATGGCTATTATTATATTCATTTATACGCTGCCATGGGTGGCACATGCTACGGTGGTTGTGAGCAGGGCCTAGAGTCTTGGATGCATGGCTGTCGGCCGAAGGCCAAAGGCCTTACTTCCAAAACTGTAGGCCCTTGTCACAACCACCGCCGCATGTGTGACCCATGCATACACCCGTAGTGTTGCGTTTTGATTGGCAAGTTGTGGGGAGTGCGTTCAGTCTTGGGTGCCTGGCCAAAGGCCATGCAACCAAGAACAAAGTGGTAAGTTCTAGACTTGGAAGACACTGCACACCCATCCCATGTAAGATCTACAGACATACAGCTAAGAGGGAAGCCTCTGGGCAGAGGTGCTGAAGGATAACACACCTATAGAATAACCCCCACTACCACACATCACCGAGGCAGTTGTGGGGAGACCCTGCACTCTTGCGTGCATGGCTAAAGCCCATGCACACAAGAATAAAGTCATAAGCAGTGGCGTTACAAGTCAATATGGGTGTGGTGGAATGTGCTAGTTGTGTTGATGCCCTAGTGTCTTAACTTCATGGCTGTAGACGATGGTCCGAAAAGTAAATTTATAAGCAGCTAATTTACAAGGACCATGGTTTCCATATGCAGCGATGGTTGTGGATAGGAACTCTACTCCTTGTACCTTGGTTGTAAGGCGTAGGTGGTAGGTTACTCACCAAAGATGGAAGGGCAGCCTACAGGCACTGCAGCATATTAATACCATAGATTAGACGTGTAGATTCCCATGTGTAGAACATCCCTGCCAATATACTTACTCCTTACTTTGTTCAGATTCCACATACTTTTTTTGAATTGGCTATCGTACTTGTCAGAAGTATCACTTTTTCCATTTCTGTGATGAAAGAAAAAGGTGTGTTAGTGTTTGCATTTTTAAAAATTGACTACATTGCATAATAGACAGTTAACATTTTTTTTACCCTCATATTTAGTTTACAAACCAGTGGACTGTGCATTGTGCTCAGTTTCTGTGTTTGCTTTTCTAATCCTTGGGTCTGGGGAAAAAAATCCTTGTCGGATTAAAAAAAACCTTCATTTCATATGGTACTAATTACTTCATTTTTTCCTTTCAGTGTTTTCTTCATCTTTCTGATCAATGTTATGTTTGTTGGCTTCCTGCCCATTTGTAACAACAGTTAGATACCTGTAGGCGTATTCAAACTGTGCATTTGGTCCTAAAGATTTGTGATACTCATTCATTTGTGTCGTTGTCATATCCTGTTTCCTTTATCTTTCCCATTAACGTTTTCTTTGTTGCCTTCCTGCCGATTTTTAACAACAGTTAGATACCTATAGGCGTATTCTACCTGTGCATTTATTTCCAACGATCTGTGATAATCATTTCTTTGTGTCATTCTTCCATCCTGTTGGGTAGTTAGATACCTGTGGGCGTATTCTAACTGTTTGTAGTTTTTCACATTCTTTGTTGACAATTTTGAAGTATACATTCATTCGTAAATTTTGGCTTCAAAAACATTAAATACGCATTTGTTAGGTTAGCTGGCAACCCCTGCTTTAGAGTAATGGTGCTATCATTACATTAAAACCATCCAGAATTCTTTTTAATGTATGCAGTGTAGTGACCTGCAATGGTTGTAGCTCCTGTATGGTAGATTATTCCTACTGTTGTAAAGGTTTTTTTTCCAAGCGACACTTGACCGTGTGTGAATACAGTCAGTTTGCAGTTTTTTTTGGTGCCATCTGCATTATAACGTAGAAGCATAAGTATTATGTAGGCACTATGTGATTGTATCAGTAAGGTAGAGCGATTGTCTGAATTGCAAATACTATATAATCTGCCATGGTTTGCATTTTGTACAAGTTGCTGAAATGGAATGCTCTCACTATTTGGTATGGAAACATACACAAATTGCTAATTTGGGATTTCTTCCTGTATCACTTTGTTACAGAGAGTGCATGTATGTTTCCACATGTATGAAATTTGTAAGATTTAATTTACAGGTATGCTTTTGTTTTCCAATACTAATAGTATGTACATTAGAAATTCTTATTGATCTTCTTGTGAGTTCATAGTGAATTTCACCATTCCAGCACAGTCGTCCAATTGATGCCTTACTCCATGAACACTGTATGTGTTGTCAGGATTGCTTGTTGCATTTCTATGCAGCACTAACATTTGCAAACACAATTGGTCTGTGCTGTGAAGGTAAATATTGTTAACAATTGGTGGCAATTGAAATAGAAAATTAATTGCTACATTTGCATAGCAACTTACCCCACTTTCATTTGTAAATTTGAATGGGCCAGCAAGTTCTGTATCTGAGTGCATTGTTCGTTTTTTCTGTTGCTTCTTTGCCGACGTTCCTGGTTTACATTCCCTAATATGTTCTTCTATGTTTGCGGCAATTGTTGAAACTTTAGCTTCTTCTCTTTTCTTTGCGGAATTTGCTGTTGCATTCTGTTGCATTTCTGTTTCATATACTTTTCTTTTACCACGTTTCACTTTATCTGGAACAGGGTATTGTTTCAGATGAGGGGTGTACTGTGAACAAAATCTATTGTATTCTAGAATGCAAAGAATATCAGCTTTGACTTTACTTGAATCAAAGTTCATTAGCAATAGACCGTCAAGTGTACATAATCGTAAAAATGCTACGTAGCTCAGGCTTTCCTTAAACACTGTCTTTCCTATATCTATCAATGCTTTCTCTAGGGTAAGACCTTGGGATTTATGAATGGTAACTGCATATGCAAGAGTTGGAGAAAATTGCTCTCTACGTACATACATGTCTTTGAAGAGAAGGAATCGAGCAATTGAACGCCCTATCCTTTTCACTTCTGAAACTTTATCAAAGCGAATATTTACAAACTGAATGTTGCTATCACGTGGGTATGATTGAAACCAACAACTGTGCCCAGTGCTCCATTAACTAGCCCTTGCTCTATGTCAAGGTTACGTTTAAGGATTACTCTACAATTTAATTATAATTTCAATATTTTTTCCAACCCAGCTGTGTTGGAGATTGAATTTTCTAAACTATTTAGTCTTGTTGTGGCTTGCTCACACATGGGTACTATCATACCATGTACGTCTAGTTTGTCTGTGGCACTCATTTCTATTATTGCTTGCATTTCTTTCTTTAAAATTGTTTCATTGAATTTGAAACAGCTTGCAAGAGTTGGCATTAAGGCCATACAATTGGCATTTTTGTGCATAATTTGTTCCATAACATCAGTTGCACATGCATTATTGCCATAAAGTGCATGTATATGCCGCTTTTTCAATACAGCTTGTGCTTCTTGCGATAATACACCAACTCTAATACTTTTTAAGATGTTGGCATAAGTGAGATCTGCAGATTGCTGCATGTTCTCAGTTAATTCTCTGTATTGGAAATGTTGCCAAAGCATTGCCTATGCTACCAACAATTTTCCGGCAGAGTTTGTGGCCTAAGGTTATAAAAATCAGTTCACCTTTCACTGGTGTCAATTGTTGATGTTCTCCGAACATGATAATGTGTTTCCCTGCAAAGAGTTTTTCGTTATTACTTTTAAGTACTTCTTGCAATCTGAGATGAATCAAAGCCAACATTAGGTTGGAGACCATGCTCACTTCATCTATTAGTAGCATTATCATTTGTTCCAATACTCTATGTAATTCCATTGCAGCTTCTGCAGAAAGTTTGTAGTAGTCTAATTTATTTTGATGCTCTACTGGAAGCAGTAGTAATCGGTATAAAGTCACACCGCCTATGTTGTAAGCAGCTAAACCTGTGGGGGCTGTTACAACAGCTAACAGACAGTTTGTTGTTAAGAATGTTTTCCCCGAGCCAGCTTAACCACTGACATACAGTAGTATAGGTTTGTAATTTTGGCAGGTACATTCTTTATTTTCGTGTTGTACACCATGTACAATTTGTTTTGTTACGTCTTCAAAAATAGTGCGCTGATCATTGTTAAATTTTGTTTGTTGTACAGTTAAGTCTTCTGTATCTTCTTGATACTGATACATGGTGTTTTCTACTTCTGCCATAGCAACCTCAGCCTCATTTGCTATTAGTGGTTGTCCTAATGATTCTTGACTTCCTGCTACAGAAGGTTGACTACTGTCGGAAGAGTCTTTATCTAGTTGGGTCTGAATTTCTTCTTCAAGTTGCTGCTCATTGTGTAACATTGTTTTGTACTGCATAAAGTTCACATCGGTGATAGTGCTTTCATTTGCTTTGAACGCATCTTCATAGCGCTCATAATTATCTAGTATGTCTTCCTCTTTTCTCCATGGTTTGAAAAGTTGGAACAGGGACATGTAATATAGTTCTTTCTGTTGAGGAGTTTTTAATGACAATTTCACATGATTAAGCTTCACAATCGGTCACTCTATATCTACGTTTGCTTTCATCGGGTTTTACATTATTTTTGTATGCAAAGTTTTGAGCTGTGTTGTATAAACACATGCTTTCCAGAGTGGTACTCCTCTTCGGAGAGTATGTGTCCAGTAAATTGTTTTTTAGAATGTCTTGGCTGTTGGGATCATTTCTGGCAATTGTTTCTATGTCCTCATATGATTTTAGCACTCTTTTTCTAAATTTTGCAGGACCAAGACTGAGCCATACTATGTTGTCTTATTTTCCATACAAAGCAGTGCCGGTTAAACGATCGGCTGCTTCATAGGCCCCACATTCTCAATGAGAGAGCATTTTTATGCCTAGGCTGTACAATTTCTGTGATAATGTTTTGTCTGATGCTAGGTCATCCCAGAGGTCTTGAAGCTCTGTTATTTCTGCTTTTGTTAAGTAGGCTGTAACATATTGTGCAAAAGCAGTTGAATTGTCTGCAATGTACTGCACATCTATGTTTGCATTCCATAATAGGGCAATGATTGCATTGTAATCATTAACATATTTTGATTCTTCCCTTCTTTTTATGTAATACGTGTTTTTAGGTGATTTACCTTTAACCCTATGTCGAACTGAAGACTTGAAGTTGTTCATTTCACCTGTTTCTGTAACTGGTCTAGAGAAACCAAAGCGGCATTTGGTGTAGTATTTATCTTTGTTTTTGTATTTACGGCGACAATATTTGCCACATTTGTGTCTTTGAAATTGTAAAATCTGCCCATGCAGCTCACTATGTGTCTGTTGTGAAGGGATTTCACATGTGAAATATTTTTGGATAAACTGCAAAACAGTGCTATCACTGTCGTGCCCAAATTTCGGTGCACCTTTGATCCATAACAGCATGTGAATTTGTGGTGCTCCTCTCACTTGATATTCTTTTCTCCAAAAGAAGTGTTGCACTTCTCCAAGGGGAGGAACAGTTTTATTGCAAATAAAGTGTAGCATTGCAATGAAACGATGATGGAAATATCTTGAGACATTAACTGGATCTAGAGAGCAAAGTTCTCCAGGTGTTAATATATCTATGTTGTTTTTGTTGCTATTTGCTATGCGTAGGAACTCATGAAAAACAGTCCCATGCATATTCTGCACAACAAACCAAGTTGGTGGTCCAAGGTTTCTGATCTTGGAACACACGTCTGCGTGCTGTCTGAACCAGTATTCCTTTGTACCACGCATGTTTGCAAACAAATTTGTTATATTTGACTGTAAAACCTCATCTTTTTCTTGTACTTTTTGTATTAACTGCGTAGCTGACATATTTTGAAAGTTCGTTCCAGATTTAAGAATGTGTGCAACTCTATAACATAGTGTTGCTAATTCACTTTCATAGAGTAGGTGGAATATGTATTCCACATTTTGTCTAAATCTGGGATCTTGCGAATACATTCGTAATGAGCGGTATTCTGATGCCCCAATCTGAGTGGGTCGACCATCGTATCTCCCACCTTTGCCAGTAGGAAATAGCAGTGGAAAAGCACGTGCTTCTATACTTTTTTCACAAATATTTATTGGTGACCCTTTGGTTTGTCGCATTTGGTAAGTTTCTAGTGCATCATCTATGCTTTCATTGGAATGCAATGGATGAATTGTGTAATGGTCCAAAAGAGTGGATACTGTAGCTGGATCCAGAAGTTCGAACTGTCCAGTTTCTGATGGCTCTTGAATTATTTCAGTTGTTTGCCTTAAGCTTTCATTAATATTTATTTCCTTGTAGTACTGATTATTGTATTTTAGATATTGCAATGCTTGTCTAACTTTGTGTAAGTCCACTAATTGTTGCCAAATTTTGTTGTCCTTTGTTGGTACTCCATTTACCAAGACTATTAAAGAATGCTCTATTGAATGTTTCACTCCTAGAGTGTGTACATTTTCCGTTTGATCTAATGGAGAGTAAACTACTTTGCCACAAATGCCTTTCACCAATTCAGAGGAAGGTGATTTTGCTGTTTTTGGATGAAGGTGTATAATTGCTGGAAATGGGTGAACTGTTTGAATTATTATGCTCTCATAAAAATTGAGCTGTTACAGGATTTTTGGTAATGGAAACAATTCCAAATTATTTGTAATAGCATGTGAAGGAGTGTGGTTGTTGTCTAATTTTGCAGTACAGTAACTGCAATATATTAGGCGTTCAGTTATTTCATATTTGTTTTCAGCTAAAAGGTACAAAGCTAATTCAAACCATTTAGAGTCTTCATTGTTTTCTATTGTGTATGCTAAGTCCACATCTTTTGTGTTCCTTTTGTAAAACGTTCTGTGGCAACACACACACACATGGTTTGGTACTTCAGCCGATGACCTTTTAAATTTTACTATTTCTTTTCCGTATGTGTGTAGTAGTTGCTATGTGCATAATTGTTGCTACTGTCTTCTAAAACTGTTGCATATTCTACGTCGCTCTCACTTCCAAAATACTTTTTCTGGATATGGTCCACGTCTTCTTGTAAGTATTTGGGTGTACCATGCAGAAGAGTGGTATTTAAATTGCCTAATTCTGAAGCTGGACTTTTTGCATAGTATATTTTATACACTAAATTTCTTACATTGGAATGATGTACTGATATTCTTTTGATATCATGGAAGGTACTTTTGCAAATAGGCCCAGAAATGCAGGCTAATGAATGTCCTTTTAGTCCTGTGTCTTTCCGCACTGCACAAATATCCATATTTTGCAGCACTTTCATTTTACTTTTGTCTTTACCTTTTACATATTCATTGAGAAACTGACGTAACGATTTGAAAGCTTTGTTTGGAATGGCACACATTGATGTGCACGCCCATTTGTATACTGGACGGTGTGGTTCTACTGAATTGAGAGGTAATTCTGAGTTTTCAGGAGATAGTTTTGTAAGCAGTGTTTTATGTTCCATGATGGTAGTATTGATTTTCTCATACCCTCGTCCACTGCTATAGATGGCAATTGTGTTTGTTTGATTTTGTTTGTATGCTTCTTCATTAAAATATGACTCTGTGGTTGTTGTGTGACTCCATTCACCACCACAAACATGCAAGAAATTATTTTTGTTCACATTCCATTTATTGCTGAGTTTCTTTTGTAGTTTGGTACTTAGTTTTTTTAGTGCTTTCATCCTATTTAACACTAGTATGAACAACTTCCTTTTGAGAAGGATTGCACTGTCCACGAGAGCTTGCAGGATTAACTTTCTACGGTAGGTTTTAAGGGGGTGAGGATGATTTTGGTCCTCTTCTTAGTAGATTCTGAAGGACTCTGTGACGAAACATTTTTGCTAAGATACTTTTTTTACTATGGGTTCTTCTTACACTATCAGAATTATTAGGAACATTGTTAGCTGTACTGGCAGCCATTTTTTTTACAACATTTCTGTGTTTTGTGACACTTTTTTATGGAGGAGGTACAGTTGCGGTAGTTGAGACTTCCTTTATTATGTTACCCAACTGCATTAGCTGGTTTGTACCAAGATTCTCTACACACTCTACAACAGGTGGATGCTTACTTTGGGCACCTTTATTTTTCTTCGCTCTAATTCTGCGTTCCTTTCTACGCAGTTGCTTTTTGGTAGACATTCTTTGGTGTCTGTTGAGAAAACAAATATCTCTTGGGCTGTTGTCCAATGTATGTGTGCAGTGTGCATGTGTGCATAAGTTTGATGGGGAAGCTCTTTGTCAAGTGTGTCAACGTATAGTGAACTCTAACAATCATTTGGTAAGGCTACTTTACTCTTTGTATACTACTACAATGTGCTTCAGATGAGAGTACAAAGTGGCCTACTTGTGACGAGAACCATTATTAATAACCAAAATGCCAAAAACTTGCTACAGCAACCTCTTTTCACAATCTAATCTTCTAAGGATTACCTATGTTATTTCAGTACCAAACACACAGGGATTTGTCAGCCATTCTGCCTGTTATTCTTTGTTCAATAAATAGATATATGTAGGTAGAATGGTTTACAAATCAATGCTTGCTTTGGTGCCCAAAATAAACAAATAAGACACGCAGCCTCTCCAACGAGTAGTTACAATATAATGGTTGTACTGTACTTACTTTTTTGTGCAAGATGACCAGGTTTCTTCGGATATGTCGTCTGCAGTGTAGATGCTGTTGATTCTCAGGAGAGTAGTCTTCACTGCGAATTAAAAAAACAAAATCAATTACTTTGTGTGTTTGCAGCAGTGATGATACTGCAGAAATTACTGGTGCTTCTTTCATCAGAGGATTGAACTTTCATATTTCAACCTGTCAATCTGGAAAAATGAATACCCTTCATTTGAATGATAGACGTACATTGATGGCCGTGGGCCAACCGTCTTATGCACCGAATTGGAGAAATATGAACTGCTATGCTTGACCGACGAGCAGCCATTTTAAATGTAGTAAGAATCGCCATTTTGCTTGTTAACCATTGCTCATTGCTTTTTGTCTAAAAAACTGCTTTGCAGCTTGCAATTCTTGCGGATTTTGCTTACTCTGCTCAACTGTTAACATTGTTTCTGAATATGAAAGGACAAGGTCGCGGAACTGAAGAGTTTGCTGAAACTCCTCATGAGTAGCCCAGAGAGGAATGCCCACACTCCCTCTCTGTAGCCTTGGGCGGAAGCTGCAGGGCATTTAATCACTTCACAGCTGCCAGCCAGTCTCGTACGATGGTAGAATATGTTAGAATGATACAGTTAAAGGCTTGAATTATGCTTCTCTTACAGTCCCCCTTCGCAAAACCCTTTAGAATGTGTCGGCTCCCAGGACACGAATAGTACCTCATAGATAGCAAAGCTTGGAATGTGGCTCTTCCCCCGTGTACAGATTGCTTCCAAGAACAGAACCACCGTGTTCTAAAAGATGCCTCCACACTTTCTAAATTGCACATTGTTACTAGAATAGACATCGAAAGCATTATAATCGTCATACTCATCGGATATGTCCATCGTCATCCCGAGTTCAAAGGAACTTAATACAGAGGGGTGTTGAACATGACTTTGCTGATTGTATGATATGCATTTTGTATATATGTAACTGATGTACGTAATTCGCTCTCTTGCGTCCCTCGAGGTCTAAGAAACTCACGTCGCGGGGCGTGAGATCAGAATTGGCCAATTGATACTATCTTTTGCTTGCAATAAACCCTAGCATTGGGAATTTGAAACCTCGTGTCTGGCGCATCTTTTCGTGTATGGTCATTGCCTTGTTTCCATAGCACGAGGGACCCCTAGGGGCCCCTTTCAAGATTGCACCCGTATAGGGACCCTCCCCCACTTGCCCCATCGTATGCGTTGTAACCGAGTAAAGGTGGAAGAACGGCGAGGACGGGACAGTCGAGCCGGGATCAAGAAGTGTACGGGGCGCCCTGTAGAAGAGAGGAGAGATTCCTTCCGCAGATCTGCACACATCTGATCCCTGATCGACGTACCGGGCCAGAGGGCAAAGGAGGCGAGGGTCCCGAGACGAGGCAGAAGCCAGAGAAGCAGAGACACGACGTGGGGAGAGGTTGCGTTAGAACAGGCGACTTGTTTTATCAGGTGAGTCATTCCCCGATTCAAAGAGAAACCTGATTTTTGGTAGAGTGTTGATTTTGCAAACTCAAACGTCCAGGTAAAAGTGGCTAACCAAAGGGGGAGGTTAAAGAAACATGCCTGGAGTACTGTCCACTTTAGCGGGGCTTTTCAGCTGCGGTAGACAGTCCTTGGAATATTGCCAAAGTGCACCACCTGGGGGAACGCCGGCTTATGATATGTATGCGAAATATGGTGTGGGTGCGATAATATTTTGTGAAATTTGGTATAGGCAAACTAGAAAGCAACTCGACCATCAGTGGCCGATTAATGGTAGTTTTGAGATGGGGAGGATAGATAACCTAGAGAGGGTGCTGATTAGAAAGAAAGCGCGACCTCCAGCTTTTGAGACCGTCAAAGATTGGAGGAGGGAAGCGATGCTCCGACTAAGGAGTAGAGAGAAGCATGCGCGTAGCATAAAACAAAGCTTGAGATAGCAGAAGAGAAGGAAGAGGAGGAGTGGACTGAGAGTCTAAGACGGGAAGGGAGACGGGACCAGATGAACATAGACAGAATATACCCGCAGCGGGAACTACACATAGCAGATGAATTAATGGAACATTTGTTAACTAACACGGGTCGAGGCCCAAAACCAGAATCGAAAACAAACACGCCAGCAGTGATTGTGTGGGCCCAACCAATAGCTCTCATACCCCCTCCCGCAGCCCGAGCACTTCCCCTCATGCAAGCGTTAACCCAAGCCCCGCCCACAGCACGAACACTCCCACAAGCGCAGACCACGGACACACAATTTCCCAGCACCCAGCATGGCCCTTCACAGATGCCACCTGTGTCACTTGTCCCATCCGCACCTCCCGCTCTAGAGACAGATTCAGCACCATCCGCCCCTCCCGAAGTCGAGATTGAGACTGGGGAGGCGAGAGGCGGGGCTGAAGGAATAGGATTTGGACGGGTAACTCGAAACGCAATCAGCAAAGAGAGAAAGATTGAATTACGACAAGAGGCAGAAATGTACATAGAAGGAAATGATGAGACGGCAGCATTGGCCTCATTGTATGGGTACCGAAGAAGAGACGAGAGACAGGTAGTGTTGGAATGCATGGGGGAAATTCTGGTGGGAGAATGGAAAAAGATACTCGGGAATTTACCGCCACAGCGGTTGTTAGATTTGAATAAGTTAGCACGCAGTGAGCAAAGAGATGAGGATGCAAGAAAACATGTGCACAAACTGATTGATGTAAAAAATGAAATCGAAGACAGATATGCTGAAATGTTTGTTACACCTGAGTATAGTAGAGAGTTTATTAAGAAAGGTAGGAAGGAGGCGTCAAGGTTGAGTATAAAAAAATCATGGCCGAGAGTTTTTCCAGGTGGTACAAAGCATTTGCCGGTACCGGGACAGATAGGCGATAAACAAAGATTGCAGGTATGGGTAGGGGAAACAATGCGATGGATGTCGAACAAAAGAACATCAGTAAAAGAAGTAAGTGAGACATGTAATGGGTACCCATTTGAGATGAGAAAGGAAGCGATGCAAACGATAGTAGGGGTGTTACTGCAGCAGGTCATTGGATACAATAGAGGCAGAGGTAATGCACAAGGCCGGGGAAATTTGAATAATATGCATGGGGTGTCATTGGGATTAAATCAATGTGCATACTGTAAGGAGGAAGGACACTGGCGAGCGCAATGTCCCCACCTACAGAATAGAGGTGGGTTTGGTCAGAGAAGGCCTCATAGAGGACATCAGGGGTCGTACGGCCCAAGCAGAAGTAACATGCAGCAGCAGCAGGGATATACCAATGGAGGTACTCAAACCCAATCATATGGCCATAACCAAGCACAACAGAACCGGACATTGAACCAAAGTGTTTCGAACCAAAATCAGGGCGGGCAGGGCCAACAGAGAAATGATCAGAGTGGAGGACATCGAGGGGGAAATGGGAATATTTTTGATACACAACCAAACACGTATTATAGCAGTAGAGGTGACTACACATCGGACGATGTGTTATTTTCGCGATAGGACAGCCCATGACAGGGGTAGGAACCAGTGTCTATTCCCGTGAATCAGAGAGGACCCTACGTAGAAATGAGAGTCGGGAATAAGGAGCACCGTTTCCTTGTAGATACAGGGGCACAGAAGTGTTCGATAGACCACCACTTGGTTCCGGAGATACCACTGTCGGGGCAGAAGAATGTTTCTGTAGGGTTCGCAGGTACACCAGTAATTAACCCCATGTCTGAAGCTGTCCCAATTACAATAGGACCATTTATGGAGCAGTGTCCATTTCTTTTGACAGAGAATTGTGGAGAGAACTTGCTAGGATTAAATTTGTTGAGAAAATTGGGGGCATTCATACATTGTACGGCAGACAGGGTGTTCCTCACGATGTGGCCTCACGATGCACCGGTGACGGAATTCATGTCAAAAGAGTTGCCAGAAGAGTTAAGTGGAGTACCAACCTGTCTGTGGGCAATGCATGATGATGATGTAGGATGCTTGAAAATAGAGCCAGCAAAAATAACTTTGAAAGAAGGTGTAACACTACCACGAATTCCCCATTATAAAATTTCTGTTGAAGGTAAGAAGGGATTGAAAAGTATTGTTACTGACCTGGTGAGATTGGGGGTGGTTGAGGAAATTGCAGGGAGCACGTGCAACAGCCCGATTTTTCCAGTTTACAAGAAAGGAGGCAATGAAGTACCCTATCATTTCATAATTGATCTGCGCGCAATAAACAAAGTGGTAGACCCACAATTCCCTTTGGTCCCAGATGTCACAACAATACTGACAATGATACCGGCCACTGCAGAATACTTTAGTGTAGTTGATTTGAAGAATGCATTCTTTAGCATCCCAGTGGATAAAAGCAGTAGATATCTGTTCGCTTGCACTCTAGTGAAACAAACGGAAGGAATGGTATTCGGGCACACTTTAATTCTGATGGTGCCACATGCTATAGACGTTCTATTAAATAGGACGCAGACGCAGCACCTCACCTCAGCTAGACTGACAAGATATGAGCTCATCTTGTTTGCACCCCACATCCAAATTATGAGGTGCAGCAAATTGAATCCTGCAGAATTAATGCCACTGCCCATAGCAGAAATTGATGACAACGAATCACCACCCCATGATTGTTTAATGATCACTGAATAAGAAACAAAGGGAATGATTGATTTCAGTGATATCCCACAAAAAGAGCCAGATGGGGAGTTATTTTGAGATGGCTCTTGTTTTAAATTACCTGTTGGCACATCAACGCTGCATATGCAATTACTACCCTAAAGAGAGTTGTAGAGAGCAGAAGGATCCCCTACAATTTGGCACAAGCCGCAGAAATAATAGCACTGACCCGAGCCTAAGAACTCTCTGAGAATCTGAACGTAAATATATATATTGACAGCCAGTACGCCTTTGGCGTGGTTCACAATTTTGGCCGATTTGGGCTGAGAGGGGTTTCTTGACATCATATGGAGCCAGGATTCAGCATGGCCCTTTGATTGTGCGATTGTTGTCTGCGCTCACGTTTCCAAAGCGCCTAGCTATAGTAAAGTGCGAGGCGCATAAGAAAGTAACATGCAGAGTGGGAGAGGGAAACGCGTTTGCAGACAGGATTGCGAAGCAAACAGCCACAGATTTGAGGAATAAAATGATGACAGTACAGACTGAGGAAGTACCTTGTATGATAGAGAATGGAGTTGCCACAGTCAAAGAAATGCAGGCTGAAGCCACGACCGAAGAGATTCAGGGGTGGGCTAAAGGCTCTGCTGAGTTAGATTTGGAAGGATGTTGGGTGGACAAGGAAACAAAGAACTGGATGTTGCCAAATTGTTACGTAACTGCAATGGTTATAATGACGCTTAGCCCTACCCACATTTGCGCAAACAAAATGGTACAGCATTTATCCACAGTATGGAAGAATGAGCACATAAAAAGAATGCAGAAAGGCTAGTGCAGAATTGTATCACGTGCCTGCAATACAATGTAGGAAAGGGAACCGTGACTCCAGCAGGTAGTTTCGGCCCACCCTCTATGCCATTTGAGGTGGTCCATTTTGATTTCATAGAAATGGAAAGGTGTCAGAACTACAAGTACGTGTTAGTGGTAATCTGTGCATTCAGCAAGTGGGTGGAGGCATATCCTTTAAAAGACTGTACTGCCATGTCCACATCAAAAGTAATGCTGAAGGAGTATTTCTCCCGGTTTGGGTTGCCTCGTGTCCTGTGGTCAGACAACGGCCCCCACTTTGTGGGCGCAGTAGTGCTACAGATCTGTGCAGGTCTGCAAATAGAGAAGCAATTCCACCGTTCCAGGCATCCCAGTTCTGCCGGGCTTGTGGAGAGACATAACGGAAACCTGAAGTCAAAGATAGCGAAAATTTGCGCTGGGAGCAAGTTGAGTTGGGTGGATGCATTACCCCTAGCGCTGTTGTGTATGCGCACGTCTGTGCAGGCTAAGACTGGGCTCTCCCCTTATGAGATCATAATGGGGAGACCAGCAAATGTATGGTGTGCACCGCAGCCCAGAAAATTATGTGAGGTCGAGCATCCTATGTTAAGCACTTACTATGGACTTTTAATACAAAAGTTGCGTTTGATTCATCAGCAGGTGCAAGAGGCGTTGCCGATGCGATATACAGGACCGGGGCACTCACTGGAGCCTGGGAGCTGGGTGCTAATCAGAAACTTTGAAGGGAAGACAGCATTAGCACCCAGGTGGCGCGGCCCCTATCAAGTACTTTTGGCAACACAGACGGCCATCCGAGTGGACGCGCAAGGCATGGAACCATGCTACCCATGCCAAAAGGTTCCCAGAGTCACTGAAAACTTTGCCTGATCCAGATGACGAGAAAAAGACAACGGTCTCGGAAACGAAAGAAACTGTTGCCAGTCCAGTGCCACAGCATCAGCCTGAGCGAGAAGTGAAAGTTGAAACAAAGCGCAAACGAGAAGTGAAACTCGAAACAGAGCCTGAGGAGGCTGCCAGTAAGGGGGAAGGGCGAAAAGTGCCCCAACGTTGCTCAGCGGAAACAACATCACTGCCGAACGACACAAACCCTGCATTGCAAGCACGAGCAGAAACAATGCGTGCACCCCTTTGGCGCCCACCAGTTCTCACGAATGCACCAAAGCCAGAGAAAGAAACGACATCATTGCCACAACGCCCATCGCTGCCCATCATTGTGCCACAGGCTGACACTGAGCCTGATGCTGGAAGTACAAGGGAACTATTCACGGATCATACAATAGCAGGAGTGAATCGATATAATCTGCGGCCTCGACAGGCAAAGTGATCCACAGATCTTTGGTGCTTTTCTTTTTGGCCTTTGGTTCTACTCAAGGACGGAGTAGGAACCAGGGGCGTAGAGGAGAGAAGTGTGAGAATTGTGCAAGTCGGACAATTCAAAACTCACGGCTTCTCGGTGCGCTTATAAAGTACATGTGTCAGGAGCCAGAGCAGGACAAGCTGGACGCACATAAGTACTAAGGCTGATAGAGTACATGTGTCCTAAGCCAGAGCGGGACAAGCTGGATGCACATGGTACTCTATCAATAAAGAACTGTTCAGAAATCGTCTGAGCAGTGGCAGAAAGAACAACTAATCTTGCTCGGGAGTGGATAAATTATCCAGGCTGTGAAAAGGCTGGGAGAATTGAACTGTGACATTTTTCGTTGAACTTTTCTGGCATCAAGAACGAGAGACATTCACAACGAACTTCGCCAGCAAGAAGAAGGACGATGAAGAACAAGTCAAGACCGGTTTCAGCCTCCTCCTGCACCCCTGCTAAAAAAATAATAGATTTAGAGACTGTAAATTTAGGGAAAAAGCATGGTAAAAGGAATAAGGTACTGATTTGGACATTGGTCCTATGTTTCTTAAGTATGATAGTACCAACAATAACAGCTATTACACTATGGTTCCTGGAGTACGTATACTCATTAGAAACACTTTTGCCAAAAACAGCTACTGTAAACCCGGTTCATGTAATCACTGGTACTTTTCCCCCAATGGAAGAAAGACATAGAGAAGGTTACGGCAACAATATATTGTTGCTCATCATGAACATGACCCATGCGGTGTTAAAGAAAAAAGATTGCTGGGTTTGCGCCCATTTACCACAGCACGGTGGGAAAGGGATAGGCTGGTATGCACAACCATTGGCATTGATTTATTCCTGTGAAGTAACGTTAAGTGCAATGTTCTTTGGGAAATGGAACAAGAGTAATACAGGTCAGCTAGATGAGAACAATATGAATGAATTTGAGGAAGTAATCATGAGACCTGTGGGTTGTTCCATATTCCAAAAAGCTTGCGTGTTTGCACTAGAACCCATGAGAAAGAATACACAAAAAATAACAAGGCTAGATAGATTACATAGGCAGAATAGACCAACCCCGCCAGCAGAAAGAACATCAGTAATGACATTTCGGATGAGGGATGAATGGAACAAAGATGCTGTGCCCCCTGCCTATACAGTGGATCACAGCCCCAAAAGTGCTCCCCTATGTCTACAGAAAAAGGGTTCCTATAAAGTAGGAACGTTTAGCAAATGCCTGAACACAGTGGTTTTAAAACATGAAATAGAACCCGTGTACGTGGGACACCCTGTTTATTTTATATGTGGAGAAAAAGCATATCCATGGTTACCTAGGAACTGGGGAGGTACATGCTACCTAGGTCTACTGTTTCCAGGAGTGTTCCTCTTAGAGACAGCAGAAGTAGCCAGACGAACAAAAGGTAGAACTCAAAGGAGTAGTGAGGATGGAATGATAGCAATAGATATAGCCAAATCATTTATACAGTTCTTGTCCCAAATAGAAAACTCTTTCAATATAAGAAAACTGTCTGGAATATTACAAAAAACAATAGATTCCACAACGGATATTTTATTGAATATGACGTTAGAAGAAAAAGGAATAAGACTGATGGCACTTCAAAACAGGATGGCTCTCAATATAATATTAGTTGATCGTGGGGGAGTTTGCAAGGTCGTAAAAACTGCATGCTGTGTGTATATAGATGACTAGTCCCCTACGATATTTAAAGTGATCCGGAAATTACATGTCATAAATTCCACACTCTCTACTGAAGCAGGGGGATGGGGGATAGAATCCTGGTTATGGGGATTATTGCGGTCTTGGGAATGGAAGTTAATTTCGATACTAATGATGGTACTTGAGATATTCATAACATGCTGCTGTTGCATACAATGCTTACCAATAATATGCACTGAAATAACTGATGGATGTACTAAGGGATGTATGCACATGGTGTTGAGAGGAAAACAAACGCATGGCCGGAACAACAGAGACACTGAGGAAACAAAAATAGTAAAACAATTCATGGTGATAGACATTAATGATGGAGAAGATTCAGATGCAGATACCCCAGACTCCTCCTCAGAAGAGGAGGATACTATGAATAAATAAGACGTTTGGCACACGGCCAAAAGGAGGGTTTGTCAATCTGGAAAAATGAATACCTTTCATTTGAATGATAGACGTAACTTGATGGCCGTGGGCCAACCTTTTTATGCACCGAATTGGAGAAATATGAACTGCTATGCTTGACCGACGAGCGCCCATTTTAAATGTAGTAAGAATCGCCATTTTGCTTGTTAACCATTGCTCATTGCTTTTTGTCTAAAAAACTGCTTTGCAGCTTGCAGTTCTTGCGTATTCTGCTTACTCTGCTCAACTGTTAACATTGTTGTCTGAATATGAAAAGACAAGGTTGCGGGACTGAAGAGTTTGCTGAAACTCCTCATGAGTAGCCCAGAGAGGAATGCCCACGCTCCCTCTCTGTAGCCTTGGGAGGAAGCTGCAGGGCATTTAATCACTTCACAGCTGCCAGCAGTCTCGTACGATGGTAGAATATGTTAGAATAATACAGTTAAAGGCTTGAATTATGCTTCTCTGACGGCCCCCCTTCGCAAAATCCTTTAGAACGTGTCGGCTCCCAGGACACGAATAGTACCTCATAGATAGCAAAGCTTGGAATGTGGCTCTTCTCCCGTGTACAGATTGCTTCCTAGAACAGAACCACCGTGTTCTAAAAGATGCCTCCGCACTTTCTAAATTGCACATTGTTACTAGAATTGACATCGAAAGCATTATAATCGTCATACTCGTCGGATATGTCCATCGTCATCCCGAGTTCAAAGGAACTTAATACAGAGGGGTGTTGAACATGACTTTTCTGATTGTATGATATGCATTTTGTATATATGTAACTGATGTACGTAATTGGCTCTCTTGTGTCCCTCTCTTGCGTCCCTCGAGGTCTAGGAAACTCACGTCGCGGGGCGTGAGATCAGAATTGGCCAACTGATACTATCTTTTGCTTGCAATAAACCCTAGCATTGGGAATTTGAAACCTCGTGTCTGGCGCATCTTTTCGTGTATGGTCATTGCCTTGTTTCCATAGCACGAGGGACCCTTAGAGGCCCCTTTCAAACCCAGTGCACGTGCACATTTAACTTGACTCTGTGTACATAGTACTTGCAATATGGTACTTGTAAATCCTTCGAAATAACTAAATCTTTTAAGGGTATGGAAATGCCTTGTTCTATACAAAGTGTACTATGCATAGGAGAGAGGTTTGTAAGCGATAGGGCAAAGTACTAGATGGGGAATTTTTTTTTACTTGTTAATGAAAAGCATGATGTCAAAAAATCGGGAGACCCTCAGAAGGAAATGTCAGCACTACAATCGGGAGCGCTTACTATTCTCATACAATCACATTGCAAGTAGCATTACTGTAGGCCGTACAGAGTACAGAACTCCGACATTTTAACATACAAAATTGAGGTCTGCCCTTAATAGGCATGCTTGCAATGTATGTACAGGTTATGCGGAAGACAGTAAGCAGTTGTGCGATTTGTGAATGACAACTTTACAGGGGGAGCGTTGTTATGTGTTCCCTATGGACATTTAGCAGCATTATTTTGTCTAATTAAAATCATAAGGCTTCCACATGTTCTCTGATTAAAATATACATACCTGTGCTCTATACTGATGCATGTGGACATGTATGGAGCTGTACGTAGAAATTTGCCATCCTTGCACAGTAGCTTGTGAAGTATGTGCTTTGCAATGGTATGCGACTTCCATTCAGAATCATCGACAGTAATTTTGAAGTGCGCAATGTTGATGATGGAGTTAAAATTAGCAATGTTCTATGTGATTGGTGGATGATTGTGCGACCGCTTAGTTGTGTCCAATGAGGGACTCGCTTTGGTACCGCTGTAGAAAGGGTGGAAGGACTGGGTAAGAGTTACGTGCCGCACGAAGGTAATGCTTGTCCACTGGTAGGCGTATCACATACGGGTTTCTACAGCAAATCCTGCATGGAAAGGCGACTGTAGGCATCAGCCAATCAGATGTTCACATTACTCTTTTGTGTGGAAAGACGGTGCTCACACTGAAGATGGCAGAGGTGGAGAGGGTCAGGGTTTTGATTCTTGGAGACATTTTTGTGCAAGGCTTACAACACTATACCGAGAGTAGGCATGTGTCACATCATTTCGATGTGCGAGGGGTGGAGGTGGTGTGGAGTGCTGACACTGATGCCAATGCTGCTGCAATTCTGCAAGTTTGTATAGACATGCGTAGAATGACCACTCCTCATGTGGTAATTTTGCACTATGGCGCTTGCCATTTGGGATACCTGACTTCACGTACTTTGTTGGCAGATTTGGCACATTTGGTTGAAGCACTCATGACCATTTTCCCAACAACGAAAGTAATTTTTTCTGCTTTACTCCCGAGAGTACAATGGAACAACACTTCTGTTTTCTGTCCAGATCAAAGCATCGGGAGGTGTATCGCGGCATCAATCGCGGCATGCGTGTATTCATGCTATGTGTCGGTATGTTTTTTTGCAGCCACGAAAACATTGCTCCAAGCAATGCGCACTACTTTGAAGGAGATGGTGTTGCGCTATCTTCTTTGGGAAATGTGATGTTCTTTTGGAACGTAAGGCTTGCTTTAGAGAAGGTTCTGTAATGTTTGCAAGAGTAAAGGAAGGACAAAAAATACAAAAAAATACATAAAATACCAGATGTCTGTACAGTATCTGGCCAAAAATAAAAAAAACTCCTATTTTCAAAGCCTACCGTAAAGGGGAAAAAGGGGAATGGTACTTTACTATACCGTTGTCACGCTCTGATCCTGTACATGTCTGCGAACATGGCGGTAGTTAGCAGCCAGCACATATCACCCCGGCGGGGATTGAAGGGTGGAGCCGCATGTAAATGAGAATGAGCGGCGCTAGGGATTGGTCCATAAATTTCAGTAGGTGTGTTCTGACTGACGTACTTTAATAAGACCGTCTTCTCCCTCACAGGAGACCACACAGCCATGGCTTTCCATGCTCAAAACCAGATTATATGGATTTTGGGAGACTCATGGATACATTGGTTGAAGGTGCATGCAGAAAGCTGCAGTTTATCTACAAATCTCGGATTTCCACATGCGGAAGTGCACTGGCATGGCGTGCATGGCATGAGATGGCTGGACTTGGTACCTCTTTGTGTTACTTTACTGACAGAGCGTCCTCCAGATATACTGATCATTCATTGTGGAGGAAACAGTTTAGGCCATGTATCTGGAATTGTTTGCAATTTGCAATGAAGGAAGGACTCGCAAAGCTCATGGATATGTTTCCAAATTGTCAAAAACTTTTTCCCCGTATTGCCCAAAGACAAATATGGCTGCGTTCTTCTGATTTTGGTCCACAAATTGAAAAAGCGAGACGCAATGTGAATAAGGCTGTGTGTGCATTTGTAAGAGATGTTGGCATGTCCTCTTTCCACAATAAAAACATTTTGTTTTGCGCAGAACTTTCATTTTCTGCAGAGATGGAATCCACCTCACATATGCTGGCAATCAGATTTTTCTTCGCAATGTACAAAATGCATTGCAACCTCTTTTGCAATCACACTAACCTATCTGACAATCTGTTTTCCCCAATCCACTGTTTTTGACCCACACAACACACCACCGAAAGGCTCTTTTCTGAGCCGCCACTTACTCTAAATGTACACTTTATTGCGTTTGCTCCGCATGCACCCTCCCTTTTTTACGACTGTCCGCAAACTTTTTCAGAACTCCGCAGGGGTCTATGGCCGTCACTTCATAGTTCTATTGTTATACTGAGAAAGGTGGCTCTGAGAAGAGCCTTTTCTGTAATTTTTGTTGTTTTTACGTTCATTGCTTAACAGCACACGACACACTAGAAGAAAAGGCAAAAGGAGGGTAAGGAAGGGACACCAGCCACGGGGAAAAAATAGGGCCACTGAACAGAGAAAGATTTAGGGTGAGCTTTATTTAGGTAAGGAGCAGATCTTCTGGTGCTCGGTGACTGCAGCCTCAAAAGCACTTAGAAAACTCTCCCCCCTGCAGAGTACTGCATCACAATATGTGCACACTACTGTCACCTTTGAAAGGTAAGGGTCAACAGAATTTTGAATGGCTTGTGAGGCAGCTGGATGAAGGCGCTCCCTCACAGGCGTGTCTCTTGTGGTGGGAGGATTGGATACTGAAGATGCTGTAGAGGAACTCACACAAATTCGCTCTTCACATGGCACCACCTTGCGAATGTCCGCAGTGTGGAACGAAGTGAGGTGTCGCTTCATGGTTGTCGTACCAAAACTGTACGCTCCAAATCTCCCACAACTCAACACCACCTCGCACTGGTTACACTTCACCAGCTTTGAACATGCTTTTGGTACATTCACATAAACGGAAAACAACCGCCACAACCACGACTCCCACTGAGTGCTCCTAGTGCGGAGTTCCTCCACTTCATTCTCTTCCTCCTCTTCTTCCTCGATCACTACATCCTCACCCATATATTTCTCTGCAGGCCCTTAGTGAGGTGGTGGTGGTGGCAGGTTTGGGGGTAGTGCAGAGGCTAATGACCCAACAGCAGCCATGGAAGCCACACCAATTAGTTTTCTTTTGGTCACTACAGCAGTAAAGGCAACACACCTCAATCTAGAAGGACAATGAAGAGGCGCTTGGGGGTGTGGCCTTTTGTAGGGGTGCAGGGTTGTGCCTTGTGACTGTCTTCCTCCCTACAAAGCGGTACACACATTTTACACAGAAAGTCCTGAGGTGGCCTATTGTTTGGAATGTGTGAAATTATATTTTTACACTCTACAATACATTGCCTTGTGTCTACAAGGTCATTTGTATTGTTGCGGAAGCACACCAACCACAGAAATTAGTCCCCACGCTCAGCGTAGGTGCGGTCACATGATGACGTCCTCAACACATCCGCCCCAGTAATTAAAGTCTCCTGGACAGCAAATGCAAAGAATCAAACATGCGCATGCGCACAAGTGTCCTACGGACAGTGTTCGGGTTCTCAAACTACTTCAAAGTGCGACACAAGTGAGATGGACAGTTAGGAACAGGCGCGATGTTTGCAATACTTACGTTTCTACTGCACATGTGCACGCATGCTATGTTCACTGTACGGACAGTTCCTGTGTCCTTAGGACAACTCCATTTAGTTTGCCTACGAACTTGCCGGCAATCGTGCCTGTTCTACGGACGGCACTATTTTGGCTGTGTCTGATACGGACCGCTATACTGTCCTTCACACACTCCCATTTTCCTCATTTACACCCATTCCGCACATCAGGTGTGTTCTACAAACATGTATTATCTCATTTCCAAGCAGTACGCTGAGGTAGAATATCCTTTGAACACCCCTTTCTGTTTATGTACATACAATTTCAACAGATGGTGCAGTCACACATCACATCCGTCTTACTTGACCTTACACAGCACCCACATTCCATTACTTGCGGATAGGTCGAACAGGGGTGCTGTTCGCGAACATTTTACGTCTTTTTAGCAAAAGAAATCTACACACAAACTCTTTCTACCACTACTGTAAAAAAAACATTTCAAACACACACACACACACATCAATCTGAAGAAATAGCAGGGGAAGCGGACACTGAAACAAATATGGGGGAATTAGGATTCAACACGGGCTGGTTATGAGGAGAAGATTTGTGAGGGGAAGAAGGGATGGATATTTCGTCAAAACGTCTACTTTCCTGTTCAAGGTTTAGGGATGGTTCACTAGGGAATGGAGAAGCAGGGCAGGTGCAGGTGGGGCAATGATAACAAACTTTTCCTCTCAAACAGTCCTCCATAAACTCCCGTAAACTTTGAAAATTGGCGTTCAATATGTCAATTTTCTCCTATATCCTCTTTATCCTGTCTTCTTCGGTCTCGTTTGTTGCCCTTTCGTCTTTTTTTTCCTGGTCTGTTCATTTTTTTTCCTGGTCTGTTCAACAAAAAAAAATACATACCTTGAATGCCTCTAAAATACTGGTCACTATTTTGCATATGCAGAGCAATGAGTACCATTATTGTCGCTTTCTTCAGACATTTCACATGCGGGAAATACTCCTCCAGCCACTCCATAGTACTACCCATTTCTGAGTCAAAACAACAGAAAAAAATTATTATTTATGCACCACATACCAAAAAAAAAATCATGCATATAAAAATGTTATCTGCACTCACTCTTTTGCTGTAATCTCTCTTCGTCCTACTGCGTTCGTCCACTGTCTTTCCAGGATGCCGAGTTTCTGTGCAGTGATTACGCTGGAAGCATCCTTTTTTATGGTACCATCAACTTCATTCTACATGCTTATTAAATTTGTTGTTTTCTTTTCCCAGCTTCAGGTTTCCATATTTACTTATTACTACTTATAATATCTTTATATCCTTCTTCTACGTTGCACACTTTTTGTGTAAGACAATAGTACATTTTCAGCTACCCCGCCTCTTTGGGTAATGTTGATCCTGTCCCACCCCGTCCCCAAACTGGCGCTCAGTCCGTACCTTTCCAATATCAATAGGGAGGGGGTTCTGTATGTTCCATGATAAATGTATGTCAAGTACTTAAATTATACTGCATATCTCTCAAAATCACATGATTACAGTGTATATTCTGCTCGCCAACTTCATTGCCACAATTTCATGCTTACCTTCCACCTTCCAAAAACCTACACAATTCCCTACAAAACAAACTTTGGTAAGGGGACGTTATGGTTAAATTGCCCTCCCAAAAACCAGTGAAATTCACTACAAAAACAACTTTGTTGAGGGGACGTTATGGTTAAGTTGCCCTAAAAAAAACATGAACACTTCACTAAAAAAAACTTTCCACCTCCCCTTTATGCTTTAAATTAAAACCGAAAAACCACTGAATTTCGACAGTTATGGTAAACTAAGTCCCCAACCCTGCCACCACCCCTGTGCACTGCTAACACTAACACCCAGACCATGAAAGATGTCATCTCAATTGTCAATGATGACATCAATGATGACATCACTTGTTTAGCCCCTTTCTTTTCCTTCCCTGCCATACATATATATGTACAATCAGTAAAATAAAATCAATAAAGAAATGTTATACTTCACAGTGCAACCAAACACCACTGCACATTCCCCCATTATAGTAAGCTAAGCAACCATAACTCGCACCGTCTACGTGCATTGCTAAGACTAACACCCAGGACATCAAAGATGACATCACAAATGTCATTGATGACATCACTGATAACATCAAATGCATTTACTTTTCATGAAAAGTCTGTACACAGGATTCTTATTATAATGTTGATAAAAACATTGTTTAAAAAAGTATCAAAGATCATTGAAATAGATACCTTGGGCTATGTAGTGCATTAGGCAAATTGATATAAATAGCATTCTGTTATGAATTTTTTACAGTATACTAAGCTACTCATGTATAAACACAACGTTTGTGTGCAGCATACATGATGCAATATTTATGATCTTCCCATGTTGAATAGTGAAATGAAAAATGCTTTCTTATTAGAGTTTTGTGTACTGTGCAATATGTAATAACTAGCTAATAAAACCCACTTTCTACATAATAAACACAAAGACACAACAACACATACAAATATGAGTATATATAGAGAAAGTGAAGTACGCAAAAAAGCAGCAGTAGAATCAGAAAGTGTTCACAACCTAACTGATTATCTTAATGCACAGAAAGGATTGCTCTGCTTCAAACCTACTACTTCCCTATGTACAACTATCACATGATGTGACTGCACCCTAAAGAAAGTAATGTGAATACAAATATGAGCACATCCAGTGAAAGTACAGTAATAAAAAAACAGCAGAACAGTAAAAACGTGTTGATAATCTTATTGATTGTCTTCATACACAGAAAGCATTGCTGTCATGATGCCCGCTCCCGGGGAGCCGGTTCAAGCCCTGCGTCCCCGAAAGCGGACATCCACCCCCCAAGGAAGGACCCAGCAACCCCATATAGGGGCCCTTTGGACAGTTTCCTGGCGCCTATGGCGCCAGGCTCATTATGGAAGTGCTTGGGTGCACTTACCTGATGCAGACCATGCTGCAGGATCCCGGCCTCCTTGAGGCCTGAAAGGAACTACTTTACCTGTGGGACTAATTTACCATCCGGGCGTGGTCGGGGAAGGATACATACCTGATTGGAGGAAGGATACATACCTGGAACTTCTTCCAAGGCTACTTAAACCCCACCCGAACAGCCACACGTGCTTCGCCTTGTTCTGCATCTAGCAGCTGGACGCTCACCCTGTCTGCTCCTGCATCCTGACTCCTGCCACGCCTGCCAGCATCCTGGATCACCTGCAAAGGAAGAGAAGAAGAGAACAGAAGAAGGAAAAGTCCTTACCTGCTAAATCCGCATCCCGGAGACATCTCGCCGACAATCCTGAAAAGGAAGACTTTTATTTTAAAGCTCATCGCGTCGATCGCTGCAGCGCCGCATTCCACTCACCTTTACAGGGCGCCTCCATGTTCAGCAGCGATCATCCGGATTCGCAGTCACGCCCCAGCGCCTAGGGAGAAAAAGACCAGAACAAAAGGTGAGAGTGAGAAGGGAATAAGGAAAGCTAAATCTCCATGTTAAGACTTACCTGTTGATTCATTTCCTCTTCATTTCGGGTCCGCGCCGCATCCTGGCATTTCCGGACCACGGCCCCTAAGGGGAAAAAGAGACATCAGCGTTAATGAGCGAATGAAAAGACATTACCAAAAAAACGCTCATTAAAGACTTACCTGATTTCTACAAGGATTTCACCTCTCATCTCGGGTCGGTGCCTGTTCCCCGGCATTCCGTACCCCGGCCCCTATGGGGAAAAAGACACTAGCATTAGTACATTAATGCATGGACACAAGGGGAACCTCTTATCAAAAAACTTACCTGGAAGCCAAGCAAGTTTGGTTCTCACCAATCCGAAAATCCAGTGAAGTAACTGGATACCAACGTGCCCCTGCATCAGAAGCAGGATGGAGAGCTTGTCCTTCCAGACCCTAAGGTGAGACGCTACGAGGAATCACAGAAGGGTTTCGAGGAGGGTGAGAGGGGAAAGTGGGAGGCTGATTGCATTACCCCGCAGACAGTTAATCCCCTATTTTCGCCTCCAGAAGGATTCTTCTGCGAGCCAGACAAGCCAGATTTGGGGGCCCGGTCCAGTCGTCTTCCGAACCCTGTGCATCACCTTAGAAGAGGTCACAGCAGCGCGAACCAGGCCAGCGCCTCCGTGGGAGTCAGGTGAGCGTTACAGAACGCGAAGCCTTCCTACAAATTCCCACCCAGACGCTATGGAAAGTTCTGAGACTGATCAGTTGGCCCAATTACTGGGGGAATTACGGGCCGAAGTACATGCCGCTCATCAAGAGACTAATGCCCTCAGGAGGGAATTAATAATATCAAAGGAAAGAACTGATGACCTGGCAAGACAGCTTTTGCAAGGTCAAGCTGGGCAAACTCCTCTAACCGGTTCCGGAGGGAACCCCGCTCCTGTGGTTTCCAGTAACCCTGTGCAGATTAATCTACCTGGAAACATGCCGCTGGCCCCACCCGAACGCTTTGCTGGGGACCCCAAACGATTCGCTGTATTCATGAATCAGTGTCGTTTTCACTTCCTATGCAGACCTGGGGCCTTCCCTAATGATCAGACCAAGGTAGCTTTTGTTGATTTGAGTCATATCTCAGCGGCTGCGCTGCCGATTGATCAGTTCCACTGGTTACTCAAGATGACCCGATTCTCCGTGATTTTCAAAGGTTTCAAGCAAGCATGGAAAGGTTATTTGCTCGACACTCTCAGGGGCAGGCTCTGGATGACGAACTTCTATCCCTGCGACAGGGCAATCAGGACCTCCTATCCTATATTGCAACCTTTAATAGACTAATTGTGGAAACGGGATGGCCTGAGGATAAAAGAGTCACGTTGTTTTATCTCAGCGGCTGCGCTGCCGATTGATCAGTTCCACTGGTTACTCAAGATGACCCGATTCTCCGTGATTTTCAAAGGTTTCAAGCAAGCATGGAAAGGTTATTTGCTCGACACTCTCAGGGGCAGGCTCTGGATGACGAACTTCTATCCCTGCGACAGGGCAATCAGGACCTCCTATCCTATATTGCAACCTTTAATAGACTAATTGTGGAAACGGGATGGCCTGAGGATAAAAGAGTCACGTTGTTTTATCGAGGCCTACGCAGAGAACTTAAAGATGTCTTGGCCCAAGTTGTAAATCCGCCCCAAGAATGCACAGAGTATATAGACTTAGTGGTCCAATTGGATCACAGACTTCAAAACAGAAAAGCAGATCGGTCTAGGTTTGAGACCCGGGTGTTGGTCAAGACCCATGCTAATCCCAAGGGAGTTGATGTCTCTGAGCCTATGCAAATTGGAGGGGTTAAAGGGCCCTTAACTCAAAAGGAACGTGAAAGGAGGCGGCAGTTAAAATTATGTCTTTATTGTGGGAATTCTGGACACTTTCTATGAGATTCCCCTGCAAAACCGCGCTGAAAGGCGGTAGGAGCCGCTGATAAAAACCATGAAGACTCTGTTTCGGGAAACGACTCCGCCCGACAAGTGTAGGGGTCCGCTTGCCGAGCTTGAAAACTAACTCTCAGACCTCGCATTTCATTGTGCCAATGGTTCTCGTAGATCCAGAACAGCCTAAGCGGTTGCATGCAATAAAGGCATACATCGATAGTGGGGCTATTGGAAACTATGTGGATTGTGAATTGGTCTCTAGGATTAACCTCCCTCTCCGTCCTAAAACCAGCAAAGATGTCATTACCACAGTCGATGGAACTGAAATTGCCTCTGGACTGGTAACACATTCCACTACTGAGGTGACTCTTATTGGTCCCGACGGCCATCTGGAGGGTGTTGTGTTTGATGTAATCAAGGCTCCACAGTTTCAGGTTATTCTTGGAATCCCTTGGTGAGAAACACATAATCCTCGAATTGATTGGCGAGCTAAGAGAATAACCTTCCCGGATTGTACACAAACCTGCTACCCAGAAAACCTGAAGATTAATCTAGCATCTGTAACCTCTGCCTCCATGCAACTACCTCCGGAATACCAAGACTTTCAGGACATCTTCCAAAAGGAACAGGCCAACACGTTACCTCCTCACAGATCGTACGATTGCCAAATCGATCTGGTGCCTGGTGCACAACCCCCTTGTAGCAGGATTTATGCCCTTACCGAACCTGAGAATCTGCATTTGAGACAATATTTGGATCAATACCTAGCTAATGGCTTTATTCGCCCGTCAAAGTCCCCGGCATCCTCGGCTTTGTTCTTCGTGCCCAAAAAAGAAGGCGACCTTAGAACTTGTATCGATTACCGCGCATTGAACCAGATAACGGATAAAAACCGTTATCCTCTGCCTCTGATCCCTGAACTCCTTGACCAGGTGAAGGACGCTTGCATATACACCAAGTTAGATCTCCGGGGGGCTTATCATCTGGTACGAGTTAAAGAAGGCGACGAATGGAAAACTGCCTTCCATACTAAATACGGATTATTCGAGTACCAGGTGATGCCTTTCGGATTGTGTAACGCGCCGGCTGCCTTCCAATACTTCATGAATGATGTCCTTCGGGAACTCATCGATGTTTGTGTTGTCCTATATATCGATGACATTCTGGTGTACTCCTCTTCGGAATCTGATCACAGAAAACACATCAGGGCAGTACTTGAAAAACTGCGCCGACACAAACTATTTGCTAAATTGGAGAAATGTGTTTTCCATACCACAGAAGTCGAGTTTCTAGGTTTCATCCTGACACCCAAAGGAGTCCGAATGGACTCAAGAAAAGTGGATGCCATCCTCAAATGGCCATCACCTAGCTCTGTAAAAGGGGTTCAAAGCATGCTCGGCTTTGCCAATTTCTATCGCAGGTTTATCCCGGAATTTTCACGCGTGGTACAACCCATTACTGCACTCTTGAGGAAAAATAAACGTTTTGAATGGTCTGAAGAAGCCGAGCAGGCCTTTCAGGATTTAAAAGCTAAGTTTACCTCCGCACCTATATTAAAACACCCGCGTCCAGATCTCCCTTATGTCGTCGAGACTGACGCATCCAGCCTAGCCATGGGAGCTGTCCTGTCCCAAAGAGATCCCGAAACCAACCAACTGCATCCCGTAGCATTTCGGTCCAGAAAATTCTCGGCACCCGAGGTTAATTATGCAATCACGGACAAAGAACTGTTAGCCATTAAGTCCGCTTTTAAAGCCTGGCGGCATTATCTGCTTGGCGCTCGACATACCATCACAGTGATCACTGATCACCGGAATTTACAGTATTTGAAAACCGCCAAGGCTCAGTCATCACGGCAGCTCTGATGGGCTTTGTTTTTCGCTGAATTTGATTTCGTGATTACCTATCGACCTGGCTGCAAGAATGGCAAAGCAGACGCCTTATCCCGAATTGGAATGGGAGAATCTGATACAAACTCAGAACCAGTACCAATAATTCCCGAACAGAGGATTCTAGGCATGACTTTGTTACAGATGCTTGAAGACATTCAAGCCAGAGTGAAACAACTCCTGGACCCTACAACCTTACAGGATTGGATACAAAAGGGATCAGACTTTACCATAGATAATGATTTACCTTATTTCTAAGGACGCTTATTCCTGCCAGATAAGGAATTACACGAACTAGTTATTTCCGGTTATCATGATGCATTAATAGAGGGACACCCCGGTATTGCCAAGACAGAGGAAAAGGTGAAACGACAATTTTGGTGGCCCTCTTGGCGAAAAGATGTTAAATCTTTTGTGATGTCCTGTGGTGTTTGTGCCCAAAATAAAAGTCAAAAGAAAAGACCAGCCGGTCTCCTTCAACCTCTAGACATACTGCCAGCACCCTGGCACACCCTATCAATGGATTTTATTACGGACCTGCCTCCTTGTTCGGGGTACAATACTATTCTGGTAATTGTGGATTTGTTTTCCAAAATGGCCCACTTTATTCCTTTGAAAGGTTTACCTTCAGCTTCTGTCCTAGCCAAGGAATTCCTCGAAAATATTGTTCGGCTACATGGATTCCCATCTATACTAATCTCTGACCGGGGAAGCCAATTCATTTCCCACTTCTGGCGCAAATGTTGTCAAATTGCGCAGATCGACGTAAGATTATCGAACAGTCACCACCCTCAGACCGATGGTCAGACCGAGAGGACAAATCAGACCTTTGAGCAATACTTACGGTGTATGTTACAGCAATCTGAAAGCAACTGAAAAGACATTCTTTGGATAGCCGAATACGCATATAATAATTCGGTACACTCTGGAACTGGCCACAGTTCTTTTTATACTTTGTTTGGGCATCACCCTCGAACCTCAAACCTTGACTCAGCTTAGAACCTCGGAATGTCTGCAGTAGAACATCTGCATTCTACAATTACCCAAGCCTTCAAAGAGGCAACTACGCATTTACAACAAGCCAAGAGAAAATACAAGGAGAATGCTGATCTACATCGGAGTGAAGCACCTCAGTATCAGATTGGGGATCAAGTGTGGTTAGCTACCAGACATTTACCACTCAAAGGGCCTCGAACTTTTAACCCAAAATATCTGGCACCTTATTCTATTACGGCAATAATTAACCCAGTGGCTGTTAAACTTGATTTACAGGCTAGTATGTGAATTCACCCTGTTTTTCATGTGTCACTTCTGAAACCAGTGGTACCCGGAACCCGACTACTCAAACCTCCAGAACCTATTCTAATAGATGGGGAGCCCGAATTCGAAGTGAAGAACATTTTAGACTCAAAAATGTTTAGGTCAAAACTGTTCAACCTAATTGATTGGAAGGGGTACGGACCTCAGGAGAGGTCGTGGGAACCCAGCGACCATGTGCATGCACCTCGATTAGTCAGGAAATTCCACCGACTCTTCCCAGACAAACCAAAACCCCCGGAGGGAACGACCTTGGGAGGGGCCTTGGGGGGGAGTGCTGTCATGATGCCCGCTCCCGGGGAGCCGGTTTAAGCCCTGCGTCCCGGAAAGCGGACATCCAGTCCCTAAGGAAGGACCCAGCAACCCCATATAGGGGCCCTTTGGACAGTGTCCTGGCGCCTATGGCGCCAGGCTCATAAAAGACTACGGTCCTGGCGCCATAGGCGCCAGGCTCATTATGGAAGTGCTTGGGTGCACTTACCTGATGCAGACCATGCTGCAGGATCCCGGCCTCCTTGAGGCCTGAAAGGAACTACTTTACCTGTGGGACTAATTTACCATCCGGGCGTGGTCGGTGAAGGATACATACCTGATTGGAGGAAGGATACATACCTGGAACTTCTTCCAAGGCTATTTAAACCCCACCCGAACAGCCACACGTGCTTCGCGTTGTTCTGCATCTAGCAGCTGGACGCTCACCGTGGCTGCTCCTGCATCCTGACTTCTGCCACGCCTGCCAGCATCCTGGATCACCTGCAAAGGAAGAGAAGAAGAGAACAGAAGAAGGAAAAGTCCTTACCTGCTAAATCCGCATCCCGGAGACATCTCGCCGACAATCCTGAAAAGGAAGACTTTTATTTTAAAGCTCATCGCATCGATCACTGCAGCACTGCATTCCACTCACCTTTACAGGGCGCCTCCATGTTCAGCAGCGATCATCCTGATTCGCAGTCACACCCCAGCGCCTAGGGAGAAAAAGACCAGAACAAAAGGTGAGAGAGAGAAGGGAATAAGGAAAGCTAAATCTCCATGTTAAGACTTACCTGTTGATTCATTCCCTCTTCATTTCGGGTCCGCGCCGCATCCTGGCATTTCCGGACCCCGGCCCCTAAGGGGAAAAAGAGACATTACCAAAAAAACGCTCATTAAAGACTTACCTGATTTCTACAAGGATTTCACCTCTCATCTCGGGTCGGTGCCTGTTCCCCAGCATTCCGTACCCCGGCCCCTATGGGGAAAAAGACACTAGCATTAGTACATTAATGCATGGACACAAGGGGAACCTCTTATCAAAAAACTTACCTGGAAGCCAAGCAAGTTTGGTTCTCACCAATCCGAAAATCCAGTGAAGTAACTGGATACCAACGTGCCCCTGCATCAGAAGCAGGATGGAGAGCTCGTCCTTCCAGACCCTAAAGTGAGACGCTATGAGGAATCACAGAAGGGTTTCGAGGAGGGTGAGAGGGGAAAGTGGGAGGCTGATTGCATTACCCCGCAGACAGTTAATCCCCTATTTTTGCCTACAGAAGGATACTTATGCGAGCCAGACAAGCCAGATTTGGGGGCCCGGTCCAGTCCGTCTTCCGAACCCTGCGCATCACCTTAGAAGAGGTCACAGCAGCGCGAACCAGGCCAGCGCCTCCGTGGGAGTCAGGTGAGCGTTACAATTGCTATCTTTTAAGTGTGTAATTTTCCTATGTATATGCTTCATATGCTGTGAGTGGACCCTAAGTGAATTATTGTAAGAACATATATGAAGTATAAGTCTACAAATATAGTAAATTTGTATTTCTTTGTTCCTAACTATTACTGTCTAAAATATATCACTGAAGGAAAAAAGAGTGAGCCAGACATTTGAGGTCATCAGTGATGTCATCAATGACATTTGTGATGTCATCTTTGATGTCCTGGGTGTTAGTCCTAGCAGTGCACGGTGGTGGCGCGAGTTATGGTTGCTTAGCTTACCATAACTGGCGAATTTCAGGGGTTTTTCGTTTTGCTTGGAACCATAACGTCCCTTTAACAACGTTTTTTTTTACTGAATTTCATAGGTTTTTAGTAGCGCAACTTAACCATAACGTCTCTTTAATGTTTTTTTTTACTGAATATAAATTTTCATAGTGTGAATTTGATAGATGTTTACTAAGATTCCCTTACTTTATATACATGTAAAATAGAGCATAATGAACAACCCGCTAATGATTTTTATGTCCGTGGACTGTGCGTATGTACGCGGACAGTCGCAGATGACATCAAACTACCCAAACACTCAGGGGGTATCTTAATTTGTTCTATCATACCATATAAACACTGCACAAGTTCAAAAATCAGCACATAATAAATAAACAGTGAAACCTATACATCTAACATATCAACCATCCATTTAAATACCATATGTAGTAAAATGGATTATACCAAAGCAAAAAAAATATGCCTCCAACATAATTACCTCACAGAAATTGCAGAGCTAGAAGCAACAGCAGACATACACAACAGTACGAATCCAATTTACCAGAATCTAGTAAGTAAACATCATTTTTCTTATATATTTCTAAACTTTTTATATTACATACACTACAATTAATATATTTTTGTTTTTCACACAGAAATGTGCAGTACTTTGGAATGGCTTGCGGAGAATTTTCCACATGAAGAAATGTCTGAAGACAGTGATAATAATGGTAGACACTTCTCTATATAAGGAAATTAATAATCATTACTTTATGTGTACTTAACATATATATATTTATTTTTAACAGACCATACAAACATGTAAAATAATACACCAAAAGACAAATTGAAAAGACTCTGCAACGGATGGAACAGAAAATGGACATGCGCAAGGAAAATTTCAATGTTTTGAAACAGTTAGTGGAGGACCACATAAAAGAAAAAATTAAATACCATTGTCCCACATGTACCTGTTCCCCCTCTCCATGTCCCAGTCAACTATCCCCATACCCTCAACACCAAGAAAAACATTTTAATGAGACTTCCATCCCTTCATCCCCTCCCATCAATCCTCTCCAAACCCCTAATTCCCCTGTATTTGTATCAGTTTCTGCTTTCCCCTCTCTATCATAAATTGTATATATGTATATAATAAAAAAAATATTATATTTCTTTTAATGAAATTCTTTGTATCTTATTTTTCTTCAAAAAGCAGCTAGAATGTCCGCAGACAGTGCACCTGTCCGGGCTGTCCGTAATTAAGAATATGGGGATGTCCTAAAGACACTACACCTGTCTGTACCATTAGCAGCCAAGATGGAACTGTTCTTAGAACACACCCGGTGTCCGGGATGTCCGTAAATGAACAAAATGGGGGTGTCCCAAGGACACTATAGCTGTCCGTACAGTTCGCAACCAAGATGGAACTGCTCTTAGAACACACCTGGGTCCGAGATATCCGTAAGTGAACAAAATGGACGAATCCTAAGGACACTATACCTGTCCGTACTGTCCGCAGCCAAATTGAAACTGTCCTAAGAACACACGCCGTGTCCGGGATGTCAGTAGTCAAACAAAATGGAGGTGTCCTAAGGACACTATACCTGTCCGTACAATCTGCAGAACAGCTACGCACATGCGCACCACACGCGTAAGTCCTGCGAACATCGCGCCGGGCCGTAACTGTCCCTCTCACGTGTGTCACATTTTAATTAGTTTCAGGACCCGAACACTGTCCGTAAAAAACCTGCGCGCATGCACACGACCGTTCCCGTGCATTTGGTGTCCTGCAGACACCCGTTCCCTTCGCGGACCTGTTCCCGGCATCATCATGTGACCGCACCCATGATGAACGTGTGTCCTAATTTGTGGACACTGTCCGGTTCCCCAACATTTTAAAAGAACTTATTCAGACAATCCAAATTATTTTACAGTAAAAATTCACCATTGCACATGTCCCAGACAATGACCCTGGCTTTCCACATACCTTTTGTAACTTTTTGAACCTTTTTGGGTGTTCGATCTGTTCGCGAAGTGCACCCCTCCACTCCTATAAAAGGCCATACCCCAGAGCTGATCTTCATTGTACTTCTGGCTATTGCAGATTGACGTTTGCTGCCTTTGCTGCTCTTGCTGAGATTATCTCATCAACCCTGATGGCATCCATGGTTGCTGTTGCTACATCTGCCTCAGCCCCCTCCCCAAACCCTCCACCTCCACCACCTCCCCAAGGGCCAGCAGAGGGGAACACGCTTGAGGATGTAGAGAACGAGGATGAAGAGAATGAGGTTGTGGAACTCCCTACTACCAGCACTCGCTGGGATTCTTGGGTGTGGGGGTTGTTTACTGTTCATGGTAACGTACCAAAAGCACGTGCAAACAAAGTCACCTGTAACCAGTGCAATATGGTGCTGAGTCGTGGGAGACGTGGTTCGTACAGCTTTGGTACGACATCCATGAAGCGACACCTAACGTCGTTCCAAGTGCGGACATTCGCCAAGTTGTACCTTGTGATAAACGTAGTAGGTTGAGTTCCTCTACAGCATCCTCCGTTTCCGCTCCTCTCATAACAAGAGACATTCCTGTGGTAGAGCGCATCCCTCCAGCTGCTTCACAGGCCATCCGCAATGCTGTTGACCCTTACCTTTCGAGGGTCAACATATTGTGCATGTACTGGAACGCAGTACTCTGCAGGGGGGAGAGTCTTCTAAGTGCTTTCGAGACTACGGTCACAGAACACCAGAAGACCTGCTACCTACCTAAGTAAGGCCCACCCTACATCTTCCTCTCTCCACCTGCCCTTTCTTATCCCCGTGGTTGGTGTCCCTTCCTTACCCTCATTTCCCCTCCTCTCCTAGTGTGTCGTGTGTAAACAAAAACAAAAAATATAAAACAACAAAAATAAAAAAAGGCTCTTTTCAGAGCCGCCTTTCACATTTTAAAAATAGAAGTGGCAAATAAACAGTGCAGGCCCTATGCATTTTTTGTAAGTCCGCTGACATATAAAACTTTAGTATGCTGCCCTAGAAAAACCAATGCAATTTTCTCTGGTAACAAGTGGTGGCTCTGAAAAGAGCCTTTTAATGGTGTTTTTGTATGTTTCAAAAACTTTAAATCGTCAACATCGACTGCAAAATAGATGATTATAATTCCAAAAAAGGTTGCAATGCATTTTGCACATTTCTCAGAAAAATGTATGTGCTGCAAAAGATAATATTTTCATTGTGAAAAGAGGACATGCCAAGATCTCTTAGAAAGGCACAAACACCCTTATTGACATTGTGCCTCGCTTTCTCCATATGTGGACCAAAAAAAGAAGAATGCAGCCACATTTGTCTTTGTGCAATACGAGAAAAAAATACTTGGGAATTTGGAAACATGTCCATGACCTTCTCAAGTCCTTCTTTCATTGCAAATTGCAAAGAAATTCCAGACACATGTCCAAACTGTTCCCTCTACAATGAATTATAATTATGTCTGGATGATGCTCTGCCTCTAAAGTAGCACAGAGAGGTACCAAGTCCAGCCACTTCATTCCACGCACTCCATGCCAGTGCACTTCCACATGAGGAAATCCAAGATCTGCAGCTACTCCACAGCGTCCTGCATGCCCCTCCAACCAATGTATCCATGAGTCTCCCAAAATCCAGATCACCTGTTTTCGGAAACACACAGCCATAGCTATCTGTTCTTCTCTCAGGAAAAAGACGTTCGGACAAAATCTCTCCTTGCACAACACACCCAGTAAACTTTACTGACCAATTGTACCTTCGCTTATTCTCATGTGCATGCCTCTCCACCCCAGAATCCCTGTATGTAATACGCACTGTCCACTGACTACCACCATGTCCACGGACATATCGAAAATCTGAGCGTGGTGGATGTACATTTAAATAGTTTGCCCCATTTCCCCTTTGAAGTGGGCTCTGAAGAGAGCTGTTTTTTTTTTTGCAGATGCCTGACAGACAACTGTTATTTAGTATTTTTGGGGGGTTTACTTCTTCTTACTTCACAGCTAAAATCTTCACATAACCTTCTCCAAAGCAACCCTTACATTCCAAAACAGCATGGCATTTCCCAAAAAAGATAAATATATGCCATCTTCTTCAAAATAAACAGCATTACTCGAATCAATAGTCTCATTATTACAGAAAAACATACCAGCTCTACGCATGAAAGCACACATGCCTCGATTGATTGCACATCTAGCAACAGATAACAGAACTATTGTCCCATATTGCCCCAAAGTAGTAATCCAGAAAAAATTACTTTCGCGTTTGGAAGGATGTTCATTACTGCTTGAACCAACTGTTCCAAATCTTCCAACAAAATAGGGGCACTGACGTAGCCCAAATGGAAAGCACTATAGTGCAAAACTACCAGATGGGGACTGTTCATCCTGCGCATATCTTCACAAACTTGCAGAATTCCCTGTACATTGCAATCAGGCACGGCGCTCCACACCACCTCCACTACTTTAACATCGAAATTGTTTGCCACATGTCTGCATTGAGCATACTGCTGTAAACCATGGACAAACATATCTCCGAGCACCAACACCCTGACTTTCTCCACCTCTGCCGTCTTCACTACACACACTCTCTTTGTACAAAAATCCACAATGTCAACATCTGATTGGCTGATCCCTACAGTCCCCTTTCCATACTAGATTTGCTGGAAAACCCTGGATGTGGCACGTCCTACCTGTGTAGCTCTTAGCCAGCCCTTCTACCCTTTCCACATCACTCTCAGTGCCATTCCCTCATTGGATACAGTTAAGCAGTCACACAACCATTCACCAATCACATCCAAGACCTCTACATCTAACTCCATCATCAGAATTCCGCACTCCAAATGTACTGTTGATCACTCTGAGTACAAGTCTCATATCATTGGAAAGCACCTACTACAAAAACTACTCTACAAGTCTCCAATATTTCTACTTACAGCTGCATTCATATCCACATGCATGAATACAAACTACATTTATGCATATTTTATTCACAGTACATGTACAACTGTTATGAATCCATATACACAGAGTAATGCCACTAAACCTGCATAGCCTATACATATATGCCAACCCTCCCAATTTAAGCGCTAGACTCCCAATTTTTCATTGAAAAATCGCACAATTTTTTATTGTCTCCCGCATAACCTATACATACATGCCAACCCTCCCGATTTAGGCGTGAGACTCCCGATTTTACTGTTTCCCGCCTAAATTAATGCTTATCCAATGCAATCCTATAGGAATAATAAATGTTCCTGATTGCTGTAGTGAAATCTCCCTCTCAGGTGCTGCCAATTGTTGGCATGTCTACCTATAAAATGAACTTATTGAAATTTTTCCCATCTACTATAATCAACTGTCACTTCCAAACCTGTCTGCTATCTACAACACACCTTTAAACAACCAAGTGAATGTCATGCACTTAAAATTCTACTCATTTACAAAGCATGTTGAACTAACATATTGTAAATAAAATGTAAAGTCTGCACATAGTCAAATGAAATGCATGCATACACTATGTTCAAATATCAAACAAGAATACTACCGCAAAAACATAAAAATAATCGTCTACATTAACATCAGTGCTATAAACACACAAAATTACAAACTTCTTTCGTTTACGCATGCCTACCAAAAAGCAAGTCCGTAGAAAGCAACACAGAAATAGAGCAAATGAAAATAAAAGTCTCCAAAAGAAGCATCCATCTCTACCAGTGTTTGTACAAAACGTTCAAACAAAACAGCTAATACAGTCATTTAGCAAAACAAAACAAGCTTCCTGTACTGAAACTTTGCCTCCTCTATCAAAATGTAAAACGAAACAAAAAATGCTTAACAAGAATTTGGCTACCACTACTGCTAAAGCTGCTCCTATTGCTCCTATAAATCTTGATATACTAGCAAGTAACCATACCAAAAAAAGTATTTTAGCAAAAATGGCCTTCAGAATCTTATAAGAACAGGAGACAAATCATGCACAACCCTTCAAACCTACTGTAGAAAATTAATCTTAAAAGCTTTAATAGACAGTGCAATCCTTCTCAAACAAAGGTTATTCATTTTAGTGTTAAACGGAATGAAAGCACTAACAAAACTAACTACTAAATTACAAAAAGAAATTCTCAATAAAAAGAATGTCAACAAAAATAACTTCTTAAATATTTGTGGAGATGAATGGAGTCACACAACGAGCACAGAACCATATTGTCATGAAGAAGCCTACAAACAAAACCAAACAAACACAATTGCCATACATAGCAGGGGGCGAGGTTATGAATAAATGAATAATACCATAATGGAACAAGAAATACTGCTTACAGAAAAATCCCCAGAAAACTCAGAATTACCTCTCTATTCGACTGAACCAGAACGTCCAGTATATAAATGGCCATGCACGTCAATATGTAACATTCCCAAAAAATCTTTCAAAACATTACTCCAGATCCTCAGTCAGTATGTGAAAGGCAAAGACAAAATCAAAAAATCAAAATGAAAGTGCTGCAAAAAATGGATACCTGTCCAGTGCGCAAATACACATGACTACAAGGACATTGATTAGCCTGCATTTCAGGACCGATTTGCAAAAGCAACTTCCATCATATCAAAATGATATCAACACATCATTCAACTATAAGAAAACTAGTCTATAAACTGTACTATGCTAAAAGTCCTGCTTTAGCACTAGCCAATTTAAATAACACTCTTCTACATGGGACACCCAAAGACCTACTTGAAGAAATCGATCATATCCAGAAAAAATATTTTGTAAGTGAAAGCCACCTACAAAATGCAATAGCTTTACAACAGACTAGCAACAATTATGCACATGTCTATCCTCTACTACACACACACAAAAAAGAAATACTAAAATTTAAAAGTACATCTGCTGAAGTACCAAACCATGTGTGTGTGTGTGTTGCCACAGAACTTTTTTTTATAAAAGTAACACTAAAACTATAGACATAACATACAAAATAGAAGACAATAAAGATTCCAAATGGTTTGAATTAGCTCTCTACCTTATAGCAGCAAACAAATACGAAATAACTGACCCCTTAATACTTTGCAGTTACTGCACTTCAAAACTTGACAACAACCAAACTCCTTCACATGCTATCACAAATAATTTGGAATTATTACCACTACCAAAACCCATGCAACAATTCAATTTATATGAGAGCATCATATTTCAAACAGTGCACACATTTCAAGCAATATTACGCCTTCAACCAAAAACAGAAAAATTACCTCCCTCTGAATTGGTCAAAGGCATTTGTGGCAAAGTAGATTATTTACCATTAGATCTGAAAAAAATGTGCACACTCTGGGAGTGCAACGTCCAATAGATCAATCTTTAATTGTCTTAATAAATGGTGAACCAACAGAAGACAAATTTAGCAACAACTCGTAGACTTACATAAAGTTAGACAAGCCTTGCAATATCTAAAAGACAATAATGAATACTACAAAGAAATACATTTTGAAGAAAACTTAAGGGAAACAACTGAAATAATTCAAGAGTCACCAGAAACTGGTCAATTTCAACTTCTAGATCCTGCTACAGTATCCAATATTTTAGGCCATTATACAATACATCCATTACACTCTAATTACACCACAGATGATGCACTTGAAATGTACCAAATGCAACAAACCAAATGATCACCAATCAGCATTGGGGAAAAAAGTATAGAAGCACGTGCTTTTCCTCTACTCTTTCCTACTGGCAAAGGAGGAAGGTACGATGATAGACCCACTCAGATAACAGCATCAGAATACTGCTCGTTACAAATGTGTTCTGAAGATCCCAGATTTAGACAAAATCTGGAATACATATTCCACCTACTCTTTGAAAGTGAACTAGCAACTATATGTTACCGAGTTGCACACATATTAAAATCAAGAACCCACTTTAAAAATATGTCAGCTATGCAATTAATACAAAAAGTGAAAGAAAAAGATGAGGTTTACAATCAAGCATTACAAATCTGTTAGCAAACATGCGTGGTATGAAAGAGTACTGGTTCCGACCTCAGGGAGATGTATGTTGTATGATAAGAAATCTTGTCCCACCCATTTGGTTTGCTACATTAAGTTGTGCAGAATATGCATGGGAAGATTTACATGATTTCCTATGCATATCAAACAAAAAGAAAACAAACATAGATATACTAACACCTGGAGACCTTTGCTCTCTAGATCCTGTTAATATTTCAAGATATTTCCATCATCGGTTCATTGCTGTGCTACACTTTATTTGTAATAACACTGTTCCTCCCCTCAGAGAAGTTCAACACTTCTTTTGGAGAAAAGAATACCAAGCCAGAGGAGCTCCACATATCCACATGCTTTTATGGGTTAAAGATGCTCCTAAATTTGGTCAAGACAGTGATTCCACTGTTTTCCAGTTTATTGAAAAATATTTAACTTCTGAAATTCCATCAAAAGCAACAAATAGTGATCTTCATGCACAAATTGTACAATTTCCAAGACACAAATGTGGCAAATATTGTCGTCGCAAATACAATAACAAAGGAAAATACTACGCCAAACGCTGCTTTGGTTTCCCTAGACCAGTTACAGAAACAGGTGAAGTGAAGAACTTCATGTCTTCAGTTAGACATAGTGTTAAAGGTAAATCACCTAAGAACACGTATTACATAAAAATAACAGAAGAATCAAATTATATCAATGATTGTAATGCAATCATTGCCCTTATGGAATGCAAACATAGATGTGCAGTACATTACACACAATTCCACTGCAGTTGCACGATATGTTACAGCCTACTTAACAAAAGCAGAAAAAACAGAGCTTCAAGACCTCTGGAATGACCTATCATCAGACAAAACACTATATCAGAAATTGTACAGTTTAGGCATAAACATGCTCTCTCATAGAGAATGTGGCTCCTATGACGCTGCAGATCATTTAACCAGTACTGCTTTGTATGAAACATCTGAAAATATAGTATGGCTAAGTCTTGGTCCTGCTAAATCTAGAAAAAGAGTTCTCAAATCATATGAGGACATAGAAACAATAGCCAAAATAATCCCAAGAGCCAAGACATTTTGAAAAACTATTTATTAGACACATACTACCCGAACAGGAGTACCACTTTGGAAACCATGTGTCTATACCACATAGCCCAAAACCTCACATACAAAAATAATATAAAACCTGATGAAAACGGTGGCTATAGAGTGACAGATTGTGAAGGCAGCTTAGTGAAACTTACTAAACAAGAATTGTCATTAAAAACTCCTCAACAGAAAGAACTATATTACATGTCCCTGCTACGACTTTCTAAACCATGGAGAAAAGAAGAAGAGATACAAGAAAACTATGACTCCTATGAAGACGCTTTCAAAGCAAATGAAAGCACTATCACCGATATAAACTTTACGCAGTACAAAACAATGTTGCACGATGAACAACAACACGAAGAAGAACTCCAGGCCCAACTAGATAAGGACACTCCCAACAGTAGTCAACCTTCTGTAACAGGAAGTCAAGAACCACTTGGACAGCCACTAATAGAAAATGAGAATTAGCTATGACAGAAGTAGAGAACACCATGTGTCACTATGAAGAAGATACAGAAGACTTAACTGTACTACAATCAAAACTGAACAAAGAGCAGTACACCATTTTTCAAGAAGGAACAAAAGAAATTGCCCATGGTGTACAACATGAAAATAAACAATGTACCTGCCAACATTACCAACCTATACTACTATACGTCAGTGGTGAAGCTGGTTCAGGCAAAACATTCTTATTCAAAATAATCAGCAAGTTCCTTCATCAATTGACAAACAACAAACTGTCAGCTGTTGTAACTGCCCCACAGGTTTAGCTGCCTACAACATAGGTGCTCTCACTTTACACTGATTACTACTCCTTCCAGTAGAACACCAAAACAAATTAGAATATTACAAACTTTCTAAAGAAGCTGCAATGGAACTACGCAGAGTGTTAAAACAAATGAAAATGCTACTGATAGATGAAGTGAGCATGGTCTCCAACCTAATGTAGGCTTAGATTCACCTCAGATTGCAAGAAGTACTTACAACAAACTACGAAGAGCTCTTTGGAGGAAAACACATTATTGTTTTGGAGATCTTCAATTGACACCAGTGAAAGGTGAACCTATTTTTAAAACCTTAGGACACAAACTCTGCTGTAAAACTGTTGGCAGCATAGGGAATGTCAACCTTTGACAACATTTCCAATACTGAGAATTAACAAAAAACATGCGCCAATCTGCAGACCTAACTTACGCCAACATTTTAAAAAGTATTAGAGTTGGTGTACTATCTCAAGAAGCACAATCAATATTAAAAACCCGGCACATCCATGCACTTTATGGCCATAACTCATGTGCTACTGATGTTATGGAACAATTAGCGCACAAAAATGTCAATTGTATGTCCTTAATGCCAACTCTTGCAAGCTGTTCCAAATTCAATTAAACAATGTTGAAAAAAGAAATGCCCTGGGTGAAAGGGCTGGACTAACTGCTGTTAGGCTGTGGTGTGGTGTGGAGCTTCCTACTGAACTACCAGTGGAGAGGTTTGTGTGCCTTTAAGGGAATAAGACCTGCTGACCAGCTGACCCTTAAAAGGCCGCCTCCAGCACCCTTGTGGTGTAAGCCATGCAGTGAAAGGGCTGGACTAACTGCTGTTAGGCTGTTTGGCGAGTGGCATTACCGCGGCCATTCAATGGCTGTTCAAACTACCCCTGTTTCAAGAACATGGGCACAGAAGAAACGTGAGCGACCAGGAGGAAATGAGGGGAATGGTGAACACTGCGCTGCAAATCAGCTGTCATCAAGAAAAGTAAGTTGCTTTTATTCCTGTGCCTCAACGAGTGATGAGTTAAATGCTGTCACTCGGCATGCTACGGATGATGAACCAGAACTTGCCAGCTGTAATCATTTGCCCCTGCGCTGTGTTGTGATAGAGGATGGGGTAAGGCCTGTTAGGGCCGTTTGCAACTGTACTGGTAGCACCATCAGTACTTCCAATCACTCAACCCAAAGAAAGAAAACACTGTGCAGGATAGACTGCAGCAAAAATACACAGCCGCTTAAAGACTCTGCCTTACCTGGCGTGTTGTCAGCGTCCGCCTGCCTGTTGGATGAGTTGGATGTGTGTGTGTGCGCAGGTCCAGCGGAGACTCCCGCAGGGGTGGGAAGAGGGACAAGGTTTCGGGCGAGTCTGGTGTTGGCTCGACGGTTTGTACAAGCTCTGCGGGTGATGGAGGGGACGCTGTGCTGCAGGTCCATGGCAGCGGAAATGAGGCTGGGACGCTTGGGGGGTGCGTCAGTGGCGAGGCTTCAGGCGGGTCTCACGCGATTGGCCGTAACTCTGCGCTAGCTCTCTCCGGTTCAGCGGTTGAGGCTGACGGAGCTGCCGAGTTTGGGGGAGGAGTCTCCCACACGTACGAAGTTGGGGCTGACAAAGTGGGTGTGACTTTGATCACCAGCTCGCCCGCTTCACAACACGAAAGCCAATCTTTCCCGACTGGGGATGTGGATGATGAGGTTTTTAATACCTCGCTAGGCACTTTAAAAGAGCCCTTTGCCCTGAATATAGAGTCTATCAGTGCACAATCCACCGCAGCAGCAAATGGACTGGCAGTTCACATATGTGAAGAACGCCGAGACTCACTGGATGTCGCTAACAACATATTAAGCAATTTAATATCCATGAATAAAGCACATAGTGGTAATCTAATGAAGGACTCATCTTTGCATGGGGTGAACGTTCAAAAACAGCCTCCAAACGTCAGAACGCTGAACTAAATGAGTCCAATAATGATATATGGGCTAACCTCTCATACAAACGTAGAAAGTCAGCAATCTGCGCCCCAAAGGAGAAGACAAGTCGGTCTTCTTCAGATGACTCGCCTTTTAGGCAGATGCATTCGCAAAAGAGGATTACCAACACAAAATGCCTAGACTTGAGCAAAACGCACCAGAATGTGCATGATTCACAGTCTCCTAACACGCTTATATCGGATGCCGGAGAACTGTCTGACTCTTCATTTATAGAACGCCCCTTCCTGAAAATAAGGAGGGGTAGAGTCCATAGACCCAGGAACACAAGGAAGCATATCTCGGAGGTCAAAAACTTGGGGTATAATGATCCCAGTGTGACTTTTGAGTTACAAACTGCAATATTGTATTCCCTAGCAATTTCCATGGCTCCCTTCATGAAATTATATGAAAATCTGAATGACTCAATGAAGGACCTCTCAAAGCTGACTGCTTTAATGAACACTAAAATAGTCCACCTGGAGCACACATGTAGTCAGTCCCATGGGAATATCGATGATACCTTGAAAAACCTGGATGCTTCACTCAAATCCTTATGCGACCAAAAAAGAAACGACTCTATTGATAAAAAACTCTTGGCTGACGTAGCTCGTGAAGCACTCGCCTTGTTTGAATATGAAGGACTGGCCCTAGTAGATGCCAAAAGAAAAAATTATCCTAACAGCTATAATACAATGCAGAGAAGCTCAGAGCTACCGGGAGCGGTGTGCCCAGATCCTACATCGCAATCCGTTGACAGCTGTGCAGAGAGTGCTTTAAACGAAGCTGTAATTGTCCCTAGAGGGCCAGTGGCGCCTGCTCTAACATTCCAAGATAAGTCCCTTGACCCTATTGGTAACAAGAGTTCGGACTTCGTCAATGATCCTCAGTCAAGTTGCATTGGTGCTGTGCCACACGTACCGGATCGAGCAGCTTGTAACTCACGAGAGTGTGAACAAATCATTAACATCTCATTCAACACAGCCTTTGAGCAGGCTAGAGCTTGCAAGAAAAATCTGTGTATTGAAGATCAAACGCTGACAACTTCTAACTTAGAATCACAGCTAAGTATCGAGAAAAGTGGGCCTCCTAGCACTCAGGAAGGAGAAAAATTGAATGTATTCTCCAGTTTTTGTGGCACCTCTAGTTCCTGCCCTGAAGTGGTTGAACAAAAAAACAGAAAAATAAATCTACAAAGCCTGCAAAAAAATCTAAGAACCTGCCCGGGAAGAATAACAACAAAAACACAGGAGCACGAAAATTCTTGCGGAACATAAAGTTCATGCTCTCCGCCTTACATAACAAAAACACAAGAGAATTTTGGAGGATTATTAAAAACACAGAGGCCCCACAAAAGGCCTTGCAAACATGCCTGGTGATGGAAGCAACCTGGATCTCTCATTTTGAGAACTTATATAAGGGATACAGGTCTGTGGTTAATGATAGTGAATTGACCTTTCCGCCATGTGCACTTAAGTACTGCAAAAGTGACATTGTGACTATCATTATGAAGGCTAACAACTCAAGAGCTCCTGGCCCTGATAGCTTAACCAACTTCACCATCAACCAATGCCCCGAGATTTGGGCAGAGTTCTGCATAACCCTCTTTGACAGAATAAACAACTCGGGGGCATTCTCCTAAGTCATGGAAATCGGCGAATATTGTACCGATATTTAAAAAAGGGGACAGATCAAACCCCAAAAACTATCGACCGGTGGCATTATTAGATGTTCTGGGTAAGATTTATGCAACCACTCTGCAGAGAAAACTAGTAGAATGGGCAGAAGAAATGGTGCACGTAGACGCACGACAAGCTGGGTTTGTGAAACAAGTGGGTTGTTCCTTTAACCTATTACTACTTAATTTGGCTAAAATGGAGGCCCTGAAATCAAACACAGCAATATACTTGGCATTTATCGACTTCTCAAGTGCATTTGATACTGTTGATCGGGACCTTTTGTGGTCCAAATTGCATCAATGGGGGTGCCCAGAAGAGTTAGTAGCCGCAATTCAGGAGCTCCACACAGATACAACTATCAGGATCCGCCTAGATCAATCTGGCACACTGTCAAAAGTGATCACTACACATAAAGGTGTAAAACAAGGTTGCCCGCTTGCAGCAGCTATTTTTAGCCTGTTTATATCGGATATAGGAAACTCGATAGATGCTATAGTCTCATTTCCGCCAAAAATAAACAACTTACAGTTAAACTGGCTCCTATATGCTGACAATCTTGTTGTGATGGATTTAACACCTGTCGGGCTGCAAAGAATACTCAACGCCCTTCAAAATTACCTAATCGAGAACCGGCTACAGATCAATGCAAAAAAAAGCGAAATCTTAATATTTAAGAACTTGAGAGGAGCGGTATCAAAAAAAGCAAAAAAATTCAAATGGTGTCTAGGAGGCGTACCGGTGACGATATCCCAAAAAGTCAAATATTTAGGTATGGTCTTAAGTTCTTGTATCAATGATGCCCCCTGGGTAGCTGATGCAAAAAGGAAATGCACCCAGTTAGCGTGTCAAGTGCTTTGTATGAAAAAGAAATTTGGGAAATCCTCATTAGAACCATTACGACTCTTTTATCAACAAAAAGTCATGCCAGCATTGATATACGGGGCTGAGAATGCCTTGGGATGCCCTCACGAATTATGGTCTTCCTTGGAGAACCAATTTTGGACTAAAGTATTGGGACTCCCAAGAGGGACTATGACTTCGTGCATTAGATATGAGCTATTGGTCATTTCATTACAGGCAAGGATTACCTGGAATTTGTTATCCTTGTTTAGAAAGAAATCTTGCAATTTGAAATCCTCCACAGCGCCACGGCCAAAGGAAAAAACGTTGTGGCAATGTGGATGCAGCGTTGCGAAAGCTTACTAGATGAATACGACATTAACATCAACCTGCTCCACGAAAACCCTGACGCCGCAAAATTGAAAATCTGGCGTTCAGATTGGGAGAGAACTTGCTCTGAAAGAGCTATGGCAAAATTGATGACAGACATCTGAAGCACGTGCTTTTAACACGGCTCAACGTTACATCAGCCTTTTTCCAGATCCCTATGCACGGAGACGCTTCATGATGTTTCGTATGAATCTGTTTAAAACCAAAGAGCGTTTACAAACATGGAGTTGTAATAAGACCATAAACCTCACGTGCAGATTCTGCATGAATGACCCATAAACATTGAAACATTTGGTACTATTCTGTAATAGCCTCTGCGGTGAAAGAACTATGCAGCTGGGTCTGTGGAGCAGGAATCACCCCTCCTTGTGTGCGGAAGAATGGTGGGGTCACATGTTTAACGGAGTTGATTCAAAATTGTTAATCCCATTGACGCACTTCTTAAAAACAAATGAACAACGGCTAGATGCGGTCTCTGGAACTTAGGATCTGAGTCATGACAGAGGGGCCAATGGGGAATTTTTGGACTCGGATGGACAAGGCCAGAGGAGGTTCGAGGGGACAATGCAGGAAGTTTGTTGTTTTTTTGTTGTTAACTGATGTGTGTAAACATTTTAAAGGTTTGTATAAACTGTATAAAATAAAAAAAATAAAAAGAAATGCAACCAATAATTGAAATGTGTTCCACAGACAAACTGGATGTACATGGTATGACACTACCCATGTGTCAACAAGCCACAACAAGACTAAATACCTCAGAGAATTCTATCTCCAAAACAACTGGTTTGGAGAAAATATTAAAATTATCCTTAAACTGTAGAGTAATGCTTACACATAACCTTGATGTGGAGCAAGGACTAGCTAATGAAGCACTGGGTACAGTTGTTGGCTTTTAAACTTACCCAAGTGACAACAACATTCAGTTTGTCAATATTCTCTTTGACAAACTTTCAGAAGTAAAAAGGATAGGGCGCTCAACAGCTCGATTCCTTCTCTTCAAAGACATGTATGTACGCTGAGAACAATTTTCTCTAACTCTAGCATACGCCGTCACCATTCATAAATCACAAGTTCTTACCCTAGACAAAGTATTAATAGATATTGGTAACAAAGTCTTTAAAGAAGGCATGAGCTACGTAGCACTATCACGCTTACGTACACTTGACGGTCTATTTCTAATCAACTTTGATGCAAGTAAAGTAAACGCAGATATTCCTTGCATTTTAGAATACAATAGACTACGTTCACTATACACCCCCATCTAAAAACATATCCTGTTCAACAAAAAGGAAAATGTTGTAAAAGAAAACGTATTCAAACAGAAATGCAACAGGATCTGACTGCAAATCCTCCAAAGAGAGTAAAGGAAGCTAATACTTCATCAATTACCACAACCAAAGAATAACGTATGACTCAAAGTAATGTAGGCACTTCTTCAAAGAAGAAGCAGACCCTCCGAAAAAATGACTAGGACACAGAACTATCTGGTCTATTCAAATTTTCAAATATAACTGGTGTAAGTTGCTACCCAAATGTAGCAATGAATATTCTATTTCAATTGCCACCAATTGTTGACAACATTTACGTACACAGTACAGACCAATTGTGTTTGCAAATGTTGGTACTTTATCGAAACACAACAAACAATCCTGACAACACGTATAGTGTTCATGGAATAAGACAAGAATTGGACTACTGTGCTGGAATGGTGACATTCACTATAAACTCACAAGAAGATCCACAATAATTTCTAATGTACTTACTACAAGTACTGGAAAACAAAAACATAACTATAAATGAAATCTTCCAGATTTCATACATGTGGAAACATACATGCACTCTCTGCAACAATGTGACACAGGAACAAATCCCTAATGAGCGCTTCGTGTATGTATACATACCTAATTGTGAATCCGTTCCATTTCAGCAACTTGTACAAAATGCAATCCATGTTAGATTATGTACTACCTGCAATTCGCTCCACCTTACTAATACAAACACATAGTAAATATGTAATACTATTGCTTCTACGTTACAGTGCATATGGTACCAAAAACAACTGCAAGTTGACTGGATTCACACATGGTCAAGTATCACTTGGTAAGAAAACCTTCACAACAATAGGTATAACCTCCCACGCAGGAGCCACAACTAATGCAGGTCACTACACTGCATATATAAAAAAGAAATGTGGATGGCTGGAATGTAATGATAGTACCATTACTCTAAAGCAGAGATTACCAGCAAATCTTACAAACACTTATTTAATCTTCTTAAAATCAAAATTTTATAACTAATCTGTACTTAAACATTAACAAAACTTCAATTAAAAAACGATAAACTGTTACGCCAACAGGTATCTAACTGCCCCAAGATTCTATAACAACCAAACTGAAAAATGAATACCACTAAATTATAACAAGAAATAAACAGTTAGAATACGCCAACAGGTATCTACCTGCCCCAGGATTTTGCAACAACCAAACAGATAAATCAATACCACTAAATTATAACAAAAAATACAGTTATAATACGCCAACAGGTATCTAACTGCTCCAAAAATCTGCAACAAGCCAACAGATAGAACATTAGCCAGAAACAACAAGTGAACACTGAAAACAAACAAACAAATAGACTGTAGCATAATAAAAAAAGGTTTTTTTTAATCCGACATGGATTTTTCTTTTCAACAGACCCAATGATTTGAAAAACAAATATAGAAACTGAGCAAATTGCACAGTACACTGGTTTGTAAACTACTAAATATGAGGGTAAAAAAAAAGCTGAAATGCCTATTATGCAATGTAATAAGTCTTTATAAACAACATACACTAACACTCTCTTTTCTTTTATCACAGACATTGAAAAAGAATATGTGCTCCAGTTATACAACTCATGAAAAAAAATATATCTAATCTCAAAAAATCAAACAGTAAGTATTTTCTAATAGAACAAATAAATACTGCTGCATAACAGAACCATTGAAGCAAACATCTACCCATACACCACAATACGAAATGTTCACTTCCATTGATATGTTATACTACAGCGCTTGTTACCAAACTCTACAATCTTAATGACGTGACATAGCCAAAACTTCACATACAAACTATACAAATAAAACTGTACACAAACTGTAGATTTGCGAACATTTGATAGATATTCGATTCTATGGGTGCGGCCATGCACCCAAGACTCTAGGACCTGGCCACAACCACCGCACCATATCACACCCATAGAATCAAACATTTTAACTGTCTATATGGGCCCACCCATATCACACTTTGTGCAAAGTTTGGTGAGAATTCATCCAGGGAAAGCGAAGTTATAAGCCACCCATATTTGCTTATAACTTCAGTGCATATAACATCAGTCTTGGATGCATGGCCTGCGGCCATGCACCCAACACTCTAGGCCCTGGTCACAACCACCACACCATATCACACCCACAACCACCACAGCATATCACACCCATGGTGGCTTATAACTTCAGTGCTTATAACTTCAGTCTTGGGTGCATGGCCTTCGGCACCGAACACTCTAGGTCCTGGCCAAAACCACTGCAGCATATCACACCCATGGTGGCTTATAACTTCAGTACTTATAACTTCGGTCTTGGGTGCTTGGCATTCGGCCATGCACCCAAGACTCTAGGCCCTGCCCACAACCACCGCAGCATATCACACCCATGGTGACTTATAACTTCGGTGCTTATAACTTCGGACTTGGGTGCATGGCCTTTGGCCATGCACCCAAGACTCTAGGTACTGGCCACCGCACCATATCACACCCACAACCACCGCAGCATATCACATCCATGGTGGCTTATATGTTTGAAAGCCAACAACTGGATCCAGTGCTCCATTAACTAATCATTGCTCCACGTCAAGGTTACGTTTAAGCATTACTCTTCAGTTTAAGAATAATTGTAATATTTTCTTCAAAGCGGCTGTGTTGGAGATAGAATTTTCTAAGGTATTTAGTCTTGTTGTGGCTTGTTGACACTTGGGTAGTGTCATAACATGTACGTCCAGTTTGTCTGTGGAGCATATTTCAATTATTGATTCCATTTCTTTTTTCAACATTGTTTAATTGAATTTGGAACAGCTTGCAAGAGTTGGCATTAAGGACATACAATTTTTGTGCGCAAATTGTTCCATATCATCAGTAGTACATGAATTATGGCCATAAAGTGCATGGATGTGCCAGGTTTTTAATATTGCTTGTGCTTCTTGAGATAGTACACCAACTCTAATACTTTTTAAATGGCGTAAGTGAGGTCTGCAGATTGGCGCATGTTTTCTTTTAATTCTCTGTATTGGAAATGTTGCTAAAGGTTGACATTTCGTATGCTGCTTACAGTTGTAAGGCAGAGTTTGTGTCCTAAGGTTTTAAAAATAGGTTCACCTTTCACTGGTGTCAATTGAAGAAGATCTCTGAAAACAATAATGTGTTTTCCTCCAAAGAGCTCTTCGTAGTTTGTTTTAAGTACTTCTTGCAATCTGAGGTGAATCAAAGCCAACATTAGGTTGGAGACCATGCTCACTTCATCTATTAGTAGCATTTTCATTTGTTTTAACACTCTGCGTAGTTCCATTGCCGCTTCTGTAGAAAGTTTGTAATATTCTAATTTGTTTTGGTGTTCTACTGGAAGGAGTAGTAATCGGTGTAAAGTGAGAGCACCTATGTTGTAGGCAGCTAAACCTATGGGGGCAGTTACAACAGCTGACAATTTGTTGTGTGTCAATTGTTGAAGGAATTTGCTGATGATTTTGATTAAATATATTTTGCGTGAACCAGCTTCACCACTGACGTATAGCAGTATAGGTTTGTAATTTTGCCAGGTACATACTTTATTTTCATGCTGTACACCATGTGCAATTTCTTTTTTTACTTCTTGAAAAATGGTGCGCTGCTCTTTGCTCAGTTTTGATTGTAGTACAGTTAAGTCTTCTGTATCTTCTTCATAGTGGCACATGGTGTTCTCTACTTCTGTCATAGCTAATTCTGCCTCATTTGCTATTAGTAGCTGTCCCAGTGGTTCTTGACTTCCTGTTACAGAAGGTTGACTACTGTTGGGAGTGTCCTTATCTAGTTGGGCCTGGAGTTCTTCTTCGTGTTGTTGTTCATCGTGCAACATTGTTTTGTACTGCGTAAAGTTTATATCGGTGATAGTGCTTTCATTTGCTTTGAAAGCGTCTTCATAGGAGTCATAGTTTTCTTGTATCGCTTCTTCTTTTCTCCGTGGTTTAAAAAGTTGTAGCAGGGACATGTAATATAGTTTTTTCTGTTGAGGAGTTTTTAATGACAATTTGATATGATTAATTTAGCTTTGTTTGGTAAGTTTCACTAAGCTGCCTTCACAATCTGTTACTCTATATCTACCTTTTTTTTCATCGGGTTTTATATTATTTTTGTATGTGACATTTTGGGCTATGTGGTATAGACACATGGTTTCCAAAGTGGTACTCCTGTTCGGGTAGTTTGTGTCTAGTACATTGTTTTTCAAAATGTCTTTGCTGTTGGGATCATTTTTGGCTATTGTTTCTATGTCCTCATATGATTTGAGAACTCTTTTTCTAGATTTTGCAGGACCAAGACTTAGCCATACTATATGTTCAGATTTTCCATACAAAGCAGTACATATTATATGATCAGCAGCTTCATAGGAGCCACATTCTCTATGAGAGAGCATTTTTATGCCTAAACTGTACAATTTCTGAGATGGTGTTTTGTCTGATGATAGGTCATTACAGAGGTCTTGAAGCTCTGTTTTTTCTGCTTTTCTTAAGTAGGCTGTACCATATCATGCAACTACAGTCATATCTTCAATATACTGCACATCTATGTTTGCATTCCATAAGAGGGCAATGATTGCAATGTAATCATTGATATATTTTGATTCTTCTGTTCTTTTTATGTAATACGTGTTCTTAGGTGATTTACCTTTAACACCATTTCTAACTGAAGACATGAATTTGGTCACTTCACCTGTTTCTGTAACTGGTCTAGGGAAACCAAAGCGGCATTTGGGTTTAGTATTTCCCTTTGTTTTTGTATTTGCAACAACAATATATTTGCCACATGTGTGTCTTTGAAATTGTACAATTTGTGCATGAAGATCACTATTTGTTGCTTTCGATGGAATTTCAGAAGTTACATATTATTCGATAAACTGTAAAACAGTGGAATCACTGTCTTGACCAAATTTAAGACATCTTTAATCCATAAAAGCATGTGGATATGTGCTGCTCCTCTGGCTTGGTATTCTTTTCTCCAAAAGAAGTGTTGCACTTCTCTGAGGGGAGGAAAAGTTTTATTACAAATAAAGTGTAGCATAGCAATGAAACAATGATGGGAATATCTTGAAACATTAACAGGATCTAGAGAGCAAAGTTCTCCAGGTATTAGTATATCTATGTTTGTTTTGTTTTTGTTTGATATGCGTAGGAAATCATGTAAATCTTCCCATACATATTCTGCACAACGTAATGTAACAAACCAAGTGGGTGGGCCAAGGTTTCTTATCTTACAACGTACATCTCTGTGACGTCAGAACCAGTACTCTTTGTACCATGCATGTTTGCTAACAGATTTGTAATGCTTAATTGTAAAACCTCATCTTTTTCTTGCACTTTTGTATTAATTTCGTAGCTGACATATTTTGAAAGTGGGTTCCTGATTTCAATATGTGTGCAACTCCCTAACATAGAGTTGCTAGTTCACTTTCAAAGAGTAGGTGGAATATGTATACCACATTTTGTCTAAATCTGGGATCTTCAGAATACATTCGTAATGAGCCGTATTCTGACAGTGTTATCGGAGAGGGTCTATCATTGTACCTTCCTCTTTTGCCAGTAGGAAAGAGTAGAGGAAAAGCATGTGCTTCTATACTTTTTCCCATATGTTGAGTGGTGATCCTTTGTTTGTCGCATTTGGTACGTTTCTAGTGCATCATCTATGGTGTCATTAGAGTGTAATGGATGCATTGTATATTGGTCTTAAATATTGGATACTGTAGCAGGATCTAGAAGTTCAAATTAAGCAGTTTCTGGTGACTCTTGAATTATTTCAGTTCCTCTTAAGTTTTATTCAATATTTATTTCTTTGTAGTATTCATTATTGTCTTTTAAATATTGCAAGGCTTGTCTAACTTTATGTTATTCTAAGAGTTGTTGCCACATTTGTTTGTCTTTTGTTGGTACACCATTTACTAAGACAATTAAAGATTGCTCTATTGGACGTTGCACTCCCAGAGTGTGCAATTTGTTTTCAGATCTAATGGTAAATAAACTACTTTGCCACGGATGCCTTTCACTCATTCAGAGGGAGGTGATTCTGTTGTTTTTTGTTGAAGGCGTATTATTGCTTGAAATGGGTGCACTGTTTCAATTATGATGCTCTCATATACATTGAGTTGTTGCAGGGGTTTTGGTAGTGGCAATAATTCCACGTTATATGTGATAGCACGTGAAGGAGTTTGGTTGTTGTCAAGTTTTGTAGTGCAGTAACTGCAAAGTATTAAGGGGTCAGTTATTTCATATTTGTTTTCTGCTATAAGGTAGAGAGCTAATTCAAACCATTTGGAATCTTCATTGTCTTCTATTTTGTATGTTACGTCTATCGTTTTTGTGTTACTTTTATAAAAAGGTTCTGCAGCAATACACACACACATGGTTTGGTACTTCAGCGGAAGTACTTTTAAATGTTAGTATTTCTCTTTTTTGTATGTGTGTAGTAGAAGGTTGCCATGTGCAGAATTGTTGCTAGTCTGTTGTAAAGCTATTGACTTTTGTAAGTGGCTTTCACTTCCAAAATATTTTCTCTGGATATGGTTGTTTCTTCGAGTAGGTCTTTGGGTGTAGAGTGTTATTTAAATTGGCTAGTGCTAAAGTAGGACTTTTAGCATAGTACTGTTTATAGACTAGATTTCTTATAGTTGAATGATGTGCTGATATCATTTTGATATGATGGAAGGTGCTTTTGCAAATAGGTCCTGAAATGCAGACTAATGAATATCCTTGTAGTCCTGTGTATTTGCACACTGGACAGATATCCATATTTTGCAGAACTTTCCTTTTGATTTTGTGTTTGCCTTTCACATACTGATTGAGGAAGTGGCGTAAAGATTTGAAAGATTTTTTGGGAATGTTACACATTGACCTACATGGCCATTTGTATACTGGACGTTCTGGTTCATTCGAATGGAGAGGTAATTCTGAGTTTTCTGGGGATATTTTTGTAAGCAGTATTTCTTGTTCCATTATGGTATTATTCATTTATTCATAACCTCGTCCACTGCTATGGATGGCAATTATGTTTGTTTGGTTTTGTTTGTATGCTTTTACATTAAACTATGGCTCTGTGCTTGTGGTCTGACTCCATTCACCTCCACAGATATTTAAGAAGCTATTTTTGTTGACATTCTGTTTATTGAGAAGTTTTTTTGTAATGTAGTAGTTAGTTTTGTTAGTGCTTTCATTCTGTTTAACAGTAAAATGAATAACTTTCTTTTGAGAAGGATTGCACTGTCTTTTAAAGCTTCTAAGATTAATTTTCTACGGTAGGTTTGAAGGGTTGTGCATGATTTGTCTCCTGTTTTTATAAAATTCTGAAGGACTCTGTGGCAGAACATTTTTGCTAAAATTCTTTTGTTGGTATGGTTACTTGCTAGTATATCAAGAGTTAAAGGAGCAGTTTTAGCAGTTTTAGCAGTAGTGGTAGCCGAATTCTTGTTAAGCATTTAATGTTTCGTTCTTCATTTTGATAGAGGAGGCAACGTTTCTGTACTGGAAGCTTGTTTGTTTCGTTAAATGACTGTATTAGCTGTTTTATTTGAATGTTTTGTACACACTCTGGTAGAGATGGATGCTTATTTTGGACACTTTTATTTTCATTTGCTCTATTTCTGCGTTGCTTTCTAAAAAAAATATGGGTTGGGCCGTTCTGTAATTTATGTGTGCTGTGTGCATGAGTGTCTAAGTATGATGGGAAAGATGTATGTGGTGGTGTGTGTTTGTGCATTGGGCAGTTACAATTAGTTGGGAAGGCTATTCTTCTATTTGTGTGTTACTAAACTGCGGTTCAGATGAGCGTAGAAAGTGAGCTAGTGTTGAGGAGAAGCATTAATAGCAAATTTAATGGTATAAAATTAAAACAGTTCTTTGCTTTGTAGTACTAACATTCCAAGGGTTGAGTATGTTATTTGTGTTCCAAAAAAATGGGGATTTGTGTGCCATTCTGCCTGCTAATCTCTGTTTAATATATGGGGATTTGTGGGCAGAATGGTTCAGAAATCGCTGTTTTTTTTTGTGTGCGCAAATTACATGAATGAATCACACAGTGTGTTTGAGGAGCAGTTAGAATATTAAGGTGGTATTGTACTTACTCTTTTTTTGTGGAATGAGCACGTTTCTTCCAATATGTTGTTTGTATTTCAGATGCTGCTGATTTTCAGGAGAGTGGTCTTCACTGCAATTGTAAAATAAAGAAGTTAGTAATTTTGTGTGTTTATAGCAGTGATGTCAATGTAGACATTGAATTTTATGTTTTTGAGGTAGTATTCTTGTTTTATATCTGAACGTAGTGTATGCATGCATTTTATTTGACTATTTGCAGCCTTTATATTTTATTTACAAGATGTTAGTTAAACATGCTTTGCAAATGAGTAGAATTTTAAGTGCATGTAGTTCACTTGGTTTTTTAAAGGTGTGTTTTAGATAGGAGACAGGTTTGGAAGTGACAGGTGATTATAGTAGATGGGAAAAATTTCAATAATTTCATTTTATAGCTAGACCTGCCAACAATCGGGAGCACCTGAGAGGGAGATTTCACCACAGCAACCGGGAACATTTATTTTTCCCATAGGATTGCATTGGGATTAGCATTAATTTAGGCGGGAGACAGTAAAAGAAGTACGATTTTTAAAATCGGGAGGGTTGGCATGTATGTATAGGTTATGCGGGAGACATTAAAAAATAGTGTGAATTATCAATGAAAAGTCAGGTGTGTCGTGATTACATCGGGAGGGTTGGCATGTGTGTATATGCTATGCAGGTTTAGTGGCATTACTCTGTTTATATGGATTCATAATAGTTGTACATGTACTGTGCATACAATATGCATACCTGTAGTTTGTATTCATGCATATGGATATGAATGCAGCTGTAAGTAGAAATCTTGGAGACTTGTGGAGTAGTTTTTGTAGTAGGTGCTTTCCAATGATATGAGACTTGTACTCAGAGTAATCAACTGTACATTTGAGTGCGGAACTCTGATGATGGAGTTAGATGTAGAGGTCTTGGATGTGATTGGTGGATGGTTATGTGACTGCTTAGCTGTATCCAATAGGGAATTGCACTGAGAGTGTTGTGGAAGGTTGAAGGGCACTGTAGGGATCAGCCAATCAGATGTTGACGTTGTGGATTTGTGTAAAAAGAGAGTGTGTGTAGTGAAGATGGCAGAGGTGGAGAAAGTCAGGGTGTTGGTGCTCAGAGATATGTTTGTCCATGGTTTACCGCAGTATGCTCAATGCAGGCATGTGACAAACAATTTTGATGTTAAAGGAGTGGAAGTGGTGTGGACCGCTGTGCCTGTTTGCAATGTAGAGGGAATTCTGCAAGTTTGTGAAGATATGCGCAGGATGAACAGTCCCCATCTGGTAGTTTTGCACTATAGTGCTTTCCATTTTTGGCTTCGTCAGTGCCCCTACTTTGTTGGCAGATTTGGAACAGTTGGTTCTAACAGCAATGAACATCCTTCAAATGCAAAAGTATTTTTTTCTGGATTACTACCTAGGGCAATATGGTACAATAGTTCTGTTTTTGTCCTCAGCAAAATATTGCTAGGTGTGCAATCAATCGAGGCATGTGTGCTTTCATGCTTAGAGCTGGTATGTTTTTCTGTAATAATGAGAATATTGATTCGAGTAATGTTTATTTTGAAGAAGATGGAATTTCTTAATCTTTTTTGGGAAATGCCATTCTGTTTTGGAATGTAAGGGTTGCTTTGGAGAAGGTTATGTGAAGATTTTAGCTGTAAAGTAAGAAGAAAACCCCCCCAAAAAATACAAAATAACAGGTGTCTGTCAGGCATCTGCAAAAATAAAATAAAAAACAGCACTTTATAGAGCCCACCTCAAAGGGGAAATGTGGCACACTATTTAAATTTGCATTCACCCCACTCAGATTTTCGATATGTCCGCGGACATTGCAGTAGTCTGTGGACAGTGCGTATTACATACGGGGATTCTTGGGTGGAGAGGCATGCAAATGAGAATGAGTGGAGCTAGGGATTGGTCAGTAAACTTTACTGGGTGTGTTGTGTAAGGAGAGATTTTGTCAGAACGTCTTTTTCCAGAGAGAAGAACAGATAGCTATGGCTGTGTGTTTCTGAAAACAGATTATCTGGATTTTGGGAGAGTCACGGATACATTAGTTGGAGGTGCATGCAGAACGTTGTGGAGTAGCTGCAGATCTTGGATTCCCTCATGTGGAAGAGCACTGGCATGGAGTGCGTGGAATGAAGTGACTGGACTTGGTACCTCTCTGTGCTACTTTAGAGGCAGAGCATCATCCAGACATAATTATAATTCATTGTGGAGGGAACAGTTTAGGACATGTGTCTGGAATTTCTTTGCAATTTGCAATGAAAGAAGGACTTGAGAAGGTCATGGACATGTTTCCAAATTCCCAAGTAATTTTTTCTCGTATTGCACAAAGACAAATGCGGCTGCGTTCTTCTTTATTTGGTCCACAAATGGAGAAAGCGAGGCCCAATGTCAATAAGGGTGTTTGTGCCTTTCTAAGAGATGTTGGCATGTCCTCTTTTCACAATGAAAATATTATGTTTCGTAGCACATACATTTTTCACAGAGATGGAGTCCATCTTACTTATGCTGGCAATCAGATTTTTCTGAGAAATGTGCAAAATGCATTGCAACCTTTTTTTTTTTATTAGAGTCATCTATTTTGCAGGAGATGTTGAAGGTTTCAAGTTTTTCAAACACACAAAAACACCACCAAAAGGCTCTTTTCAGAGCCATCACTTCCTCCCAGAGAAAGGTGCATTGGTTTTGCTAAGGCAGCACGCCAACATTTTATTTGTCCTAGGACTGTCCGCAGACTTTCACAAAATGCACAGGCCCTGCACTGTTTATTTGCCACTTCTATTTTGAAACTGTGAAAGGCGGCTCTGAGAATAGGGTAAGGAAGGGACACCAACCACGGGGACGAAAGGGCAGGTGGAGAGAGGAATATATACGGTGGGCCTTGCTTAGGTAGGTAGCAGGTCTTCTGGTGCTCCATGACCGAAGTCTCAAAAGCACTTCGAAGTCTCTCCCCCGCACAGTACTGCATTACATTACATACAAAATATTACGACCCTCGAAAGGTAAGGGTCAACAGCATAGTGAATGTCCTGTGAAGCAGCTGGTGGGATGCGCTCTCCCACAGGAGTGTCTCTTGTGGTGAGATAAGCGGAAACGGAGGATGCTGTGGAGGAACTCAACCTACTACGTTTATCACAAGGTACAACCTTGCGAATGTCCGCACTGTGGAACGACATTAGGTGTCGCTTCATGGATGTCGTACCAAAGCTGTACGAACCACGTCTCCCACAACTCAGCACCATTTTGCACTGTTTGCAGGTGACCTTGTTCGCACGTGCTTTTGGTACGTTACCATGAATCGTAAACAACCGCCACACCCAAGACTCCCGGTGAGTGCTGATAGTAGGGAGTTCCTCGACCTCATTCTCTTCATCCTCTTCATCCTCGTCCTCTACACCCTCATGTGTGTTCCCCTCTGCAGGCACTTGGGGAGGTGGTGGTGGTGGAGGGTTTGGGGGTGGTGCTGAGGCAGATATAGCAACAGCAGCCATGGATGCCATCAGGGTTGATGAGATAATCTCAGCAAGAGCAGCAAAGGCAGCAAAAGTCAATCTGCAATAGCCAAAAGTACAATGAATCAGCTCTGGAGTGTGGCCTTTTATAGGGGTGGAGAGGTGCGCTTCGCGAACAGATCGAACACCCAAAAAGGTTCAAAAAGTTACAAGAAGTATGTGGAAAGCCAGGGTCATTGTCTGTGAAATGTGCAATGATGAACTTTTACTGTAACATAATTTGGATTGTCTGAATAAGTTATTTTAAAATGTTGGGGGACCGGACAGTGTCCGCAAATTAGGACACACGCTCAGCGTGGGGGCGGTCACATGATGATGTCAAGAACAAGTCCGCGAAGGGAACGGGTGTCCACAGGACACCAAATGCATGGGTATGGACAGTGTTCGGGTCCTCAAACAAATTAAAAGTGAGACAGACAGTTATGGACAGGTGTGATATTTGCAAGATTTACGGTTGTGGTGCGCATGTGCGTAGATGTTCTGCAGACTGTACGGACAGGTATAGTGTCCTTCGGACACCTCCATTTTGTTTAACTACGGACATCCCGGACACAGCACGTGTTCTTAGGACAGTTTCAACTTGCCTGCGGACGGTACAGAGAGATTTAGGGGGTAATTCATGGATTATTTGTGCTGAAAAAAACAGGATTTGTGCACCATTCTGCCCGCAAATCCCCATTTGTTAAACAGAGATTTGCGTGCAGAATGGCGCACACATCCTGTTTTTTTCAGGGCAAATATTGCATGAATTACCCCCATAGTGTCCTTGGGATACCGATATATTGTTCACTTACGGACATCCCGGACACCAGGTGTGTTCTATGGACAGTTCCATCTTTGCTCCAAATGGTACGGACAGGTATAGTGTCCTTAGGACATCCCCATTTTGTTAATTACGGACAGCCCGACATTTTAACTGCTTTTTGAAAAAAATAACACACAAAGAATTTCATTAAAAGAAACATAATACAGACCCTCCAGCTTATTGCGATTTTGTGACCCCACAAAATGCCGCAAAAATTGCCATTTTGTGCAAAAAGCAGCGAAAATGCCCGTTTTGTGCAAAAACAGCATCTTAAAAAATCTTTTTTTAAAGTAATCTGCTAAAATTAGTTAAAAAAATACTCATGGTGCCAGGTTCTCAACTTTTTTTTTACACAAGAAATGAAATGCGCTAACACATCTCATCACTTGTGCCCCAAAAAAGTGCTGCCCAATCCACAAGGGACACATGAATGGGCACATTTTATATATGCGCCCATTCAGATGGCCTTTTTCACCTCCTTGATCAAATAAAGAAGCGTTTCTGTCAATTTATAAGCGCAATCTCATTTCTAAGCAAGATGCACTTTTAAATGTGCAGAAATTGTAGGCAACCCTACGGGCACAGGATGTGGGGCTGCCACTGCATGACAGGGTCTTTCCTGACCTTGTCATGCATTTCTTTTAAGGTATGAACCGCTGCTGTGTCGCTTGCATTTCTGTTCCTCAAACAGGATAAAAATGAATTTTTTGGGTCGCATTTTACAGTGGCAGGCCCCTGGATGGCCTGTCCCTGTGAAAGGCACTGGGAGCATGCAGAACACTGTCGGGAGAGCAATTCTATTCAAGGTACTGCCCATTTTGATGACAAAAATCGATCGAATGGTACAATTTGACCTATTTCGTCCAGTACTATTCGATCGATTTTTATAAATACCGAACATGTGTTGCGGGCGTGTCACCCGCTCCCCATGTTCAGTATTTTTGGTCTAGGGTGGTTGCAGAAGTGTTTTCCCCTTTTTCCTCAAAAATGGAGGCGGGCACAGAAAAAAAACAAATTAACAAAAAGGGACCCTGCGGAGTCGGATCAGACCCGTGTTAGAGGGACGGATCTGGCACCGCAGGGTTGCAGGGGAAGCAGCAGCGACCAAGCAGTTAAGTAGGGGAGGGGGTGGGGTGGTGGTGAAAGGTACATTTTGGGTTGTTTGGCTTTAGTGCAAATCAATTCGCAGCAAAATTGACTACGGTCAATTCCGCCGCAAATAATTACACTTCGGTCAAACACCCCAGAACACCATTCAAGGCAGCTGAGAATAAGGTGACCTACTCATTTCCAAAAATGGGCTGTCTAAAAATAGCATATCCTCCGTTCTTTTTTTAAATGCCCCATTTGTTGAGGATCTGGGTCGAAATCTACATTTTAAAAAAATTAAAAAATGGTTACACTATGAGAGAGAGGGGGAGAGTGATGGGTGAGATGTGAAGTGATAGGCAAGAAAGCAGAGGGAGAGCAGTGAGTCAGAGGAGGAAGCGCTGCACAAGAGATCAGAGGAAGCAGTGATGTGGTGGGCCAGAAATCTGAGAGCGAGCAGAGGCACAGAAAGTAGAGGGAGCGTGTTGTCAGTGAGCTAGAAAGCAGAAAGGAAGTGGTTGGCCAGAAAGAGGCAGTACGCTGCAGATTGGGAAACAGAATGAGGGAAGAGTGTGATAGAATGGGAGAAAGATTGCAAGATGCAGAAGCAGCACAAAAGAATGAAGGACTGTATTTTGCGGGAGGAATTATAGAGTGTAAGGTGTGAGTTGGGGGTATGATTTGGAGTGTGGCAGGGGCTGGGCAGTGCAAATTGTGAATTGACAGTGTGCCATAGCATGTGAGTATTTGTATGACAGAGCGAGAGGTTAAGGAATGCAAGTTGTGAATGGGAGTTGGTGAGAGAGGTGTGTGGGTGTTTGGGGGATTGGAGAACATAGAAGGGGAATATTTTCACCATTACAACTGATAATGATTAATTTCGTTAATACTATTTAATAGGCATGCATTTTAAACCAAAAATGTAGCCAAATCAAACACTGTTCTGCCAAGCCAGAGACATCCAGGACTCTTCCTATTAAAAATATTAATTAATACAAAAGATAAATAATAATGATACCCTGGCTCTCTTCTAGCCTTGCACTCTGCCTATTTCGTGCAATGTGGCAATCTTACACCCTCCATTTAATACAAAATGTCCTGCAAAAATGCTGCAATAAATAAAAGTTTGTGCTGCAAAATTTGCCATTTCATGCCGCAAAATCCTGGAAGGTCTGATAATATTTATTTTTATTATATACATATACACAATTTATGAAAGAGAGGGGGAAGCAGACACTGATACAAATACAGGGGAATTAGGGGTTTGGAGAGGATTGATGGGAGGGGATGAAGGGATGGAAGTCTCATCAAAACATTTTTCTAGATGTTCAGGGTTTGGGGATAGGTGACTGGGACATGGAGAGTGGGAACAGGTACATGTGGGACACTGGTATTTATTTTTTTCTTTTATGTGGTTCTCCACTAACTGTTTCAAAACATTGACATTTTCCTTGAGCATGTCCATTTTGTGTTTTTTGGTGTATTATTTTCAATGTTTGTATGGTCTGTTAAAAATAAATATATATATATCTTAAGTACACATAAAGTAATGATTATTAATTTGCTTATATAGAGAAGTGTCTGCCATTATTATCACTGTCTTCAGACATTTCCTCACGTGGAAAATTCTCCTCAAACCATTCCAAAGTACTGCACATTTCTGTGTGAAAAACAAAAATATATTAATTGTAGTTTACCTAATACAAAAGGTTTAGAAATATATCAGAAAAATTAAGTTTACTTACTAGTTTATGGTAAGTTGTATTCATATTGTTGTGTAGGTCTACTGTTGCTTCTAGCTCTGCAGTTTCTGTGAGGTAATTATGTTGGAGGCATATCTTTTTAGTTTTGGTATATTCCATTTTACTACATATGGTATTTAAATAGATGGTTGATGTGTTAGATATATGGGTTCCACTGTTTATTTATTATTACATATAATGTGTTTATGTGCTACTTTTTGAATTTGTACAGTGTTTATATGGTATGATAGAACATACCATATAAACATATAGATACCCTGAGTGTTTGGGTAGTGTTGATGTCGTCCGCGACCATTCGCGGCCATACGCACAGTCCACGGACATCAAAATCACTAGCTAGGGGTTCAGTATGTTCTATGTTACATGTATATAAAGTAAGGGAATCCTAGTAAACATCTATCAAATTCACAATATGAAAATGTATATTCAGTAAAAAAAAACTTTGTTAAAGGGATGTTATGGTTAAGTTGTGCTACTAAAAACCTATGAAATTCAGTAAAAATCATTGTTAAAGGGACGTTATGGTTAAGTTGGGCTACTAAAAACCTATGAAATTCAGTAAAAAAACTTTGTTAAAGGGACGTTATGGTTAAGTTGCGCAACTAAAAACCTATGAAATTCAGTAAAAAAACTTTGTTAAAGAGACATTACGGTTAAGTTGTGCTACTAAAAAACTATGAAATTCAGTAAAAAAAAACTTTGGGAAAGGGACGTTATGGTTCCAAGTAAAACCGAAAACCCCCTGAAATTTGCCAGTTATGGTAAGTTAAGCAACCATAACTCGCGCCACCACCGTGCACTGCTAAGACTAACACCCAGGACATCAAAGATGACATCACAAATGTCATTGATGACATCACTGATGACATCACATGTGCATGTACTTTTCATGAAAAGTCTGTACAAGGAATTTGTATTATAATGTTGACAAAAAAAGTGTCAAGGATCATTGGAATAGATGTCATGAGCTATGCAGTGCATTAAGCAATGCATTGATATAAATAGCATTCTATTATGAAGTTCTTTACAGTATAATAATGTACTCATGTATAAACATAAGCATTGTGTGCAGCATACATGATGAAGGTGCAATATTCGTCACCAAAAACATTTGCAGTATTTTCATAGTCAGTGAAGGCTCTTGATGTTAGCGTTAATGGAAGGCGCATCTGACGTCCAGTCATCACCTCGTGGGGAGTGAGGTGGTGATCAGATCCTGGCCTGTTCCTCAGCTCAAATAGAGCCAGTGGAAGGCAGTACAACCAACTCTTCTTAGTTTTCTGCTGGATTTTGGCTATCTCCTCCTTTAACAGGCCATTCAGGCATTCACAGACGCCATTAGCCTGTGGATGATATGCACATGCAAACTTGTGTTTGATGCCGAGTAGAGCTGTGATGTGCTCAAACATTTCGTTTGCAAAGTGTGGGCCATTGTCTGACCGCAGCACTTCGCAAACACCCCACCTGGGGAAGACCTCTCTCACTAAAAATGTAGCTGCTCTGAACACATCCGCGTGTGTGCAAGGTCCAGCCTCAATCCATCTGGAAAATGGACATACCACCACAATCATGTACCTATGTCCTTGACATACATTGATCATATCAACATAGTCAATACCGAAAAACCCCTGAAATACGCCAGTTATGGTAAGCTAAGCAACATAACTCGCGCCACCACTGTGCACTGCTAAGACTAACATCCAGGACATCAAAGATGACATCACAAATGTCATTGATGACATCACTGGTGACATCACATGTCTGGCTCCCTTTGTTTTCCTTTAGTGATATATTTTAGCCAGTAATACTTAGAAACAAAAAAAAAATCGAAAAGACTATATTTGTAGACTTACACTTCAAATATGTTCTTACAGTAATTGATTTGGGGTTCACTCACAGCATATGAAACATATACATAGGGAGAATACACATTTGAAAGATACCAATGCTTTCTGTGTATGGAGACAATCTTTAAGGTTATGAACACCTTCTTATTGTTCTGCTGTTTTTTTTATTACTATACATTTTCTGTATATGCTTATATTTGTATTCACGTTGCTCTCTTTAGGGTGCAGTCACAGCATGTGATAGTTATTCATAGGGTAGTAGTAGGTTTGAAGCAGAATAATCATTTCCATGCTTAAAGATAATCAGGTAGGTTATGAACAATTTCTGGTTCTACTGCTGCCTTTCTGCGTACTTCACTTTCCCTGTATATACTCATATTTGTATGTGTTGTTGTGTCTTTGTGTTTTGTATGTAATAATGAAATTATATAGGAAGCGGGTTTCATTAGCTACTTATAACATGTTGCACAGTACACAAAACTCTAATAAGAAAGATTTAGCATTTCACTTTTTAACATGCAAAGATTATGAATATTACAGACGTTTCATCCCGCATTATTCAGAAGAGATTCTCCCAATGATAGCTCTTCTTAAGAAAGATGTACGATTTCATTGGTCGGAAGAGGCAAATCTAGCATTTGAGAGACTGAAGAAACATTTCCTCACCGGACCCATCCTGATTACTCCAGACCAAGCCAAAAGATTCATTGTCGAATCGGACGCATCTCATCAGGCCATTCTGCTTCAAGAGAATGATCAAGGAATGGAATGTCCAGTAGCCTATCTGTCGAAGACACTTTCGCCTTCAGAAATAAATTATTCTGTGCTCGAAAAGGAATTACTGGCTATAAAAAGAGCATTTGAAGAGTGGAGACACCTGCTATTGGGGGCAAGACACCCGATTGAGGTCAGAACAGACCACAGTAATTTACGTACTTTACAGTATTCTCAGACCCGGAATAGCCGACAGGCACGTTGGGCACACTTCTTTTTCACCTTACGAGATTTTATTTGCTTTTATTCCCGGAAGAACCAATCTTAAGGCGGATGCTTTGTCCAGAAAAGATTATAACTCCTCTACGCCTTTCCGATCAGAGCCTTTTTTTCCCCGAGCCAAATTTGTGCAGGTGGTTACCATATTTCTTCAGAATGTGGCAAATTCGACCTTTCAATTCATCCAGTTTTTGTCCATTTGGAAATTTACCTTGTCCCAAGGATGTGCTTATAAAGACAAGAAGCTCTTTCTCCCTTCGGTGGAACTAAGAAGAATGGTTCTACATCTATGCCATGACTCCTACCTAGCTGGTCACAGAGGTGTGACTAATACCAAGGAATTGATCCAGCGAAATTTCTGGTGGCCGGAAATGACTCGAGACATTACAAACTATGTTTCCGCTTGTGCCATATGCTTACAATCTAAATACCCTCGATCTGCCCCTTCAGGTCTCCTATCGGTTATGCCTGTTCCTGACCGTCCTTTGGCAAATGATTTCAACAGATTTTATTGTTGAACTACCATTGGCGGACGGTTGCACGGTAATCATGGTCACAGTCGATTACTTTACAAAATTGGCAAATTTTGTTCCGCTTCCTCGGATCCTACCGCAGCCCAGATGGCAAAGATATTTCTTTCACGAATTTTCTCTCTTCACTGGCTTCCTGAAACAATTGTTTCTGACCACGGTTCGCAATATACGTCTCGAGACTGGCAGCAGGTATGCAAGAGTTTGAACATCTCCCAAGTGATAAGTTCAGGGTTCTATCCACAGACGAATGGTCAGACGGAACGTCTTAATAAGACTCGGGAGGGATATTTGCGTTGTTACATTTATGCCTCGCAAGACAACTGGTGTTCCTTGTTACCCTTGGCTGAGTTTGCCTATAATAACTCTCGTCACTCAGCCTTGGGACGCAGTCCTTTCTTTTGCTCCTACGGTTATCACTCTATGTGTTTTCCCAGTGGTCCAGTCTCCTCGTCTCCTCGTCCAAGTTTCCCGATGTAGACAATCTCATTGATACTATTCAGAGGGGACATCGGATAGCTAAGACCTCTCTTCTGGAAGCCCAGGCCCGTGCCAAACGCTTTGCTGATAGGCATCACACTCCGGCTCCGAGATTGGTGTCGGGTGTTTTGGTTTGGTTGGCTTCCCGATTTCTGCCCCGACACCTGGCGCCTTCCAAATTGTCCCCTAGATACTTTGGTCCCTTTCCCGTTTTGCAACGATTGGGATCGTCTGCTTACAGACTCAAGCTCCCTCCGTCTTGGTCCAGGATTCATCCTGTATTCCATGTGTCACAATTCAAAAATGACGTTGTTCATCCTTTCCACACACTTCATCCTTTCCACACACTTCATCCTTTTCACATACATCATCCTTACAACATACGTCATCCTTTCCATATACGCAATCCTTTCAACAGATGTAATCCGTTCCACACATTTCATCCGCTCCACACACTTCATCTGCTCCACACACTTTATCCACTCTACACTCTTCCTTCGCTCCACACTCTTCATCTGCTCCACACTCTTCACCTGCTCCACACTCTTCATCCACTCTGCACTCTTCATCCACTCTGCACTCAACATTCGCTCCACCCACTTGATCTGTTCCACCCACTCGATCCGTTCCACACACTTCATCCGTTCCACCCATTTCATCCGTTCCACACACTTTATCCACTCTACACTCTTCCTTCACTCCACACTCATCTGCTCCACACTCTTCACCTGCTCCACACTCTTCATCCACTCTGCACTCATCATCCGCTCCACCCACTTGATCCATTCCACCCACTTGATCTGTTCCACCCACTTCATCCGTTCCACCCACTTCATCCGTTCCACCCATTTCATCCGTTCCACTCACTTCATCCGTTCTACCCACGTCATCCGTGGCACACACTCCTTCTGTCCCATGCACTCCTTTCGTCTCATGCACTCCATCCGTCCCATGCACTCCTTCTGTCCTATGCACTCCATCCATCCCATGCACTCCATCTGTCCCATACACTCCATCCATGCCATGCACTTGATTCATCTGTTCCATTCATTCCTTTAATTCCATGCACTCTGTCATTCCATGCCATCTATCCGTTCCATGCACTCTATCTATTCCATGTACTCCATCCGTATCATGTACTCATCCTTTCCATCCATTGAGGAAAGCTGCTCCACTCGAGGACGGCTACTAAACTGGTTTTAACCATTTTTTAAATACTCTGTTTAATACTTTTTTATAATTCTCCTTGATACTACCTTTGTGTGATATTGTGCTTTTACGTGTGTGTATGAAGATACTGAATGATTGAAGGGACGGACTGTTTGCCCAACCCTGCCGGCATTGCTGAGGGGAATCCCTTGGGCCAGACGACTTGCTAGTCCTCTTTCTTTGCCCTTGGGCTCAGCCTCCGCCTCCCGCCTCGCTCTCATCCCGCTCCAGGCACTTATGTGCTGGATCGGACGCCCGCGCACATTGAGGAAAGCTGCTCCACTCGAGGACAGCTACTAAACTGGTTTTAACCATTTTTTAAATACTCTGTTTAATACTTTTTTATAATTCTACTTGATACTACCTTTGTGTGATATTGTGCTTTTACGTGTGTGTATGAGGATACTGAATGATTGAAGGGACGGACTGTTTGCCTAACCCTGCCGGCATTGCTGAGGGGAATCCCTTGGGCCAGACGACTTGCTAGTCCTCTTTCTTTACCCTTGGGCTCAGCCTCGGCCTCCCGCCTCGCTCTCATCCCGCTCCAGGCACTTATGTGCTGGATCGGACGCCCGCGCGCCGAAGGCGCGCTTAAGGCAAGCCTGTCTGTGCCCATCCGTACCGGGACGTGCGGGGAGGGCTTCCCATACAGAAGTCTTTTTATCTCACTAGCGCCCCCCAACACCAGGTGGCCTACTGGCTGGAGCTACAACACAGCCCAACCAACCCCCTCCCCCACTAGAAGTACTCACAGCACTGCGCCCATGTTTGATGCCCCCTCCTTGTGCCTGTTGAATACTAGGTCCCTACCAGCTCGCACGGGTGAGATCTGGAACCTGCTAACAAATAGGCAACCTGCCTTTCTATGTCTAACCGAAACCTGGCTGAGACCGAACTCGGCGCCTGCGGTAGTGCAAGCCCTCCCCCCCAATTACCGCATTACCCAGCATGATCGCCCACCCCCAAAGTGTGGTGGAGGCATTGCAGTTGATTTTAGAGACACGTATACGGTTAGTCAGATACCTTGCTCGCACACACTTAATATGGAAGCCCTTCTTTGCCGATGTGTGCTGCCACCATCTTGTATCATCCACCTCCTGCTCATTTATCGCCCACTGGGCCCTACAGGCACTTTTGGGAAGGCCCTAGCAGACTTTATCGCTGCCCTTAACCTGCAGTGCACTAATCTTGTGGTATTAGGTGATTTCAATCTGCATTTTAACCTACCTAGATCGGATGAACTTAATCTGCTTGTGGATAGCCTCTCTGATCTTCATTTTTGTCAATTGATCCAAGCACCCACGCACCTACATGGAAATACTCTGGATATGGTATTTGCCAATAATGCTCTACTTGGCCTGGGCCTTATTGAGCCAGTGACCTGGTCTGATCATCATTTGATCTCATGTTCCTTTATACCAGTCTCTCCCGTCTGTAAAGTCCCCCCCCCCCAAGATGCTACTTCGCTCTTGGCGATCAGTTGGTCCTAAGGCACTTGCTGCCTGTATCGTTTCAAAGTGCACCTCTTTGGGACCGGGATCTCTATCTACGCTTTCAATGTCACTGCTTTCTGCTGCCAACGTCTTTGCTCCATCTAAACTTGCTCAAAGCCGGAGACTATTCTCTCAGCCCTGGTTTACTGATCAGCTCAAAAACGCCCGCCTGCTACTTAGACAAGCTGAACGTAAATGGCGGGTTAGTTATGACCCTTTAATTAAAGATCTGTACAAGCTTAGTCTTTCTACTTACTTTTGTTGCTCAAAAAAGTGATAGTGCTCTATATAAGCCCAAAACACTTTTCTCTATTGTCCAGTCACTCGCTTCCTCTGAGCCCCTTACGTCCACGGTTAAACCATCGCAAAAGCTATGTAATGATCTGGCATCTTTCTTTATCACGAAGATCAACACGATTCGATCTAACATCGCTAAATCCCCCGCAATGCAATCCCCCTGCACTACTAGCTTTGTGCCACCTATCCCCACTGACCTGTGTTCAATGTTAAAATCAAACCCCTGTAGGCTGATGGACCATCTTACCAATTTAGGATTTTCCCCATTCATCTGCATTAACCATCTGAAGGGTCGGTGGTCAGTCTGAATCACAAAAGTAGATCCATACAAGTATCGTCAAAACATCTTGAGTGACCACACAATAGCAAAGCATTCTCTTTCAATGGTTTCCCACCTTATTTCTGGTTCCTTAAACTTTCTGCTGATGAAGCAGATGGGGTGCTCCCTAACTTTCTCATCCAGCTGACTCAGAACGTCACCTATACCTGTATTGGAAGCATCTGTTTGTACAATGAAGGTTTGGCTGTGGTCAGGAGCTCTTAAGACTGGAGCTTGACAAAGGGCTTTCTTAAATCCTTCAAATGCCTTGTTGCACTCCTCATTCCACTTGACCTTCTTAGGAAATTTGGGTGAGGAGTCCACATTCAAGGGAGAAGCTATGGAACCATAGTTCTCTATGAAGTTCCTATAATAACCTAAGACCATAAGACCTAAGAAGGCTCTCACTTGGGTTTGAGTAGTAGGGGTGGCCCATTGTTGTACAGCTTGTACTTTGCTAGGCAATGGCCTTATTTCACTCCTTCTACCTCATTTCCAAGGTACACCACTTTGATCTGACCAATTTGACATTTACTTGCCTTTATGGTCAGATGAGCCTGCTCAAGAACCTGCAAAACATATCCGAACTGGTCAACATGTTCTTTCCAAGTTGGGCTGAACACTGCAATGACATCCACGTATGCCATGCAGAATTCTTCCACCCCATTCAGAACTTGATTAACCATCCTTTGGAATGTTGCAGGTGCATTATTTAATCCAAAAGGCATTACCTTAAACTGGTAGAGGCCTGCTGGTATTGGAAATGCAGTTTTCTCCTTGGCGTGGTATGTCAGGGCTATATGCCAATAGCTTGACATTAGGTCAAATGTATTGAAGTACTTGGCTGAACCATATTTGTCCACCAGCTCTTCTGTCCTAGGTAAAGGATCCGCATCAGTCTTAGTGACTGCATTTAGAGCTCTATAGTCCACACAGAATCTCAACTCCTTGGATCCTGCCTTTGGCACTAGTACAACGTGACTAAACCATGGACTGGTAGAGGGTATTATTACCCCGAGATCAAGCATCTTGTTGACCTCTTCCTTTATGTTGGTTCTTACATGATCTGACATCGTATAACCTCTTCTTTTAACAGGTAAACAGTCACCAGTGAGAATATCATGCTGGATCCAAAGGGTCAAGCCTGGTAATAGTGAAAACAGCGAGGCAAACTCATTTAACAGAAACTTTCACTCCTCCTGTTGTCCCACTGTCAGATTAGAAGAGAGATTAACTTCTATTTTCTCATCAAAAGGTAGTCCCCTGAGCAGATCAGGTAGAGGTTCACTTTCTTCCTCCTCTTGAGCTGAACTAGAGCAAAGCTCCCACTTCTGGTCTTGAGACATAGGCTTTCAGACAGTTGTTGTGAAAGACCCTGGGCGCCTCTTTAGGATTGCCTAAGTCAACCAGATAATTGATCTCTCAAAGTTGTCCCAATACCTTGAAGGGTTCAATCCATTTGTCATGTAAGGCCTTCTGCCTTGTAGGTACCATAACTAAAATGTGCGGGTCTTGAGTAAACTCAACCATGTTGGCCTTCTGGTCATGCCATTGCTTCACCAGAGCCTGACCTGCTTTAATTTATCAGATGGTTCTGTCATCGTGTGTGCCATTCTCCTCCAGGGACCTAACGCATAGTCAGTGGGCCTCATTACAAGGTGGGCGGTAAGGGATTACTGGCACCGGTAAGGGCACCGGAGCCGGTAATACCTTACCGCCCTACTACGAGTTCCCTTGCGGTACCGTTATTACGCCTTCCCCATTCCCATTGAGCCCTATGGGGGCTTAAATGGGAATGGGGACGGGCCCTGGTGAATGGGGAATTACCGCCAACCTTGGAATAGACCGGTAATTGCTCCATTCACTAGGGAGGAGGGAGGAGCTAATAGCTCCATGGTTACCTCCAACCTCGTAATGAGGCCAAGTGACTCTCACTGGCTTGGGAGAAGGAGCACTCTCCAACCCCTCCTTAATTAGGGCCAATGGACCTCCAACTGGATGACCATAGAGCAGCTCAAAGGGAATACATCCAACTCCCTCCTGAGGGACTTCTCTATAAGCAAAGAGAAGGCATGGCAGTAGAAAGTTCCTCTAAAGCACCTATCATGCTCTTCATAGTATGGTTAAACCTCTCTACCAACTCATTTGTATGGGGATGGTTGGCAGTTGAGAACTTGTAAGTCACTCTACAGTTTTTCCACATGGCCTGCATGCAGTGGTACATAAATTTGGATCCCCTGTCAGAGATGCCTTCCTTAGGAAAACCTACCCTGGTAAAAATACCAAGTAGGGCCTTAGGGTTTCTTTTGAAGAGTTTATCTGGGATATTTTGTAGCAAAATGTCAAGCATTTTCCGTACAGTGGGAGTAAAGTTGTTTGTGATTTCACAGATTTTTCCTGACACAGCCTGTCATTCAGTGAGAAATGCTCTCTTTAGCTGGGGCAACCTGAATATGGCTGGGCATAGCTGTGTCTCACTGGATCAGGATGTTGTATTGAGGAACAGATGAAAATGGGCCTCAGGGCGGCAACACTTTAAATGTAAAATATTTCCTTTTTCAATGGAAAATTCTGAGCTAGCAGCAAAGAAGTGCTGCTTTTTATTCTCTTCTTTGTTGCACATCAGGAAACACACTGGTAGCCTTTCTTGGTGTGTTCCCGGTTCCATCTTGCCCCATTTGGTGACTGCAAAATACAGTCTTTAAGGCAAGGCAAGGCGATAGTGCTCAATAGTGCCAGCACAGCCATTTCGATGGTAATTGCTCAAATGCAGATTGTTGATGGAGGGGAATTCTGCTGGGTGGGTAAATGTACCCCACAACTCGCTTTTGTTTTAATGACAAAAAAGGAAAATACCATCAGGTTGAAAGTGATAGTGCCACAGTTTTAGCACTCTCCCTGCAACACTCATCCCAAACATCAATTAAACTTGATACCTTTGAATGGAAGGCAGTGGCAAGGAGTAGGAATAGAGAGGGAACATTGGATTTGGGGTAAGGCCCACCACCCCCAGGTGGGGAAATCAGCAAAGAAAGTGAAAAGCTGTTTTTAGAGCAACATGGCTGTTAGGAAGAATTCTCAGAAATGTGCTAAATCCCTCTACCTTAGAGACCCCCAGCAACTTTTCTGGATTTTGAGGACTTGATTTTTTTTAACCTGGAGAGAGTAAGACGCTTTTTCCCACTCTCTAATGTATTTTAATGTGATTCTGAACTCTGTGTTTCTTTTGGTTGTGGAGTCTGACAAACCCCATAGGCACCATCTTTTGCATTGTGTCACACAGCACCTTCAGTGCAGTGCCACAGGGAAGTCTTTCATGTTTCCCAAAGGTTTAAATACCTTTTCTTGGATAAACTACTGTTTCCAAGAGCAGTAAAGTAAAACTGAATTGACTTACATTCATAATTTTCTAGACCCAGCACACACTATCTCACAATAAGGTGCTGGAGGGGTTACCTAGTATACTAGAGAGAGAGGTCTCTAGCTTCTCATGTAAAATGTTTATGTTACCCTTTTCTCACTGAATGGCTGGTGGCAGTGGTTTGGTTTTAGTTCACAGCTGCAGTAAAGCACCCAAGGGTGCCATTTTGTCAAAATGGCCCCGGTCTTCTGCTTTCACCATTTCTTTGTGGAAAGGTCCATCTTGAGATTTACTCTGCACACCATACCAGGTTTGGTCCCATTGTTTGCTTTGCCTTTTGTGGGATACACAAGTGAAGCCCACCTCTGGCTCCAGGGTGTCTGGGGTGGGCAGGAAGTGAGAGAGGTGCCCAAAACTCCCTGTGCTTCTTCTCCACGAGACCCAAATGCACTCTGTAGTGATTGGCCGGCTGACTGTCCGGCAAGGACAGCCACCCTCCGGGTGACTGGCAGCTAGGCTGGAATGAATGGGAGAGAACAGAATAAAAGGCGAGGCTTTTGGCTTGGAAGGCAGAGTCGACCAGTGAACAAAGGGACCGAAGAAGAACATGAAGAGGACGCCTGTTGCAACTCATGGACCATTGATTTGCCCGGTGAAGCCCTGCTGCTGTGCTGAAATTTCGTATCAACAGAGAAGCCCCTGCAAATACGACTTATCCCCTTGAGTTGGTGGGACCAATCAACTCCAAAGTAAGCCACCTGGACATCCTTCTCAGAGCTGTTTGAATTTCCATAGAGTTGCTGCTGGAAACCGTATAACCAGGGAGAGGAACACCAGATTGTGTGCATTTCTTTTAAGTTGGCCAAGAGCTCCAGGAAGATCCTCTGGACTCCAAGGAAGCAGGACTGACTTAGCATGAGCCCCCTCAACAGAGTGTGTGTCCCCAGAAGCAAGGAAAGTCCAGTCAACAGCCAGAAACTGCGGTGTGGCTATTTGCGGTAGTCCCAAGGAGCTGAATCACCGAAGTGCCACTTGTTTGAAAGATTGCCGGTTGCGAGTGGTGACCATTCCATTGCAGAGCATAAGTCCCCAGAAGTCCTCCCTCTTGTCCCCACGACTGAGGCTCAGGAACAGTGAGATCTGCAGACCTGCACAGGAACAGAAGTCCCATCTGCTGCACTTTTTCTTCAATACAAAGGTACTGTACGGTCTGAGAGAACTTACCTCTCTTTGTAGAGTTACTTGCATCTTCTACTACTCACAAGTCTAATCAGATTGTGGCCCTACATTTGATTCTTCTTTTCTTCAAAGACTTCTAAAACATTATGCAAAGTCTTTTCTACTTACCTACTTGGATTGCTTCATCCTATATAAGTCTTTTGCCCAGTAACTTTGGCTTAGCCTGTTAATTATAATGACTCTGCTTAGGGATACACATGTATTTGCCTGCTTAAGAATATTTGTGGTCTTTTGTTGTTCTAATAACCTTTTCCTTTTACCAACTTCTAAGAGTATTCTTAATGCCAACAGTAAGATATTAATGTCCCCAGCACCCTTGCTCTTCAAGTCACCTGAGGGTGTAGGTTGTGTCTGTGAGCCATCCCAAAAGGGTCTTTACTGATTTAGAAACTAACGATTGTACAGTATTGAGGTGCAGTTGTGTGTTACTGTTTATATTGCTACATTCTGAAGAAAAGAAAAGATTGCCGCACATGCCGCGCTCACATACAGATAGGGTCAAAAACAGTTGTGTCAAATGTGCGCCAAATGGATACGTTTATTTGAAATTCAACCCACAGAGTTGTTAGATTGAACCTTTTGTTAACAACAAAAAACTGTTTGCACATGTGATGTATAATCACCTGAAATGGTCTGCTAAAGGGATACACAGTTGGGTATAACAAGGACAATTCCCAATGATCCATTTTAACATTTGGCAGATCGCCACACACATAGTGCAAAATCACAAATTTGTCTTCTGAAATGATTCACAAATTGTGTATAACAGGTCACATCTTGGAATCTCAGTTTGGAATAGCATAGCAAGTCGCCACAAATTGTGTGTACCAAGTCAAGTCTTTAAATCACAGTTTGGCATAGCATAGCAAATCGTCTCACAGTTTGGCATAGCATCGCAAATCGCCAACACGTGTTTCAACCCTCTAGGGTCGTCATCAGGGCGCACATATATTGCTATAACACTAAAAACAAATGATTTGCATGGTGGCATAATCATACATTCAACAGTTTTGCAATGGTTCAGGACCAAACATAAAAGTTATTTGAAAGTTGGAGACACATTGCAGAGGGGATGGTGAAACCAAAAAGAGGGAAACTTGTTTAGTTCATATTGTCTAAATCCCCAAAGAGTACATAATACTGTAATTGCAAGTCATACGGTGATATAACTGAATTAGCTTGTGAAACGGTTCAAGCACTGCATGTTATACATTTGTACTTTATAGCCATTCTCTCTTTGGAAACGCTAATGCTAGATGTGAGTTCTATGCGTGTTTGCCTGCATAGTGCGCCGACTTGTACACTTGGAAAAATCAGAGTCATGCGTCACCCAGACCCCAGAGAATATTAGTCAACGTTACTTAAAAGTCTGTGGTAAATACCTGCACACGTCAGATGATAAGGAAGTCTTGGGTCGTGAACGACTTTGTAGCCAATTCCTCGAAAGCAGAGTGTGATTCCTTCATAGGAAACCCACACGTCTAAAATATGAATAATAGGTTTGAGATACTTTTGGGAATTTCTTTCATTTGTGTAACAAATTAGACACAAAGTCTCATTATAAGTCCCCAGGCCCATGTGCAGCCGTCTCCTTCCCAACCCCTTGCTTCCCTATTCCTGCCTCCCCAGCCCTCCCACCTCCACTGATTGGTCCTGATACTTCCCCTGCTTCCTGGGCCTAACGACCCTCCTCGCTCCCTGCCCACACTTTCCATCGTGCTGAGCAGGTGAGCGCTCCATAGCAGAAGACCCTCTGGGCCTTTTTTGTAATTTTCTTTGATTTTTCTGTGCCCCCCCCCAGGCCCGTGTGCAGCCCTCTCCTTCCTGACCCATTGCTTCCCTATTCCCGCCTCTCCAGCCCTCCCACCTCCCCTGATTGGTCCTGATACTTTCCATCCCAAAGTGGCTGAACTGGTGAGTCTGTGAGACCCCAGGGCCTCTGTTAAAATCATCTGGGCTTTGTTGTGCCCGTTAGCCTCCTCTCCCACCCCCCGCTCCATTGCGGCTCCTTTACCCTTCCTTCCGCCCCCCGTCCCGCCACCCATCGGTGTGGAGTAGTTGCACTTAGAAAGTCCTCCTAATAGCATATCTGTGGTGTAATTGCATTTAGAAAGTCCCCTGAGAGCATACCTGTGGTGTAGTTGCATTTAGAAAGTCCATCTAATAGCTTATCTATTGTATAATTGCATTTAGAAAGTCCACCTAATGGCATATCTGTGGTATAATTGCATTTAGAAAGACCACCTAATAGCTTATCTGTGATTTAATTGCATTTAGAAAGTCTGCCTAATAGCATATCTGAGGTATAATTGAATTTAGAAAGTCTGCCTAATAGCATATCTGGGGTCTAGTTTTCATTTAGAAAGTCCACCTAATAACATATCTGTGGTATAATTGCATTTAGAAAGTCCACCTAATAGCTTATCTGTGATTTAATTGCATTTAGAAAGTCTGTTTAATAACACATCTGTGGGCTAGTTTGCATTTAGAAAGTCCACATAATAGCATATTCTGTGGTGTAATTGCATTTAGAAAGTGTGCCGAATAGCATTTCTGTGGTATAATTGCATTTAGAAAGTCTGCCTAATAGCATATTTATGGTCTAGTTTTCATTTAGAAAGTCCACCTAATAGCATATCTGTGGTATAATTGCATTTAGAAAGTCCACCTAATAGCTTATCTGTGATTTAATTGCATTTAGAAAGTCTGCTTAATAGTATATCTGTGGTCTAGTTTCCATTAAGAAAGTCCACCTAATAGCATATTCTGTGGTGTAACTGCATTTAGAAAGTGTGCCGAATAGCATATCTGTGGTATAATTGCATTTAGAAAGTCCACCCAATAGCATATCTTTGGAATACTTGCATTTAAAAAGTCCACCTAATAGCATATCTGTGGTATAATTGCATTTAGAAAATCAAACCTAATAGCATATTTGTGGTGTAGTTTACATTTAGACAATCCACCTAATAGCATATCTGTGGTATAATTGCATTTAGAAGGTCCACCTAATAGCATATTCTGTGGTGTAACTGCATTTAGAAAGTGTGGCGAATAGCATATATGTGGTATAATTGAATTTAGAAAGTCCACCTAATAGCATATCTGTGGTATAATTGCATTTAGAAAATCAACCTAATAGCATATCTGTGGTGTAGTTTGCATTTAGAAAGTCCACCCAATAGCATATCTGTGGTATAATTGCATTTAGAAAGTCCACCTAATAGCATATCTGTGGTATAATTGCATTTAGAAAATCCACCTAATAACATATCTGTGGTGTAGTTTGCATTTAGAAAGTCCACCTAATAGTATATCTGTATTGTAGTTGCATTTAAGACATCCTCCTAATAACATATCTGCAATATAATTGCATTTAGAATGTCCTCCTAATAGCATCTCTGTGGTATAATTGCATTTAGAAAGTCCACCCAATAGCATACCTGTGGTGTAGTTTACATTTAGAGAGTCCATCTAATAACATATCTGTGGTGTAGTTTGCATTTAGATTGTCCATCTAATAGCATATCTGTGGTGTAGTTGCATTTAGAAAGTCTGCCTAATAGCATATCTGTAATCTAGATTGCATTTAGAAAGTCCACCTAATTGCATATCTGTGGTGTAGTTGCATCTAGAAAGTACACCTAATAACAATCTTTGGTGTATTTGCATTTAGAAAGTCTGCCTAATAACATTTCTGTGGTATAGTATACATTTAGAAAGTCCACCTAATGTAACGCTCACCTGATTCCCGTAGAGGCGCCGGTCTTGACTGGGCGTATACCATATCTTCAAAGGTGATGTGTAACACACGGCTGGCTCTTTGGGCTGGACCTCTGTGCACTGTATGTCTGACTTGAAGGGTAAGATGTCTGCAGATAGAAAATATGGGATTAAGGAACTGGGTTATTGAATGTCTCTCTCTTCTTCCCTTTCTCTTCTCCTGTAGAACCCCAAAGATTAACGCTCTCACCTTAGGTAAGTGAACGCCGTGCTCTCCATCTGCCTCGGGGCAGGGTGCTGTAACCAGTTTCTTCACTGGATAAGGGGAGCAGGCCTCTTGACTTCAGAGGACTGCTGTCCGTCGTTTACTGCACGAACGGTAAGTTTCGAGTAATTCTAATGTCTTTAAAGTCTTTAGTAATGATGTTTCTTGTTTTGCAGGGTTCCGGCGATGGCGGATGACGGGCTGAAGTGAGTTGAAGATGGAGCCCGTGTGATGAATAGAAGCGCCTGGAAGCACGTAAGTAAGCGCTTGTTGCCTGTTTCACGATGCGCTCTAACTGTCTTTTTATTTTGCAGGTACAAGTTGGGAGCGGCTGCAGGGTGCCGGAATACCCACTGGGTTAGATGTGGAAAGGAGTAATGGCACGTGAGTATTAAAGTTCCCCAATGTCTTTAAACGCACCTTGTTTTGTCTTTCAGATGCGGGATGCAGCGCCGAAGGCCTCCGGAGCGTGCGAAGAGTTGGTAAGCTTTTGTCTTTCAGATGCCGGAATGAAGTGTGAAGACCTCCGGAGCGCACGAAGAGTAGGTAAGCCTTTGTCTTTCAGATGCCGGAATGCAGCGCGAGGCGTTGGTGACAGCCGATGGACCAGGTCAGTGAAGAGTTGTCACTGAAGACCGTAATGCTAACCTGTTCTTTCTTGTCTTTATAGGTGTTGCTGAAGACTGGATTCAGGATGGTAAGCCTTTTTCCTTAAGCCCAGGATCAGATGCAGAAGACACGATGAGCATTCTGCTGCAGATGATGCAGAATAACGCAAAGCAAGATTCATCCATCGGGTGTGGTTTAAATAGCCTCATGTAGTGCTTAGGTGTCTCCTTCCACAGCCACGCCTAGGTAAGAAAAGAGTTCCTGCTTTCCAGAAGAGTTCCAGTGTTCTGAATCTAGGGAGTGGCTCCTGCCCCACCCAACAGGAAAAGTAGTTCCAAACAGAAGAGGATCAGAGGCTCAACTGGCAGGCAAGCAAGCAGCATGGTCTGCTGCAGGTAAATCCACCTAAGCATTATGAGCCCGGCGCTTCCAGCGCTGGGACTGGGCATATTTATGAGCCTGGTGCCACTGGCGCCAGGACTGGGTCCAAAAGGTCCCAATTGGGACTGGTTGGCACTCGGAACCTGGGTTATGGATCTGCTTCCAAGGGAGTTGGGAAAACCCTGACCTTTTGGAAGCAGAGATCATGACAGTACCCCCCCTCAAGGCCCCTCCCAAACCGGGCTCCTCCGGGGGTTTTGGCTTGTCAGGAAATGTTCGGTGAAATCTTTTGATTAGGCGAGGAGCGTGGACATATTCAGCAGGATCCCAGGATCTCTCTTGGGGGCCGTAGCCTTTCCAGTCAATTAGGTAAAATAGTTTAGTTTTGGAGATCTTGGAGTCCAGAATGCTTTTGACTTCAAACTCGAGTTCTCCATCAACTAGGATAGGTTTTGGAGATTTAGTTAGTCGGGTTTGAGGTTGCACGGGTTTTAATAGAGAGACGTGGAAGACCGGATGTATCTTCATGTGCGGGGGCAAGTCCAACTTGACCGCTACTGGGTTTACTATGGTAGTGATGGAATAGGGACCAAGGTATCTTGGGTTGAATGTGCGTGGCCCTTTTAGAGGTAGATATTTGGTGGATAACCAGACTTGATCCCCTACTTGATATTGAGGGGCTTCCTTCCGATGTTGATCTGCTCCTTTCTTGTATTGTTCTTTAGCCCTTTGAAGGTGAGAAACAGCTTCTTTAAAGGCTTGGGTGATTGTAGAATGCAGGTAGTCTACAGCTGGTGTTTCAAGACCTTGGAGGGGATCCAACTCCGAGGTTCGAGGGTGACTGCCGTACAAAAGAAAAAACAGGGTTTTCCCAGTTCCCGAATGGACAGAGTTATTGTAGGCATATTCGGCTATCCAAAGGATGTCTTTCCATTTTTTTTCAGTTTTTTGCAGCATGCAGCGTAAATACTGTTCCAGAGTTTGATTGGTCCTCTCGGTTTGTCCGTCGGTCTGAGGATGGTGACTGGTCGATAGTCTCACATCAATTTGAGCTGACCGACAGCAACTTCGCCAAAAATGAGAAATAAATTGACTACCTCGATCCGAAATTAGAACCGAAGGAAAACCGTGCAGTCGGACGATGTTTTCGAGAAATTCTCGGGCCAGAGTTGCTGCTGTTGGCAAGCCTTTGAGCGGAATGAAATGCGCCATCTTGGAGAATAAGTCCACGATTACTAGAATCGTATTGTATCCGGAGCATGGAGGTAGATCGGTGATGAAGTCCATAGAAAGCGTATGCCAAGGGCGAGGTGGGATGTCAATAGGGCGTAAGAGGCCTGCTGGTCTTTCCTTTTGACTCTTGTTTTGGGCGCATACTCCACAGGACATTATAAAGTCTCTGATATCTTTTTTCCAAGACGGCCACCAGAAGTAGCGCTTGATCTTTTCTGAGGTCTTGGCCATACCGGGATGTCCTTCCATTAAAGAATCGTGATAACAAGAGATTACTTTTTTCTGTAAATCTGTGCTGGGTAGGTATAATCGTTCTTGGAAATACAATAAGTTGTCCTTTACTGCAAAGTCCTTTCCCTGCAGATGCCAATTCTGTATGTCTGCTGGAGTTACAAGTTGCCTGGCTTTATCCTTAACTTCCTCTATGGATTCTGTGGTGATTACACCCAGAATTCTTTGTTCGGGAATGATTGGTAAAGGTTTAGGGTTGATCAAGTGTTCTTCCACTCCCATCCGAGAAAGGGCATCAGCTTTACCGTTCTTTGTACCAGGTCGATAGGTAATTATGAAGTCAAACGCGGCAAAGAATAATGCCCAACGGAGTTGTCTAGAGGATTGGGCTTTTGCGGTTTTCAAATATTGCAGGTTTCGGTGATCCGTAATCACAGTAACGGTGTGTCGGGCCCCCAGCAGATAATGCCGCCAAGCCTTAAAGGCAGACTTGATAGCCAGAAGTTCCTTGTCAGTAATCGTGTAATTGATTTCAGGAGGCGAGAATTTGCGGGACCAAAATGCCACGGGATGCAACTGATTGGTTACCGGGTCCTTTTGTGATAGAACTGCCCCCATGGCAAGGCTTGAAGCATCAGTTTCCACGATGTAGGGGAGTTCGGGGCGAGGGTGTTTTAAGATTGGTGCAGAGATAAATTTAGTCTTCAAATCCTGGAAAGCTTGTTCCGCCTCGGTAGACCATTCAAAACGTTTGTTTTTCTTTAACAAGGCAGTGATGGGCTGGACTATTTGAGAGAATTCGGGGATAAACCTGCGGTAAAAGTTAGCGAAGCCTAACATGCTTTGCACACCTTTTACGGAGGATGGCGATGGCCATTTGAGAATTGAATCGACCTTCTTTGAATCCATACGCACTCCGCTAGGTGATAATATGAATCCCAAGAATTCAACTTCAGTCACGTTGAAAACACATTTTTCCAACTTAGCGAAAAGTTTGTGTTGACGCAATCTCTCGAGGACCATTTTCACGTGTTTCCGATGTTCAGTTTCCGATGAAGAATAAACACACACATCTATGAGCTCTCTGAGGATATCGTTCATAAAATATTGAAAGGCGGCCGGGGCATTGCAAAGTCCGAAGGGCATGACCTGATATTCAAATAGCCCATACTTGGTGCGGAAGGCCGTCTTCCATTCATCGCCCTCTTTTACTCGTACCAAGTGGTAAGCTCCTCTAAGATCCAGCTTTGTATATATGCATGCTTTTCTGACTTGGTCCAGGAGTTCAGGGATCAAAGGTAATGGATATCTATTCTTAACGGTGATCTGGTTCAGGGAGCGATAATCTATTACAAGTTCTAAGGTCTCCTTCCTTTTTTGGAACGAAGAACAAAGCTGAAGAAGCAGGGGACTTGGAAGGACGAATAAACCCATTTGCCAGGTATTGATCCAGGTATTGTCGAAGGTGAAGGTTCTCAGGCTCGGTGAGGGCATACATTCTACTACAAGGAGGAGTAGATCCAGGTATCAGGTCTATCTGGCAGTCATAAGACCTATGAGGAGGTAGAGAGTTAGCCTGATCCTTCCGGAAAACATCTTGGTATTCTAGGTATTCGGGAGGTAACTGGGGAGTCTCTGAAGAAATTGCTGCCAGTGCAACACCAGGTGGAGGGTGACAAGTAGAGACACATTCTGGAAACTGGACCGTTCTTGCTCGCCAATCGATCAGAGGATTGTGTTTCTCTAACCAGGGTATTCCTAGAATAATCTGAAACTGAGGGGCCTTGATCACATCGAACACGATCTTCTCATTGTGTCCATCTTGACTTACTAGCGTCACCTCTTGAGTGGTATGCGTTACTGGCCCGGAGGCTATCTCCGTACCATCCACCGTAGTAATGACGTCCTTTACAGCCTTGGGACAAAGAGTTAGATTCATCCTCAAAACCATTTCATGATCCACATAATTGCCGATGGCACCGCTGTCGACGTAAGCTTCAATTGCATGTAATCGATCCGGATTATCAGGGCTAATGAGGACCATAGGTATCACGAAATGCGAGGTCACGGAACTGGTTTTCACGCTCGGCAAGAGGACCTCTATTCTTGTAGGGCGAGGTCGTTTCCCTGCTCAGAGTTTGTAACTTTGGTAACTGCAGCTCCTAATGCCTTCTTGGCAGGTTTCACCGGACAGTCTCGAAGAAAGTGCCCTGAGTTTCTGCAATAGAGGCATAATTGCAACTGTTTTCTCCTTTCCCGCTCCTTTTGTGTTAGAGGACCTTTCAGACCCTCTATTTGCATGGGTTCCCCGGAGTCTACTCCTTTGGAAGGAGTTGGCGGTTTGGAAAATACTCGAGCATCAAACTTGGAACGATCGGCCTTCCTGTTCTGCAGTCTGTGATCTATTTGAACGACTAAGTCTATATAGTCCGAACAATCTTGTGGGGGATTCACTACTTGGGCTAACACATCTTTGAGCTCTCCACGTAGACCTCTATAAAACAGCGTAATCCTTTTGTCCTCAGGCCATTGAGTTTCCACTATCAGTCTGTTGAAAGACGCAATATAAGCCAAAAGGTCTTGATTACCTTGTCGCAACGAAAGAAGCTCATTGTCCAAGGCCTGCCCCTGTGAATGTCTTGCGAACAGTTTTTCCATACTGAGCTGAAAAGCTTGAAAATCATGGAGGACCGGATCATCTTGATTTACTAGAGGGACCGACCAGTCTGCCGCATTGCCACTAAGGTACGAAAGCACGAAAGCTACTTTAGCTTGATCAGTTGGAAAGGCTGCTGGCCGGCATAAGAAATGCAACCGGCACTGATTGATAAATACTGCAAACCTCTTTGGGTCACCAGAAAATCGTTTGGGCGGAGCCAGAGGTACATTCCCAGGTAGGTTGATCTGCACTGGATTCATAGAGGATGTAGAAAGAAGATTTCCCCCAGATGCGGGTAACGGGGTCTGTCCGGCTTGTGACTGTAGCAATTGTCTAGCGAGATCATCTGTTCGCTCCTTGGAAATAATCAGTTCCCTTCTTAGAGCGTTCGTTTCCTGACGGGCTGCATGCACTTCTGCCCTTAGTTCCCCAAGTAACTGGGCTAGCTGGTCAGTATCCGAGGTTTCCATAGCGCCTGGACGGGAGTTTTGTGGTAGGCTTTGCGTTCTGTAACGCTCACCTGATTCCCGTAGAGGCGCCGGTCTTGACTGGGCGTATACCGTATCTTCAAAGGTGATGTGTAACACACGGCTGGCTCTATGGGCTGGACCTCTGTGCACTGTATGTCTGACTTGAAAGGTAAGATGTCTGCAGATAGAAAATATGGGATTAAGGAACTGGGTTATTGAATGTCTCTCTCTTCTTCCCTTTCTCTTCTCCTGTAGAACCCCAAAGATTAACGCTCTCACCTTAGGTAAGTGAACGCCGTGCTCTCCATCTGCCTCGGGGCAGGGTGCTGTAACTAGTTTCTTCACTGGATAAGGGGAGCAGGCCTCTTGACTTCAGAGGACTGCTGTCCGTCGTTTACTGCACGAACGGTAAGTTTCAAGTAATTCTAATGTCTTAAAAGTCTTTAGTAATGATGTTTCTTGTTTTGCAGGGTTCCGGCGATGGCGGATGACGGGCTGAAGTGAGTTGAAGATGGAGCCCGTGTGATGAATAGAAGCGCCTGGAAGCACGTAAGTAAGCGCTTGTTGCCTGCTTCACGATGCGCTCTAACTGTCTTTTTATTTTGCAGGTACAAGTTCGGAGCGGCTGCAGGGTGCCGGAATACCCACTGGGTTAGATGTGGAAAGGAGTAATGGCACGTGAGTATTAAAGTTCCCCAATGTCTTTAAACGCACCTTGTTTTGTCTTTCAGATGCGGGATGCAGCGCCGAAGGCCTTCGGAGCGTGCGAAGAGTTGGTAAGCTTTTGTCTTTCAGATGCCGGAATGCAGTGTGAAGACCTCCGAGCGCACGAAGAGTAGGTAAGCCTTTGTCTTTCAGATGCCGGAATGCAGCGCGAGGCGTTGGTGACAGCCGATGGACCAGGTAAGTGAAGAGCTGTCACTGAAGACCGTAATGCTAACCTGTTCTTTCTTGTCTTTATAGGTGTTGCTGAAGACTGGATTCAGGATGGTAAGCCTTTTTCCTTAGGCCCAGGATCAGATGCAGAAGACACGATGAGCGTTCTGCTGCAGAGGATGCAGAATAACGCAAAGCAAGTTTAATCCATCGGGTGTGGTTTAAATAGCCTCCTGTAGTGCTTAGGTGTCTCCTTCCACAGCCACGCCTAGGTAAGAAAAGAGTTCCTGCTTTCCAGAAGAGTTCCAGTGTTCTGAATCTAGGGAGTGGCTCCTGCCCCACCCAACAGGAAAAGTAGTTCCAAACAGAAGAGGATCAGAGGCTCAACTGGCAGGCAAGTAAGCAGCATGGTCTGCTGCAGGTAAGTCCACCCAAGCATTATGAGCCCGGCGCTTCCAGCGCTGGGACTGGGCATATTTATGAGCCTGGTGCCACTGGCGCCAGGACTGGGTCCAAAAGGTCCCAATTGGGACTGGTTGGCACTCGGAACCTGGGTTATGGATCTGCTTCCAAGGGAGTTGGGAAAACCCTGACCTTTTGGAAGCAGAGATCATGACACCTAATAGCATATCTGTGGTGTAGTTTACATTTAGAAAGTCCACCTAATAGCATATCTGTGGTGTAGTTTGCATTTAGAAAGTCTGCCTAATAGCATATCTGAGGTATAATTGCATTTAGAAAGTCTGCCTAATAGCATATCTGTGCTCTAGTTTGCATTTAGAAAGTCCACTTAATAGCATATTTGTGGTATAAGTGCATTTAGAAAGTGTGCTGAATAGCCTATCTGTGGTAAAATTGCATTTAAAAAGTCCACCTAATAGCATATCTATGGTGTAGATTGCATTTAGAAAGTCCACCTAATAGCATATCTGTGGTGTAGTTGCATTTAGAAAGTCCACCTAATAGCATATCTGTGGTGTAGTTTGCAGTTAGAAAGTCCACCTGATAGCATATCTGTGGTAGAATTGCATTTAGAAGGTCCACCTAATTGCTTATCTGTGTTTAAATCGCATTTAGCAAGTCTGCCTAATTGCATATCTGTGGTATAATTGCATTTAGAAAGTCTGCCTAATATCATATCTGTGGTCTAGTTTGCGTTTAGAAAGTCCACCTAATAGCATATCTGTGGTATATCTGCATTTAGAAAGACCCCCTATAGCATATCTGTGGTTTTATTACATTTGGCAAGTCTGCCTAATAGCATATCTGTGGTATATTTGCATTTAGAAAGTTTGCCTAATAGCATATCTGTGGTCTAGTTTGCATTTAGAAAGTCCATCTAATAGCATATTCACTGGTGTAATTGCATTTCAAATGTGGGCGGAATATCATATCTGTGGTATAATTGCATTTACAAAATCCACCTAATAGCATATCTGAGGTATAATTGCATTTAGAAAGTCCACCTAATAGCATATATGTGGTGTCATTTACATTTAGAAAGTCCACCTAATAGCTTATCTGTGGTATAATTACATTTAGAAAGTCCACCTATTAGCATATCTGTGGTGTAGTTGCATTTAGAAAGTCCACCTAATAGCATATCTGTGATATAATTGCATTTAGAATGTCCTCTTAATAATATATCTGTGGTATTATTGCATTTATAAAGTCCACCTAATAGCATTTCTGTGGTATAATTGCATTTAGAAAGTCCACCCAATAGCATACCTGTGGTGTAGTTTACATTTAGAAAGTCCACCTAATAACATATCTGTGATATAATTGCATTTAGAATGTCCTCTTAATAACATATCTGTGATATAATTGCATTTAGAATGTCCTCTTAATAACATATCTGTGGTATTATTGCATTTATAAAGTCCACCTAATAGCATTTATGTGGTATAATTGCATTTAGAAAGTCCACCCAATAGCATACCTGTGGTGTAGTTTACATTTAGAAAGTCCACCTAATAACAAATCTGTGGTGTAGTTTGCATTTAGAAAGTCCATCTAATAATATATATATGTGGTGTAGTTGCATTTAGAAAGTCTGCCTAATAGCATGTCTGTAATCTTGCTTGCATTTAGAAAGTCCACCTACTAGCATATCTGTGGTGTAGTTGCATTTAGAAAGTCTGCCTAATAACATAGCTGTGGTGTAGTTTACATTTAGAACGTCCACCTAATAGCATATCTGTGGTGTAGTTTACATTCAGAAAATCCACCTAATAGCATATCTGTGGTGTAGTTTGCATTTAGAAAGTCTGCCTAGTAGCATATCTGAGGTATAATTGCATTTAGAAAGTCTGCCTAATATCATATCTATGGTCTAGTTTGCATTTAGAAAGTCCACCTAATAGCATAGCTCTGGTATAATTGCATTTAGAAAGTCTGCCTAATAACATACCTGTGGTCTAGTTTGCATTTAGACAGTCCCCCTAGTACCATATCTGTGGTGTAGTTGCATTTAGAAAGTCCAGCCTAAAAGCATATCTGTGGTATAATTGCATTTAGAAAGTCCACCTAATAGCCTATCTATGGTGTAGATTGCATTTAGAAAGTCCACCTAATAGCACATCTGTGGTGTAGTTGCATTTAGAAAGTCCACCTAATAGCATATCTGTGGTGTAGTTTGCAGTTAGAAAGTCCACCTGATAGCATATATGTGGTATAATTGCATTTAGAAAGTCCACCCAATAGCATACCTGGGTGTGGTTTACATTTAGAAAGTCCACCTAATAACATATCTGTGGTGTAGTTTGCATTTAGAAAGTCCATCTAATAATATATATGTGGTGTAGTTGCATTTAGAAAGTCTGCCTAATAGCATGTCTGTAATCTAGCTTGCATTTAGAAAGTCCACCTAATAGCATATCCGTGGTGTATTTGCATTTAGAAAGTCCACCTAATAGCATATCTGTGGTGTAGTTGCATTTAGAAAGTCTGCCTAATAACATAGCCGTGGTGTAGTTTACATTTAGAAAGTCCACCTAATAGCATATCTGTGGTGTAGTTTACATTCAAAAATCCACCTAATAGCATATCTGTGGTGTAGTTTGCAATTTGAAAGTCTGCCTAATAGCATATCTGAGGTATAATTGCATTTAGAACGTCTGCCTTATAGCATATCTGTGGTCTAGTTTGCATTTAGAAAGTCCACCTAATAGCATATCTCTGGTATAATTGCATTTAGAAAGTCTGCCTAATAACATACCTGTGGTCTAGTTTGCATTTAGAAAGTCCCCCGAGTACCATATCTGTGGTGTAGTTGCATTTAGAAAGTCCGCCTAATAGCATCTCTGTGGTATAATTGCATTTAGAAAGTCCACCTAATAGCATATCTATGGTGTAGATTGCATTTAAAAAGTCCACCTAATAGCATATCTGTGGTGTAGTTGCATTTAGAAAGTCCACCTAATAGCATATCTGTGGTGTAGTTTGCAGTTAGAAAGTCCACCTCATAGCATATATGTGGTATAATTGCATTTAGAAAGTCTACCCAATAGCATACCTGTGGTGTGGTTTACATTTAGAAAGTCCACCTAATAACATATCTGTGGTGTAGTTTGCATTTGGAAAGTCCATCTAATAATATATATGTGGTGTAGTTGCATTTAGAAAGTCTGCCTAATAGCATGTCTGTAATCTAGCTTGCATTTAGAAAGTCCACCTAATAGCATATCCGTGGTGTAGTTGCATTTAGAAAGTCCACCTAATAGCATATCTGTGGTGTAGTTGCATTTAGAAAGACTGCCTAATAACATAGCTGTGGTGTAGTTTACATTTAGAGAGTCCACCTAATAGCATATCTGTGGTGTAGTTTACATTCAAAAATCCACCTAATAGCATATCTGTGGTGTAGTTTGCATTTAGAAAGTCGGCCTAATAGCATATCTGAGGTATAATTGCATTTAGAATGTCTGCCTAATAGCATATCGGTGGTCTAGTTTGCATTTAGAAAGTCCACCTAATAGCATATCTCTGGTATAATTGCATTTAGAAAGTCTGCCTAATGACATACCCGTGGTCTAGTTTGCATTTAGAAAGTCCCCTGAGTACCATATCTGTGGTGTAGTTGCATTTAGAAAGTCCGCCTAATAGCATATCTGTGGTATAATTGCATTTAGAAAGTCCACCTAATAGCATATCTATGGTGTAGCTTGCATTTAGAAACTTCACCTAATAGCATATCTGTGGTGTAGTTGCATTTAGAAAGTCTGCCTAACAGCATATCTGTGGTCTAGTTTGCATTTAGAAAGTCCACCTAATAGCATATCTGTGGTGTAGTTGCATTTAGAAAGTCCCCTAATAGCATATCTGTGGTGTAATTGCGCTTAGAAAATGTGCCGAATATCATATCTGTGGTATAATTGCATTTAGAAGTCCACCTAATAGCATATCTTTGATCTAGTTTGCATTTAGATATTCACCATAGCAACATATCTGTGATGTAGTTGTGTTTAGCAAGTGTGCCTAATAGCATATCTGTGGTATAATTAGGTCTAGTTTACATTTAGAAAGTCCACCTAATAGCATATCTGTGCTGTAGTTGCATTTAGAAAGTCTGCCTAATAGCATATCTGTGGTATAATTGCATTTAGAAAGTGTGAATAACATCACCCTATGGTATAGTTGAATTTTAAAACTGTCATTAATCTCACCCTGTGGTATAGTTGAACTTAGAAAGTGTGAATAAAATCACCCTGCGGTATAGTTGAATTTAGAATATGTGAATAATATCACCCTATTGTTTAGTTAAATTTAGAAACTGTGAATAATCTCACCCGGTGGTATAGCTGAACTTACAAACTGTGAAAAATCTCACCCGGTGGTATAGTTGAACTTAGAAAGTGCCAATAATGCTGTGGTACAGCCGTAATACAGTTAATCATAGAGAGTGTGTACAATTAACATCCGGTGGCATAGTTGAAGTGGGAAGGTGTGAACGAAATCATGCAATGCCAATTGTAATATAGTTCAAACTTAACCAAACCATGAGTCCACCCAACAATCCAAGGTCCGACGAAAATGACCCCTCGCGCCCGCCTCCCTTCCCGCCCGCCCTACCTCCCATCCCCGCCTGCCCTACCTCCCATCCCCCTTTCCCAAACCATCCTGCCCTCCACCACAACCCCTACCCATCCCCTACCCCAACACCAAGCCAGAGGGGCACGATAGTGAACCAACCATCCTAAGAACATTGTTCCACCCATAGTCCTCCACCCGCCCGCCTACTATCATCATAGCCGCTCCCCCGACTAACGGCCAGCCTAGCCTCCCAAGCACACCCAGCCCCGCTAACCCCCACTCCCTTCATCAACTCCCACCATCATCCCCAACTAACCCCACCCCTTCCCCTCCCTAAAAATTGCATGCTTTGCCCTGGCAAGAACAGCAGCCACTTCCCTTTCCCCCTCCAACCCCCCTAACCTCTCTCACACACCAACCGCAACAAAAAGACTGAAGAGAAAACGTACCTGGTCTCCCTCAATCTCTCAGTACTCATCACCACTCCTGTCTCGACCCAGCTCCCAATCCCGATCATCACCACCCTCCCCCCAGCCTCACGCTACCTGAAACCCATCTCCCTCGAATTCTCACTGACCACAACTAAAACTCCTAACCCCCCTCTCCCCACCCTCAAATCCTCCGACCCAAATCCAATCAACCCATTACACCAGTACAACCCCTCCCACCCCAAACCCACCAACTCACTGCCCGCCTACTCTTCCCATCAACCACCAACCACCCCCCCTCTCGCTCCCCAATCCACCCCCTCCCCTCCCACCCCCCACTGCTGCAACTCCTCATCATCCTCCTGTACCGAAGTAAATGGCATCCTTTTTAATGCCCGATCTGTAGCAAAAAAACAGACACAGCATCTTTGACCTCCTCACCTCTGACAAACCGGACCTGGTCTTTATCACGGAAATCTGGTTCTCTGATGACTTTGCCCCTATCGTCAATGAAGCCTTCCCCCAAACTACTCCCTCATCCCATTGAACCGTCCCTCTAGAGGTGGAGGTATAGCAATCGCCTTCAAGTCTCACTTCTACGCCTCAATCATCGACAATCAGCCATGCATTCCTTCCTGCGAATCACTCCTCGTAAAACTATCCCTCCCCCCTTCGTTCTCCCACAGCTTCCTAATACAGACCCCCTGGCTACGATAGACCCTCACCCTTCTAGTATATGTCAACATATGACTTGGCATCCCCACCAACCCTATGACCCACTCTCTGGTTGACGGCCTAGAGGTGATTAACATCCATACCCACATAAACAGGCCGACTCACTATAAAGGACACACACTTGACGCCATATTCAGCTCCCACAACCTGATACATCTAAACCCCCCCACCCCTATTATCTTGTCCGATCACTTCATTGTTTCTTTTTCCATTCACTTACCCAACCTGCTCTCCTTTCCCAGAACCAGTACCTCCGAATCTATGCAAATGCTGGAAGAAACTAAAAATCCTTCCCAACCTAGCCGATGCACTCCTTTAGTCTCCTCCCCCTACCCGCCTACCCAATGAACACCTAACCTCTGACGCCTTTGACTCATGGCTCAACACCATACTAATCCCACACACCCCCTCTTGCAAACCATCAGCTCGCCATGGCCTTTTTCCTAGATGGTTCACTAAACAACTATATAATTCCCTAGAACGCAAATGGCTGAAAGACAAGAAAGCTAAAAAAGCCCATTACAACTTCCGAATCCTAAACTGTAAAAAACCCCAGCAAAGAACTTCACAAAATCATCGCAAATTTCACCAAACCATCATGTACCACCACCCTTCCCACCCCCTCACAATCACTGTGCGACTCACTCTCTCTACACCACAGCTCTCTAAAGAACAGACTCTCTAACTAGCAAACTAGCTCTCTTACACCCACCACGCATTCCACCCACCCACCCTGCCATCCCACCACCTGCGACCGCTACCCAACCGACTTTCGACTCCTTCCTTCCAATATCAACTGACAATTTCTCAAACTTGTTTGTTTGTTTGTTTAGAATTTATTGTGCGCACCGGACCCTAGGGTATAAGGGCGCAGAAAGTAAGAATATGTACAGCTTAGAGCATAAGTTACAGGTTACAGTTACAAGTTACAGACATTACCAGTTACAGACATTACCAGTTACAGGTGCAAGTTTACAATACAAGTTTACAATCGTATGGTGCAGATACTGTGTAGCAAACAGGCGTGAGCATTATCATGGGTTCAATTAGCAGTTGCTGTCGTTAGCCAGTTGATTACAATTTGCCTGAATTTGGAAAAGGAGTGTTCTAGCCTCGCAGTAGTGGGTAATTCGTTCCACAATTGAGCAGCTTTGACTGGGAAGCTAGCTCCGCCTATGGTGGTCAGTTTAAAGCGTGGTACTTGTAAGCGATTGGTGTAAGCAAGTCTGGTTTATCTTGTGGGGTGTGTTCTGGCGAATCTGTCCTTAAGATATTGGGGGGCTTTGTTGTGTAGGGATTTGTATGTGAGAGATGCAGTTTTGAGTCTGATTTTCTCATGGGTGGAGAGCCATTTGTGTTTCCTTCTTATTACTGTAATGTGTTCTCTCCTGGGGATGTTCAATGCCGCTCGGAGGGCCTTGTTTTGCTGTATCTGGATTTTGTTTATGATAGATTTAGTGGCTCCTATGTACAGTGCGTTACAATAATCTAGTTTAGAGATGATAAGGGCTCTGGCTAATGTTAGACAACTGTGCTGGGAAAGGAATTGTTTTCCTGCTCTAATGAGCTTACATGTGTAGGCTGTCGAGGAAGCTAGGGAGTTTACCTGTTTGGAGAATGATAGGGTAGAATCAAGGTAGATGCCTAATGTTTTAACTTCTTTGGCAACTTGTATGCAGTTCCCATCTATGATGAAGGAAGAGTAGTTTGAGCTTAGTTTTTTGATGAGGGGTGCGGTGCCTAGGATAAGAAGCTCAGTTTTATCATCGTTCAGGCATAGGCCATGGGTTGCCATCCATGCCTGAACGATGCTGTATATTTTGTTCACCATTGCTAGATCTTTTTCGTAAACCCCTGTGAGTGGGAGGAGGATCTGGGTATCGTCAGCGTAGTTGGTATACCTAATACCCAGATGGTCCAAATCATCAAACAGGGGCTTAGTGAATATGTTATATAGCGTTGGTGAAACGCATGATCCCTGTGGCACACCGCAGGTAATAGGGATGGGGTCTGCAGCTGCTATAGGTGAGAAAACCCTCATGGTGCGGTCACTGAGGAAGGATTGTATCCATGCTATAGCCTCAGTGGAGAAGTGTGCTGCTGAATCTAGGTGGTTACATAGGACTTTATGGTCCACTAAATCAAAAGCGGCCGATAGGTCTAGTAGCAGGAGGAGTGCTGGTTTTCCAGAATCTCTTACTTTGTCTATTTGGGCTTTCAGGTCAATCAATGCAGTTTCTGTACCGTGAAGAGGGCGGAAGCCAGATTGTCGGGAGCCTAGTAGTTGGTTTTGTTCCAGGAAGCTCTGGATTTGTATATATGCCACCTTGTCCAGTATCTTCAGAAGGAACGGTACCGTAGTAATAGGTCTATAGTTAGTGGGTATAGTGGGGTCTAGAGTAGCCTTTTTTAAGAGTGGGAGCACCCAGGACTCTTTTAAGTTACTGGGGATAATGCCTGTGGTAAAGGAGGCATTAATTAACTTGGTGATAAATGGTGCTAGATCTCGTGCGGCATCTTTGATGAGTTGTGCTGGACATAAGTCTCCTTTGCAGTTGGACGGTTTTAGACCGAGTATTACTTTCTCTACTTCTAGTATGGAGACTTTGGAGAAGTGGAATTGCGTAGTGGGTTTGGAGTTAGGAAGTGTCTTGATAGGCGGTAATATATTGGGTGCTAGGGTCTCACGTTTTAGTTCTATTTTCTTTTGGAGGTTTCGGACTTTGTTAGAGAGGGCTTGCTGGATTTCGGAGCACCACTTTTTATCTTTAAGACAGTTGTCTTGAGGTGTTATTGGGTTTTCCAGTTCTCTGAGTATGGTGAACAGTTCTTTAGTACTTGATTTGGCTTGTGTGATTCTGTTATTGTAGGTCTCTTGTTTAGCTAAAATGATTTCTTTTTTGTAATGAGAAGAGATTTTAGCTAATTTCAGTTTATTTTCTGGGCTGGGGTTAATTTTCCATGTATTTTCCCATTTCCTTTTTTCTAATCTCAGATTTTTTAAGAGAGGGGTGAACCAGTTGTTCAGGTGGTTCTTTGGCTTGCTGTTTCTGAGCTTGAGTGGTGCGATGTTGTCAAGAGTTTTGTTCATGATATTGTTAAATTCTTCCACTAGGCTGTTAGGGTTAAGGTTGTCAGGTAGAGCGTCCAAAGTGGGCATGATGCCGGGGAGTAGTTTGTCTAGTGTCATGTTTTTTTTGTTTCTGGTAAGTGCAGGAGGTGCACACGGTTGTTGCAGTTTGGGGGTGGCAGTATCCAAGGAGAATGAGATTAGATGGTGATCTGACCAGATTTGGGGTGAGATGGTGAGAGTGGCTATAATGCAGTTGTGGTCAGCAATCCAATCAAGGGTTCTCCCTTTGATATGGGTGGGCTCAAGCACTCTTTGTGTGTAACCCAGTTCTGTTAGGGTGTTGGAGGCTGCTGTGGCTTGTAAGTCGTTGATATCATTAAAGACAATATTGAGGTCGCCTAGTAATATTGATTGAGTAGTATCTTTAAGTATCTCTCTGCCCGCAAATCATCCGGCTCCCCGCTGGACCCCTGCCCAGCCACAAACCTCAAATTATTTTTGCATCTATCTGCGCAGGAGACCATGCAAGAACCATCATAAATGACGCCCTCTCCTCGGGAATTTTTCCCGACACTTTCAAAAGTGTTCATGTCAAGCCTCTTCTAAAAATACTTCCCTCGACCCTCTCGAGCCCAAGAACTAGCGCCCCATCTCAAACACCAGGTTCCTTGCCAAACTCATTGACTGAACCGCCTACTCCCAACTAAATGCCTTTGTTGAAGCCAACAATCGCCTAGACCCCACTCAATCAGGTTTCAGAGCCCGACACGGAACCAAAACTACCCTAACCTCAATCTGGGATGACCTTAAAAACACTGCTGATTCTGTGGGATGTGCTGCACTAATCCTTCTCGACCTATCCGCCGCCTTCGACACAATCAACTACTCAATCCACTGCCTCCGCTCCCTGGGAATCCAGGGAAACGCTCTCAAATGGACAGTATCCTTCATCAACAATAGGAACAAAATAACCCTACTCTCCACTTATGCTTCCCACACCCAACCAGTCAACACTGGATTTCTATATGGACATATAGAGGTTAAACAGGAGCATGCCTATCTGCCCTCCTGTTTAACTTCTATATGTCCACCCGCCCACGAATAATCCTGTGCTACAACTACGCCGATGACACAAAACTAATCCTAAAACCCCTGAATTCGAAACCCAACTGCCAACCCGACCTCGCTTCCTGCCTCCTTGACATAGATCACTGGATGACCACAAACCACCTCTTGCTAAACCCCTCCAAAACTGAAATCATGGTATGTGGCAACACCGAACTTTCCGCACCCACTACTCTGGCCATCTGCCATGGGCAATTTTCCGACACCCTTAAATTCAGTAAAAAACCTTGGAAGCACCCTAGACCTAACCCTCTCGTCAACAACGTCTCCAAGTCCTGCCACTACCACCTTAAAACTCTTAGGCACATTTTTCCATACCTCTCCTTTCCCAACAGACTCTCCGCGCTCGAATCAATTATTATGTCAAGACTGGACTATGCTTACCCCCTCTACCTCGGAGTCCACGCGTACCAACTGACTAAGCTACAAAGAGCACAAAACGCTGCAGCCAAACTACTTCTAGCATTTGGCCAAAGAGATCACATCTCCCCAGCCCTCAAAACTCTGCCCTGGATTCCGGTTGCCCAAAGGGTGACCTTCAAAACCTTATGCATCTCTCACAGAGCAATGCATGAAACCAGACCTCAATATCTTCAAGACAAGCTAAAACCCTACCATCCTCCACGCACGCTAAGATCAAGCTATGCCGGCCTCCCATTCATAACAAAAACCAACTCAGTCAGGTTAGGTGGATCATCATTCTCAGCCATGGCCCCCACTCTGTGGAACGCACTTCCACCCCACATCCGACTCACCGAGGACCTCATGTTTTTCCGCAAATTACTGAAAACATGGCTCTTCCCCTAAACTCGACTCTTAGCTCAAACTGGATAACAGCAATCAATGACCTTAGCCCAAAGACGCTATACCATAATACCAATCCAGCATCACGGTCGGAGAGAGAAATTGAAAACTAATAACCACATATTTAAATTAAAACGGATAAACTAAATAGAATGAGTGAAGTGGATGAAAGTAGTGAAGTGGATGAAAGGAATAAACTGGATGAAAGGAGTGAAGTGGATGAAATTAAGGAAATGGATGAAATAAATGAAATGGACGAAGTGGATGAGAGGAATAGAGTGGACGAGAGGAATAGAGTGGACAAGAGGATGGAAAGGATCAGTACATGATATGGATGGTGTGCACGGAATAGATAGAGTGCATGGAATGGATAGATGCCATGGAATGACAGAGTGCATGGAATTAACGGAACAGATGAATCATGGCATGGATCGAGTGCATGGGACGGATGGAGTACATGGGATGGATGGAGTGCATAGGACAGAAGGAGTGCATGGGACGGATGGAGTGCATGGGACAAATAGAGTGCATGTGACAGAAGGATGACGTGGGTAGAACGGATGAAGTGGGTGGAACGGATGAAGAGTGTAAAGCGGATGAAGAGTGTGGAGCAGATGAAGAGTGTGGAGCGGATGAAGAGTGTGGAGCGGATGAAGAGTGTGGAGCGGATGAAGAGTGTGGAGCGGATGAAGAGTGTAGAGCGGATAAAGTGTGTGGAGCGGATGAAGTGTGTGAAGCAGATGAAATGTATGGAATGGATGACATATGTTTAAAGGATGAAGTGTGTGGAAAGGACAAAGTGTGTGAAAAGGAAGAAGTGTATGGAAAGTACAAAGTGTGTGGAAAGGATGAAGTGTGTGAAAGGATGAAGTGTGTGAAGTGTATGAAATGTGTAGAGCAGATGGAGTGTGTGGAGTGGATGAAGTGTGTAGAGCGGATTAAGTGTGTGGAGCGGATGAGGTGTGTGGAGCGGATGAAGTGTGCGGAACGGATGAAGTGTGTGGAAAGGATGAAGTGTGTGGAAAGGATGAAGTGTGTGGAAGGATGAAGTGTGTGGAAAGGAAGAAGTGTGTGAAAAGGAAGAAGTCTGTGAAAAGGAAGAAGTGTGTGAAAAGGATGAAGTGTCTGGAAAGGATGAAGTGTCTGGAAAGGATGAAGTGTCTGGAATGGATGAAGTGTTTGGAAAGGATGAAGTGTGTGGAATGGATGAAATGTATGGAAAGGACGAAGTGTGTGGAAAGGACGAAGTGGGTGGAAAGGATGAAGTGTGTGTAAAGGATGAAGTGTGTGGAAAGGACGAAGTGTGTGGAAAGGACGAAGTGTGTGGAAAGGATGAAGTGTGTGGAAAGGGTGAAGTGTGTGGAAAGGGTGAAGTGTGTGCGTAGCGTAGCGGATGAAGAGTGTGCAGAGCGGTTGAAGAGTGTGGAGCGGATGAAATATATGGAAAGGATAACTTGTGTGGAAAGAATGACGTGTGTGGAAAGGAAGAAGTGTGTGAAAAGGAAAAAGTGTGTGAAAAAGAAGAAGTGTATGGAAAGGAAGAAGTGTGTGGAAAGAATGAAGTGTGTGGAATGGATGAAATGTGTGGAAAGGACAAAGTGCGTGGAAAGGACAAAGTGGGTGGAAAGGACGAAATGTGTGGACAGGACGAAGTGGGTGGAAAGGATGAAGTGTGTGGAAAGGATGAGGTGCGTGTAAAGGATGAAGTGTGTGGAAAGGATTAAGTGTGTGAAAGGATGAAAAATGTAGAGCGGATGAAGTGGGTGGAGCGGACGAAGTGTGTAGAGCAAATGAAGTGTGTGGAGCGGATGAGGTGTGTGGAGCGGATGACATGTGTGGAGTGGATGAAGTGTGTGGAGAGGATGAAGTGTGTGGAGCGGATGAAGTGTGTGGAGCGGATGAAGTGTGTGGAGCGGATGAAATGTGCGGAAAGAATAACGTGTGTGGAAAGGAAGAAGTCTGTGAAAAGGAAGAAGTGTGTGTAAGGGATGAAGTGTGTGGAAAGGACGAAGAGTGTGGAAAGGACGAAGAGTGTGGAAAGGATGAAGTGTGTGGAGCGGATGAAGTGTGCAGAACGGATGAAGTGTGTGGAAAGGATGAAGTGTGTGGAAGGATGAAGTGTGTGGAAAGGATGAAGTATGAGGAAAGGATGAAGTGTGTGGAAAGGGTGAAGTGTGTGCGTAGCGGATGAAGAGTGTGCAGAGCGGTTGAAGAGTGTGGAGCGGATGAAATGTGTGGAGCGGATGACATGTGTGGAAAGAATGACATGTGTGAAAAGGAAGAAGTGTATGGAAAGGAAGAAGTGTGTGGAAAGGAAGAAGTGGGTGGAAAGGATGAAGTGTGTGGAAAGGATGAAGTGTGTGGAAAGGATGAAGTGTGTGGAAAGGATGAAGTGTGTGGAAAGGATGAAGTATGTGGAAAGGATGAAGTGTGTGAAAGGAAGAAGTGTGTGAAGCGGATGAAATATGTAGAGCGGATAAAGTGTGTAGAGCGGACGAAGTGTGTAGAGCGGACGAAGTGTGTAGAGCGGACGAAGTGTGTGGAGCGGATGAAGTGTGTGGAGCGGATGAAATGTGTGGAAAGGATGACGTTTGCAGAAAGAATAACGTGTGTGGAAAGGAAGACGTGTGTGAAAAGGAAGAAGTGTATGGAAAGTACAAAGTGTGTGGAAAGGATGAAGTGTGTGGAAAGGATGAAGTGTGTGAAGTGGATGAAATGTGTAGAGCGGATGGAGTGTGTGGAGTGGATGAAGTGTGTAGAGCGGATTAAGTGTGTGGAGCGGATGAGGTGTGTGGAGCGGATGAAGTGTGCGGAACGGATGAAGTGTGCGGAACGGATGAAGTGTGTGGAAGGATGAAGTGTGTTGAATGGATGAAGTGTGTGGAAAGGAAGAAGTCTGTGAAAAGGAAGAAGTGTGTGAAAAGGAAGAAGTGTATGGAAAGGAAGATGTGTGTCGAAAGGATGAAGTGTCTGGAAAGGATGAAGTATGTGGAAAGGATGAAGTCCGTGGAAAGGATGAAGTGTGTGAAAGGATGAAGTGTGTGAAGTGGATAAAATGTGTAGAGCGGATGAAGTGTGTGGAGCGGATGAAGTGTGTAGAGTGGATGAAGTGTGTGGAGCGGATGAGGTGTGTGGAGCAGATGAAGTTTGCAGAATGGATTAAGTGTGTGGAAAGGATGAAGTGTGTGGAAGGATGAAATGTGAGGAAAGGAAGAAGTGTGTGGAAAGGGTGAAGTGTGTGTAAAGCGGATGAAGAGTGTGCGGAGCGGATGAAGAGTGTGTGGAGCGGATGAAGTGTGTGGAGCGGATGAAATGTGTGGAAAGAAAGACGGGTGTGGAAAAAATGACGTGTGTGGAAAGGAAGAAGTGTGTGAAAAGGAAGAAGTGTATGAAAAGGATAAAGTGTCTGGAAAGGATGAAGTGTGTGGAAAGGATGAAGTGTGTGGAAAGGACGAAATGGGTGGAAAGGATGAAGTTGGTGGAAAGGATGAAGAGTGTGTAATGGATGAAGTATGTGGAAAGGACGAAGTGTGTGAAAAGGATGAAGTGTGTGGAAAGGGTGAAGTGTGTGGAAAGGATTAAGTGTGTGAAAGGATGAAGTGTGCGAAGCGTAGCGGATGAAGAGTGTGCAGAGCGGTTGAAGAGTGTGGAGTGGATGAAATGTATGGAAAGGATAACTTGTGTGGAAAGAATGACATGTGTGGAAAGGACGAAGTGTGTGGAAAGGATGAAGTGTGTGGAAAGGGTGAAGTGTGTGGAAAGGATTAAGTGTGTGAAAGGGTGAAGTGTGTGCGTAGCGTAGCGGATGAAGAGTGTGCAGAGCGGTTGAAGAGTGTGGAGTGGATGAAATGTATGGAAAGGATAACTTGTGTGGAAAGAATGACGTGTGTGGAAAGGAAGAAGTGTGTGAAAAGGAAAAAGTGTGTGAAAGGATGAAGTGTGTGAAGTGCATGAAATGTGTAGAGCAGATGGAGTGTGTGGAGTGGATGAAGTGTGTAGAGCGGATTAAGTGTGTGGAGCGGATGAGGTGTGTGGAGCGGATGAAGTGTGCGGAACGGATGAAGTGTGTGGAAAGGATGAAGTGTGTGGAAAGGATGAAGTGTGTGGAAGGATGAAGTGTGTGGAAAGGAAGAAGTGTGTGAAAAGGAAGAAGTCTGTGAAAAGGAAGAAGTGTGTGAAAAGGATGAAGTGTCTGGAAAGGATGAAGTGTCTGGAAAGGATGAAGTGTCTGGAATGGATGAAGTGTTTGGAAAGGATGAAGTGTGTGGAATGGATGAAATGTATGGAAAGGATGAAGTGTGTGGAAAGGACGAAGTGGGTGGAAAGGATGAAGTGTGTGTAAAGGATGAAGTGTGTGGAAAGGACGAAGTGTGTGGAAAGGACGAAGTGTGTGAAAAGGATGAAGTGTCTGGAAAGGATGAAGTGTCTGGAAAGGATGAAGTGTCTGGAAAGGATGAAGTGTCTGGAATGGATGAAGTGTTTGGAAAGGATGAAGTGTGTGGAATGGATGAAATGTATGGAAAGGACGAAGTGTGTGGAAAGGACGAAGTTGGTGGAAAGGATGAAGTGTGTGTAAAGGATGAAGTGTGTGGAAAGGACGAAGTGTGTGGAAAGGACGAAGTGTGTGGAAAGGATGAAGTGTGTGGAAAGGGTGAAGTGTGTGGAAAGGGTGAAGTGTGTGCGTAGCGTAGCGGATGAAGAGTGTGCAGAGCGGTTGAAGAGTGTGGAGCGGATGAAATATATGGAAAGGATAACTTGTGTGGAAAGAATGACGTGTGTGGAAAGGAAGAAGTGTGTGAAAAGGAAAAAGTGTGTGAAAAAGAAGAAGTGTATGGAAAGGAAGAAGTGTGTGGAAAGAATGAAGTGTGTGGAATGGATGAAATGTGTGGAAAGGACAAAGTGCGTGGAAAGGACAAAGTGGGTGGAAAGGACGAAATGTGTGGACAGGACGAAGTGGGTGGAAAGGATGAAGTGTGTGGAAAGGATGAGGTGCGTGTAAAGGATGAAGTGTGTGGAAAGGATTAAGTGTGTGAAAGGATGAAGTGTGCGAAGCGGATGAAAAATGTAGAGCGGATGAAGTGGGTGGAGCGGACGAAGTGTGTAGAGCAAATGAAGTGTGTGGAGCGGATGAGGTGTGTGGAGCGGATGACATGTGTGGAGTGGATGAAGTGTCTGGAGAGGATGAAGTGTGTGGAGCGGATGAAGTGTGTGGAGCGGATGAAGTGTGTGGAGCGGATGAAATGTGCGGAAAGAATAACGTGTGTGGAAAGGAAGAAGTCTGTGAAAAGGAAGAAGTGTGTGTAAGGGATGAAGTGTGTGGAAAGGACGAAGAGTGTGGAAAGGACGAAGAGTGTGGAAAGGATGAAGTGTGTGGAGCGGATGAAGTGTGCGGAACGGATGAAGTGTGTGGAAAGGATGAAGTGTGTGGAAGGATGAAGTGTGTGGAAAGGATGAAGTATGAGGAAAGGATGAAGTGTGTGGAAAGGGTGAACTGTGTGCGTAGCGGATGAAGAGTGTGCAGAGCGGTTGAAGAGTGTGGAGCGGATGAAATGTGTGGAAAGAAAGACGGGTGTGGAAAGAATGACATGTGTGAAAAGGAAGAAGTGTATGGAAAGGAAGAAGTGTGTGGAAAGGAAGAAGTGGGTGGAAAGGATGAAGTGTGTGGAAAGGATGAAGTGTGTGGAAAGGATGAAGTGTGTGGAAAGGATGAAGTGTGTGGAAAGGATGAAGTATGTGGAAAGGATGAAGTGTGTGAAAGGATGAAGTGTGTGAAGCGGATGAAATATGTAGAGCGGATAAAGTGTGTAGAGCGGACGAAGTGTGTAGAGCGGACGAAGTGTGTAGAGCGGACGAAGTGTGTGGAGCGGATGAGGTGTGTGGAGCGGATGAGGTGTGTGGAGCGGATGAAGTGTGTGGAGCGGATGAAATGTGTGGAAAGGATGACGTTTGCAGAAAGAATAACGTGTGTGGAAAGGAAGACGTGTGTGAAAAGGAAGAAGTGTATGGAAAGTACAAAGTGTGTGGAAAGGATGAAGTGTGTGGAAAGGATGAAGTGTGTGAAGTGGATGAAATGTGTAGAGCGGATGGAGTGTGTGGAGTGGATGAAGTGTGTAGAGCGGATTAAGTGTGTGGAGCGGATGAGGTGTGTGGAGCGGATGAAGTGTGCGGAACGGATGAAGTGTGCGGAACGGATGAAGTGTGTGGAAGGATGAAGTGTGTTGAATGGATGAAGTGTGTGGAAAGGAAGAAGTCTGTGAAAAGGAAGAAGTGTGTGAAAAGGAAGAAGTGTATGGAAAGGAAGATGTCTGTCGAAAGGATGAAGTGTCTGGAAAGGATGAAGTATGTGGAAAGGATGAAGTCCGTGGAAAGGATGAAGTGTGTGAAAGGATGAAGTGTGTGAAGCGGATAAAATGTGTAGAGCGGATGAAGTGTGTGGAGTGGATGAAGTGTGTAGAGTGGATGAAGTGTGTGGAGCGGATGAGGTGTGTGGAGCAGATGAAGTTTGCAGAATGGATTAAGTGTGTGGAAAGGATGAAGTGTGTGGAAGGATGAAATGTGAGGAAAGGAAGAAGTGTGTGGAAAGGGTGAAATGTGTGTAAAGCGGATGAAGAGTGTGCGGAGTTGATGAAGAGTGTGTGGAGCGGATGAAGTGTGTGGAGCGGATGAAATGTGTGGAAAGAAAGACGGGTGTGGAAAGAATGACGTGTGTGGAAAGGAAGAAGTGTGTGAAAAGGAAGAAGTGTATGAAAAGGATAAAGTGTCTGGAAAGGATGAAGTGTGTGGAAAGGAAGAAGTGTGTGGAAAGGACGAAATGGGTGGAAAGGATGAAGAGTGTGTAATGGATGAAGTATGTGGAAAGGACGAAGTGTGTGAAAAGGATGAAGTGTGTGGAAAGGGTGAAGTGTGTGGAAAGGATTAAGTGTGTGAAAGGATGAAGTGTGCGAAGCGTAGCGGATGAAGAGTGTGCAGAGCGGTTGAAGAGTGTGGAGTGGATGAAATGTATGGAAAGGATAACTTGTGTGGAAAGAATGACATGTGTGGAAAGGACGAAGTGTGTGGAAAGGATGAAGTGTGTGGAAAGGGTGAAGTGTGTGGAAAGGATTAAGTGTGTGAAAGGGTGAAGTGTGTGCGTAGCATAGCGGATGAAGAGTGTGCAGAGCGGTTGAAGAGTGTGGAGTGGATGAAATGTATGGAAAGGATAACTTGTGTGGAAAGAATGACGTGTGTGGAAAGGAAGAAGTGTGTGAAAAGGAAAAAGTGTGTGAAAAGGAAGAAGTGTATGGAAAGGAAGAAGTGTGTGGAAAGGATGAAGTGTCTGGAAAGGATGAAATGTGTGGAAAGGATGAGTGTGTGTAATGGATGGAATGTGTGGAAAGGATGAAGTGTGTGGAAAGGATGAGGTGCGTGTAAAGGATGAAGTGTGTGGAAACGGCGAAGTGTGTGGAAAGGATTAAGTGTGTGAAAGGATGAAGTGTGTGAAGCGGATGAAATATGTAGAGCGGATGAAGTGTGTGGAGTGGACAAAGTGTGTAGAGCAGATGAAGTGTGTGGAGCGGATGAGGTGTGTGGAGCGGATGAGGTGTGTGGAGCGGATGAAGTGTGTGGAGCGGATGAAGTGTGTGGAGCAGATGAAATGTGTGGAAAGGATGACGTGTACGGAAAGAATAACGTGTGTGGTAAGGAAGAAGTGTGTGGAAAGGAAGAAGTCTGTGAAAAGGAAGAAGTGTGGGAAAAGGAAAAAGTGTATGGAAAGAAAGACGTGTGTCGAAAGGATGAAGTGTCTGGAAAGGATAAAGTATGTGGAAAGGATGAGGTGTGTGGAAAGGATGAAGTGTGAGGAAATGATGAAGTGTATGGAAAGGATGATGGGCCTCATTACGACTCAGGCGGTAAGGGTTTTACGACGGCGTAAACAGCGCCGACCCTTACCGCCTGAGTACGAGGTCCCTTAGCGCCATGGCGGATTTAACACCTGCTTTTAGCAGGTGTTACAATCCATGGCGCTAAGGGACCATGGAGTTAATTACGCCACCGTAATTTACGGTGGCGTAATTAACGCCTTCCCCACTCCCATTATGCCCTATGGGGCAAAAATGGGAATGGGGAAGGGTAAATGGGGATTGGGGACTTACCGCCCCGCCAACCTCGGAATGGGGCGGTAAGTCCGCCAACCACCATGGCGTAAACGTAGTTTACGCCATGGTGGTAAAGTCACGGCCCAGGCGGTAACTTACCGCCTGGGTCGTAATGAGGCCCGATGTGTGTGGAAAGGATGAAGTGTGTGGAAGGATGAAGTGTGTGGAAAGGATGAAGTGTGTGGAAAGGATGAAGTGTGTGCGGAGCGGATGAAGAGTGTGCGGAGCTGATGAAGAGTGTACGGAGCAGATGAAGTGTGTGGAGCGAATTAATTGTGTAGAGCGGATGAAGTGTGTGGAGCGGATGAAGTGTGCGAAGCAGATGAAATGTGTGGAAAGGATGACATGTGCGGAAAGAATGACGTGTGTGGAAAGTAAGAAGTGTGTGAAATGGAAGAAGTGTATAGAAAGGAAGAAGTGTGTGGAAAGGATGAAGTGTGTGGAAAGGATGAAGTGTCTGGTAAGGATGAAGTGTCTGGTAAGGATCAAGTGTGTGGAAAGGATGAAGTGTCTGGAAAGGATGAGGTGCGTGTAAAGGATGAGGTGCGTGTAAAGGATGAAGTGTGTGGAAACAGCGAAGTATGTGGAAAGGATTAAGTGTGTGAAAGGATGAAGTGTGTGAAGCGGATGAAATATGTAGAGTGGATGAAGTGTGTGGAGCGGACGAAGTGTGTAGATCAGATGAAGTGTGTGGAACGGATGAGGTGTGTGGAGCAGATGAAGTGTGTGGAGCGGATGAAGTGTGTGGAGCGGATGAAGTGCATGGAGTAGATGAAATGTGTGGAAAGGATGACGTGTGCGGAAAGAATAACGTGTGTGGAAAGGAAGAAGTGTGTGAAAAGGAAGAAGTGTGTGAAAAGGAAGACGTGTATGGAAAGTACGAAGTTTGTGGAAAGGATGAAGTTTGTGAAAGGATGAAGTGTATGAAGCGGATGAAATGTGTAGAGGGGATGGAGTGTGTGGAGCGGATGAAGTGTGTAGAGCGGATGAAGTGTGTGGAGATGATGAGGTGTGTGGAGCGGATGAAGTGTGCGGAACGGATGAAGTGTGCGGAACGGATGAAGTGTGTGGAAAGGATGAAGTGTGTGAAAAGGAAGAAGTGTGTGAAAAGGAAAAAGTGCATGGAAAGGAAGACGTGTGTCGAAAGGATGAAGTGTCTGGAAAGGATAAAGTATGCGGACAGGATGAGGTGTGTGGAAAGGATGAAGTGTGTGGAAATGATGAAGTGTATGGAAAGGATGATGTGTGTGGAAAGGATGACGTTTGTGGAGGATGAAGTGTGTGGAAAGGATCAAGTGTGAGGAAAGGATCAAGTGTGTGGAAAGGATAAAGTGTGTGCGGAGCGGATGAAGAGTGTGCGGAGCTGATGAAGAGTGTGCGGAGCGGATGAAGTGTGTGGAGCAAATTAATTGTGTAGAGCGGATGAAGTGTGTGGAGCGGATGAAGTGTGCGGAGAAGATGAAATATGTGGAAAGGATGAAATATGCGGAAAGAATGACGTATGTGGAAAGTAAGAAGTGTGTGAAAAGGAAGAAGTGTATGGAAAGGAAGAAGTGAGTGGAAAGGATGAAGTGTGTGGAAAGGATGAAGTGTCTGGAAAGGATGAAGTGTCTGGAAAGGATGAAGTGTCTGGAAAGGATGAAGTGTGTAAAGTGATGAAGTATGTGGAAGGATGAAGCCTATAGAACAGATGAAATGAGTCGAAAGGATGTAGTTGGTGGAACGGATGAAGAGGGTGGAACGGATGAAGTGTGTGAAAGTATGAAGTGTGTGAAGCGGATGAAATGTGTAGAGCAGATGAAGTGTGTGGAGCGGATGAAGTGTGTAGAGCGGATGAAGTATGTGGAGCGGATGAGGTGTGTGGAGAGGATGAAGTGTGCAGAACGGATGAAGTGTGTGGAAAGGATGAAGTGTGTGGAAGGATGAAGTGTGTGGAAAAGATGAAGTGTGTGGAAAGGGTGAAGTGTGTGCAGAGCAGATGAAGAGTGTGTGGAGTGGATGAAGAGTGTGTGGAGCAGATGAAGTGTGTGTAGCGGATGAAGTGTGTGGAGCGGATGAAATGTGTGGAAAGGATGACGTGTGCAGAAAGATTGACATGTGTGGAAAGGAAGAAGTGGTGAAAAGCAAGAAGTGTGTGGAGCGGATGAAGTGTGTGGAAAGGATGAAGTGTCTGGAAAGGATGAAGTGTGTGGAAAGGATGAAGTGTGTGGAAAGGATGAAGTGTATGGAAAGGATGAAGTGTGTGGAAAGGATGAAGTGTGTGGAAAGGATGAAGTGTGTCGAAGGATGAAGTGTGTGAAAAGGAAGAAGTGTGTGGAAAGGATGAAGTGTATGGAAAGGAAGAAGTGTATGGAAAGGATGAAGTTTGTGGAATGGATCAAATGTGTGGAAAGGACGAAGTGTGCGGAAAGGATGAAGTGTGTGTAAAGGACGAAGTGTGTGGAAAGGATGATGTGTGTGAAAGGATGACGTGTGTGAAGCTGATGAAATGTGTAGAGCAGATGAAGTGTGTGGAGCGGATGAAATGTGTAGAGGGGATGAAGTGTGCGGAGTGGATGAGGTGTGTGGAGATATGCTATTAGGCAGCCTTTCTAAATGCAACAACACCACAGATATGCTATTAGGTGGACAATCAAATGCGAACTACACCACTGATATGTTATTAGGTGGACTCTCTAAATATAAACTACACCACAAGTATGCTATTGGGTGGACTTTCTAAATGCAATTATACCACAGATATGCTATTAGGAGTACATTCTAAATGCAATTATATTGCAGATATGTTATTAGGAGGATTTTTTAAATACAACTACACCACAGATATGCTATTAGGTGGACTTTCTAAATACAACTACACCACAGATATGCTATTAGGTGGACCTTCTAAATGCAATTATACCACAGATATACTATTAGATGGACTTTCTAAATGTAAACTACACCACAGATATGCTAATAGGTAGACTTTCTAAATGCAATTATGCCAAAGATATGCTATTAGGTGGACTTTCTAAATGCAATTATACCACAGATATGCTATTAGGTGGACTTTCTAAATGCAATTATACCATAGATATGCTATTAGGTGGACTTTCTAAATGCAATTATACCACAGATATGCTATTCGGCACACTTTCTAAATGCAGTAACACCACAGAATATGCTATTAGGTGGACTTTCTAAATGCAATTATACCACAGATATGCTATTAGGTGGACTTTCTAAATGCAATTATACCACAGGTATGCTATTAGGTGGACTTTCTAAATGCAATTATACCACAGATATGCTATTAGGTGGACTTTCTAAATGCAATTATACCACAGATATGCTATTAGGTGGACTTTCTAAATGCAATTATACCACAGAAATGCTATTCGGCACACTTTCTAAATGCAATTACACCACAGAATATGCTATTAGGTGGACTTTCCTAATGCAAACTAGACCACAGATATGCTATTAAGCAGACTTTCTAAATGCAATTAAATCACAGATAAGCTATTAGGTGGACTTTCTAAATGCAATTATACCACAGATATGCTATTAGGTGGACTTTCTAAATGAAAACTAGACCCCAGATATGCTATTAGGCAGACTTTCTCAATTCAATTATACCTCAGATATGCTATTAGGGGACTTTCTAAATGCAATTATACCACAGATATGCTATTATGTGGACTTTCTAAATGCAATTATACCATAGATATGCTATTAGGTGGACTTTCTAAATGCAATTAAACCACAGATAAGCTATTAGGTGGACTTTCTAAATGCAATTATACCACAGATATGCTATTAGGGGACTTTCTAAATGCAATTATACCACAGATATGCTATTAGGAGGACTTTCTAAATGCAACTACTCCACACCGATGGGTGGGCGGGGTGGGGGGCAGGAGGGAGGGTAAAGGAGCCGCGATGGAGCGGGGGGTGGGAGAGGAGGCTAACGGGCACAACAGAGCCCAGATGATTTCAACAGAGGCCCTGGGGTCTCACAGGCCCACCACTCACCAGTTCAGCCACCTTGGGATGGAAAGTATCAGGACCAATCAGGGGAGGTGGGAGGGCTGAGGAGGCGGGAATAGCGAAGCAAGGGATCGGGAAGGAGATGGCTGCACACGGGCCGGGGGGGCACAGAAAAAGCAAAGAAAATTACAAAAAAGGCCCAGAGTGTCGTCTGCTATGGAGCGCTCACCTGCTCAGCATGATGGAAAGTGCGGGTAGCGAGCGAGGAGGGTCATTAGGCCCAGGAAACAGGGGAAGTATCAGGACCAATCAGGGCAGGTGGGAGGGCTGGGGAGGCGGGAATAGGGAAGCAAGGGGTTGGGAAGGAGAGGGCTGCACATGGGCCTGGGGGGCACTGAAAAAGCAAAGAAAATTACAAAAAAGGCCCAGAGGGTCTTCTGCTATGGAGCGCTCACCTGCTCAGCATGATGGAAAGTGCGGGCAGGGAGTGAGGAGGGCCGTTAGGCCCAGGAAGCAGGGGAAGTATCAGGACCAATCAGTGGAGGTGGGAGGGCTGGGGAGGCAGGAATAGGGAAGCAAGGTGTTGGGAAGGAGACGGCTGCACATGGGCCTGGGGACTTATAATGAGACTTTGGGCCTCATTACGAGTCTGGCGGTAACCGAGGCGGTAAAACCGCCTGGTTACCGCTGGACTCGTATTACCATTCCGCCTCCGTGATTCCCGGAATTACCGGGGCATTACAACCCCGGTTTTCCGGGAATCACGGAGGCGGAATGGTGTTAATCCCCATTCCCATTGAGTCCTATGGGGCTCAATGGGAATGGGGATCATGGAAACACCGGCAGCATCTCGTGATGCTGCCAGTGTTTCCTCGTCCACCTGCAGGCGGGCGGTGTGAAACCTGCCAGGTCAAACCTGGCGGGAACATCACCTCCCGCCTGCAGGAGTCGGGATCAGGCGGTCCGGAAACAACGGTGGCGGCGGGTTTACCGCCACCGTTATTTCCGGACCGCCTGATTTGTAATGAGGCCCTTTGTGTCTAATTTGTTACACAAATGAAAGAAATTCCCAAAAGTATCTCACACCTATTATTCATATTTTAGACGTGTGGGTTTCCTATGAAGGAATCACGCTCTGCTTTCGAGGAATTGGCTACAAAGTTGTTCACGACCCAAGACTTCCTTATCATCTGACGTGTGCAGGTATTTACCACAGACTTTTAAGTAAAGTTGATTAATGTTCTCTGTGGTCTGGGTGAAGCATGACTCTGATTTTTCCAAGCGTACAGGTCGGCGCACTATGCAGGCAAACACGCATAGAACTCACATCCAGCATTAGCGTTTCCAATTAGAGAATGGCTAAGCTTTCAAATAACTTTTATTTTTGGTCCTGAACCATTGCAAAACTGTTGAATGTATGATTATGCATCCATGCAAATCATTTGTTTTTAGTGTTATGGCAATATATGTGCGCCCTGATGACGACCCTAGAGGGTTGAAACACGTGTTGGCGATTTGCGATGCTATGCCAAACTGTGGGACGATTTGCTATGCTATGCCAAACTGTGATTTAAAGACTTGACTTGGTACACACAATTTGTGGCGACTTGCTATGCTATTCCAAACTGAGATTCCAAGATGTGACCTGTTATACACAATTTGTGAATCATTACAGTAGACAAATTTGTGATTTTGCACTATGTGTGTGGCGATCTGCCAAATGTTAAAATGGATCATTGGGAATTGTCCTTGTTATACCCAACTGTGTATCCCTGTAGCAGACCATTTCAGGTGATTATACATCACATGTGCAAACAGTTTTTTGTTGTTAACAAAAGGTTCAATCTAACAACTCTGTGGGTTGAATTTCAAATAAACGTATCCATTAGGCGCACATTTGACACAACTGTTTTTGACCCTATCTGTATGTGAGCGCGGCATGTGTGGCAATCTTTTCTTTTCTTCAGAATGTAGCAATATAAACAGTAACACACAACTGCACCTCAATACTGTACAATCGTTAGTTTCTAAATCAGTAAAGACCCTTTTGGGATGGCTCACAGACACAACCTACACCCTCAGGTGACTTGAAGAGCAAGGGTGCTGGGGACATTAATATCTTACTGTTGGCATTAAGAATACTCTTAGAAGTTGGTAAAAGGAAAAGGTTATTAGAACAACAAAAGACCACAAATATTCTTAAGCAGGCAAATACATGTGTATCCCTAAGCAGAGTCATTATAATTAACAGGCTAAGCCAAAGTTACTGGGCAAAAGACTTATATAGGATGAAGCAATCCAAGTAGGTAAGTAGAAAAGTCTTTGCATAATGTTTTAGAAGTCTTTGAAGAAAAGAAGAATCAAATGTAGGGCCACAATCTGATTAGACTTGTGAGTAGTAGAAGATGTAAGTAACTCTACAAAGAGAGGTAAGTTCTCTCAGACCTTACAGTACCTTTGTATTGAAGAAAAAGTGCAGCAGATGACTTCTGTTCCTGTGCAGGTCTGCAGATCTCACTGTTCCTGAGCCTCAGTCGTGGGGACAAGAGGGAGGACTTCTGGGGACTTATGCTCTGCAATGGAACGGTCACCACTCGCAACCGGCAATCTTTCAAACAAGTGGCAAGCGGTGATTCAGCTCCTTGGGACTACCGCAAATAGCCACACCGCAGTTTCTGGCTGTTGACTGGACTTTCCTTGCTTCTGGGGACCCTCACTCTGTTGAGGGGGCTCATGCTCGGTCAGTCCTGCTTCCTGGGAGTCCAGAGGATCTTCCTGGAGCTCTTGGCCAACTTAAAAGAAATGCACACAATCTGGTGTTCCTCTCCCTGGTTATACGGTTTCCAGCAGCAACTCTATGGAAATTCAAACAGCTCTGAGAAGGATGTCCAGGTGGCTTACTTTGGAGTTGATTGGTCCCACCAACTCAAGGGGATAAGTCGTATTTGCAGGGGCTTCTCTGTTGATACGAAATTTCAGCACAGCAGCAGGGCTTCACCGGGCAAATCAATGGTCCAGGAGTTGCAACAGGCGTCCTCTTCATGTTCTTCTTCGGTCCCTTTGTTCACTGGTTGACTCTGCCTTCCAAGCCAAAAGCCTCGCCTTTTATTCTGTTCTCTCCCATTCATTCCAGCCTAGCTGCCAGTCACCCGGAGGGTGGCTGTCCTTGCCGGACAGTCAGCCGGCCAATCACTACAGAGTGCATTTGGGTCTCGTGGAGAAGAAGCACAGGGAGGTTTGGGCACCTCTCTCACTTCCTGCCCACCCCAGACACCCTGGAGCCAGAGGTGGGCTTCACTTGTGTATCCCACAAAAGGCAAAGCAAACAATGGGACCAAACCTGGTATGGTGTGCAGAGTAAATCTCAAGATGGACCTTTCCACAAAGAAATGGTGAAAGCAGAAGACCGGGGCCATTTTGACAAAATGGCACCCTTGGGTGCTTTACTGCAGCTGTGAACTAAAACCAAACCACTGCCACCAGCCATTCAGTGAGAAAAGGGTAACATAAACATTTTACATGAGAAGCTAGAGACCTCTCTCTCTAGTATACTAGGTAACCCCTCCAGCACCTTATTGTGAGATAGTGTGTGCTGGGTCTAGAAAGTTATAAATGTAAGTAAATTCAGTTTTACTTTACTGCTCTTGGAAACAGTAGTTTATCCAAGAAAAGGTATTTAAACCTTTGGGAAACATGAAAGACTTCCCTGTGGCACTGCACTGAAGGTGCTGTGTGACACAATGCAAAAGATGGTGCCTATGGGGTTTGTCAGACTCCACAACCAAAAGAAACACAGAGTTCAAAATCACATTAAAATACATTAGAGAGTGGGAAAAAGCGTCTTACTCTCTCCAGGTTAAAAAAAATCAAGTCCTCAAAATCCAGAAAAGTTGCTGGGGGTCTCTAAGGTAGAGGGATTTAGCACATTTCTGAGAATTCTTCCTAACAGCCATGTTGCTCTAAAAACAGCTTTTCACTTTCTTTGCTGATTTCCCCACCTGGGGGTGGTGGGCCTTACCCCAAATCCAATGTTCCCTCTCTATTCCTACTCCTTGCCACTGCCTTCCATTCAAAGGTATCAAGTTTAATTGATGTTTGGGATGAGTGTTGCAGGGAGAGTGCTAAAACTGTGGCGCTATCACTTTCAACCTGATGGTATTTTCCTTTTTTGTCATTAAAACAAAAGCGAGTTGTGGGGTACATTTACCCACCCAGCAGAATTCCCCTCCATCAACAATCTGCACTTCAGCAGTTACCATCGAAATGGCTGTGCTGGCACTATTGAGCACTATCGCCTTGCCTTGCCTTAAAGACTGTATTTTGCAGTCACCAAAATAATGGCAGCTCTGTCTTTGTCAAGCACATATGGGGCAAGATGGACCAAGAAAGGCTGCCAGTGTGTTTCCTGAGGTGCACCAAAGAAGAGAATAAAAAACAGCGCTGCTTTGCTGCTAGCTCAGAATTTCCCATTGAAAAAGGAAATATTTTACATTTAAAGTGATGCCGCCCTGATGCCCATTTTCATCTGTTCACCAATACAACGTAATGATCCAGTGAGACCCAGCTATGCCCAGCCATATTCAGGTTGCCCCAGCTAAAGAGAGCATTTCTCACTGAATGACAGGCTGTGTCAGGAAAAATCTGTGAAATCACAAACAACTTTACTCCCCACTGTACGGAAAAATGCTTGACTTTTTGCTACAAAATATCCCAGATAAACTCTTCAAAAGAAACCCTAAGGCCCTACTTGGTATTTTTACCAAGGTAGGTTTTCCTAAGTAAGGCATCTCTGACAGGGGATCCAAATTTATGTACCACTGCATGCAGGCCATGTGGAAAAACTGTGGAGTGACTTACAAGTTCTCAACTGCCTACCATCCCCATACAAATGAGTTGGTAGAGAGGTTTAACCATACTATTAAGAGCATTATAGGTGCTTTAGAGGAACACCATAAGAGAAAGTGGGACTTTCTACTGCCATGCCTTCTCTTTGCTTATAGAGAAGTCCCTCAGGAGGGAGTTGGATTTATTCCCTTTGAGCTTTTCTATGGTCATCCAGTTGGAGGTCCATTGGCCCTAATTAAGGAGGGGTTGGAGAGTGCTCATTCTCCCAAGCCAGTGAGAGTCACTGGGCCGCATTACGAGGTTGGAGGTAACCATGGAGCTATTAGCTCCATGGCTGCCTCCAAAACCCTATCAACTCCTCCCTGGTGAATGGAGCAATTACCGGTCTATTCCAAGGTTGGCGGGGCCGGTAATTCCCCATTCACCAGGGCCCTTCCCCATTCCTATTTGAGCCCCTATAGGGCTCAATGGGAATGGGGAAGGCGCTAATAACGGTACCACAAATTGCGGTACCGTTATTAGCTCCAAAGTCCCTTTGCAGCTCCCGCTAAGGGAACCCGTAGTAGGGCGGTAAGGGATTACCGGCTCCGGTGCCCTTTCCGGTGCCAGTAATCCCTTACCGCCCACCTTCTAATGAGGCCCACTGACTATGTGTTAGGTCCCTGGAGGAGAATGACACACACAATGACAGAAGCATCTGATAAATTAAAGCAGTTCAGGCTCTGGTGAAGCATTGGCATGACCAGAAGGCCAACATGGTTGAGTTTACTCAAGACCAGCACATTTTAGTTATGGTACCTACAAGGCAGAAGGCCTTACATGACAAATGGATTGGACCCTTCAAGGTATTGGGACATCTTGGAGAGGTCAATTATCTGGTTGACTTAGGCAATCCTAAGGAGGCGCCCAGGGTCTTTCACAACAACCGTGTAAAAGCCTATGTCTCAAGACCAGAAGTGGGAGCTTTGCTCTAGTTCAGCTCAAGAGGAGGAGAGTGAACCTCTACCTGATCTCCTTAGGGGACTACCTTTAGATGAGAAAATAGAAGTTAATCTCTCTTCTAATCTGACAGTGGGACAACAGGAGGAGTGCAAGTTTCTGTTAAATCAGTTTGCCTCCCTGTTTTCACTATTACCAGGCTTGACCCTTTGGAGCCAGCATGATATTCTCACTGGTGACGGTTTACCTGTTAAAAGAAGAGGTTATACGATGTCAGATCCTGTAAGAACCAACATAAAGGAAGAGGTCAACAAGATGCTTGATCTCGGGGTAATAGAACCCTCTACCAGTCCATGGTTTAGTCACGTTGTACTAGTGCCAAAGGCAGAATCCAAGGAGTTGAGATTCTGTGTGGACTATAGAGCTCTAAATGCAGTCACTAAGACTGATGCGGATCCTTTACCTAGGACAGAAGAGCTGGTGGACAAACATGGTTCAGCCAAGTACTTCAATACATTTGACCTAATGTCAAGCTATTGGCATATAGCCCTGACATACCATGCCAAGGAGAAAACTGCATTTCCAACCCCAGCAGGCCTCTACCAGTTTAAGGTAATGCATTTTGGATTAAATAATGCACCTGCAACATTCCAAAGGATGGTTAATCAAGTTCTGAATGGGGTGGAAGACTTCTGCATGGCATACTTGGATGACATTGCAGTGTTCAGCCCAACTTGGAAAGAACATGTTGACCACTTCGGATATGTTTTGCAGGTTCTTGAGCAGGCCCATCTGACCATAAAGGCAAGTAAATGTCAAATTGGTCAGATCACAGTGGTGTACCTTGGAAATGAGGTAGGAGGAGGTGAAATAAGGCCATTGCCTAGCAAAGTACAAGCTGTACAACAATGGGCCACCCCTACTACTCAAACCCAAGGGAGAGCCTTATTAGGTCTCACTGGTTATTATAGGAACTTCATAGAGAACTATGGTTCCATAGCTTCTCCCTTGAATGTGGACTCCTCACCCAAATGTCCTAAGAAGGTCAAGTGGAATGAGGAGTGCAACAAGGCATTTGACGGATTTAAGAACGCCCTTTGTCAAGATCCAGTCTTAAGAGCTCCTGACCACAGCCAAACCTTCATTGTGCAAACAGATGCTTCCAATACAGGTATAGGTGACGTTCTGAGTCAGCTGGATGAGAAAGTTAGGGAGCACCCCATCTGCTTCATCAGCAGAAAGCTGAAGGAACCAGAAACAGGGTGGGCAACCACTGAAAGAGAATGTTTTGCTATTGTGTGGTCACTGAAGAAGTTTAGACCAGATCTATTTTTGTGATTCAGACTGACCACCAACCCTTGAGATGGTTAATGCAGATGAATGGGGAAAATCCTAAATTGGTAAGATGGTCCATCAGCCTACAGGGGTTTGATTTTAACATTGAACTCAGATCAGGGTGTAATCACCAAAATGCTGATGGTCTCTCCAGAATGTTTGACCGACTGGAATAAGGAGATTCATCCATGGGTGGATTAAATTATTAAATGCTCCTGTCCCTTAGTCTGGGGGGATGAGTAATAGGGAGAATTCTCATGAATGTGCTAATTCCCTTCCCCTTAGAGACCCCCAGCAACTTTGCTGGATTTTGAAGACTTGATTTTTTTTTACCTGGAAAGAGAGTGAGCCTTTTTTCCCCCACTCTTTCATGTATTTTGATGTGTATTTTACTCTTATGTTCTTTGATTATGGAGTTTTAAGATAGCTCCATAGACATATTTTCATGTGTGTTACACAGCACCCTCAGTGCAGTAACACAAGGATGTCTTTTCAGACTTCACAAAGGTTTAAATACCTTCTCTGGGATAAACTACTGTTTCCCAGAGAATGTAAGGTTAAATTGACTTTACTAGTCTTTTTAAATTCCTAGACCCTGCACACACTATCTTCCTATAGAGTGCTGGAGTGGTTAGCTAGTATCCCCTATGTCTAGAAACTCATGCAGCAGTCAAATGCTACCCTTTCCTATTGAAATGGCTGGTGGCAGTGGTTTTACAATGAACTACCATGCTTTTTCTGACCGCAAACACTGGTAGCTGAAAATCGCGAGAGCCATGTTTTTCAAGATGGCGCCTTAAGCCCCTTTGGTTAAACAGGTCCCGGTCTTCTTTTTTCGCCATTTCTTTTTGGAAAGCTCCTTCTAGAGTTTGTCTCTTCGCACCAAACTAGATTTGGTCCCTTTGTTTCCATGCCTTTAGCGGGCTTCAGGACTGAAGACCGCCTTTGGCGTCTGAGTGGCTGGGGTTGGCAGGAAGTGAGGGAGGTGCCCGAAACTCCCTGTGCTTAGTCTCCTTTGAGACCCAAATGCACTCTGGCGTGATTGGCTATCTGACTGTCCGGCAAGGACAGCCACCCTGCTGGGTGAGTGGCAGCTGGGCTGAAATGAAAGGGAGAAAACTGTTTAAAAGGCAAATCTCTTGGACTGGAAAGCAGAGTCGACCACTGGAACGAAAGAACCAAAGACCAGCTGGAAGACGACGGCTGTTGCAACTCCTGGACCATTGGTTTGTCCGGTGAAACCCTGCTGCAGTTCCGAATTGCCAAGTTCATCTCGACAGAGAAGCCCCTTCAAGGACGACTTCTTCCTTTGAGTGGGTGGGACCAATCAACTCGTAAGCCACCTGGTTACCATTCTCTGAGCTGGTTAGGATTGACCAGGAGGATAGGACACCAGCTTGTGTGCTTGACGACAGCTACACGAACCGAAGATCTTCCATTTTGCCAGCTTGTTTGACCTGTCCCCGTGCAGTGCAGGAGTCCCCCGACGTCCTCCCCCTTGTCCCCACGACTGGGGCTCAGGAACAATGAGTTCGGCAGGCGCTGCCAGGAACCAACGTCTTCAGCTGCATATTTTTCTTCATACTAAGGTACTGTGCCAACCTGATTGAGAGAACTTACCTCTTGCGATGTCTTTGTTCTTAAATCAGTCCAACCTTTTTATCCAGCTTCTGCAACACATGCCTTTCAGTAAAGGGGTCTTAAATCCAAAATTCCCCAAAGCATTCCAATTTTTCTGTGTGATTTCCCAACATAGCCCCAAGCAAGAGGTGCGGGGGGTATGAAAACCCTGTGTTTATTTTAAATCAAAATTGTGGGTGAAAATATAATTGCAATATGTGTTTTTGCCAATCTTGAAATCCTGCTACTACCCTTTTAAGTCTGAAGGAAAATCAAAGTTGCACAACATTACATAAGTGCCTATGTTATTTATCAGTGTAATTATTTTGTTAAGTGAAATTTGCACAAAGTAAGAATTGTGTCTGTGTTCTTGCTAACTCGTGTTTGTGGTTTATTTATGCTGACAGTAGTTGATTGTGTTGTTCCACAGATAAAGTGTTGTTTCTGATATGTTTGTGCTAATTTCTATTACTGTTAATTTAAGCAAATACGAATAAATGTCCTGTACACCGGCCTGGTTCTTGGCTCATTCTTAGCTCAGGGGAGCCGGATCCAAGGGCCATGATATGTGTCTGAGATGGGGCTAAAAGAAAATCTGTTAAACAGTTTGTTGCATAACCACTTTGGTGGGGAGGGAAGGAACTCCCCATGTTGAGGGTGACTTCTCAATAAACCGTTTCAATACGAAGGGGACCCCTGCACCAATGCTTCAGAGATCCTGGAGAAACCTGAAGGAGCCAAGACACCTATCCAGCTGTGAGACCTGCAAATAAACTGGAAACCTGTCATTAGGAAGGCTGGTTACCATCCTCTGCTGCTGTCCTGGAGCACCTCTGTCTTGCTGAAGATCTTTAGCAGCCCTGCAAAGGAGCTGCGACCCTGGGAGTGGAGGGAACATCCATTCCCAATGTCTGCTCGGTGCCCTGCAAAGAAGAGCCTTCGGAAGTGTCCCAGGACCATGCTGTGACTGACGAACTCTGAGTTTGGGCTACCATGCTGCTGAACTCACCATTCCGAATTTGGAAACTTTGGGCATCCTCAGCATCCTCAGCTTGTTCTACAAGTCTCATCTCAGCAATATTTTGGTGTCCTAGTTTCAAGAAGACCCGAGATAAGAGGGAAAGTCTGATTGCTAAAAGTGAGGCCCTTTGCGTTGCTGTGCTGCAGTGACCACCATCGAAATCACTTACCTAACCTAATCCAGTCTTGAGAGGAGTCCTGCATTGAGTTTTGCTGCATTCTTTATTCAAGAGTCCTTGATGCAGCGAAAGACACCAAGCAGAGATGAGCTAGAACATGCAACGCCTGCGAATCAAGGATTACGGCTGGCAGTGGGAAAAGTGAGTTTGGACCTTCTTCTAACGACATGCCATGTCTTGGGAAGAATCAAAGTATGGGGGGGTAAGTTACAGTGCTTCTTACCTACCCCTAAATTCCCATTATAAATCTATAGGGATTTATTAAACTTTATTCTAACAATCTTGGCCTTGCCATTGTTTGCTTGCGCAAGACTTCTGACAGTTGGGGCTACTTCTGTTACATAGTTTAACATGTACTGTGCCCATTATAACCCTTCGCTGGACCCCAGAGACCCTACCTACATTTTCTCCTGCCTCAAAGAATCTGTGGAACCTTACCTGATCTATTGGGACATTTTAAGTTAGGGATCATGTGTCTGTGGACCTAAAAGTGCATCATTTAACTTTACCTTTCCTTTGCAGGGGTTTGTGATGTATAAATTTCGTCGGACAAGTGAATGTATGTATGTAATCTATTTTGGTAGTGTTGTGTTATTACTCTACCGGCCAGTAGTTATTTTCCCATAGTGTGTTGGGCCAATAATTAATAATTGTATTTTTATACATCCTGTCTAAGTGTAATTTGTGATTCCCATTGTGTGAACTCATTGTGCACCCTTTACAAGCTCACCACCTCTGAAGAACTTAGCCTAGACCGCCTGTCACTGCACCAGAACTGGTTTGGCTACAGCTCCCCAGAGTTGTCCCTGTCACAATATAGGTTGGCCTTCTATACATCTGTCCACCAGGCCATAGTATAGAAAATCAGTCCTAACACGCATCATGCAGTCCCATGACAGAGAGCCCTTTCCCACCTATGAACACATTCTGAGGCCCTCTGCTGTGAATGGCAAGCATGATCCATTAGTTAAGAAAACAGAGAATAGGGATCAAAGAGAGTTAGAGACAGTGCTTCACAAGAACAGAGGCAGAGCTTGCACAAGTAACGCAAGAATGGGGAGAAGGATGTCAATAAGTACTGAGGAATGGAGAGCGGTGATATTTTGTTTCAAATTGACAGTACCATCATTTGGGAGGCACTTGAATGGTGCAAATGCAATTTTCACTAGTGCAAAAACATGCACTAGATATTTTTTAATGAATTATTACACTAGAACAAAGGACTGAAACTAAGTTAAGCATTACCCCGGTACAAAAATGCATTGAAAGAATATGTTTTTTGCACTAGCGTGCACATTACAGGCATGACAGGCATGTGTTTAAAGCACATGTGACACATTCACGAAACACTGCTGGAAAGATGCTTTATTGAGCAAAGCTCTCTTTGTGCCCCCCCTTGAAAAAGCCCTGCACCTAATGCACTTGATTATTTTATGGACCTGAGTGCAAGACGAGGGCCAGTCTGAAAGCCTGCAGAACAAGTAACCTTAAATATGCACTAGTAAAAGGGGGAGTAATGACAGCACAAGGGGGACCAATGACAGTGCAAGAGGGGAAGAAATGACAACGCAAATGGGGGAGGATTGACAGCGCAAGAGCAGAGGAAGGCTCGGGCAAAGGGGATAAAAAGGACAGCACAAATGGGGAAGGAATGACACCACAAAAGGGGAAAGTAGTGGCAGCACAAGGGACAAAAGAATGGCAGTGCAAGGGGGAAGGAATGACACTACAGGGGAATGATAGCGGAAGGGGGACCAATGACAGAGCAAGAAGGGAAGGAATGACATGGTAAATGGGGGAGGAATGACAGTGCAGGGGGTGAGGAAGGATGGGGCAATTGGAAAAGAAATGACAGTGCAAATGGATGAAAGTAATGACAGCACAAGGGGCGAATAAATGGCAGTGCAAGGGGAATGAATTACCTTGCAGGGGGAGGAATGACAGAACAATGGGAAGGAATAACAGTGCAAGACAGAATTATGCACAAGTGGGGAAGGAATGAAAGCACAACAGGGGAAGTAATGTGGTGTTAAGACCCTGTTCCAAGGGTTGGAACGGGAGCTAAAGGACTGCAGCACAAGATAAAGGCCTGAGCGAAGCAAAACACCAGCACCCCGGGTTACCAAAACGTTACCCGGAGAGCTAAAAAAGATATGTTCAGTCATTGAACAGAACGCCTCGTCCATCCGGTTCAATGACTGAAAATACTGTGCTATGATGGCTGCCATGGAAAGGGAAGATGTGCCTCCATACAAAGCACCTCTTCCCTTTCTATAGCGGCCGAAGAAGCTGGGAAGCTGCCGTGGTGGCCGGCGCTGCCACAACTAACAGAGAAGTGGGATTGAGGAAGAGGGATGGAGGGTGGGGGTAAGATGGTGGCTGGGGCAACCAGCCATCAGGTGGCTTGAAACGCTGCCTGAGATTGTATTTTTCAGCCCACGTTTCTTGCCACCTGATTGTCTGTCTGTCACGTGCCAGCGCAAAGAGCAAAAGAATGACATCACAAGAGGGAAGAAATTAGAGTGAAAGTTGGGGTGAAATAATATTGCAAGGATTGCTGACAATGCAAAGGGGATGGCTGGTGGGTGTTGTCCAGTCTGGCGGGACCTGCCTTGGGGGGTGTCACAGGTGAGGGGGGCTGGAGGGTGTTGTCTGGCTTAGAGTGGTTGATGTGCAGTAGGGGGGTATGCAGCCAGAATGGGTGCAGAGGTTGCAGGGGGGACTCATGTGTGGTAAGGGGTGTAACCTCCACTTACAAGGGGGGGCGCCTTATCGCTGGAGTTATGAGGGCGGGCATGCGTATTCACTCGGGTGCGGGCTGGGCTTGCAAGGTGAGGCGTGCATTTTGGCTGGGGTGCATCCTGGGCTTGCCAGGTAAGGTGTGCAATTTCGCTGGGGTGCAGCCTGGCATTGTGAGGGAGGGCATGTGTTTTTGCTGGGGTGCGTCCAGGGCTTGCGAAGTGAGGTGCGCGTTTTCGTTGGTGTTCGGCCTTGGCTTGTGAGTTGAGGTGCCCAATTTCGCTGTGGAGTGGTTTTGGCTTGCGAGGTAAGGCGCCCGATTTCGCTGGGGTGCAGCCTGGCCTTGCGTGGGACAGCACACGTTTTTGCTGGGGTATGGCCTGGTGAGGCGCGCTTTCTCAAAGGGGTACTGGATGGTGGGCGAGGGGTGGTGCTGAGGCTTGCACCATGTTAGTCCTTTTGCTTGCTTTTTGGGGTGCTTGTGGGCGTGTTGTGGGCGCTCCTCGCATAGCTTGTTTTTATTTGCGTGACGGCTAATAATACGTCTTCAAATCCATGAATACGCGTGGCGCACAATATTTTGTATGCGCCACGGCTCGTGCTGGGTACTTCTCGGCGCGCAGACCTTGTGCCATTTCTGCACCGCATTCCATGCAATCGGGCCCTAAGTGTGTTCCGCCAATGGGAATTCAAACATATTTGTATAACAATTTACAAAAACATAGGTGCACAGAACTGGTACCTGGGCCAGCGGAGACCTCTCTGGATTCGGTGGGCATTTATACAGCTCGTCATTCGTTCTCGTTGTGCATCAACTTGTCAAGAGAACCTATAAATGTTGATTGCATTTTAATTATTCATCCGCAAAGGGCCCCAATTTGCTACCAGTCGTGCTCAGTCCCAAATGCTGCTACTCGGGGTGAGCCGGCGCATGTGCACGTTTTAATGTGAAGCATCTTCGATTTGTGACACGGAGCAGTCGTGTAGCGACACTACCCATTGCATATCAACAATGTCAGGGAGAGTTTGCTGCAAACGTATGCAAGGTCCCTGCACTCATATGACTGATAGAGCCGTCCGTGTGAAGTTGGCATATGCCTAAATGGGGGCAAAAAAATTAATACAAAAATTATAATCTTGTTGCAGATTTATGCCACAGAGCGATGCACACTGGTCTTTCAGTAACATGAACTGGGGGCATGAGTTTGCATCTGTGCAGTGATATGGAATGCAATGCGCAAATGGGTCTACAGGCATGCTAACGGTTTCTCCTGCCTAGGGCTAGACACATATGCATAGATGTAGCTGTCGAGCGCCAGAAGGAACCTCCTTTGGTGCAAGCAACCCGGGATGTATTTTTTTACATATTGGACATTTGCAAAAATATTTGCAGAACGATTTGTTGCTTTAGAACACAGAACGCCTCGAGGCAGGAAGCTCGTAAAGGGCCTCAGCATTTGCTAAAATGTACACTGTCTCTGCATCCCTCTGCATCCCTCATTATAGATGCACTCACGGGAACACGGTGTGCAGTCAAAATATCGAATGAATAATGCCGAAAGTCATAATATGGAAAACAATGATGTCGAAAAGTCGTTTTTTTAATTTTTTTATTTATATTTTTTTTTGGGGTCCGGGAATAAAAAAAAGGGTAAAACAAAAAGAAAATTTAAAAAAGGGGGTTTGGGGGGGAACCCCCCCATTTCGAATAAAAAATGTAATTTAAAAAAAATTCGACTTTTTTGTTTTCAACATTTTTTTTCTCAAGATTACGGGCCTCATTATGACCCAGGTGGAGGACCATGGTGCTAATAGCACCATGGTCCATGCCGGTAACTTACCGACTCCGCCATGGAGAAAGGGGGAATTACCACCCCATTACAAGGTTGGCGGGGCGGTAATTCCCCCTTCCTCCATGGCCCTTCCCCATTCCCATTTTTCCCCCATAGGGCTCAATGGGAATGGGGAAGGCGCTAAGTACGGTACCGCAAATTGTGGTACCGTACTTAGCACCAAGGTCCCTTTGTGGGTCCCGCAAAGGGACCTCGTAATCAGGCGCTAAGTGTTTAACGGCGCCGCAGCCTTTTACAGCGCTGTTAAACACTTAGCGCCAGGGTCGTAATGAGGCCCTATGACTTTCGACATTTTGACATTCGATTATGACTATAAACCCGGGAACACATCATTCACTGTGCTGGATACAAGGGATTACACATTCTGTAATGTACTATGACTCACCCGCAAAATAAGACCCATAAGACTACATGTCCCAGAATGCATTGTGGCTCACTACATACAGGGTCTACTACAAGTAAAACAGAAGCATGCAGCTGCACTCAGGAGAGTGCATGTTATGGGACCAGATTCAGTTCCTTAGTCATGTCAGTCCTGCCCTTAATCCCACCCACTCAGACTCACATTAGTTATACACTTGTCTCAAATTAAATGATGAACTGCTTTCAATGTTTTCAGTTCCTTAGTCCTGTCAGCCCTGACCTTAATCCCACCCACTGAGGCTCGCATTAGTTATGCCCTTGTCTCAAAGGGGTTAATGAACGACTTTCAATGTTTTCAGTTCCTTAGTCCTGTCAGCCCTTATCCCACCTCCCCAGACGAACATTAGTTGAAGCTTCCAAGGGAATGGGTGGGTTTAACAGTCACAAGAAAGTTTACAATGGAGCATAATCACTCCAGTCAGACATAGCTGTCTCGGTAGGATAGCTGAACGGCAACGTGCTCGCCTTGGAAACAAGACGACACGAAACAACACATGTTCGATCCTCGGGTCCACGCTTAGAAACCTCTGGGTATTAACTGCGTTATGACTACACAACTAAGTAATATTCCTGCAACATTGCCTAGATGCCCCCCCCCCCCGGCTGTGTGAGCGCTTTCAAAATGCACAAAAACCCCCCCCCAAAAAATAGCTGGCAAGGCATGCATCTGATCCCTGCCACGTAGATGCTACTCATGGAAGAACATACTTAGAGAATTTCTATTTTCTGGCACTGAGCCAGCTGACATCATGTGCACTTCACAGCCCTCTATGATGTGCGTTCAGAAGCATTCCCTCTGACTAAATGGTAAATCAATTTTCAGCAATATTTTAGAAACAAGTCGTTGTGGTATTTACTACTAATTGTTGGTATCAGCTGCAAAATGGCGCGAGGACCTGGCAATCTAATAGCAGTGCCTGGCAAAAGTTTACAACACATGCACAAGCTTAAAATATTGGCTTTGCCAATGCTTCTTTTAAACAGGACTTCAGTGGCTTTGTCAATGCTTGTTTGTAACAGGACTTCAGTGAAGGACACAGAGGGCTTATAAATCCAGTGACTGAGGGCAGGCCTGGTAAGACATTTTTATTACACCAGTAGTGTGTTTACAACTCCAATTAAGTAATTAACACTGAGAAGACTGCTTTGAACAAACACCAGCAGGCGCTTTGACTGCAAAGTTTGATAGTAAGGCTTGATTAAAGCAAGCTCAAACAGTTCCCATGAGGATGTGTTTTGAGCGAGCAGAGGCATGACTGGGTGGGAATGGCCATAGGGATTAGCATGGCCATGGCAAGGCAATAGGTGGGCACATAACCAAACAGCACCTTCAGACTCAGTATCCCTCTTCATATGTTATTCCTCCATATCTCTACTCCAATACAATCTCTTAGGATCTGGGTTGTTTGTTCCTGCCGCATTTGCTTGCGGCAGCACTGCCCACATCCTTATTGCTCGGGCCCCGCTTTTTCAGTTTATTTATTTGTTTATTTCTGCCACCGTCAATGCTATGGAACCGGTGGACACCCCCACACCTTAGAAAACCCTAAAATACAAAACATAGGGAGCAGGGGACACCCCCGCAACCCCCGCTCCTTGTGTTCGGTTAATTAGGTCTTGATAAAATTGGTAAACCCAATTTTCGATCAAATTGGGTGTTATCATAGTTTCAATTTATAGGTGTGACAAGCAACATCTAATAGCCAAAACTACAAAGGGAGAATCAGAGCTTTAGAAATGACCCATGTCAGGCATGGTTAGCCGTCTAGTCCTGCTTTCTCCTCTGCATTTTGTAACTTGTAAGTGCGCGTATCTACTTTAAATGCAAGACTAAACACCAGGTAATGCAAAGGGACACACTTATTCTGACAAGAGGCAATTTGCATTTTTTGCAGTACATGTGTTATAATGATTCCCGTGTTCACTGTATAGCCTGAAGACCCAACACTCCACTTAACGTTACTGACTATGGGCCTCATTAGGACCCAGGCGGATTTCGCGGTGCTAAATGCACCGCGAAGCACGGCGGAAAGCCGTCGATAGCGCCATGGGGGTTGGCGGATTTACCGCCCCATTCCGACCTCGGCGGAGCGGTAAATCCCCAATCCCCATTCTGCCCTTCCCCATTCCCATTCTTGCCCCATAGGGTATAATGGGAGTGGGGAAGGAGTTAATTACGCCACCGTAAAATACGGTGGCGTAATTAACAACGAGGTCCCGTAGCGCCATGGTTTTCTCCGCCTGGTAAAACCAGGCGGAGAAAACCTCCATGGCGCTAAGGGAACTCGTAGTACGGCGGACGGGTCCGCCGCGATTAGCGCTGGCGGAAACCCACTCGCCTGGGTCCTAATGAGGCCCTATGCGATATTAAAGGACATCAGAACAGTAATTCAATCTCGTTGTGCTTTTATTTCTGTATCTGCCACAGGCAGGTGGAATTGAGATTTGAGTATCTGGTAACCATGGAAACCTCTGCGAAAACATTAAAAACCCAGGCATGATTGCATTAAACACTGTCCAAATAAAATAAATGCAATCCACTGCAGGAGCAGAGGTTTGATGTTATGTTACCTGGCATATGTGAAGGGCTTGGCTGCAATTGTACAGAATTCAAAGGGCTGAGGCAGCCTCGACACACATTGCATTAAACAAACCAGCATTGACTATTATGGGTGAGGAGGCGCTAATGAGCATGTCAGATTCAGTCGAGAGGTGATCTGCATATGAATAATTGCATGCCCGGTCAGCACCGTTTGCCTATAGCTACACCATGGCAGCTGTGGGCTCCTCAACATAAAGAATTGGATTTCAGTCCATGCAAATAATTTCCAACCACCCTTTAAGATTGCCACTTAAACATTAAATGAGCACAGTCATGGATTGGCATACATTGATAGCTCGTCGCGCGCGCACGTGCGCGTGTGTGTGTGGCTGGTGAATCTTGACCACAAGCTTCCTCCACATCTTCCTGCAGGCTTCCTGCTCTGGAACCTTCATGCCTGCTGTCTCTGCTGCCCCTGAAGATGCCTTGTCCCTGTGTTGCTTGATGGACGTGAGGTGAGCGCCCCCTGTTAGCCGGCCTGGCTGGACCCGAGTGGCTTACTGCTGCTCTATGAAATCATTTGCTCCTTCAAGAGAGATAGGGTCTTCCTTCCTTAGCAATGTCTTCCATCATGGTACCTGTGCTGAGTACACCTGTGCCACCCTGACCTATCTTTTACGGTCAACCTCCTGCTCCTCATCGATGCTGCAGCCATGTTCTTCTCATCGCTGGTTTCAGTGAAGAGGTCCCTTTTCAGGTTTCACACTGTGGATCTAGCCCTGGCACTGTTTGGACCTTTGGAAACTGAACAAGTTCAGAACGTTTGCTTAGGTTTTTTGATGGACGTCCCCTCTCAAGTTATCCACTATGAGCTGTCTATCCAGACCATGTGTTGTATACATTGTAGCATAATCAATGTTTTCTTTAAATTACTTATTAACTCCCCTTCTTAATAGCACATTCATGGCAGATTCTAATTGCATTCATAGTCCATTTCAGAGAAGGATCTTGGGGGATGCTCGCTATTTTGTTTTTAATGCCCTAATATTCTTCTTCCAACCCATCAGTGTAAACACTTACGACGGTGAGGACAACTTTTTGGAACCCTTATAACTTTTGCTAGGGATCCAAATCATCTGCGTCCTTTGCACAATTCCTGGGATGATCTGATGCTTGCTCTTATGAAAGTCATATTGTTTGAAGTTTATCCTCTTTGGAAATAAATTATTGGAAATAATGTTTCTCATTTGGGGGAGGAATCAAGTTATTGTAATGTTAGAAGAAAAACAAATATAATTGGAGCAGCTGAAAGTATTAGGGACAGCCCAACTGATCCTAGCAGTTTATGCAATAATGAAATCCATTGTATTGTGAAGACATTGGGCCTCATTACACGGATGGCGGTAAGGATTTACTCGTACCGGTAAAATACCGGTACCGGTAAATCCTTACCGCCTTACTACGAGGTCCCTTTGCAGGTTGGGGGATTTAACGCCTGCTTTTTGCAGGCGTTAAAATCCAACCCGCAAAGGGACCTCGGAGCTAATTACGGCACCGCAAAATTGAGGTGCCGTAATTAGCGCCTTCCCCATTCCCATAGAGCCCTGTGGGGCAGAAATGGGAATGGGGAAGGGCAATGGTGGAAGGGGGATTTACCGCCCCTCCAACCTTGGAATGGGGTGGTAGATCCCCTTTCCACCAAGGTGGTGCCGGTATTTTACCTGCATGAGCCATGGCGCTAATAGCGCCATGGCTCACCGCCTACCGTGTAATGAGGCCCATTCAGTTGAATTATTTGTAATTCAATTGAGTAAGACTAATTTAGGAGAACAAAATCATAAAATTAACTACAAGACAATCAGATCGGTCAGTTCAAATAATGCTGTATTCCGCACAGACACAAACAAATCCTGGGTCCAAAACATTATATTGTGCAACAATATCACATATAGATAGAAGTGTCTCAAAAGTTCCGGCCGGGTGGACATAAAATACAGGAAAATTAATCATGCAAGTGGGGGAAATAGAAATATTGACTGATAGCAAAAAACTGCGACTTTCCCACACCAACACTATCACCCTACACCTCATTTAGTATCCCCGACTCAATTCTCCCATTCAAAGGAGACATCATACACCTACTATCCACAAACATGATAACCACCTCCAAAATCATCCTCGTAGGAGACCTTAGCCTAGGCCTAAACAACCTAAATGACACCAGTGCAACTTCCGTTGCAGACACTGTCAACACCAGTGTTAGGCAGAATCATATGCAGAACCCTTTGGGAACACCACACACAATTAAGACTACAAGTGACAGTACAAATTCACCTTTGGTACAAGCCTGTACTACACAGTAAAGTGGTAGCAATGGCTGAGCAGCCAGACTTATCTCAAGAGTAAAGTGAGCAGTATCAATAGTTACACAAAGGACAGCAATTACTATGATATGATATGATATGATATGATATGGCATTTGTAACGTGCCTATACCCAAGTGTTTCAAGGCGCGACGAGGCAGGGAGGGGGGAAACAAGGGGAGAACAGACAACGATCCTACAAGGCCAGGTGTCATTTTGATCGCGCAAGTGCAGGGGTAGGGGGACGGGAGAAGTGCAAGGGGAAGGGGAGGGTGGAAGTGCAGTACAAGAAAAGGGCCAGCTGGTGGCAAGTGCAGGGTAAGTGCAGACAAGTGATGGGAAGGGGGGGCTGTAGGGATACAGAGACAGTCCCGCAGTGCAGGGGTTGCCAGGGAGGCAGTGCAAGTTGAGAGTGGCTGGGCCCAGGAACGAGGTTGGTGAGAGTGGCCCAGTTGCAGATTCAGTGCAGTTTCAGTGAAGAATTAGCAGGGGAGAGGGAGAGAGAAAGCAGAAGCAAAGAGGAAAGTTTTGAGGTGCTTCCGGAACCAGAGATGGTTCTCCTCAATTTTCAGGGAGGCAGGAAGGCTGTTCCAGAGAGAGGCCCCTGCCGCGGAGAGAGATCTACCACCAGCTTGTTGCTTCGAGAAGCGGCTGACCCTGAGGGAGTTGGAGACAGAAGAGCGAAGGGCTCGGGAAGGAAGATATTTAGGAAGAGAGAGTTCCAGGTATTTAGGCCCCAGGCCCCAGAAGGCCTTGTGGACAATGCAGAGGGTTTTGAACTTTGTCCTCGCAGCCACTGGGAGCCAGTGTAGAGATTTCAGTCCTGGAGAGATACGGTCCCTGGGCTTGACGCAGTTCTGTTCTGGATGAGTTGCAGAGGGCGGAGAGTGGAGGCAGGCAGATTAAGATAGAGGCTGTTACAGTAGTCCAGCTTTGAGAGAACCAGGGCTCGGGAGACAGTGAGCTTCTGGGGGAAGGAGAGGAAGGGAAGAATACCTCTGAGGAGGTGCAGCTGGTAGTGTGACTTCTTAGAGACGTCAGATATATGAGGAGAGAAGGAGAGTGTGGAGTCGAAGATGACCCCGAGGTTTTTTGCCTTGCAGGTAGGAGCAGGAAGAGGGCCAAGAGAGGCCGGCCAGAGAGCTGCAGGGAGGGAGTGGGTGTGCCGAAGAGTAGAATCTCAGTCTTACTGGCATTAAGGCAGAGGTCATTGGCGGCACACCATTCCTGGATAGCAGACAGACAGACAGTCAGAGATGAGGGAAGGAGAGGAGGAGGCCGAGGGTAGCCTGAAAATGAGCTGGGTATCATCCGCATAGCACTGAAAGTTGGAGCAGAGAGCGGGGATGCGGTGGGCAAGGAGTGCCAGATACTGGTTGAACAGCCAGCGAGAGAGATTGGATCCCTGGGGGACACCACAGGTGGAGAAAAAGATGTCAGAGAGGAAGGACCCCAGTTGGACCTGGGAGGGACAATTGGAGAGGAAAGATGTCAGCCACGCCAGAGCCTGACCAGTGATACCCAGGTTATCACAGAGACGGTTGAGCAGGATGGCATGGTTGACAGTGTCAAAGGCAGAAGAGAGATCGAGCAGAATGAGAACACATGGAGTGTTGGAGTCGAGGATCAAGAGCAAGTCCTCACGGATGTTCAGGAGAGCAGTTTCCATGCTTCTGGCAGCTCTGAAGCCAGATTGATGGTCATGAAGACTACCAACAGATTCAGCATGGAGGTTAAGCTGGGAGATGGCCAGTTTCTCCAGGAGCTTGCCCAGGAAGGGAGTGATGGAGATTGGGCGATAGTTAGCCGGGCAGGAGGGGTCAGAAGAGGGTTTCTTAAGAAGAGGGTGCACAAGGGAGTGCTTAAGGGGGGATGGGAAGAGTCCAGAGGCGAAGGAGTGGTTGCAAAAATCAGCCAGGGCAGGAGCCAGGGAGTCGATGCGGTCCTTGATAGTTTTGGAAGAACAGGGGTGAACCTGTTTAGACAAGACTTTCATAGATCGGACTTGTCTGGAAACCCCGTCAGCAGAAAACAGGGGAAAGGCAGAGAAGGAGGGAGGAGGGGTTGCTGCAGAAGGGCAAGAGTAAGAGCCGGGAAGAGAGGGAGGGAGGTGATAGGAGGTGATAGGAGGAGAGTGAGGACAGGATGTCCTGAGTTTTAGAGATGAAGTGAGAGGCCAGTGCAGTGCAGAGGGCCTTGGTGGGGAAAGGAGAGGTAGAGACTGCAGCAGGGTTGGCAAGCTCCTTGCAGATTTTAAAGAGTTCGGCCGAGTTGTTAGATGCCGCAGAGATGGGGGCTTGGATAAGGGCTCTCTTCTTGGTGAGAACGGAGAGACGGTATTGCCTTTGGAGCAGGCGGCAGGCCAGTTTGTCAGAGGATGAACATGAAGCACGCCATTTCCTCTCTGTCTCCCTGCACTTGCGTTTTAGGGTGATGAGATCCGAGTCATACCAGGAGTTACATTTGGCTTTGGGCTTCAGGCGGATTCTCATGACGAGAGCAAGGATATCAAGAGTATCAGATATAGCAGAGTGGAGCATGGAGAGGGCTGTGTCAGGGTGGGAGTCAGCCGAAGGGGGAGGGGGGGTGAGAAGCTCAAAATTAAGTGCGAGCAAATGGCACTCCAGCAATTTATAAGGGAGGGAAAGACAAGGTTAGACAAAAGTTGAGCAGCACCAACAAGTAAGTAAGCAGGGCAATCTAGAAAAGGCAACTATGGTGAGGAAATCAAATCAAGAGGCCTTGGCAAAAGTCAATGGACCAAAGTCTTTGCAGAGGATCACACAGTTCAGAGTAGTTTGCGGTTAAGTCTTTTCCAAGAGTTCAGAACAACGTTGGTCGGGCGAAAAAGTTACTTTAAAGAATAGAGAAGGACAAGTCCTCGGATTGGCGAAAGATTTTAAACACTTTCACCGCAGTCGCACGGAACGAACAACCGGTTTGAACAGTACCTTAAATGGAGAAGAAGGCTGTAGTTGAGGCAGATGTTCCTGGCAGGTCCTGCAGGCTCGTGGTTCCTAAAGCGACTGTCAGACTGACACGAAGTAGGAAGACTGGAGGGTCCTACACTGCCCTGGGAAGAAACCAGCAGCAGAGCAAAGCAACAAATAAAAGGTGCGCTCCTTATAACCCAAGCAGGGTCCGGTCCTCCTGCCTATCTGGTTCACTTTAGCTGTGCACAGCAAATTCGACCAGAGAAGGGAGGCTTGGCTTGCAGGTTGGTGAACTGGTTGGTCCCAACAGCTCAAGGGGTGAACAGTCTTTGCAGATCTTCCCTGTTGTCGAAGTTTGGAGATTCGGACCCACAGCAAGGATTCACCGGGAGGTTCAGTCATGGTAGAGGTCCTCTTCTGTCAGCTTCTCTTCGGTTCTCTCGATCCAGTGGCGACTCTTCCTTCTCAGTCCCAGAGACCTGCTTTTTATGAAGTTTTCCCCCATTCACCCAGCCTGACTGTCAATCACACAGCAGGGTGGCAGTCCCGGCGGGACAGTCACCACAGCCAATCATACAGAGTGCGACATGGGTCTCCAAGGAGACCCTGTGCAGTGAGTCTCAAACCCCTCTCTTACATCCTGTCCCCCTTTGACATTCAGGCGCCTAAGGAGGGTTTCTGTGCAGGAGCCTGCCAAAGGACAGAGAACAAAGGAACCAAACCTGGTTTGGCGCACGGTTTAAAACACAAGAAAGATCTTTACAAAAAGAAATGGTGAATAAACCCAGACGGAAGCGGATTTAAGTTTGAGGCTACTAACTTAGCCTAAAACAGTACCAAAGCTATTTAAATAGACCACGGTAGGAAAAATAGGGTAGATACCACTGCCACCAGCCAAAATTTAAAGAAAGGGGAACGAAATAATGTTCCATGAGAGACAGACAGAAAGGGATAACTATTGACCCTTTCCAGTACTCTATGTAAGATAATTTGTACTGGGTCTGTGAATTTAAAAAGACTAATAAAGTCAATGGCAACTTTACATGTTCTGGGAGACAGTAGTCAGTCCCAGAAAATGGAGTCTAAAGTGGGAGGTCTGAAAAAGACAACCCTGTGTCACTGCACTAAAGGTGCTGTGTAACACACAGTAAAAAGATGGTGCCTTAGGAGTAGGTGAAGCTACAAAGTCTATGAAGACAACAATGTTAAACACACACAGCAAAACACATGTAAGAGTGGGAAAAAAGGCTCAAAATCCTAGAAATCCAGCAAAACTGCTGAGGGACTCAGTAGGTAAGGGAAATTAGCCATTCTGGAGAATTCTCCATAACAACCATGGGTTTCTGCCAGCAAATCTTATCCCTATACACTCCAAGGGCCGCACATTGGGCTGGCTAGCCAAACTAAACTGCCATCCCGCCTTGCCCATGGACAGATCATCATGTAATCACCTTCTCATTCCCTGTCAGCAGTCCACCCACCTATCCCAACCCCCTCCCACCATCCCTCGCAGGCAGTGCACGCAAGCTAACAAAAGACTGCATCCTGTCCCTGCTCAACTCCCTTTGCACACTGACCCAGACTCACTGGCCAACCTTTATGCCAAAATGCAATGACTGGCAGTTGACACCATTGCGCCCCTAACGCCCAAAAAACTAAACCAGAGTTGGACCTGAACTCATAGTTTACTCCACTACCACAAAATGCTCTGCTGAGGCCTTCTGGAGAAAGACACCCTCCCCAAACATCAAAGCCAAACTTGCCACGGCTGCTGAAACCTAAAAACAAGAATTCTACAAGCCAAATCCACCACATACAACCCCAGAATTGCCAACATCAACTCCAAATCTAGAGAGATCTCCACCATTCTAAGTCAGCTTGAAAACCCCACCTCTGCCGCTATCTACTTCAACAAAGACCAGTCTTGGTGCATTGAGATCCAAAACACCCTCCTAGGAAAAATAGACACTGCCCACTCTAAACAATTTGCTACGTTCATAAATAACCTATCCAACCATACCTCCCGCCGCCCAACCTCCTCACCAGTCCTCCTCCCTTTTGTCTTCAGGATGGTCACTGAAGATTAGGTCAGCACCATACTAAAAGGCCGAAAGCCCACCAGATTTATGGGTGAAGCCTGTCCAGCCACACTTATCAAAGACTGCGCTGAAAAACGGATTTCTTTCACGACCACCTTCATCAACTCCTCTTTCTCATCATGCCTGTCCCATCCAGCCTCAAGGAGCCGTGGGTTCTTCCACTGTTAAAGATGCCCTCACCGGAGCCTGCTGCTCCCTCCAACTACCGCCCCATCACAACAGTCCCATTCCTCTACAAAATCCTTGATAGGGATGCCTATATACAAATCAAGCAATATCTCGAAACCAACCACATCCTGGGCATCCACCAATCCAGCTTCCGCCCGAGTCACGGCACATAATCAGCCCTGCTAGACTTGAAAAATAACTTTGATAAAATCTGAGACTAAGGGAAAGCCGCCCTCCTGTTCCTCTTCGACCTCTCGGCGGTCTTTGACCTGGTTGACCATGGCATACTCTGTCAACAGCTCTCCACAGCAGCCGACTTCTCTCCTGAAGCCTCCAGATGGATAACCTCCTTGACTCCATTGGCATAACTTACACCAACTATGCCAACGACACCCAGATCCTCCTCCCACTATCTGGCAAATACACCGTAGACCCTGAGAAGCTAACCTTTGTTTACCAGATCATCCAAGTGTGGATGGCAACAAACTCCATATTCCTAAATGAGGATAAATCAGAGCTACTAATAGTTGGACTCTAATAAGAAATTGACAACGAATACACCTCCTTCCAAAGAGATGGAATTACCATCCCAGTCTTTCATTCTTTAAAGACACTATGAGTCTACCTAGATGCCTCTCTATCGCTAAGACGCCATGTCAACACTATCTCCTCCACTGCTGTCCACACCATCAAACTGATCAACGCCTGCAGCCCCTTCCACTCCACTGACAGTCGCCTCACCATTGCCCGCACAGTCATAGGGGTCAGGCTAGACTTATGCAATGCCTTGCTTGCCGGCACCTCCCAGCACAATATTCACAAACTGCAAGTGATCCCAAATAATGCCCTCCGTACGGCTTTGAACATCCACAAACAAAGCACATCTCATCAGCAAGGAGAGCACCACACTGGCTGCCCATTCAAGAATGGGTCAAATTCAAAACACTGACCACCCACAAATGTCTCTGCAAGACAGCCACCCTATTCCTCGTCCAGAAGTTCTCCAGAGCTCAGACTTCGAGGCCAACCAGAAACGCCTACACAAACTGATGGACTCTACCTAAATTCAGACTGTCCAAAGCCAGAGGCTTCAGTTTCCCAGTCACTGCAGCTAAACACCCTACCCCCCAATCTGAGAACGGATCAGTCATACTGGTCATTCCGCAAAAGGCTAAACACATGGCTCTTTACTCAGAACAACTATGTTGAATCTATGTTTAATGCATGTACTACTATAATCATGCAACACAAGTTGTGCACAGCTAATATAGAGCTCTTTGATGCCCCCGGATTTAGTGTGCTCTATAAGTGAAAAAATAATAAATACATAGTAACTCTTCGTCACTTGGCGGGTTCAACTGACCACTGTAGGCTATAAGGAAGCTTTGTAATGCAGTGCAATGCCAACCCAATGTCTGCCAATCCGATCGGCTGTTACTAAGACATATACAGAAGGGCTCAATAACTTGCAGCGAAGCAGCAAATATGTCCTTTAGACTCCTCGCCATAATGTGTACCATATCTAATTTAGATATTTATTCATTCATTTTATTTTAGTCCCATTTTTCTCCAGTGCTCACCCTACCAATATGGTCTCGGAGTGTCTGACAAAAGGTGGGAGGTGAAACAAAGAAGTTTCAAAACATTTTACGGGCAGAATAGGAAGCTAGGGATAGATAGGCAATTGCAGGGGGGGTTGCTTGTCTGGGTTTGGTGTAGGGCAAGAGCTATTTGTTTATGCCTTTTCAGAAAGTGGTGATGGAGCGTGTGGTGCAGATGTGCAGAAGTAGGGCAATCCAGACGCTGGTTGCCCACTGGGTGAATATTTGTTTTAGTGTGCACTGACTGGTTGCTTGGTACCCTCAGATTCTCATGGGGTGCCAGGCTCCTCTATGACCAGATTTCCTTGCACTGCCTCCTGATTTACCGCAAACGTAAGGGCTGTAACTATAACACCTACAGCCATCCTGCCTACCAAAGCCGCTCTGCCCTGGCTGCACCTACTTAGAGGCTTGCTGCCCTGATCACACTTTCCCCTATCCTTAACCCTACCCTTCCTCCTCGCCCTTCCATCTGCACTTCTCGTTGTCGCACTTGGCCAATCCGAATGTCACAAAGCCTAGTAGGATCGTGTGTCTTGTTATCCCTCAGTTTCCCCTCCCTTGTCCTTTGGCGCCTAGAAACGCTTGTGTACAGGTGCGTTATAAATATCATATCATGTGATATCATATCATAGCATGTTGGTATACAGGGTGGGATGCATTGGGTATTTTGCCTTGCTTTTCTGGTGGTTGTGTTGGTGATGGAGTTCAGTTTGTTGTGATGGTAGGATGGGGTTGTAAGAGGATTCAATTCAACACTACAGCTAAGTCAATGCCTAGTCTGGGATACTGAATGGAAACCCTTATTGATATATCTTTACGTCCAGTTCATGCGTTCTGGATGACTACCCCTATATAACACCCCTCTCTTGGAATCCCCCTGATCCCACTGAGCCACGAAGTAGTTCTGTTTTGCAAGTTTAAACGGTTTATTTGATAATTTAATATATATCACACTTTATAATAAATTAATAATTGAATATCACACTTAATCTGAGCAGTAATCAATAATGGATAGTCCGGCACTAGCACACTTCTTTATAATCAATGATGAGTGGTTATAGGATGGATACGATAGCAACAATACTTTTATGGTTTCAAATGGATGCAATGTGGAATGAAATGCAGTACAGAAAATAACTTGATGGGATTTCAGCAAAAGACAATGTAATCACTTTCTTGGACAATTCACCCCCAGCAGTTTATACAACAGATAGGAGTTTTGAAACACAGGCAAAATGCTTTGAATATGGTGACAATGCAGTGAGAAATATGCTGAAAATGGTTTTAATTCCCTTTAGGAGGTTCAGGGTGAGTGAAATATACTTGGGATGAGTTCAGGCTCACTTTAGCAAGGATCTAGGAGTAACTATTAGGTTAAACAAATTTTTGGCAAAGGAAAGCAATGAAGCTGCTGTTTTCACACGTGGCTGGATTTTTAACTAAATTGCAAATTGCGGTAAAATTCGCGAGTGCGAGAATCATGATTACGGAGAAAGTATAAGGAGTAGGAAGTCGGTTCTAGGCTTGTTGAAAAGCTGAGATTCTAAGCTTTCAGAGGAAAGTTAAACCAAGTTCCTAGCCTACACGGTACAGAGATACGGACGATTAAATAAAGGTAGTTTTTCGGATTTGAAATTTTAAAAGTTCAAAGCGACAGGTTACAGCTTGCAGCTAGAAAATGACAAGTGACAGCTTTGAAAATGACAGGTGACAGTTAGGAGGCAGTTCTGGTTAGATTAAAATAGATTGAATTATATTATTTTAACTAAGAGATTGGTTCTGCACAGTTCTTCTAGGTACTCACAATATAATTTTAAAAGGAATGGGCCTCGCCACGGATCTGGTCAACAGGTTTTCTTCGCTCGCCACGGACGGATTCTGCGCACAGCGTCTGGGTCAGCTCTACTCTGCTGGTCTGATCTGGGTCTCTGGTTCTGATCAGGTCTGTGGGTCCGGATACAGCGGTCTCCGGTTCAGCTGGTCTCTCTCTGGATACAACACTGCTCTCTGGCAAATGGCAAGAGTTCTTGCAAAGAATTCAAACAGCTCGCCTGGCTGTGAATAGTGGCAATGATTTGAGGCCTGCTAAAGAGGGATTTAGCTTGTAGTTGACCTCTCTGCTACAAATTCTGAAGTAAAGTCTTGGTCTCTGAAGGTGGATAGATTGAAGTCTCTATATTGGCTCTCTGGAGGTTGATGGAGGTAAAGTATGGATTTTCCCGGCAGAGCGTCCCGCAGCAGATGGAATAGAATGTCCCTATCTGTCCTGACTTTCTGCTTTTATGTGTTTTGAAAGTGGGTGGAGAGGCTAGCTTTCTAGGCCCTACCCCTCTCCACTTGTCATTGGCCACTTCCTCCTCTTCCCCTTGATTGGGGGAATGAAATGAAGTGTCATCATGATGAGGTCTGTTTATGATACAGAGAACCTACCCCTGTCAACTTTACACACAATCTATATTTGACCTAAAGACATATTTCATAGATACACAGTGGTTTGAAATTACATGCACCCATCACATATCACATGAGGTATACCCTGTTCAAACTCTGCTCTTCCTGGGGGCTTGGGTTAAAAAATGGCAACATATTTCACTTTTTGGTCGGGTTACCAATATTGGATTTGTCCCCGCATTTACACAAATGTTCGCAAAGCATGTGGGCATTAGGTGGTGGAGTGTCAGATTTTTAACATACATACATTTAGAGTATTATCCTCTTTTTGTCTAAAAACCCCCCTGAACATACCACCGGGTCCTAACACGTCTTCAAATGTGCACAGAAAGAAGTCCGCTCTATGAATGATCCATCTTTTTAGATTTATGTTCTGGCCCCAAAGGGGTGTGGTTTCCCAGGTCACATGGTGTAGAAACCAGTTTATCCAGTTTCTGCCAAGCTCTGAGACCCTGCCCCTCCCAGCTTCTGCCAAGAGGAAGCTATTTTACGGTCCCCCTAATAAACCATCTGCCTGGGCCCTGGAAGGCCCATTGTTCAAGAGGAAGCCATTTATGGCCTCCCCCAATAAATCCTCTGCCTGGGCCCAGGACAGGCCTTTGTTCAACTCCCTGTAGCTGCTCCACCCCTAATCTAATCAGAGAGGTGACAACTCCTTTTGGCAAGGGGAAGAGTGGCTGAGCAGGTTTTAACTCCTGTTGGGGTAGATGTCAGGCAGAATTCAGTTCCTTAAGCCAGGCCCCAGCTAATGTCACTTCTAGTTACCCAGTTTTCTGCATTCAAATAAACTAACAATTTTTACACATGCAGCTAGAATGCTGATTCTAAGTTTAAAACTATGACATTTAAACAATTGAAACCTATGTGACACTCAAAAGTAGGTCACTCATTTCTTTTAAACATTTAGATTTTTAGTGTCTTTCAGTCCAAATTTACTTAAACTGCTGAAATCCACAGCTCAGCCAGTTTTGCTATGAACATTATTTTAGGCTCATCCTCTTTCCAGATTTTGTATGCCCACAAGACTTTATCCTGTCAAATGTCTGCTGGTGTTCAGTGAGATTGTTGGATATTCTGCAATGTTTGAAATGGCCATTCTGAGCTTGCCTTCAGAGAAACAAAGGGTGATTTTTAAAGTGCTTTCTAGCGAACAGGCACTGCTGTTTTTCTCTTTGGCACCCCATTTCATTCATGGCTCTTCTGACCCAGCACACCCGCACCGGGGGGTGGCAAGTCAGGCGACCATTTTGGTGTGCGCACAAACTGCGCGGTTTTCATAGATTCTGGTGCACATGTGGGCTTTTTCGGCCATCTTGGATTTCCTAAGCCCACAGCACCAAATGTTGTAGCATAATAGTCCAAACGTGGGTCAGAACACCCAACAAACCCCCCCGCCCGACTGCACTTGGATTGAGTCGAGGGGATGTCGGGAGCTAAGGATGTTGACCCACGTGCTCGGAGGTCCGCATCATCTTCTTCCAATTCCGCAGATGACAAAGTTCAGCATCCTTTCCTCCATCAGGGTTGGATCAGTCGGTTCTCCTCGCCGGTCCTGATGGCAGTATTGGGCGGTACACTGGGCCCCTTGCGTCTCTGCTCCCGGTCTCCGGATCGTACTCCTTGGCCAGTCTCCAGGTTTACTTTCTCCTAGGACGACAAAGGAAGAGCGGCAATACCTATTCATGGACATTTCTCCCCCACCATTGATATAGTGGGGTGGCATATATATTTTAGAACTCAACAGATATGAACATGCACATTTTTTCTAAATTAAGAGACAGGAACACATAAACTTGAGAAACACAGAATTTGATAGGCTATAGGTAGGATCTTTTAGGGTTGGAATTGAATTACTCTGGAGCGGTACCCTCTAGGATTACCGAGGACTCCTCCAGTTGCTGCATAGTGTGCCTGGGATGGCAACACTTCAACTGGTTTATGTGGACCCACTTGTCTTCCCCCTCTGCCAAACCGCCTTTGGGGATGCAGATCTTGTAGGCCACAGGGGAGATCTTGTCTATAATCTCATAGGGTCCCTTCCATGTAGGCAAAAATTTTCGCTGCTTGGCCTGGTTCCTTTGGAAATTGTATAGATAGACCCGGTCCCCCACCTGATATTCCTTCCTGGAAGTTTTCAGGTCATAGTGGGTCTTCATACTCTCAGCTGATCTTTCTAGATTCCGCTGAGCATAGGCAAAAGCATGCTGAAGATGTTTCCTTAAATTCTCCACATACTCATGAGTTGTGGAGGCATTTATCAACGTTTGCTCTTGGGTTCTGTAGAGCAAATGCTGAGGAAGCACCATCTTGCGTCCAGTCATCAACTCAAATGGTGACATTTTGGTTGCAGATGAAGGGGTAGATCTGATGGCCATTAGGACCAGAGGTAATCGGATATCCCAACTTGGCCCAGAATCTGCCACAAACTTCTTTAATATGCTCTCAATGGTTCGGTTGTATCTCTCCACTGCTCCAGAAGAAGCTGGCCTGTAAGCAATGTGTAGCTTTCTCTTGACCCCCAGTATCTCCCACATCTTTGTCATTACTTCACTGGTGTAGTGGCTACCTCTGTCTGACTCAATCCTTTGAGGTAGACCAAAACGGGAAAAGATGTGGTTAATCATCAGGGCAGCTGCTGTTTCTGCCTTGCAATTTGGGGCTGGGAGACATTCCACCCACTTGGTAAACAAGCATGTCATAGTCAACATGTACTTATTTCCTCTAGATGAGCGAATCACAGGGCCTACAAAGTCGATTTGTAAATCTGACCATGGCAGTGTCATCCCCCTCTTTTGGAGAGGGGCCCGGTGTGTGAGGGATGTTGGCTGAAATTGTGCACACACAAGACAACCCTTCAAGTATTGGTTGAGGTCCTGGCCCATGTGTGGCCAGTATGCAACCTCTCTTAAGATTTCCAGTGTTGTGTGAAACCCCCTATGACCGGCGGTGGCCGCATCATGGGCGTGACTTAACATCAGGCTTCGGAATGAGGTAGGAACCACCCACTGATCGTGGCCTGCTTTGAATTACCTTACCAACAAACCGTCTTGGATCCGGAGGAACATTTTTGGACATTTCATCAACACTCTAAGGTCCTCTTTCCCATTGCAATCGGCATCCGTCAGGGGAAAGTTCTCAGGGTCCTCAATGTGTTGGTAAAATTTACCAATTATTGGATCCCCCTTCTGAGCGGTAATCAAATCAGCATCAGGGGTCTCCTTGCTCCATTGGGCAGTTGACAGATCATTGTGAGCATTTGTCTGGGACCTAGTGATAGCAGTGACCTGGATTTCCCCCAACAGGGACTCTATTTCTATTAGATCCCCTTGGATGGCCCCGGTTTTGGCCAGCTGATCAGCTAAATCATTTCCAGTTTTGTCTGGTCCCTCTACTTTGGAATGACCCTTGATCTTTTTCCAATAGATGGTCATCTCATTCGAGGTGACCAGATCATCAATGTTTTGGATCAACTTCCCATGTTTCAAGGGTTTGTTATTAGCACATAACATACCTCTGGTTTTCCAATTAACCAGGTGCTCCACGAACCCGTTCCGTACATAATCCGAATCTGTGATTATGACCAGTTCGTGGAGTTGATGCTGGACAGCAGTGAGGATGGCCTGATGTACAGCCATCAATTCTGCCACCTGAATACTTCGGGGACCAATTTTGTATCCAGCGGAGGGTTCTGGGGACTCATTCACCCATGCATTCCCTACGCCGGCCACCAGTTCTTTCTCCCCGTTGTTGTCAACATGGTAAGAGCATCCATCCACATAGACAGTGGGCATTCCCTCACACTTGTCTTCTTCAAAGACTTTGTGTGGGGAATTAAGGTATGCCTCCGTGTTGTCCTTGATTTTTAGACTTTCGTCCTCGAGACAGTTTTCTCTGGCACAATCATGCAAGTCAGCCAGACCTTGCGCGAGGGGACTCTTCTTGTTTTGGCCATATCTGACCTCCACAGGAAAGCCTTGCATTGACAGAATCCAGGAAGTAATTCGGGAATTACTCACATTTCCGGCCCGGATTCTGTCACTTTGGAGATATTGCAGAGGCTGGTGTGGGGTCTCCACTATGATGTGTTCCCCCTGGATAAACGGGCGGTAATTCTTCAATGCCCACACCGTTGCCAGGAGTGCCTTCTCACAATCGTTGAATTTTTCCTCCACAGAGGATAAAGTTTTGCTCGCATAGGAGATTACTTTATTGACCTTGTCATGCTTTTGGTATAATACTGCCGTCAAGCACGTATTAGAGAACCCCGTCTCCAGGAAGAACTCCTTGTTTCTGACAGGGTAAGCTAGGCAAGGCACTTGTGAGAGGCTTCTTTTGAGCTGCCTTACTGCCTCGGATTGTTCTGGACCCCATTCCCACTTGACCCCCCCCTTCAAGAGATGAATCAGGGGTCTGGTGATCTCTGCGTAGCCCTCAATGAACTTTCTGCTGTAATTAGTCAGTCCAAGGAGGCTCCTTAGTTCCCGCAGAGTTGTGGGGTCTTTCAGTTTCTGAAGTGCTTCCACTTTCTTTTCCTGGGGACAGAGACCCTGAGGAGTAATCTCATGCCCCAAGAAATTAACACGGGTTCTACACCACTGTGCTTTCTGAAAGGAAAGTTTTGCTCCGGCGGCCCTCAACTGGGTCAGAACATAACGGATCTCCGCTATGTGTTCCTCCACAGATGAACTTTTGATGAGGACAAGCCAGGTTACCCCTCGCACCCAGGTCTGGCATGGCCTTATGTAGGAAAATGTTGAATTCATTGCCGGAGTTGAGGTATCCGAAGGGAGTCCGGGTCCATGTATACTGCTGGCCCCCAAAGGTAAAAGCCAGCTTGTATTGGTCCTCCCTACTGACCGGCACGGTCCAGTATCCATTGGTCAGGTCTATTGCAGTGAATACCTGTGACCCCTGGATCTGGGCCAGCCCTTGGTCAATGTAGGGCAGAGGCCATCGGGAAGTATGGACCCGTTTGTTGAGCTCCCTAAGGTCAGCGCAGAGTCTCCACTCGCCGTTTGGCTTTAATATTCCCAGCACCGGATTATTGAAGGTGCTGTGGACGGGACGGATTATTCCCCTGGACTCAAGGTTCTTAATTATTTCAGTAAGGGACTCCATTGATGCAAGAGGCAAGCGATATTGCTTCACAAACACTGGAGTCATGCCAGGGTCCGTGGGGATTGTTGTTGTGTGGATGTCGGCGTGACCACAGTCATATGAGTCTACCGCAAAGAGATCTTGGAAATCCAAGAAGACTTGTTTCAACTTTTGCTTCTGTTCCAGAGTCACACAGGTATCAGCTAGGTTGACTCTCTCTTCCACCATCTGCCTGAAGCCTGGAAAGACTTCTGGTTTGGCTATCTCAGCGGCCTCCTCCAGCTGGGTGGAGAAGTCCCTGCTCAGAGTGCTGATTTGGACTGGAGGCTTCAGGTGGGAACGGCAGCCCTCATGGACCTGGAAAATCACCTCATCCCTCCTGAAGTCACAAGTCACATCTTCCTTACCATAAGGGCAAGAAGTGTACACCAGGAAGTTCCCCCCATGGCGGGTAAAAATCCTATCTGGTGTTGTATTGTCCTCACTGTCACTGTCAAAACAGTCCTTGGGGATTGGTCCTAACAGTTCATTTCCTAAATCGATGGAAAAATGTCGGTCATCAACCGCCATTCCAATAATGGTGCCTGCGGCTAGAGTAATACTCTTTAAGTCGCTGTTATCCACCTCTATTAGAATGGTGTCATGTTCTATGTTGACTAATGGAGTTGGGTTTACCCCCAACCCTTGCTGTTGGAGAGAAGCATTTAGGTGTATATAAGCATCAGGGTTTTTCAAATGTTGTCCTCTTTTAACTTTCACTTCCAGGGAGAATTGTCGGGTCCTTTCTGGGATGGTGACTTCCTCTTTGATCTGAATCTCGACTGCATAAGGTAGCAATTGAGCTGACCTAAATGCTTTTTCTGGATCATCAAAGCCCATGGGATTATCCGCTAATCGGGACCAAGCTTTGAAGTTTATTAGGTCCAAACTAATGGCAAAGCGATTGAGAATGTCACTGCCTAAGTAAAAAGCGGCAGTGACGTCTCGCACGACCCAACAATTGTGGACTATGCTCTTGTTGCCAATGGAGATTTTGAGCATACACCTGCTTGGCAGGAGATGTTTGGAATTGGGTGCTTCCAGGTCCATTTCCCATTTGTCTATCAGTTTGAATGTGGGAATGGCTGGATCTTTTGGGAGTTGGCGGAACATGGCTTCGCTGATGAAGCTCTTACCGTTGTTCACACACACTCGAGCGAGAACAGAGTCCTTCCCATCATTTAACTGAACAGGGATGAACAACTGCTCTCCAATTTGCTGAATATCAGCCAGGCTCTGAGCTGATTTCACATCTTTCTGAACTGTAGGAGTGGGAGTTTCTGATTGTGGATTAGTAAATAATTTCAGGGTGTTTCCTTCCAGTGTGGAATACCACCTTAAACTGGAAGGGAGGTTGATTTTCAGAAATAGAGAGGACCCCCCATCACCAGTCTGTTGTCCTACTGCTATTACTGTCACGTCTGGAATTTGGTTATTCTGGAAGTGGAATTCTACTTGGTCAGATTTTTGTTCAACCATGTGGCATGTGCCGTTTAAACTAACATGGTTGACACTCTGTTTTAATTTTATGGGTCGGCTAGTCTGGGTCCAGAGGACCTTGTTTACGCAATCTATTAGGGGTGACAACCTTCTCAGGAGGTCATTCCCTAGTAAACAAGGGGTGCCCTCTGGAGTCACAACTATGACCGGGTGTTTCAACTTGTGTCGCCCAATTTTAATGTCCAAATCTGCCGTCCCCTCGACGGGAATTTCCTTCCCGTCAAAGTTCTGGAGTTGTCCAGGAAGTGAGGTGAGAGGAATTTGGTAATTCCCTCCCCTTCCTGCATTCAGTTCATCAAAGGCCCTTCTGGACAGAAGGGTAGCTTGAGATCCCGTGTCCACCAGCGCTGAAATCGTACCCTGCACCTGTACTTGTACCGGGGCATAATATCTTCCCTCCTTCTCCTCAAGGGGGCACAGATAATGCACATTTTTGGACAACTGGTGGGCTAACATTCTGGTTTTGGACATTGCAAGAGAAGAGATTTGGGCAGAATTCTGTGGAGAGCCTTGGGAATCTGAAAGAAAAAGTTGGCAACTGGAGATCAGAGCCATTGTGGGTTCCCCTGGTTCCGGTTCTGGGCCGCCCCCCCCTTTTTGGAGGCAGTCATCAGGATGGGTTTGAACCAGGGGATTTTGGTATTGTGGATTCTGGGATGAGATGATGGGCGGCGGTAGCTCAGTCTCCATATCTCCCCAGTCTGAATTGGCATCCCTTGGGACCCATTTTTCCTTGGGAGGAGTTCCCCCATCTCTGAAGGAGAAGGTCCTTTCCCCAGGATCCTCTGAGGATCCCTCTCCCTCAAATTGGAAGACCTGTACCTCCTCCACAAAGTGGGTCTGTTTGGGTCCTTTGTTTCTCCTACCCCCCCTCTGCTCCTTGGGAGGCGGGCTTTCAGGGGCAGGAGATTTTGTTTCCGGTTCCTGGTTTTCCAGGGGCTGTTTACAAGTTGGGAAGGAAGCTTCCTCCAAGGCTTTACACCCCCCTTCCCCTTGTGCCTCCTCCCTGGGAACCGGTGTGTTATCGGGGTCCTGCCCCCGTCATTGTTCTGGAGCACCAGGTCCAGAGTTTGGGGCATTCTGCGGTGGCATGCTCATCTGAGGGTTCTGTTGAGCCCTCAGTATGTGACCCAGATCCCGTGCCATATTTTTGACCTGGCGCTCTAACTGGGAAACCCGCTCAGGCTGATACGGGGCTCTATTTTCTCCCCAGGGCTGATCCCGGGAAGGGTAGCTATCCCTCCTCTGGTAGTACCCCTGGTTGGGAAGATTTTGGTACCCCTCCACCCTTGGCCTCCCCTCTCCCGGATTAGGTTGTCTGGGCTCAGGGAATTGGGGAAAGAAGGATGGATGATTTTGGGGCTGGAAATTGGGTGGATACCTGGGGAAAAAGTTCTGCCCAGGATTTGGAGAATTTCTGCCCTCCTTGGGGAAGTTAGGAGGGAAGTTCCCCGGGTCAGGTGCTTGGCTGGATCCCCCCCTTGGGCTGGAGGAGTCCACACATAACCCAGGATTGGTCTGTTTCCCTTGTAACGGGGACTTACATAGTCAGGAGAGCGAGGGACCTCATTTGTGGGACTACCTCTTTCACTCCCTATCTGTGACTGGCCCGAGGACCTTCTAGGCCTAGCATTATTAGGTGCAGGTAGGTTTTTAGGCCCCCCCCATCTCCAAATCCAAAACGGGGGTGACCTTTACCTCTGCCACCTTGGCAGCAGCAGGGGTGCTGTTGGTTTTGGGATTTTTCTGGGTATTGCTTTTATTTTCTATGGGCTTCTGCACCTCATAGATCCGGGTAGCCTGTTCAATGACCCAGTCTAAAGATCTTTTCTCATGAAAATCTCTCACGAGCTGCGTCATTATATATTTGGGCAAGACATGGAAAAATGTATTGACAAATTCTCTGCTGTCTGTGCGCACCCTTCTGGTGGTCTGCGCAAAGGCACGTTTCAGTTCTTGCACAAATTCTTGTGGGGCCTGATCCTCCCCACATTTCAAATTGTAGGCTGCCTTGCGAGCCTCTTGAGGATTTCTGTGAACAGAAAAATGTTTCAAGATGGCCGCCTTATAGGTGGACCATCTTAAATGATTTTGGTCCTCCAGCCCCGCAAAGAAACTGGAGTATTCTGGGGAGAATGTCCATTTGACGTACTGGATGCAGCTACTGCTGTCCTTCAAATGGAAAGTCTCCATCATTTGCTCATAGAGCTCCATGTGTTCCCAAACAGAGTACTTGGCGTTCTTATGATAAGGCGTGATGACACTCCTGATTGCCTTAATCTGTTTCAATGGGTCCTTAAGCAAGGCCCTTTTTGCCTTATTGGCCTTTTTGGTTCGGGTAACCCTTGTCCATTCATCCTCTGACTCAGAGGCACTGCTCCCAGAGGTTCCTGTCTGATCTTCCAGGTTTTCCGGATTCTGCGAGCCTGGGAATGGCTGGCAGAATGTGGGGACCTTGTCTCCTGTGTCCTGCGCCGTTCAGAGGAGTCTTCAGATTCCTCCTTGCTGCCAGGATTTGATGGGTACCCCCCCCCCCCACTGACCTAACTGGGTAGAAGTTTTCAGGATGCCCTTAATGGGCCTATTCTCCTGGGGTTCCCCACTAAATTGCACTGTGCTTGGGTGCCCATACCCGGATGCCCGCCCATCCATTCCTGGGAGGTACTGGCCTATGAGCCCCATGCTTCTGGCTGGATAGTAATCTGCCATCCCTGTGGCCCGGTGCTCATGTGCGCCAGGGGACAGGGGATGGCAGAGTCCAGGGACTGAGAGAGATAAATGCCTCTGGTACTAGGGCTCCTGAGGTTATGCTCAGGAGTTTCCCTTTCCCAGCGAACCTGGTCTCTATCCGCCCCTGCTCCCTGTTGCAATGCAAGAGCCTGCGCCTTCAGTTCCTCAGTTAAGGCCTTACTAGACTCTATCAGTCTCTCCTGCATCGCTACCTGTTGTTGGAGCCTATCATTGTGCTGGCAGAGAGCTTCATTCTCTCTCTGCGTGTCCTGATTGGTCCTGGAGCACTGGGCCAGTCTTTGCTGCAGGAGGGTTACCTCCTGAGCTGTGTCCCTATTGGCCTGCTCCTTTCTTGCCAGAGTGGTGTGCTCTAACAAGTTCTGGTGTTCTTTTTGGAGGTCACCCAGTCCCTGAGGGCCAGGTGTTTTTCTTCCATTTTCCTTTTTAAGTGGCAGACTTCCTGGCCTAAGGTATCCCTTTCCTGACTAAGAGCCTGCATCTGTGCCGCCAGGTCGTCCCTTTGCCTTTGGAAGGCACCAGTTTTCTGGCGCTCCTGGTCAAACTCTGCCTGGGTATCCAGGTCTTTCAAAATCAGTTTATTGCTCTCTGCCTTCTCCCTATCTAGGTGGCTTTGCAGGGTGACTACCTGCTCAGCACATGCCCTATTGAAGTCTAACTGTTGCTCCAGCATTTTCTGGCTCTGCAGTAGGGAGTCCAAACCTTCTTGGTACTCCTTCTGCAAGGCCAGAAATCTGGTATCCTGGTCCGCCTTTTCCTGTTGCAGCACATCCATATCCTCCTTTATTTTAGTGATGTACCGTCTGCTGTCATTTTCTGACTCCTGGCTCCTGAGCAGCCTCTGCTCAGAAGAGTCCAGATCAGATTAGGCCTTCTCTAATGCCATCTGTCGCTTATTCGCCAGATCTTGGCTTTCAGTACATTTATCCTGCATGTCTCCCATATGTAAATATAAATATGTCGCTACCCTGGCAATCTTGTGGTGCTCATCCTTGGCCTTCGGGGCCATGTATAGTTCTCTCAGGGCCACATGTAGGGGACCCTGATCTCCCCATGTATCTGACCCTGTTTCAGTGACCTGTTGCGCGATTGCCTGCAACCAGACCGTTTGGTCCTGATGGGTCCACTCACCTCGCACAAATAGCTTATGTAAGAAGTGTTCTCTGGCTATTTTCATATCTACCAAGGTCGTCATTCTAGAGATTGGTCTCTGTCCTGACAGAAGTTTGTATTTTATTTTTGCAAAACAGACCTTTTCCTTAGAGCGTTCCTTTGAGGAGTGCTTTACAGCGTAACACAGCGTGGTGATCCGACGGGATATGTGTATGTGGTCAGCTGGCACGCTGTATTAATCTGCACAAGTGATAGATCTAACCCAAACGTCCGGCTCGAGCCCCCAATTTGTAAGAGGATTCAATTCAACACTACAGCTAAGTCAATGCCTAGTCTGGGATACTGAATGGAAACCCTTATTGATATATCTTTACGTCCAGTTCATGCGTTCTGGATGACTACCCCTATATAACACCGCTCTCTTGGAATCCCCCTGACCCCACTGAGCCATGAAGTAGTTCTGTTTTGCAAGTTTAAACGGTTTATTTGATAATTTAAACAATATATATATATATATATATATCGCACTTTATAATAAATTAATAATTGAATATCACACTTAATCTGAGCAGTAATCAATAATGGATAGTCCGGCACTAGCACACTTCTTTATAATCAATGATGAGTGGTTATAGGAAGGATACGATAGCAACAATACTTTTATGGTTTCAAATGGATGCAATGTGGAATGAAATGCAGTACAGAAAATAACTTGATAGGATTTCAGCAAAAGACAATGTAATCACTTTCTTGGACAATTCACCCCCCCTTTTATGCACTGTAAGGAGATGAAGATGACACAGTTCTTAGGAATGCAATCAAATAGAATTCAGTTCAATTCCCCCCCAGCAGCTTATACAACAGATAGGAGTTTTGAAACACAGGCAAAATGCTTTGAATATGGTGACAATGCAGTGAGAAATATGCTGAAAATGGTTTTAATTCCCTTTAGGAGGTTCAGGGTGAGTGAAATATACTTGGGATGAGTTCAAGCTCACTTTAGCAAGGATCTAGGAGTAACTAGCAGGTTAAACAAATTTTTGGCAAAGGAAAGCAATGAAGCTGCTGTTTTCACACGTGGCTGGATTTTTAACCAAATTGCAAATCGCGGTAAAATTCGTGAGTGCGAGAATCGTGATTACGGAGAAAGTATAAGGAATAGGAAGTCGGTTCTAGGCTTGTTGAAAAGCTGAGATTCTAAGCTTTCAGAGGAAAGTTAAACCTAGCCCACACGGTTCCAGAGATACGGACGATTAAATAAAGGTAGTTTTTCGGATTTGAAATTTTAAAAGTTCAAAGCGACAGGTTACAGCTTGCAGCTAGAAAATGACAAGTGACAGCTTTGCAAATGACAGGTGACAGTTAGGAGGCAGTTCTGGTTAGATTAAAATAGATTGAATTATATTATTTTAACTAAGAGATTGGTTCTGCACAGTTCTGCTAGGTACTCACAATATAATTTTAAAAGGAATGGGCCTCGCCACGGATCTGGTCAACAGGTTTTCTTCACTCGCCACGGACGGTTTCTGTGCACAGCGTCTGGGTCAGCTCTACTCTGCTGGTCTGGTCTGGGTCTCTGGTTCTGATCAGGTCTGTGGGTCCGGATACAGCGGTCTCCGGTTCAGCTGGTCTCTCTCTGGATACAACACTGCTCTCTGGCAAATGGCAAGAGTTCTTGCAAAGAATTCAAACAGCTCGCCTGGCTGTGAATAGGGGCAATGATTTGAGGCCTGCTAAAGAGGGATTTAGCTTGTAGTTGACCTCTCTGCTACAAATTCTGAAGTAAAGTCTTGGTCTCTGAAGGTGGATAGATTGAAGTCTCTATGTTGGCTCTCTGGAGGTTGATGGAGGTAAAGTATGGATTTTCCCGGCAGAGCGTCCCGCAGCAGATGGAATAGAATGTCCCTATCTGTCCTGACTGTCTGCTTTTATGTGTTTTGAAAGTGGGTGGAGAGGCTAGCTTTCTAGGCCCTACCCCTCTCCACTTGTCATTGGCCACTTCCTCCTCTTCCCCTTGATTGGGGGAATGAAATGAAGTGTCATCATGATGAGGTCTGTTTATGATACACACAATCTATATTTGACCTAAAGACATATTTCATAGATACACAGTGGTTTGAAATTACATGCACCCATCACATATCACATGAGGTATACGCTGTTCAAACTCTGCTCTTCCTGGGGGCTTGGGTTCAAAAATGGCAACATATTTCACTTTTTGGTCGGGTTACCAATATTGGATTTGTCCCCGCATTTACACAAATGTTCGCAAAGCATGTGGGCATTAGGTGGTGGAGTGTCAGATTTTTAACATACATACATTTAAAGTAATATCCTCTTTTCCGCTAAAAACCCCCCTGAACATACCACCGGGTCCTAACACGTCTTCAAATGTGCACAGAAAAATCACAAGAATAATGATATCACTTATAAAATGTTCACAAGTCTGCTCTATGAATGATCCATCTTTTTAGATTTATGTTCTGGCCCCAAAGGGGTGTGGTTTCCCAGGTCACATGGTGTAGAAACCAGTTTATCCAGTTTCTGCCAAGCTCAGAGACCCTGCCCCTCCCAGCTTCTGCCAAGAGGAAGCTATTTTACGGTCCCCCTAATAAACCATCTGCCTGGGCCCTGGAAGGCCCATTGTTCAAGAGGAAGCCATTTATGGCCTCCCCCCAATAAACCCTCTGCCTGGGCCCAGGACAGGCCTTTGTTCAACTCCGCTAATGTCACTTCTAGTTACCCAGTTTTCTGCATTCAAATAAACTAACAATTTTTACACATGCAGCTAGAATGCTGATTCTAAGTTTAAAACTATGACATTTAAACAATTGAAACCTATGTGACACTCAAAAGTAGGTCACTCATTTCTTTTAAACATTTAGATTTTTAGTGTCTTTCAGTCCAAATTTACTTAAACTGCTGAAATCCACAGCTCAGCCAGTTTTGCTATGAACATTATTTTAGGCTCATCCTCTTTCCAGATTTTGTATGCCCACAAGACTTTATTCTGTCATATGTCTGCTGGTGTTCAGTGAGATTGTTGGATATTCTGCAATGTTTGAAATGGGCATTTTGAGCTTGCCTTCAGAGAAATAAAGGGTGATTTTTAAAGTGCTTTCTAGCGAACAGGCACTGCTGTTTTTCTCTTTGGCACCCCATTTCACCCATGGCTCTTCTGACCCAGCACACCCGCACCGGGGGGTGGCAAGTCAGGCGACCATTTTGGTGTGCGCACAAACTGCGCGGTTTTCATAGATTCTGGCGCACATGTGGGCTTTTTCGGCCATCTTGGAATTCCTAAGCCCACAGCACCAAATGTTGTAGCATAATAGTCCAAACGTGGGTCAGAAAACCCAACAGGGTTGTGAGGTGAATAAGTTTGTATATAATGCAGCGTCCTTTCAAGGCAATATTCTGAGGTGTGGGGAGCAATTGAAACTGTAAGAGAGCCAGGGTGATGTTGGAGTTTTGGGGAGGTGGAGATTGAGTCTTGCTTCTTTGACATGTTTGGCTTGCAGGAGGGCGAGGTTGCTGTTGGGAAGACCAGTGAGGAGAGCTTTTCTGTAGTGCAGCATGGATAGGACCAGCTCTTGGATTGTGGTGCTGAATGTCTCTGGGGGAAGGATGTGTCTTGTCATGCAGAGGGAGGAGCCCATTATTAGGTTGTGGAAGTTTGGATAGGAGAGCAGCGGTTTATAAATGCACTGTTCAAATAATTGGATATATAGACTGTAAACTGACCACCTTTTAAGTCATATGACCAACAGGCTAAGGGTACGCTTGAAGGGGCAATGGGACTTAAATTGCATTATTAAAAGTCGAATTGTAATAAGAAGACTGCATGATTGTCCATTATGAAGACACTCCAAATTAAACAAATCATACAGTTGTTTAGGATGACCTAAGATTTCACTTCATAACTTCCACCACCCTAAATAGGATTATACCAGGCAGCTGGCATTGCCCTTCGTCACCCACCCAGGGCATCACACGATGACAAACAGGTGCATCTTTTCACTCAGATGCCAGGGTGTAGCTCTAGGGGAGCAGGCTATGTTGGGGTGCTGCAGTGATATGTTTATGTAGAAGGAGTAGCCTGGGCTGATTTCAAGCAGGTCTTCTGCCCCAGAACCTCCCACTGTGGCTGCCTGCGTTGGTGGCACCGGTCCCCACTAAGGGAGGAGAAATTAATCCCCACTGAGTACGGTGACTGAGAAAGTTGCCGCCGGCCACACTCCACACTCACGTGATCGCTTGATCACGTGCCCAATCCAGCACATGATGACGAGCCTGATCATTGCACCCAAACAGCAGGTCTAGCGTCAGCGGAGTGAGTTCTGCTGTGGTGCTGCAGGTTTTCTCTGTAGTTTTACTTCCTCGATTGCAAATCTAAGACTACAAGTCCCAGGACTGGATGAGGTGCTGACACTTGACATGGGACTTTGAAGAGCTCTGCTGTTCTTTTACTACTCCTGTTCCTCTGCTGTTACGCAATTTACCTCTACCCCGCCCCCCGCCAGATGGTGGCTATTTTGGCATTGATGTCTATGCATACGGTGCAAGGGCATTATGTGGCATGCATGCATTTGTTCAATATGGCCCACAATTAAGATTCATAAACGTGTGAATTGTAAAGCACATTGTCTACTATATATATACATATATATATATATATATATATATATATATATAAATACACTCAAAAAAAACTTTGTTAAGGGGACGTTCTGGTTAAGTTGCGCTACTAAAAAACCAGTAAAATTCACAAAAAAAAGTAACAAACGTGACATTATGGTTTAAAGTAAAACCGAAAACCCCCTGAAATTCGCCAGTTATGGTAGGCTAAGGAACCATACCTGCCCGACCCACTGTGCACTGCTAACACTAACAACACCACTAACACCCAGGACATGAAAGATGGCATCACAAATGTCACTGATGATATCACATGTGTAGCCCTTTGTTTTTGTTCACTGCTATATATATATATATATATATATATATATATATATATATATATATATATATATATATATATATTCAGCAACAAAACTTTTTTAAAGGGATGTTATGGTACAAAGAATTTTCAAAGTAATACACAATTGCAAGTGGTCAAACATGACATTTTAGTGAAATGTTACTATTGACCATGTGTAAATATAGTAACAGGCTACAAACGCCAACAATCTGCATGCGCCGTAAGGTAAAAAAATGGCAACTACACAGGAAGACGATAAATGAGTTTTGTAGGCAAAATGAATGGACACGTAAAAAAAATTACATCTCTTGATTTCAAACAAGACAAAAAGAACGTGCAAAGTGCTACACAAAGCTATGTGGGCAAGCATAACGTTTCAAACAAGAAATATTAACGCTAAAAAAGTGTGAGTTTAGCCATACCTTGTAATCGTTTAAACTCTGCACTGTCCATTATTGGAGGAAAAATATAACAGCGCAGAAAGACAATACTTCAGTTATATTGGCACAAGTAGAGTTTCGGAAATTTAAAATTAAAACTCGGGTCGGTGTAGAGTGGTGAAAAGTAAACTTACATAATATGTACTGCCTCCATTCTTTTTCGCCAAGTCAGACACCAACGTATTTGCACCGAAGAATCTTTGTGGACTGATAATGCATGTGCCTTACAAACATTTTAAAAACATAACCTTATCAATTGCTATTTTTTCCGAACCTTTCTTTCCTTGAATTGCTTCTAAAGTTTCCCTTTCGCTCAAGGTCAAAAAACAATTGCCCCTTATACATTCACTCGGGCCTATTGAGCGTGCAACCAAAAAAGCAACTCATGTGACCTTCACTCAGAAGCCAAATACATTCTTACTTTGCAACAATATATTGAAATCCAATTATGAGAACCGCTACTCCCATACACATCCAGAATCACAGTTTCCAGCAAACAGTGCAGATGGCGGGCTTAGTTTTCAAAACTTAAAACGCCAGTCGAACGGCAATATTATTCAAAAAACATTGTAACCCAGACGCACTAATTGGTAGTTGTACAGTGAGCACCAACTTTCATTTAACCGTATGGCTTTGGTGACAAGAAAATTCCACTTTTTCAGTTTGTGCTTCCACATCCCATCTCACCCTCCTTAAAGGTCACCTTCTGAAATAGTATTTCATAAGTGTGACAAGTGCAATGTGTCTTGTTTTGTAAGTGTTACTGGCGATCTCTGCATACACCAAAACATGAATAAAAGATGGCGGGGCACCGAAGAAAGCTGACGTACTTCATGCTGTTCCACAACCAATCAGGGAAAGCGCCACATGCCAACGGACACAAAGTTTTTCACCCATTCAGTCTATGGGGAAAAGAGACGTTTTAGACAACGCCCTATAACTCCCCCCCCCGGACCAAACATGCCAAACTTTCCAAAGAAATTCAGAGTGGCCCATAAATGTTTCTTACAAAGTTTGGTGAGCATTCGTCCATGGAAAAGCAGAGTTATAAGGCACCCAAAAAGTACTCTTCCTATGGAAAAAGCAACTTCACCATAAGTACACAGCCACTACCGTGGCTATGTAATATGCTGCAGTGATTGTGCGCAGGGCCTAGAGTTTTGGGGGTATGGACATAGATATTTAAATGTATGGGTGTACAGTGACTTATAACTCCAGTGCTTATAAGATCGTTCTTGGGTGCATGGCCTTTGGCCATGCTCCCAAGACTGTACACCTTCCCCAGAACCATCTGAGCAATAAGCGATAGCGATAGTACGGGTGTATGCATCGCTGTGCTATGGTGTGGTGGTTGTGGACAGGGCCTAGAGTTTTAGAAGTATGGCACACGGCCTACGGCCTGCAGCCATGCAGCCAAAAATGTACATCCTGCCCACAATCAAAGTACTATATGAAAACCAATGGTGCCTTATTACTTCACTGCTTATAAAAATGCCATGCACCCAAAACTCTACATCCTGGCCATGACCACCACAGCATATTGCACCCATTGTGGCCTGTAAGTCCACTACGTATAAACTGATGTTTGATACTACAAGTATATCTATAGCTGTGATATGGTGCAGTGGTTGTGGCCGGAGGCTAGAGTCTTGGGTGTAAGGCCATGCATGGGTGTCCAGTGTATGAAATCCATAGTGGCTTATAACTGCAGTGCTTATAACTGTGTTTTCGAGTGCATGACCTTCAGCCATGCAGCCAAGACTCTATGTACTGACCACAACCACCGCAGCATATCACACCCATGGTGGCGTATAAATTAGTAGCACACCCATACAAACCTAAATAGGAACTACAGCATCTACTCAATTGTAGTGTTCGCTAACACCACGCGTGTGCATAGAACAGTTTGAAGTTGCCTGCGCACAGCACGGACTGAAGTACTATCCTTATGAGACCCCTCATTTTCAGTACTTACAAACATCCCGGAAAAGGCCGGCATGGCGAATACATCATTAACACCAGCCGCCTAAACAAGTACATTATTTCACACATCTCTTACTGTCTGAACCTCCCCAAGCACTCTGACACAGCAAAATAGTTTTTGAAATAGCATGTTGCTGCTGGTGGCCGCTGCGCTGTCGGCAGATCCAAGATGTCGGGCGCATCCACACAATCTGACGCAGAACACGGCTCACTGCAGTCAATCGGCACAGACGTCGTGTGTCCGCTGTCATGACGGAAGCCCCTTAGTCAATCGGTATCTTGTCCGCGGAGCGAACAGGAAAGTGTGACCGTGGAGCGAACATAGATATCACTAATTGTTTTGCTTTATGTTTTGGTAATAAAAACTGGACGGATTTCCACCAAATTAACAAAAGCATGCTTTCGGGACCATGCCGCCGCTCCTGCCGCAAATTTAGTGAAAATCCGTCCAGCGGTTTGGGCTGTAAGCATGCGCAAAGTGTTTTCCCATTATGTCTATGGGAAAAAAAGACGTTTTGGGACCCCCCCATAACTTTCCCCCCCTAGATGAATCCTCACCAAACTTTGCAAGTGGCCCATATACTTTTTTTGCAAAGTTTGGTGAGGATTCGTCCAGGGGGAGCGGAGTTATAGGCCGCCCAAAAAGTGCTCTTCCTATGGAAAGAGCAACTTAACCATAACTACCGTGGCCGTGTAAAATATATATATATTGGAAAACATGTTCTCACATATATCTGAACAAAATGGCGGGCAAGTTTCCCTTAACAGCCCTGCTTGTGAAGTAGCATTTGGGGTTTAACCCTGGTTCCTGGCATGCCTCAGCAATACCTTGAATTGGCATGTGTTATAGATTTTCAGATTAGTAAATGCCAGCATGAATTTATATCAGAACATCTCCATTTTATTTATTTAATGTTATAATGCACTTAATACTGTCCCTGAGTTCGGTTTCTAAGCACAGATCCAGGATTCAAACCTCTGTTGCTCTGCGTTGTCTTGCTTCCAAGACCACCACGTTGCCCCTGTGCTATCTTCTGTTCACTAGACGTGCACCTAAAACATGTTGGTGTAAAAAAGGGGCTCAAATATTCCTAAAAACTCAAACAGGTTCCAATGCCATAGGCACCAGACGCTAAATGGCCATCACCCATATGGCAACTGTACAGTGAGTACATTCACCAAGCACACAACTACCTTCGCCCACTCAGGAATTGGTTTGGCATTTAAAGAGTGTGCAAACTGCACAACACACAATGTTGTTCCCATTGTCACCAAATCTATATAGGCAAAAGACCAGACCATAGGAATTTATTAGAACACGCACAGGGACATTTTGTGTAGATATGGTAATCCAGATATTCTGTAAGAGGTGTAGCTTGCATTAAACTGAGATTTGGTCCTCAGGAAATAGAAACACGCATGGCGAAGCATGAACAGATATTAATCTTGGAATTTCATGCCAATACACAAAGCGTGGATCAGCAAATTGAAAAGCCTGGGTCGTTATTGTGAAATCTTATGCATCGTGATTGTGAACAAGTTGCACTTTGCATCTAAATGCATCGAGATACAAGTCCCATTTTGGTAGATCCTTCATGTAATAGGGTACATTTCTATATTAAAGGAATAGTGCGCTCAAAAATGTCACTGTCCCGAGCATTCGGGCTTGTGGTTTTAATCAAACTGTGATCAATAGTAAAAATATTTCCTATATTTCCTCACTTTTACACATGCAAAATCAACAAGTCGGGCGTGGCCATCTTGTGCTAATCTTATCCGCAGACCGATCACCCTAAGTTCAAGTGCCCCTGCCACACTAAATCATATCACCCGCTCCTGAAGCTGATATTACTATTCCTAGCGATATTCTCCACCTGTTTTCATGACATTAGTGGGCAGCATAGCCAAACACGCCCAGTCATCACCTACGTCTTAACGTCAGTTGACACAGAACCCGGAATATCAACACACACGTCCTTTCACAGCACAGCGTGTCCCAAATCGGAAAAAAAACACTATTTTTAAACGAAACATCAATACTCTGCAATTTATAATGTGCTTTTATTTCAGACAGAAAACACTCCGAGAACATATCATGAGGCACACATTGTTCCTTTCGGGAGAAGGTGCTCATTTTACGCACCTTGAATCGCAAGGCTTCGGCATCGGCTTCTTGGTAGACCATAAACGATGACAGGTTGCTCCTTGTCGCTGGTACCGCCAAAGGGCATATCGGTCCCGGCCGATCGTCCCACATCAGCGTAATGGAAATCCATCCGTTTAGGCATATCTGCCACTGCTGTCTGACGAAACCATCTTTGGCATTTGCAGAACGGCACAATGTAGCTGGTAGAAAACAATAAAAATATATTGTATTAACTGTTCTTTATTCAAATGTATCCATTTACCCTGTAATACTGCAAAGGATGAAACCTAATAACGAACACAAACCCCAAACAATGGAAACACACAGAAAACATTGGGGAGAGTTTGAGACTATGATGTGCTTGAGAGGTTAGCACTGTGGAGTATGTATAGCTCCCAAGGGGATGCAGAACCTGAATGAAAAATTGAACAACACATAGACAGCATTATAACAGAATATTTGCAAGGAACTTGGGGTTGGTGACCCTAAGTTCCCTGGGGAACCCAGAGGTGGACTCCATGCTCCCTGTACTCTGAGAGGCACAGCTCCACCTCACTGATGAGGCCCAAAAAGGCTGAAACACGTGTAAGGGGTTGCTGTAGGTACTCTTGTTCAGAAGGGAATTGCCATAGCATTTTGGTGCTGGACTACTCATGTGGGCCGGACAAAGACTGATATGCAAATGGATATTTCCCATCTGTAAAAGGTACTTTGATCAAAAGCAATGTCTGCAGAAACTCAAAGTGGGAAAAAAGCACATAACAGGTTACCGTGCCATGTTCTTTCTAGAGAGTGGTGCCTGCTACCTTGTTTAAAAATGTAACGTAACTGGCAACAGTAAATTTGGCCAAGCGAACCAAGTCCCCTTGGAAAATGTTCTGCACCCGGCACACCCAGAATACAAAGTTCATAGCAAACCCTGTTATGCCATGGGACGAAGTGGTTTAGATATCACTAGCCTGCATACCGGTTGTGTTAGTGGGTCATCAATGAATAATCGTCACAATATGCTCCAACTAACAACCCACAACAATGTAAGCAAGCAATACCGGTCAGAAAATGAAACCTTTACTCATTTGTCTTTAAACTGTACACACATCTAAAATATTAGTAGACTTACAAACAGCCCGCGAGTTACCCGATTGCGTTTTTAAATATGTCGTGGTATAAATTCAATCTACAGAATAATTTTTTTTCATCAAATGGTATATTCGCACATCATTGGATTGTTCCATATGCATGCGGCCTAAACACTGTTTTCGAAAAATAAATGATGAATAGTTTGAACTTACATTATATGTGGTAGTGTCCACTCACAACAATGGGTGGCATAGAATGAAAGTAAATGTTGCAATGTCCAGTTTCAAAATAGAGAAGGTTATTATTTCTGCTGGTATTCGGCACCTTCTGTCCTTCAAGCCATGGTGATTCCTCCCTTTCGCCCAAGGTCGAATAACAATTGAACCTTGTTTAGAGCCTGTATGCTTGTTAGCTTTCGTGTCTGTGAAGGAAAGCTATAAAAACTAAAACATACCTTACAAGACGCATTGGTGTGAACTCCCCACAAGCAACATAACACAAAGTGACCTTCACTCCATGGGAGCGATGAGCCTGGCCAACCAACGTGGCATTTGAAATATGCACAAAAAATAAGCAAATTGATTGCTGGCATCCACCAATGCAGCACAATCATGAATACTGTTTTAAGCATCAATAGTGCTAGTGATTTAGTTATTTTTAGACAACCGTTACACTGAAGGTAATGATATCATATGATGAAATAATATTGCATTTATGACGCACCTATTCACAAGTGCATGAAGGCGTGACGAGGCAATGCAGGGTGAACAGAGGGAAGACAGAGACAGCAATCTTACTAGTGTTGGCAACTAGACAATCCTTGCCCGCCCCCTCTTTCGTCACTCTTGAAACATAACAAATGCAATAATCAAGGTCGGAGATGTAGCTAACCCTCGCGACATTCCGTTACACCACAGCCCTTCGCAAATAACAAATACACTATAGTTTCTAGCCCAGCATTAGGAAACCATTTTAAAAAAGCCTGAATTACATATTTCTACTAGGCCCGAAAATCCATCTCTCTGGTCAAATGCAGCTCTCACATCCCCACTGAGCCAGCCCACATCATCGCCTCCCCATTGCCAGTTCTGCGGGAGCCCTGTTCTCATGGAGGTGTGTGCTCTGCAGAGAACGTGAGACACTGACAAGTGATAAGCCCAAGTGCCCATTCATCTCCACTAATCTCCCCATGCACTCACAGCCTCCACCCCGCCATGTCGGAGCCCACCAACTCAGACCCCACAGTTCCTTTCATGCTGACCCTCCTGTGCCCCGATCAGTCAAGGACCCAGATCACAGCCCTAATCCTATGTAGTAATATATTCTCCAAAAAAGCAACACACATCTACAGATATCCTGAGGACCCAAGCAGGGCAGATGGCTGATCAAACCTTTAGGGTGTGCACCTGGGTACAGAGTTTGTGGTATCAAATGTATTCCAAAGGGTAGATGTTAGAATTCCAATATATTCACTCATGTAACCGAAGTAACCCTATTCATGCACGATTGTTTGTCTGGCATTATTTATGCATTATCTGATTCTGTTGTTTAGATAGATGTATTACTCCCTTGTCCTGTCCTTAGTTAGGACAAGAGGTCCTCCCACTATGTGCCACCAATTATGGGAGAAGAAGAGAAAGGAAAGAGCACAGATGCCATATGTAGATTCCATAGTTCTGGCGAGGGAACGACAAAAAGGTTGTCGTGGGGGTTTGTGTGGAGGAAGCACTGGTATAGGTATCAGTGATAGGGAGGCCAGGATTGGAGAACAGGATGTCATTTTCAAAACTCTTGCTACCTGATTTAGTGAGGAGAGCAGAATATTTTACAGAGAAGCATTTAGAAACGATAGGTGAGACAGAGAGCACCATACAGTAGGTAGGTAGTGGAGAGAAGAGGAAGGCTGGTGCAGGGAGCATGGGGGAACACATGGGAAGGACACAGGGAGGGCCTCATGAAAAGCAAAACCCAATATGTCACCAATAGCAACCACAGACATGTGTCTTATTGATCGAGGACCAGTTATATAAATGAAGGGAAGGTAAAAGATATACCTAAATAAATCAAACACTGATTAAATCAGCATAATTAATTACTTCTCAATACTTTTTATAACATTGAAATTCGAGTTTAATAGCATTCGATTGTTGATGTACAATGTACAAACATTGGGGAACATATACCAAGTGTTAAATTTAGCATATTAAGAACACCGCTGCAAATTATTTATACCAGGATGTCAACTGTTCAAGAAGTTCAGCTTTAGGTGGACAGGGTTCGTTTGCAATGGTTTGTGGCATTGTATGTGCCGTAGGAACAAAATCAGGATTGATTCCCTGAGTATGCATGGCAAACACAATCAAAGTGAGATCTTTCACAAAATTGAATTGCATTTCCTGGTATAGTGGGTTGGTCACCCATTTTTTGCTTCGTTTTGCAAAGGCCAATGTGCAACAAAGCATCCCATAGTTTCCGGTAGTTCTCAATTGTTTTCTCCCAAGTTCTCATTATGCGCTAATACAACAGGTAATGTTTAGGCCTGCATACGGTCTATGCTGAACTGCAACCTTTTGGCCCTGTACGTTAGGCACATATTGTGTAACACACCCATATCTCCGGTGTGACAGAATTCTGTGAGTCCCTTTAGGTCTCTTGAAAGAGTTTTTTAATACACAATCTTCTCAAGAGCTTTGTGTGGAGGTGAACATGACACCAATCACTTCAACTTGTGTTCCTGCTACTCCAATAAAGGTCCATGTGCACCTTCATGAAAATGTTAGTTTTCTGTACATGAGTGAACGTTTCAACAGCGGTGCATCAATGAGCGCCATTTTTCAAGTAGCATTTCCACAGACCCATCACAAGTTTTGGAGCTCCACCAAAGATGGTTGCTCAAAGACTGAGACCACTGTACAATAATTTCCGAATTCTATTTTTACCACCAGCTGGAATTTTTCTATTGACTGATTTGGAAATGTGCCATACATCAAGTTGTGGATTAATGTTTGGAAACTTCTCTCGCATGGCCCTGGCTATTGAAACTTATCTGTCAGTAGATATGTTGCATTCCCCACAATTCAAGATGTTGAAGGGATTTGATGAAACCATGTTTCTCCATGGCCACAGAAGATTTATATTCGGACACCTTCACGATCTTCGAACTCACAATTTCTTTTACTTTCCATGTCTTGAAAGTGGTATGTGCATAACGTTGCTGAAAATTCGAGGCTGTCACACTGTCCGTCGCCAGCTAGCCAGAAATGTTTGGCCGAGAATGTGCTTTCGATTGACATCTGTCGATTTTCCAGGCTTGACTAATAGAGGGGAATAAGAATTTCCTTTGATATTTGTGGTACTGGGTTTTAGCAAGGAACTGAACTCCCACAAATTGACAGAAGCTGGACATCTTATTGAAAGTCAAGCCACTGAAAAGTAAAGCTGCTGACCATAGTAGATTTCCAGCTGGCACTTTGCACAGCATCAGTTGAGCGGACCAAGAAAATGCATCATGCAGGTGGACACAGCTGGCTTGGATTTTCAGGATAGTGCCTTGTAATACACGAGACACATTAACCAATGGCTCCCCACATATTTATCCCCTCAATGTATGGACATATTTCAGCATCAGTATAATCTCTACAAGGCATTGGTCGAATACAATGTATTTTGGCTCCTTTATTAGCCAATCGTCCTGCATGATTGTGGTGTGTGACTCAACTGTGGTGAACAATTCGCCCAAACTAGGCAAACTGTAGTCGAGATCTTTGGCAAGTTCCTCTTTCATTTGCTTTGAAGCTTCAGTTTCTGTTAGTTCAGCTTGTGTATTTTGCACACAAATTGGAGAAACCGTCAACAACAAATGTTTATTGGGGGGACCTTTTTTGTGGGTCTAGATTGTGTCAAGTAGTCCGTGAGGAATTCCAATGCATCTTCATTATATTCAGTTTCATCTTGTCTAGTTCTCACATTGTAGCTGTGGTCCAAGAACACTTTGCTGGCTTCGCCGGTCACATTCCATTCAGTTTCAGGCTATTGGGCATAAGCATCACAAGTCTGCTTATTGAAAGGACCATGCTGCACCTAAAATAATAGTTACTCCTTGGTGAAATCTGTTTGGCAAGTTATATCGTTGGTTTAATTTGTTGTCTGTGTATTTATACTTCTTTTCCTTCTGGCCCCTAGGAGATTTATTGCAAAAATATCTTCAATGTATAGCACACATTCACCAGATATCACTTTAAATCCAAAAACATTTTATGAAGAAAACACCAGCACAAAACACTTCTAGAATATGAAATTGTGTGTTAGTTACCTTTGTTTTCTTGATTTTCAGTGAAACCGTGGTCTTCTCTTTCACAACTGCACCAGCAAGCTGAACAAAAAAAAAATGTTTTTATATGGTTTAAATCATGCACATTTCTTTTAACAAACATATTTAAATATCTACAAACAGAAGCAACTTGATTGAATTAAAAAAATGACTACATACAAATGTATTACAAATGCTGTTTGATGGCCAATTGTATCCAATAGTAGTTTATGTTCACCTCTGATCCATGCGCCTCCACTTCTAATTCCACACCTTGTGTAGATTCCTTGAATAGAATATTCATTAAAAAAAAAACAAAAGGCAATCGTATTGGAAATTAAAATCTTTCATCGCACACATACCCTCACAAACAGTGTATGTCATTTCAAAATATACATTTCAAATTTCACCTGATAGCCATCTAAGATGGCAAGTATACTTGATCAGAGATCACCGTGCAAAACATACTGATTGTAATGTTGCCCTCAAACATTTTGCAATGTATTCTGCATTAAGGAAGAAGTGTAATGTTAGAACTGAAATCATAAATGTCTGGTAAATGTATGTCACTGTCTAATAATATTCTATGTAGGGTTTACTTTCTTTCGTTCAAGGGAAATGTAAGTATGCATACCTCATACACTGGACTAGCTACAAAGGACAATGTAATTGTAGTCGAAGTACCAGCATCCCCCTGTAACACAGTACTTGTTTTAGTATGGATGAAAACAGCACAATGGAACTGAGACAATGGGATTCAGACAATGGTACATATAAAGAGAAACCCATAAATGGTACCGAGCGTAAACAACCGATAGGATACATAAACATGTTCATATTATTTAAAATTCCAAGCAAAATACATTCTCATAAATGAAAAGTGAAATAAAATTACCTGATAGGCGCTTGAAGCTGTTGATGAAAAAATTGATGCAGAATCTTCCTCCTACATTTTCAGTGCATTGTCATAAAGTGGTACAAGGGAAAATTAGATTTGCATTAGATATGTGGGAAGATCCAACTGTCGAGAATATAAACTTCTGCATGTCTGTAGGGCTCACCATTGGTATACAGGACGTGTCAGTGGTTGTGTCACTTGCGAGGGTCTGTGCTTCCGTCAGTATGTTCTCCTAAAGAAATGGACATGTCAAGCAACAGATTACGAAAAAATTATGCTTCTTTTGAAGGGCACTGTGGCATTGTTTTCTGTGGTCAAAATTACTTAATTCGAGACTCCATAAACCAGGAACAGATGTATAGTAAAATGTGGTACAGTAAAATGGTAATACAATCTGGTAAATGTGCAAACTTTAGTAATGCACATTTACCAAAAGCACCAATACGTTCATGAAGTTACCTTTTCAGTACCCCACCGCCTACAGCTAATTCACCGGGACTCACCGGGACTCACCTTAGATGGCGTGTGCATCAACAGAGTTGGAATTGCATTTGGAAACAATTTACAAGAAATTCTGGTTGACGCTTTTTTGTGTACTTTGATTGGTCATACATATCGTCTGTAAAGTGAGGCTGCAGATGTGGAATCGATTGGCCCTCAAGTCCTTCAAGACATCCTGAGCTCTACTTTCAATTTTGTCCACCACAAAACAACAATATCAAACCCATTTTCTTATTAAATCAATATTCCTCGGGAATGTATACAGGACTGTGCCCTGACTTTTGACATGGCTCCTAGAAAAGCAACCGAAAACCATACAAGCAAGCATTCTTGAAAAACCTACAAGATCTGTATTCAAAACATAAAAATGTGTGTAATGTAAGCATGAGATTGATGCAAGAAAGCAAGAAAGATGCCATTCTATTACAATGGACATTGGTTAAATGTGCAGTATATCAGGTTCAAAACACTTGAAACATTACACAATGCTAAAGTCATTGAGATGAATGAACATTACACTACTGGGTACATTCGGGCGAAATAGATGGAACATTGAAGATCAGAAATAGGTGAATATAGAGAAGTTAATAGGTGACCTGCCCTTACCTTGACTAAAAAACAATTAGATTCAGCCACCAGAGGAGCAAGTAGCAGGAGAACTGGTAGCACAATAAAGAATTGCCTTCCAGTGCTCAGAGATGTTCTCTGGCAAAATATCAAGGGGTTTATAAAGGATTAGAAAAGTGGGTGGGTATGTGAATGTGTGACGTGTTTCTGGCATGGTCTGCGAGAGAGGAGCATGGAGACACTGGGTCCGGGGAGGCCATGTGATCAATGGCACCTGTACAGAAGATACCTTTGAAGTGTACATGGTGTTTGGCACTTTGACCATTCCCACCCTGCCAGCCCCCTTGGGAGAGCAGGGCCACAGGTACGAATTGCCATTGATACTGGAGAGGGGGATGGATGGGCAAGAGGCATGTAGATAAGACCTTGAACACTGCTGAAGGGGGACACACCTAAGTGGATTGCAAGAGAGGGGTATGCAAGAGTGGAGCCTGGAGACACTGGGTCTGAGGAGGCCATGTGACCAATGGCCCCTGGGAGGAAGATACCTTTGAAGTGTACATGGTGTTTGGCACTTTGACCATTCCCACCCTGCCAGCCCCCTTGGGAGAGCAGGGCCACAGGTGCGAATTGCCATTCATACTGGAGGGGGGATGGATGGGCAAGAGGCATGTAGACGAGGCCTGGAACACTGCTGAAGGGGACACACTTATGTGGATTGCAGGGAAGGGTTAAGCAAGAGTGGAGCCTGGGTACACTGGGTTTGAGGAGGCCATGTGACCAATGGCCACTGGGCAGAAGAAACCTTTGACATGTACATGGTGTTTGGCACCTTGGCCGTTCCCACCCTGCCCTTCCCCTTGGGAGCGCAGGGTCACAGGTGCAAACTGCCATTGATAGTGGAGGGGGCTGAATGGTCAAGAGGCGTGCAGACGAGGCCCAGAACACTGCTAATGGGAGACACACTTACGCGGATTGCAGGGGCGGGGTCTGCAAGTGGGGAGCCCAGAGACATTGGGCCTGGGGAGGCCATGTGAACAATGGTCCCTGTGCAGAAGATACCTTTGAAGTGTACATGGTGTTTGACACCTCAGCCGTTCCCACCCTGCCAGCCCACTTGGGAGCGCAGGGCCACACGTGCGAACTGCCATTGATACTAGAGGGGGGATGGATGGGCAAGAGTCTTGTAAGCGAGGCCTGGAACAGTGCTGAAGGGAGACACACTTATGTGGATTGCAGGGGAGGGGTATGCAAGAGTGGAGCCTGGAGACACTGGTTCTGGGGAGGCCATGTGACCAATGGCCCCTGGGAGGAACATATCTATGAAGTGTACATGGTGTTTGGCACCTTGGTTGTTCCCACCCTGCCGTTACCCTTGGGAGCGCAGGGCCACAGATGTGAACTGCCATTGATAGTGGAGGGGGGCTGGATGGGCAAGAGGCGTGTAGATGAATCACGGAACACTGCTGAAGGGAGACACACTTATGTGGATTGCAGCGGAATGGTATGCAAGAGTGGAGCCTGGAGACACTGGGTCTGGGGAGGCCATGTGAACAATGACCCCTGTGCAGAAAATACCTTTGAAGTGTACATGGTGTTTTGCACCTTGTCTGTTCCCGCCCACCCAGTACTGTAGTGGTTTATAATGAAGGGGGGATGGATTGTGGCGGAGTAGGTGAGAGTAAAAGGGCACCAACCATTCTTTCATGTCCCTCATAGACTTGCCACCAGCTGGCCACACTTTTATTTATTGTCTCTTATTTATGTATTGTTTATTGCATGTCTTGTACTGCCCACTCTACCTTTTCGCCTGCAGTTTTTAAACCCTCCCACCCCTGCACTTGAATGATTTCAATGTCACCGGGCCTAGTAACATCGTTGTCTCTGTCTTCCCTCTGTTCCCCTTCCCTTTCCTCATCGAAACTCTTGTGTATAGGCGCGTTATAAATGCCATATCATATCATATCATAGACAAGTGTGCGAATCCTTGATTCACAGAAAAATTAAAACGACTATTCATCAAATCTCATTTGTATTTTATTTTGTTGTTGATGTTGCTAGCACAAATATTCTACAAATTGTATACTACGGGCTGCAGCACAGTGTGTGAAAATTCCCTGTACTGTCCTCTCGCTGTCACTGGGTAATTTGGCGAGAATGGCTCCAACGACACAGGCGGGTATTACTCGTCGAACTCGGAATCCAAGCCTTCCATCAAGCCCCCATGTAAATGAATGGTCGGCCACCAGCCTGTACCACCTGTGGAAGAGAAACATACATACTGTATTTAAATGAACCTGATAATTGTAAAAACCTTACTTGAAAATGCACCCTGTATCGTATGGCATAGTTGCCCATACAAAAGTTACTTCATGGATAAATGAACTTGGGCTTTGAAGTGTACACATATTACAAAAGTGAGCACACATGCAATCCATACTGCTTGGGACACAGACAAACATTGTTTCTTAGTTGAACGTGAAAGACACATAAGACAAACACTCTGATTTCCCAAAAGCTCAAGAAATGTATTACATTGGCAGACTACATTCATTAGACAGTGATAGAACAAAATGACGACAATATAGGAGACAAACATGAAATGTTCGTGGCCTAAGTGGTCAAAATGACATAAAATCTAGATTACACTTGTTACTTGGATTGTGAAGGCGAACTGTTGCGCAAAGTTTGTGCATAAGCACCATCACAATCCTCAACAGGGGCTTGTGAGGCAGGCGGCCCTGAAGTCATGCTGATCGGTAACGCACAGCGGAGGTGTGTCTTCTTCTGATATGTAGGTCAAGCATCTCTGCAGCAGCAGTTTTCCTCCTCGGTTGGCATGACCTCGCACTGATTGCAGGTACACCAAGTGGAAACATCGTCCATGCAACTAACCTCAGGGTCAGGATCTAGTGATTGGTCTTCCCAACTGTCGTCTGATGTCCCATCGTTTCCTCATCTTTCTCTATCAACTAATTCTGCCTCTGAATACTCCTGCTCATACTGGTAGGTCGGTATTGTTGCCATTATATGACAAAATGTTTAAATCAAAGGCAAGTAACGATTGAAATCAATAGTAATGCTAGTAAAAGTATCTGTCCACAGGGACTCTGGGCAATGAAGATAGTTGATCAGAGCGGAAATGATTCACAGGCTACATTAAAAAAAAAGACAGTGGAGCGATTGAAAAAGCAACTCTGATGTTGTCTGATGTGAAGTGGTCTGTTTATACTTAACGAGGAAAGAGGCGTCCTGCCATTTCCATGGAGACACGTCATTAGCTGGTGGACACAGAACGTTGACACGAGACGTGTGACAATGACATTTTTGAGCGCACTATTCCTTTAATGCGCGGCCTGGTTGACTGATTTCTCCAGGACCAATATTATGACGATGCATGACAGCAGATACCAGGGCAGTGCCCACCTTGAGGGATGTCTTCTGTCTTTGCTGCTCTCATGCGCCATGTAAACCATAAAAAAACACGGTGTCCCCTCTATTTCCACCCCTCTCACAATATCAGAGTTTGTTTGAGAGTGGCCCTGTTGTCAGCAGGGATGGACTGGTAACCAAAGGTGACCTTGTAAATGCTTCACAAAGGGACCCCTCCCACAGGAGAATTTGGAAAAGAAAATGAGCAACCATACAAAAGTGGCCCATGGTGCAGAGTCTTTCTCCAGAGTTCCCTGTAGGTCAGTCCAGCCCTGCCCAGGGTGCAGAGGCCTACCAGGAAATCTCCAGAGTTCCCTGTAGGTCACTCCACCAATGGTTGTCAGGAGCAGTTGAGCTGGCTCTGGCCATTATGTTCATGATACGCAGCTTTCCTACAGAGAAAAACAAAGAGGCAAACAGTGTGTATGCATCCCACACCCCCCCTTGGTCGCTACTGTGTGTGTATGCACCCCCCCTGGTTGCTAGTGTGTGCATCCCCCCTCTGGTCGCTAGTGTGTGTGTATGCATCCCACCCCCACATTGTTCGATTGTGTGTATGCATCCCACCTCCCCCCCTTCGGTCGCTAGTGTGTGTGTATGCATCCCACCCAACCCCTTTGGTCGCTAATGTGTGTGTATGCATCCCAACCCCCCTTGGTCGCTAGTGTGTGTGTATGCATCCCACACACCTTTGGTCACTAATGTATGTGTATGCGTCCCACCCCCAGCCCCCTTGGTCGCTAGTGTGTATATGCACCCCCCTCTCACCTTGGTTACATGGTTGCCCTCTTGAACCCCTACCCCACAGCAGGCCGAGGTGTGTCGGTTCGGGGGCCCTAAGGGACCTGACCACATGCATGTGAGAAGTTGCCGCCTTACCTCATTATCATCACCTCCTTGCTTATACCCGTTGATTAAAACTATATATCTGAATGTACTTGCCACCTGCAACATAGGATAGGAACAGTGACTGTATATGTAGATGTCTCACTTACTTTGTTAGTATGAAGAGTGATAAGTTGTAATGACAGCAGTCTCCATGTCCTTTACCTATTTATGACCAGCTTTCATGCGTAGTTTTCCGCCATGCAGCATGTGGCTGTCACCATGTTTTGCTCTCTGACTAAGACCCGTCATTTATATGTCCTACTGCTGCCTTGCAACATGTGGCTGGCACCACATATGTGCCATCTGACTATGGCCTTCCATATACGTGTAGTTGCTGCCATGCAATATATGGCTGGCACCATGCTTCTGCCCACTAACTTTGACCTTGTACTGTATTAATGTTGTAACTCTAAGCACTTTTGTTTTTCTATCACTGTAACCTTTCAAGTTAAAGTGCCTTGGCACCCCAGAGTTTGGGCGCTATACAAGAAATAAAAATAAAAAATAAATAAGAGCAGAAAGAGACAGACAATGAGAGAGAGAGAGAGAGACAGCAGAGAGAGAGAGAGAGAGCAAGAGAGAGAGAGAGAACAAGTGAGTGAGAGAGAGCTCTACCAATCTAGAACACTCTTTCTGTGAGTAAAATTGGCCCTCGCAAGTGTACTCCAGCCTGCAGGTACCCAGATGCCTGACAGGTCATTTAATCCTAATCTGAGTGAGGTTGTCTTGCTAAATAATGTCGAGCATTCAGATGCGGCCTTTCAATTTATTTAGAATTTTTCTGTGTCCTTTTTTAAAATAAATTGTGTCTCTCGCTAGTGAAAATGGGGTACATTGTATAAAGTTTTCTAAACGTGTATTTTATTTTGTTTATAACTCGCACTATTTGAGACTGTATTTGTGTTACTTTCATTGAGGAGCATGCAGCGATGATTGTATAAAAATATCTTCTTTTGAGTGGAGGAAGTTACTCAATTTTTAGGGTGGAAATCAATCAATTAATGAAACAGGGATGAACTCTCTATTGGAACATATATAATGTATAATTGTTTCAGCCGATATTGACCTCCTGGCTAGAATCGAGTGTGTGGTGGTGGGATTGGTGACATTGCAGTTGAGGTCGGCAACCCAATCAAGTGTGTGACCTTGGGAGTGAGTGGGCTCAAGGAACTGTTGTATGAAGCTAGCTTGGTGGAGCGATGAAGCTAGGCTGGAGGCGTGGGAATCTGTGGGGTCATTGAGGTCTAGGTTAAGGTCTTCTTGGGTTATAATTTTGGTGTTGGACTTGATGGAGGGCTAAATGTTTTGCAGAAGGTCTTCTTCGAAGAAGCTGATGGGACCAGGGGGGGGGGCAGCAAATGAGGTGGTGCGAGATGGTGCTGGTGGGGTAGTTGGAGAGTTTGGCGATGATGGCTTTGCATCCGGGAATAGTGCTGGTGCTAACGGTTCTGATGGTGAAAGTGTTTTTGAAGATCAAGGCAACACGGTCACCTTTGATGGGGTTCTGTCACTTCTTAGAATGGCATAGCCTGAGGGCATGGCAATGGAGAGAGCCGGGCCGACTGCTGGGTGGAGCCAAGTCTCTGTAATGGCTAGTAGGTCTAGGTCACTGGATGTCAGGAGGTCATGCATTTCAGGGGCATCAGCAGGGGTAGACCAGGCATTGATCAGTGCACATTTGATAGGCTTGTTGGCTGGGTGCACCACAGGGGGTTATCGTGGCTGTTTTGTATAGAGCGGTGGGGTGGGTGGAGTTCACCAGGTGCGTAATTTGAGTAGTTTATTTCTTGTCGGGGCAAAGCGGGTGCGTGGGATCTCCTAGTGTGATAGCAGAGACCATTGTTTCGAGTTGAGGTGATGGGGGCAAGCTAATGAGTCAGGGCCATGGGAGTTTGAGGGTGTGAGATTGCATGGTGGGGGATGGTAGAGGAGGATGCGCTGTAGCGCTTATCTGAGGGCCAAGACTAGCGAGGGCATCCACAGATGCAGCATCAGGCTAGGATTGAGTGGTGGGGAGTGTAGATTCCATCTTGCAGTCATCATCCTGCAGCGTATAACAGCTGCAGCACACAACACTGTGTCCTTGGCCTGCACAGGCTTTGCTGCAGAGGGTTTGACAAGCAGGTTATAAAGTGAAGCGTAGTCGGAAGTCGATGTGATGCATAGAACGTAGCAGACGTGGATCGAGCAGTGTGCTCTGCGGACCTCTGGTGCACAAACCTGTACCCTTGGCCTGTGCAAGCTTTGCCGCAGAGGGTTTGACAAGCAGGTAATAAAGCGAAGTGTAGTCGGAAGTCGATGCAATGGTAAAAACGTAGCGGAAATGGATCGAGCATCATGCTCTGTGGAACAGCAGCACACAACATTTCACCCTTGGCCTGCACAGGCTTTGTAGAAGAGGGTTCAGCAAGCAGGTTATCAAGCGAAGCATAGTTGGATGTCGATGTGATGCGTCGAATGTAGTGGACGTTGATCGAGCTGCATACTCTGCGGACTGGCAGCGCACAACAACGCATCCATGGCCTGCACAGGTTTTGCTGCAGAGGGCACGGCAAGCAGGTTATAAAGCAAAGCGCAGTCGGATGTTGATGTGATACGTAGAACGTAGCAGATTTTGATCAAGCAGCATGCTCTGAAGACCTGTGGCGCACAATAGCACGACCTTGCGGCCTGCGCAGGTTTTGCCGCAAAGGGTTTGGCAAGCAGGTTCTAAAGCGAAGCGTAGTCAGACATTGATGCGATGTGTAGAACATAGTGGATGTGGATTGAGCATTGTGCTCTGCGGACCTGTGGTGCACAACACTGTGCCCTTGGCCTGTGTAGGCTTTGCCCCACAGGGTTCAGCAAGAAAGCTTTTAAAGTGAAGCATAGACAGACGTTGATGCAATGCGTAGAAGGTAGCAGATGCGGATTGAACAGCATGCTCTGCTGACCTATGGCACACTATACTGCGTCCTTGGCCTGCACTGGCTTTGACGCAGAGGGTTTGACAAGCTGGTTATAAAGCAAAGCATAGTCGGACATTGATGCGATGCGTTGAACATACCAGACGTGGTTCGAGCAGCATGCTCTGCAGACCTGCGTTGCACAACACTATGCCCTTGTCTGCTTTGGCTTTTGATAAGAGATGATAGGGATAAGAAGATAGTTTAAATGGTTTATAGCATAGGAGAATGAAGAAAGAAATAGAAGAGAAAGGAAGATATGAGAGCTGGCCCTGATATGGGCAAGACTGAGCAAAGACATAACTGATACCCCAAGCAAGTAGCAGGACACACCAAAGCAATAGCTCAAAAGTAAAGCTGCAATGAGGCTGAAGGAAAGGCTGGAGGTTGGCCTTCAGTTGTTTGCACTTTGCTGGCTTGCCCAGGGATGTGTCACTCCAAAGCAAGGAGTCAAGTACTCTAAGTGCTTTGAGCATCTAATGGCAGGAAGGGGAGGTGGGCCACCAGGCTGCAGCTGCAGAGGCGGGCAGGCCGGGAATTGGTGTCCTGGCTTGGCCCCCCAGTTCGTCACTTGATGCTGGTGCAGGTGGCTGTGGGGAGCGGACTGGATGGAGAATGCCATGCTCAGATTAGCATCAGGAGTCAATGGGGGAGTCAGGCCACCTCTGCAGCTACCTCTGCAGGAAGCCTCAGTCAGATGTAAATAGTGCTGCTGGTGCTGTTTTGAAGAGCTCTTTGTTGCACTCAGCCCAGTTGAAGCCCCTTTTTGAGGTAGAAGGACCATTGAAAGATGGTGGTTTCAGGGTCAGAGATCACATGAAAAATCTTCAGATCGATCTTTGATGCTTCGTGTAGGTTCTCTGACCTCTACAGGGATCTTCAGGTAGATGGAAAGAGTGCCTCTGGTTCTCTCATGAAGAGCTCTGTGTTGCTCTCATCACAGTTAAAGCCTCTTTTGGAGGTGGAAATTCCTTTCAGAGGTGCTGGTGTTGGGTTCAGATGTCACATGACCCGTCCACAGATCGATCCTGGATGCTTCTTGTAGATCTCCTGACTTCTGCAGAGAAACTCAAGCAGATATAAGAATGCCACAGGCGCTGCTGTGAGGATCTCTGTTTTGCCCTAAGCCCAGTTGAAGCCCCTTTTGGAGGTAGCAAGGCCTTTCAAAGATGGCTATTTTGGGCCCTGAATTCACTTGAAAAGTCTGCATATCAATTGTAGGTTCCTGGCCTCTGCATGCAGCATCAGGCAGATAGGAGTGTGCCTCTGGTGCTGTTGTGAAGTGCTCTGTGTTGCTCTCATTCCAGTTGAAACCACTGTTGGAGATGGAAAGACTGTTCAAAGATGGCAGTTTTTTGATCAGAGGTCATGTGAGCAACCTGCAGGTCGATCTTGGATGCTTCTTGATTGTCCTCTCAACTCTGCAGGCATCCTCAGACGGATGGAAAGAGTGCCTCTTGTGCTGTGATGAAGAGTTTTGTGTTGCTCTTAACCCAGTTGAAGCCCATTTTGGAGATGGAAAAACCTTTAAAAATTTGGGTCAGAGGTCACATGAACAGTCCATCGATCGTTCCTGGATTCTTCTTGTAGGTGCCCTGATGTCTGCAGGTAACCTCAGAAAGATGGAAAGAGTGTCCCTGCTGCTGATGTAAAGAGTTCTGTTTTGCTCTCAACCCAGTTGAGGCCCATTTTGAGGTGGTCACGGGCTCACTGTTGTTGTTTCTAACTTGATGTTATATTGCTGTCAAGTGTCATGGCAGGTACCCATAGAACCCATGCCCATTGATCATTACCCACCAAACAATGTAGTATATCGCCTATTTCCCTTTTCCTTTATCAGAAAAACATGGCTAATAAGTGCCAGAGCAATGAGCAAGTTAAGGGAATACTTCAACCTGCGGTGTGCACATTATAAATGATCAATGTGTGTATTATCTTTGGAACAAGCATTGTAATTTACTATAGTATATTTGTGCGGCTTTTAGTGTATTGCACATTTAACAGAATGGGCCTCATTACAAACCTGGCGGTAGCCATGCCTGTAAAACAGGCACCACTGCATCCGGAGTTGCATCTTTTCCAGTGCCTAGAAATGGGCAATTACCGGGTCATTACAGCCTTGCTGTTGTATCGGGACTGGCAAACTCGTAATGAGGCCCAATTTCCTCTAAGAGATGGAAATTGTGACATCCAAAGAAGATATAATCCATTTAAAAACCTTACTTTTCCGAGCAGTGCTTGAATTAGTGAAGTGTGGAATCCAATTGTTCTGGTTGCCCAGCTTGTAATTTTCCAGCAGGTTTTCGAATACGCATGCTCCCATTGCATCTTTAGTTTTGCACCAACATGCAATTCCTGGTTAGTGATACAAAGAAGTCTGTACAAGTAGCTGATTGCAGTTCTGCAACTATTACTGGGTAGCAGTGCCACTTTAATTTGCTCAGTGAATGCAATTGGGGATGAGTTGATTCTTGGCTCGGCTCCAGTTGGACTCTTCTAACACAAAGGCAGTCAAGCCAAGCCAGGGCCAGGCATTTGGATCTACCTGGATCGAGCCAGCTCTGGCTCCCCCACAGTATTGTGGAAGTGGCAGGCACATTGATTATTCATAATCCTTAACTCATCTGAGAGTGTTCCTTTCGCATGTTTATACTTGTCAGGCTCTTGCTAATGGGCAATGGATACAAGAGGGCTGTTTACCTTGTTGTGATTTGCACTTGTGCTTTTATGGTCTTGTTCTTGCAATATGGTATCTTTGAGCTGAATTACATTGCAGTGCTGACATGGAAAAGCGTATGCAGAGTTGCTCTTTAAATTCTTGTTTTACATTTACACCCCATATTTACAAAATGCGGAATGACTCTTCAGTAATGATTTAATGATGGCAGCGCCTAGTTCAGAGGGGTTCACCATGCGCTAGATACCCACCACCCAAGGAAGAGATCCATAGTCTTGCCGGCCACACATGCAGCACATGTGTTGTTTATGTTATTATGTGTGTGTGCAAAAAATATGATGTGGCCAGTACCATTTGTGAATTGATAATACTCATTCACGTACATCTCAACACCATCAACAGTCAGGATCCCAGCTACCCGATGTCCCAACATTGGGATGAAAACCATCCATTGGCAGACACAAAAAGTATCAGATTTGTGGCGATTGAATCTGCAGAGGAGAAGATGGAGATACAGCCTTGAGAAGGAAAGAAGCCACATACATTTACAAATTGCGTTGAACCACATGTGGACTTAACACTAATAATGAATTGCAGGTCTTTCTTAAATGTTTTAGTTTTTTAATGTAAACTTTCACAATGCTTGGTATTCTGTGCAGACATATGGTTACAATTGCTTCCCCTATCATGCGCAATGCAGCATGTTTGATGTGTAATGCAGCGTATTTCAGGATCAGGAAGTTAAAATGAAACTTACCTCCAATATAGAATAACAATGACATCATTTTTCTTATTTGACCGTATGCTAAATGACTCTTATTAGTTATATTTGATTTTCCAGTTATGTGTAATGCAGCGTATTTCAGGATCAGGAAGTTAAAATAAACTTACCTCCAATATAGAATAACAATGACATCATTTTTGTTATTTGACCGTATGCTAAATGACTCTTATTAGTTATATTTGATTTTCCAGTTATGTGTAATGTGGTGTATTTCAGGATCAGGACGTTACAATGAAACTTACCTCCAATATAGAATAACAATGATATCATTTTTGTTATTTGACCGTATGCTAAATGACATAATTTAGGCATCAACTGCAATGCAAGTCTTGTCTCCAATAGGGATACAAGACCCAGACTACCCTTGGCTGGCTACAGTCACAACAATTGAAATCCTCCCTTTTTTCATTTCAAGAGTCAGGACGCACAACATGCTTACACGTCATTGTATATATAAATAGTTGGAAACCAATATGGTGCCCAACTGCCATATGGCCATATGGGAGTGCCAAAAACGGTTTTTGCAGTAATTTATTGCACACATTTCTCAAAGTTGGTCTAACTTTTCTTTTCTAAACCTCGGAAGCTGCAAACCGCATTCTTAAATTGAACTTCAACATTAGAGCCTCTGCACCCTAATTGATATGATATGATAAGATATGGCATTTATAACGCGCCTATACACAAGTGTTTCAAGGCGCGACGAGGCAAAGGGGGGGGGGGCAGAGGGAAGATAGACAACAATCTTACTAGGCCAGGTGACATTCAGATCGCGCAAGTGCAAGGGAAGGGGGAAAAAAGGAATAGTGCAGGGGGGTGGGGAGTGCAGTACATGGGATAATAAATAACAAGATAAAGAGTAGCCAACTGGTGGCAAGTGCAGGGTGAGTGCAGGCATAAGTGCTGGTGGGGAACTGCAGGGATACAGAAAACAGTCCCCAGGTGCAGGGTTTGCCAGGGAGGCAGTGCAGGGGTACAACTGGCAGGGATTGGGCCGAGATCAGATGGGTGGCCAGGTAACCAGTGCAAGTCTCAGTATCAGCCAAGACTTCAGCAGGGGATAGGGGGAGAGAAAGCAGAAGCAAAGAGGAAGGTTTTCAGGTGCTTTCGGAACCGAAGATGATTCTCCTCAAGTTTCAGGGAAGCAGGGAGGCTGTACCAGAGGGAGGACCCTGCTGAAGAGAGAGATCTAACACTGAGTCATTGCTTGGAGAGGCGACTGACCCTGAGGGAGTTGGAGGCGACTGAGCGAAGAGCTCTAGAGGGAAGATATTTAGGAAGAGAGAGTTGAAGGTATTGACGAAGGCCTTGTGGACGATGCAGAGGGTTTTGAACTTAATCCTCACAGCCACTGGGAGCCAATGCACAGATTTCAGTCCTGAAGAGATATAATCCCTGGGCTTGAGGCCAAGGACAAGTCTTGCAGTCCTGTTCTGGATGAGTTGCAGAGGGCCTACAGTAGAAGCAGGCAGATTTAGAAAGAGGATATTGCAGTAGTCCAGCCTAGAGAAAACCAGAGCTCTGGATATAGTGAGCTTCTGATGGAAGGAGAGGAAAGGAAGAATAACTCTGAGGAGGTGCAGCTGGGAGTGTGACTTCTTAGAGACATCAGAGATGTGAGGCAAGAAGGAGAGTGTGGAGTCGAAGATGACCCTGAGGTTTTTAGCCTTGTATGTGGAAGCAGGAAGAGGGCCAAGAGAGGCTGGACAGAGAGCTACAGGAAAGGAGGAAGTGGGTGTGCGATGAGGAGAATCTCACTATTACTGGCATTAAGGAAAAGGTCACCACTCCTGGATAGCAGACAGACAGTCAGAGATGAAGGATGGAGAAGAGGTGGCCGAAGGTAGCCTAAAAATGAGATGAGTGTCATCCGCATAGCACTGAAAGTTGGGGCAGAAAGTGGCAATGCGGTGGGCAAGGAATGCCAGGTATTGGTTGAACAGCCAGGGATAGAGATTAGACCCCTGGGGGACACCACAAGTAGGGAAGAAGATAGCAGAGAGGAGGGATCCAAGTTGACCTGGGAGGGTGGGTCACAGAGGGAGGTAGTCAGCCACACCAGGGCCTGACCGGTGATACCTAGGTTATCACAGAGACAATTTAGCAGGATGGCATGGTTGACAGTATGAAAGGCACAAGAGAGATCAAGCAAGATGAGGACACAGGGGGTGTTGGAGTCAAGGTGGAAGAGCAGGTCTTCAGGTCATTCCGTAGGATGGATAGCTCAGAGGCAATGTGCTCGCCTTGGAAGCAAGACGACACACAGCCGCACAGGTTAGATCCCCGCGTCCGCACTTAGAAACACCTGTGTATTAAGCATGTTATAAATAACCTATCATATCATATCATTTATCAGTTTATTGAATGTCGCATGTGCATGAAAAGTAAACAGAGGAAACAGAGTTCCTCTACTCTGTGTGATATATTTCAAATTGAAGCTTTCACAAAAACGTATTGTGCAAGAATACTCAAACAGTAATTAGTTGAAAGATTTCAGGGATGCAAATATTGTATATTTTTTGACTTTTTCTGTTACATAAAAGGTTACGCCCTTTCTGAGACACGTGTTTCGGTATCTCTTGTGCCTTTTTCAAATCAGGACTTTAACGTTACTTTGCTCAATTGTCATTTGTCTGGTTAAAAGGTGATATGTCATGGGTTTAATCCGTGTTGTATCACCTTCTAACCAGAGAGATGACAATTGAACAAAGTAACATTACTGCCCTGATTTGAAAAAGGCACAAGAGATGCCGAAACACGTGTCTCAGAAAGGGCGAAACCTTTTACGTGATAAAAACCACTAAAATAAAACTTTGAATATGTCTTTCAACTAATTACTGTTCAAGTGTTCTTGCACGCTACGTGGTGCATATGTTTTGTGTGAAAGCTTCAACTTACATGGAACTCTTTCCTCATTATTTGCACTTTGACTTTTAGGCCCCCGATTTATAGAAATGCGTGCATTGATCCCACAAAGTCCCTTTGCGTGTCCCTATGCATAAAAATTCCTATGCACGCTCTGTGTATTAATGGAATGCAAAGTGCAACATAACCGGACCACAAAGAACACCGGACTGTGTGAGGAAGGCTCACAACACAGGTAATATAGGCCACAACATGGGTTGTATATCTAAAAATCACACCCACAACCTGGGTATTATAGCTCAGTGGCAACGTGCTTGTCTTGGAAGCGAGATGACACAGAGTAACACAGGTTTGAATCCCGGGTCCGCTCTTAGAAACCTCTTCGGCGTTATAATAACCATTTACAATTATAATACACCCCCACACAAACCAAAACCATTGACAAAGACAAACCTTCGCGTCCACGTCCACCTCTGATACACCCTCCAGTACCCCTGCAAAACTGCACATGGTCATCCCCAAGTCAAGGCTGCATCCGTGTAAAGCTGTGCGAAGTCCACTGTTAGCAATGCCACCCCAGTGAAACTGCGTGAGGTGCCCCATAAAAAATAGCTGCACCCAGGCAAAACTGTGTGAGGTCCCCTATAAGTAACAGGTGCACTCCAGCAAACTGCACAAGATCCTCCACAAGTCAAAGCTGCACCCCAGCGAACTGCCCAAGGTCCCCCATAAGCAACAACAGCACCCCCGCAAAACTGTGCGTGGTCCCCTCTAAGTAATGGGTGCACCCCAGCGAAACTGCCCGGGGTCCCCGTAAGCAACAACTGCGCCCAGGAAAAACTATGTGAGGTCCCCTGTAAGTAAAGGGTGCACTTCAGTGAAACTGCAGAAAGTCACCCACAAGTCAAGGCTGCACCCCAGCGAAAATGCCCAAGGTCCCCCGTAAGCAACAACTTCACCCAGGAAAAACTGTGTGAGGTTCCCTGTAAGTAACGGGCACACTCCAGCAAAACTGTGTAGCGCCCCCCTACTCCTGAGGCATCCTAACTGCTGCCAAATCCCCCTAAGTCAAAGCAGCACACTCTAGCCCCTACATCACCCACCACCCACTCACCTCCGACCACTACCCCAGTCTGGCACTGCCACATTACACCCCTACCACTCTACCAGTCCAATGTTGACCAACAACTTACCTCAACTCCACTGGCCTGCCTCCAACATGAAGTACACCGTCCACACATCCTCCCATATCCTCCATAAGCCTGAAAAAATGAGTTCGCTGCTGCAGAATCCATCTTTGTAGCTCATCACAGGACTTCCTGGTACATCACAACATCACAATCAGTTGCACATCCACAGGACATAAGCATGTAGCACCCGAACATATGACATAGCAAAGAGCAATGTAATGCAATGTGACGTTTCATTGTGCCCATATTGCAATGACCTCTATGCGCTGTAGGTGAATGACCTTGTAGGACATACGTCCAAGACATCATGATAGGACAGAGTGTGTGCATAGTAGCCTGTAAAAAGCAATGAATGAAGAGAATCAGGCAGGTAGGAAGGCATAGCAGTCAAAGTCCCTGCAAATAACACAAGTAGAACAGGCATGTTGGGTAATGTGAAGGCTGTCTGAGAGTGTGTGAGCCAAGGAGATGGATGATGTGTACAGCCAGTTTGAAAATCATTCATGACATGAGAGCATCTTATGGGTTATACATTGTGTGGGATACACCTACCGAATAAAAACTGCACAAATGATGAGTGCATCTCACACGTCCACAGTGGGGCATCCCAACCCACGTGGCAGTCACAGAACAAATGCATTTCTAAACCATAGTAAACCAAATTCAGCACATGAACAAAGAGACAGCAACATGTGTGTGATCAAGAATCATAAATCTGTATTCCAAATATTTACACTAAAATAAACTATGTGGAAGGGGGAAATGTCGAAGGATGAAAAATAAACAAAAGTCAAAAATGAAACTGCACACGATGCAATGGGCTGAAATGTCTCTCAATGCATCCTCCAGGGCAGAGTCACATTCTTCGTCCTCGGCCTGTATGCGTGCCTCCATTCTTGCATGGATGGCTTGCAGGGCCCCTACCATCCTCCTACTCTGCATCCCTGCAAGCCTCCTCTCGGATGGCAGCCTGCTTCAAAGTACGCTTCTCCACCTGTGCCCTGGTCCTTGCAATTATTGCCTCCCTAGCCCGCTGTCTCTCTGTCATTAGCTGCCTCCGAAATTCCATCCTGATGTGCACTATATCCGGGAGTCTCCTCTGTACCTCCTGCCAGATGTCACAACTGTCCTGCCTGACTTGTCTCCATGTTGACGAAGGGTCCTGCATGGATTGCCTATGGACACTCCTCACCTGTCGATGTCTGGCTGAGCGTAGGCTATGCAGGTACCCCCACTGTCTGGATGTCACACGTTGGGAAGTACAGTGCCAGCACTGTCCTGAGGTGCACATGTTCGACTGCTGCCTGTCCCTGTTTCGGTGCCTGGGCAGGCACAGTGACCACCTCTTCTGTTGCCCGTGGGACTACCACCGGACGCAGATACATGCTCACCACCAGACCAGGCGGTGTGGGTGGAATTGGTATAGAAGGGGCCTTGATGGTAACTAGCAAGGAAGGCTTCCCGGAGGACAACTGGGGCAAAGAGGGTGGAGTGGAGGATGGGACAAGTAAATGTGCCAGCATATACAGACCACCCAAGAGTAGTACACATGCCAGCTGGCCCAGGTAGATGCTCATCGAATCGTGATGCTATGCTAGCTCCTCACGAGAATCTGTCAAAGCATCACAAGTCATGCCTGTCCACCTTGCCAGACCAGCCAGCATGGAGCGCACCAACTCAGGATTGGTCTCCTCAGGCACAAGGGAGGGCTCAGTCTGGGTGGACACATTTGTGGTCTCTTCACATGTGATTCAGAAGTAAAACACAAGGGATATTCATTAGGCTCCATACGAAGATGATGGTGTACATACACTCCATTCAAAGTCCCAGAATAGAGAACAGGCTACAAGGTCAACTGCAAAGGAAGCCTTGTCTTAGGTCCAGACCAATGAGAGATGATGGACTAATTGTGATAGTGGGGAGTAATCTGACTTTACTCTCAGTACCTGTGGTCCATTTTGCCTATGTGCTAGTAACAAGATGAAAGTCCTAGGTTGGGGAAGCATGTAAACCAATCAGAGGGTCTATGTATCAACATACTATACAATGTTGCAAAGACCAATCCACTGCCATTCTTCTGCTATAATAAGCATTATACATATTTATAGGGCCACCAAGTAAGATGACTACTGCTTACATGATATAAAGGTATGTATGTACCCTTAACCAATCCTTCCCTTCAATAGGTGTTACAGTTTGCCACGTAGAATGATGTCATAAATGATGCATATCTAGGTCTAAAGCCTTTGTATAATCACATGTGAGTATCAGTGTGTGGACTACAGCTTGTTGTTCACCAGATTGCACTACTTTATTTTATGCTGATAATAAAGTAGTACTTTGGCATATTCTTTGTCTGTCCTGTTATTTGGGTCCGAGATCATTATTGGTAATTCCATTGAGCACATGATATGCTTCAAGGTGCTAGAGCACTCGGCCAGTATTGGCATGAGGCAGCAGGCAGCAGCGTCTCACACCTACACACAAGCTGCATACATAATGGGACATCAGCAATCATGCATGCCACACATACACTGCAGAGCATTGTTCTTCATGGGTACTCACCAGCAGCTTCAAGACAACTTCTCCATGCACAGATCTGGGTGGGAAGGTCTGGAAAAAACCTCTTAAGGACCAGCAGCTTTTTCTGAGAGTACTGGTGGCAGCCCGCATTGTACACCTTGACGGTGGGCTCCTTGTCGAGGGATGGCACCACCTCGGAATGGTTAAGACCTTTGAGGTCGTCCCATCATTTCCAGACCATCTTCATCGGACGGCCTGTCACCCCCTTCTCGTGGAGGGCAGCCATTATGTCCTCCCAGATCTTTTGACGTGCATCGTTACCCAGCTGTGCTGCTATGTTGAAGATGTCAACATAGTCTCCCAGGACCCGATCCACCAGGATGCCAACTTCGGTGGTGGTGAAGTTGGCAGCCCTCTGTCTCGCTGCTGTGGGGGTGATGCACCCTTCCTAAGAGGTGGATGGACCAGACTTGGCACCCCGCCGAGTCATGTATGGCTTTACTGGTTTCTCGATAGGTGTTGTGGAGCTGAGGTGGTATTGATGGGGAGAGGTGGAAGTCCCAAAGACCGAAGAGGTGTTTACAGGCCCAACACAGGAGTACAGACAACAGCAGGACAGCTGGCACTCCAAGACAGTGCTGAAATCAAACAGGTCCTCACACTCAATCAGGCAGCAGCAGATAAGTAGTGTGTGAGGCAAAGCAGGGCCGCAAGAGCCAAAAGCAATGGTTGGCGTGCAGGTGGAACTCTGGTGAGCATCTATCTTCCGTAGCAGCCAAAAACAGAGCAAAGGCCCTTACTGTGTAAGTTACGTCCTACGCGCTTCACGCAGCGCTCCTACGTGGCTCACGGCAAGGATCTATGTGATCACTGCACCGCCCATAACTGCGACGGCCGAAATGCCAATGCCAGTTACGGGGCGGCGCAATGATCATATAGATCACTGTGCCCGCTTCCCCGGCCTGCATTTCCCTTCCTACCCCCCCATTTCCAACCTCGAACTTACCTTTCACGGCGGCACACTTATGTGTGTGCCTCCTGCACCCTTCTATCCCTGCGGAATCAGCTCCTCCCACTAACGTGGGTTAGAGCTAACGCCGCAGGGTGCTTTTCTTTTTTTTTTCTTTCGTGTCCCTCGCTTACCAAAATCGTAAGTGGGGGACACCCCTGTAAACCCCGACTCCCATTACGGTGCCCAAGCAGAGCAGGGGACACCCCTGCAACCCTTTGCTCTGCTTGGGTGCAGTAAATGTCACCCTCATTTTGTGCGCCCCTAAAGTCGCAGTACCTGTGGGGGCGCAAATGAGGGCAACATTTTTGTACAATTCCATGGCAATGATGGTGTAATTTAAGGTGTGCGCGATGCATCACTGGTTGAGCGCGCAAAGGTACAAGGCGGACGAGTATCGCATAGACGTATTTGGGGATTATACACAAACAATTTCTTTCAAGTTATGCGTCCCGCATTTTCATTTTTGGGGGTTGCCTCTGCGCATATACGCATGTTTTTCTTTCTATTTTAAGTACTACAGAGTGTAGCATACACAATTTGTGTATTTTTGGGTCCCCCTTCGAATCACGTACCGCTTTGTTCACCTTGTGGTAGAGGTCCGGGCATCGCGTATGCAATTTCTGGTTCTGGGGTGCCTCTGCTTATTGCGCACTGCTTTTTTCACCTTTAGAATGCTTTCCGGGTATCACAAAGGCAATTTCAGATTTTTGGGTGTCTCTGCATAGTGAGTATCTCTTTTTTCACCTTCCTGAAGCTTTCCAGATATTGCATACACTATTTATGTTTTTTGGGGTGACTCTGCATATCACGTACGTATATTTTTTTCATTTCGGGTACATTGGAGCCTTACTACATCGCACATCACGTAGACTGTTCCCTTTCTCATATTGTATTTATTTATTGGATATTTGTAAGGCACCTATACAACAAAATGGTGTTTGAAGTTGACACAAGACAAAAAAGGAAAGGGGTGAACAAGTAACAAAAATACAATAACGTTCCTACTAAGCCTTGTGACATTCAGATCGTGCAAGTGCCGAAGAAGAAGTTGCAGGGAGAAGGCGTGGAGGGTGCTGGTCTGCGCAATAAGCAGAATGTAAGAGTGGGAAGGGAAGGCAGGAGCAGAAGCAAGTGCTCAGGGGAGGCCAGGAAGGCAAGTGCTAGGGGTTTCGGTAGTGCGGGTCCATAGCTAAGTGCGAGGGAGCATGTAGACTGGCTGGGGGCCTGGAGCACTGTAGAAACTCAAAGGGAACCAGAACACTATCTTGATGTGCCTTCCATTTATCCATTACATCTGCATCATCAGCGGAAAGGCCCAAAAGGGAAAGGTAGTAGACGGGCCGGGGATGTGCTGAGGACACATCTGCCCCATGAGGATGTGGTGGGTCAAAAAGATGAAGCAGCACTACATAGGGCCACTAGGGCTAAGAAGGGATGCCCTGCAGAGCAGGAATAGGCTCCAACCCAAGACACAAAAAACGGGTACGCGAAGGAAGAGCCGCTTCCCTGAAGAGGAGCTCCAGATCCTTTTTTGTACCACTTTTACATCTGCACCATGAATGGTGCTTTGGCGGAATGTCACAGACCTCATCAATGCCTTAGGTGTGGAGATGCGCACTGCTGAGAAGGTCCAGAAGTGGTGGAATGATCTTACGTGGAGGACCAAGCATAAACTCAGTGTCAACCTGGCCTCGGCACTGGCCACTGGAGGGGGGCCTCCTATGGAGGAGAAGCTGATTCCAATAGTAGAGGCCATGAGTCAACTCATGAGCATTGAGCAGATGGAAGGTGTGGGAGGTGTGTAGACCCATGAGGACACATCTGGTGAGTGGCATTTGTGTACATCATATGTGTGGACAATCATGGTAGACCTACCCATATTTGTGTGGTAGTAAAGCTGGCTGCAGTTGTCAGCGATCCTTGGGCAATGCATGTTTGCTACCGTGTTCACTCTTGTCAAATGGCTCGCGTTCAGAGAATTTCCTGTGTGCTGTGGCGCATATTAGTGTGACTGTTCGCATCACTGCCTGCTGGCCCACAGAGCTGGCCCAGTTATGAAGATGCAACTTGACGTTTGTAATGCAAGGGACAACACTAGAGAATACATGGCAAATAACAGCTGATGGTGGGTCATCATGGCAAGATGGGCAGTCTGGTATTCTCCTGCAGACAGCCCATTCAAAAGGTTAGAGGCATCAATAATGCCAATCAGTATACCTGTCATCATTGCATATCATCTAGGTGCATGGTTGGATTACAATTGTGTTAATACAGTTCAAAATAGTACTAAATGGGTGACATAATAGCCCTGCATGTGTCCATCAGTCGATGCATGACAGACGCATGCCTTCTCCCTTGCATCATTGTGTCTGCCATTTCTCTATGTCTATGTGTCCACGAACAGCATCAACAGGACCAGCGGTGGGATGGTACTGCATTCAGCAAATGCCATATATCCATGACTCACAAAAACCTACAAAGTCCCACAAAACAGCTTCCTTTCCTTTCTGCTCAGAGTGAGTAATTACAGATGTATATGCACTTTGTCATGTTCACCCCCTAACCAAAAAAGGGGCGAATAACCATGTGATTATCAAAAATATACATATTTTAATTTTCATCCAAAAACATTACACTTAACAATATATTTCTCTAAAAAGGCTCGACATGATAAACAAAACACAATCTGAAACTCATCTCTGTGTGTATGTATATTGTCTACCTGGAGTAAAGGTTAACACTTCAAACCCTTTCTGTACCTCACTGTAGGGTGTTTATCTTGACCACCACTGATGTTATTATTGCCCCTCCTAATTTATACGGGCAAGAGACTATCCATAACTTAAAGCTCACAGTTTGCTAAATCACGATGTCAGATCCAGGGGTGTCCTGCCATTTTGTGTCTACCTGCCCTTTGACATGTGTTTGTATCCCCCCCTCTCCCAGGTTGACTTTTTTTATTTTGTTTATGTTTTACTTGAGATATGTGTTGATGCCCTCTCAAAGGAATAATTACTGCAGTACTGGGATACAGCCATGCACAGTAGTGTCAACGGCCATGGTTGCCCTGAGATCAGGTAACAATGGGTTGATAAAGTTGTTGCACATATGTGCAGTATGCATGTTTTGCTACTATGACTGATGACATACAATATCCCATGTTGTTGCTGTGATCCTGATTCATCTGTGACTCTACTCCATGGGATGTCTGCCCTTCACCCTTTCACCTCCCTAGTCCCCATAACCTCTGCCAGACACTGGCACTCGTTAACAAATGTGGAGGTACAGTTTCCGGTGGAGCTGATGAGGGAATCACATCAGGGCAGATCTGTCACCAGATAGGGATGAGCATTGTCTCTCGTTTTATATCTGTATTAGTGGTCACCACGATCGTTGCATGCATACTCACACATTTGCTTTCTGGGGTGTAATCATTGAGTCACAGTAAATGACAGTTCAGATGTGTGTTTGTCCACATGCATGTGTGTGTATTTGCCCTTCCACTTCAATGCGTGTGCATTGTTTCTGAGGTTGCATTTCCACAATTGCCGTCCAAAAATATGGGAATGTGCAGCACTTATCACATTTGGCCATTAGCAGTATTTGCCACATGTTGGCTCTCCATCCCCATTCCCATCCTGCATTCTCTGTGCATCTGGATTCTGTGTTTTTGGTTGTTCAGCAGTTGCCTTACTGACCGTTATGATGTCTTCTTACTACCACCCTTCTCCTCCCCCTGCGCTATGTACCCTCTGGGGCTTTGTAGGTGTACTTCCTGTCCACACTACTCTTTGCCCTCTGCCAGCACCCACTCCACACACCTATACGCCCACATGACCTGACCTGCTACAGTGCCACATTTTACACACACATCCATTGTCAGGTCTACCCAACCTCAGCGCCCCCTTCATGGCCTTGCCTCTGGTGACACAGATCTGCCCATTTGTCCATATTGACTCTGCAGGACAGGTTTGTCACACTTGGTGCATCTAGGGTTGTACAGCTATGCACATGTGTACCCCTGACGGACTGTACCTGTGTTCCCCAATCAAGTAACTTGTTGTTCTTTGTTATTCTTAGTATGTTATCTTCACCTGGATGTTTTGCATGACTTCTTTTTTCATTACTTGTTCAAATCCAGCACTGTGAGTGACCACATGCTTTGTGTGCACATTGTGGGCACGTGGATATGGTACATCGTCCATTCCTCTCAGCTTCTGTTCATCTGTTGTCCCTGTAGGTGTTGACAGTGCATCCTATGATCCCTACACACTTACTGGTACTGTCTCGTCCAGGGTGTGTAGAGTGTTGGAGGGTGAGTGAACAGCTGCGTATCATTCTCATGTCTATTCACAGTGGCATCCAACAGGGGGTGTTAGTGATTGGTGCAGTGTATGGGACTGTGGTTGAAGGCACTTATTTGCGGGGATGTAGCAACATGGGTCTCGTTCTGTTTTACATGGAAATGGAGGGTTGAGCAGCTTGCTTCTTTGATGTAAAGCTGCTGATTAACCTTTCACAGGTGGCTTTTGTTTTCCAGTCTACCCTTCTCTCCCTCGCCAATGTTTGTCCTTCCTCGCCCCCATGTGCTACTTTTCTATCTATGTTCCTTTCAGGCTCTCTAACCATGTCTTCCTCTCTTGCCCACCTTCTCTCTCCCCTCACCCATTGTAATGGCCACCATCATTTGCCCCGTTTCCCCACCAGCCAGTCTCATCCATGCACTTTGTTTCCCCTATCAATCAATCCATCTCTCTCTCTCTTTCTGGCCACTCCACATCTATACATTCATGACTCTGTTTCCTGTCTCTCTCTTGCCTCCTGTCATCCTCCTTATCAGCTACAATTGTACTTCCACTCCCAAGATCTGCACCTTCTCACTTTTCTCTCCTGCATCCATGCGTGACACAAAGGACATGCACTCTGGAAACAGGCGTCAGTCAGCCCCGGGATGCGGCCACAAGTGGGGCCCTTGATTGCAGGCATACACGTTCTGCACACCCACTGTCACTTTGAACTGCAAAAATACACTTTGCACCGCTCTGCGAATCAGGGAGTTTGTTGGCAGGACAAAGTCACTTTGCACCACGCTAACAGTTCCATGAATTGGGCCCAAAGTGTTTTAATTCTTAGTAATATTAAAAAAGAAGGCAAGGATTTCTGAGCAGGAACACGGTTGCATATGGAAACTTCACCGCGGACACTCAAAGTGCAGTTGCATTAAAAAGTCATTATGGAGCCAACGTACGTGATATGAATGAGAGTCATGGCATGAAACAACGCTGACATTTTTCACGGAGGTAAGGGGCCGGCATTAATGAAGCAGCTGTTGGGTGTTTTGTTCTAACAGTCTTTAAAATTCTCTGGTTCTAGAGAGAAGCTTTGTCTCTGAAAGACAATCTCCCTGGGGCCATGAAGTATTACAGGGCTAGAATTTGAAAAGAAGAGTTTTCAACACTGGCAATCTGCAGGCATATTCACTTGCAATATGTTCCCTAGGCGAATATCTTGAGAGTGAAAGATAGACTACACATATCTTGAACATAAAAAAGTGCAGTCTCAAACGATGGAATTGCAATTACAAACTCTCCCCCTTTCTTCCATCCGTAGGACTGTAATATTTGTATGCATATTTTTTTCTCTATTTCTAAATTTTCAAGATGGTGTAGTATCTACATGTTTAATGTATTTTTTGAACATTCTGTAGTTTGCATTCTCTCTTTTGATCAGTTCTTATTTATTTATTTGTTTACTCATTGTGTTTTCTCGCTGCATGTTATTAGATGATTTCACTCAAAATGAACTTAAGTTAAACATCCACGGAGGACACTCATTGGAAAAGGTGTTCCTATTTAAAGGGACAGTCACCGATTGTTATTTTTATCAATACTTGAATTGTCAGGGGAAGGACATGTCAAATTGTTACAAAATAGAAACGTTGACATCACACGGCATTTGTTTGCTGGATGACAGCTGAATTAATAGTTGATGGATATGTTGTTCATAACAATTTGGCTCAACGTGTTATCCGAGGCCAGCCATCGGGGTGAAACAGACCATGTCAGCCAAATCGACACAAATTCAAAGGTTGAACATGTTCTGGCTGTTGAATTATATGTGTGATTGTAGTGTAAAAGAGATTAGATACATTGGTTTAATATGTATGACTCGCGGAGTGGCAATTTAACAAAGGGTATTTAATGGTGCATCACAGAAATAATATTGCCATGGTATGTCTCTGAACAGGACTTTATAGTTTTGACAGGTGAATTAAACTCCTACTGTAAATACCAGACTACCCTGGCTCCTAGAGAGTGGGTTGAGGAGAGATGTATTCTCTGCCAAACCAAGACAAACAAGTTTGGCTTAAGATGGACTGGGCACCCAGGGGAGTGTGATATGGGGATGCTACATGGTAGGACAAGGGGAGGCATCCCTGGTGGATTTACTTGGAACAATTGACGGAAACGTGCCACCTTTGATGACTTATTTTGCCCTACCGATGTGATACTATATGTTAGAGCCTTAATCATAGTTCCTAATGACACTAGTGACCATCATCTACCTCTACTATTACATCTGGCAATACATAAGCAGAGCAATTCAATTGTAGGGTTCACTGGCAGAACAGTTAACAATGATGGAAATCACATAAGATGGAGTGAGCGGAATTAGCAAAAGTCCACAAAATACATGTTCAGTAGGGTAATGAACCATTTGGTGGATATTAAACATATGTCAGCCGACAATCCTGAGGAGCGGATAACTGGATTAATCAGTACATTTGCTCTGAATCATAAAACCTTCGGCTTGCCTTGCTCATCATACAGGGACAACAACAACAACTATGATAAAACCAGTTTGCGAGCAAAGCGTATATTGAGAGCAGGAATGAGGAGTATAATTGAGAATGCTGAAGAGCCGGAGTGGTGCCATGTACAAATACGACAGTCTAAAAATGAACATACTAATTGGCTCAGAAGGTATACATACTCATTGGGTAACACACAATGGCAATGTCTGCTAAAACCTCGGGCAGGAGGGAACACTACATTGATAAGGGAAGCACTGAAAACATACAGAGGCAACCAGTTAACATGCACAGTTGCCTCTGGTTCACCCTCTGCGGGGACAAATCATATTAAAAAAGGATTTTATGAACAGCAAGCACAACCAGAGGATATTCTAGATTGTATGCAAACGCCCTTCGAGATCATTTTTGACGAGTTTGATGTGGAAATGTTGATCAAAAAATGTAAACGATCGAACTCACCTGGTCCAAATGGGCTGGCAAACACAGTATTGAAACACGATCCGGATCTGTGGGCAGGGATACTGATGGTATTGTTTAAAAAGGTGCCAATGGTTCACTACCTCTGCCCTGGAAAAGGTTCTATAATAAAACCAGAGTTTAAAAAGGGACGCCAGAGCTTGCCATCTAATAATCGTTTATTGTCCATGTGGGCCATTACTAGCAAGTATTTTGCATCCCTGTTGCTATGGTCCCTGCAGCAATGGGCAGAGTCAATTAAACTACTGGGAATGTTTCGGACCGGTTTTAGGGGTGGTTCTCCTACAACACATAGCTTGCTTTTGGTAGATTCCTTGATTCACACCGCATTGGTCGAGGTTTGACCCCTTTCTAGGTTTTATACGTGAACCTGAAGGCGCCCTATGATATGGCTGACCGCGGAAAGCTATGGTGGAAGCTGAGCGGGTTTGGCATCCCTGCTTGGTTGCAGGAGGCAGTCAGGCAGTTGCATGAGTCTACCAAAGTCAGTGTGCAGATAGGAGTAGGATGCGTCAGCACGGACGCGGTGTAGTCAAGCAGTGCTGTGTGCTGGCGCCTCTACTTTTCAATTTATATAAATCGGATCCGCCTGACTGTTTGGTGAAGGTATATTGCAGCCCCCCATAGGTTAAATAGAGAATAGTGAGCATGTTTGCTGGCTGTCATACGAAGATGATATTGTTCTTTTTGACCATATATATATAGGGGGTCTGCGTAGGGTGGTCAGTGAATTGTGCAAATATATGGGGGAATCGAATTCGGCATTGAATGCTGATAAAACCAAGTGTATGTGCTATGGGCAATGCTGCAGGTACATGTCTCTGTTTACCAAGCAGGGAATGTTAAATGATGTATTTTGGGGTGCAATTTGAAAAAGGAAGGTATCTGGATACAAGGGCAGAACAAAGTCACAAGGAAAACGTTCCCATAGCTCTGATTAAAAGAGTGTTGCTAGGCTCAGCTGGCTATAGCTATGCTGGTATTATCCCGCTGTAGATGCAAAGCTATTGCCTGGTGGTGTGATACGGCTTGAAATCACCATGCACGACTGAACTGAAATGGCAAAAATGAATGGAGGGTGCATTTTGAAGAACACTCTCCAACATGGTAGTTATAAAAAGTGATCCTTTCTATTAAAGCGAAGAAGGACCCAAAGAGTTCTCTGTTGAGAGAAATTAGCCATATCATGTAAGTGTGTTACCAGGGAGAACGGATTATACACCTGGGAAAAATGAACAGTTAACTTGTTTGTGTGCGCTCTCTGATATAATCTTCCTCCATAATCCCATCTCCCTGTCATTTTCTTCTCGTTCCTTTTCTTTCTTCCTGATCTCCCGCTGCTCCATGCGTGCCAATATTTCTGCAATCCCCCTTATGCGGGCCTCTTCTCGTTTCCTTTGTTCTTCCTCTTGCTGTTTTAAACCCGCCTTGTCCTCCTTACTTTCCTTCCTCTTCACCTTTCTTTCCTGCTCTTCCTGCTCGAACTGTCTAATCAACATGCTCTGCGCTTCCCTCAGTTCTGCTAATTTTGCCTCCAGCACTTCCTCTTCTTCCTGTGTCATTCTTCCCTCCTCCTCTGTATTTACCTCACACCCTCTATGTGTATGTTCTATCTCTTCTTTACCTGCCTTCATTACCATTCTTCCTCTTCCCCTGTTAACGTCCCTCGAAGCTTCAGTAATACAGGCGCTGCTATCCATTCGTCTGGTCCTATATTTGCTAACTCTATTTTTGCCTTTTATCCCCCCCCCCCCATGTTGGTTTTGTGTCTGCAGCACTCTTCGCACCCACCCCGTTTTGGAGCGTATGGTGGTGGGCTGTAAGTAGGGTTAGAGTATCCCTTGGCTGCTGTTAACTATGATCGTGTTTCTTCTCTCAACTCTCTCATTGGATACAGCCATTCTGTTTCTTTCTTTACTTCTTTAGTTATGGGCGTTTCTCCCTCACCTTCCTTTTTTACCTCTGCAACTGGGAATGATCCTTCTGATTCTTCCTCACTTTCTTCAGCACTGGGGGGTGTTTGGGGCGCGCTGCATATGCCCTCTCCGCTCACCTTCTCCTCCTTTACTCCCTGCATGGTGAACATCCCTAGTACCCCTGGTGCGCACCCTTGAAACATTTTAGAGATCGTAAACTTCTAGGTCGCTCGCTAACTTCTTCCCCTTATATGTGTTATGTAGATACGCTAGCAGTGAGTGTTGTGTGCACATGTCAAAACTGCCGTTGGGCGGCCATGGTATCCTTATTTTGTTATCTGTCCCTTGCGATCATTCAATACTGTACTTTACTATTTTATCTCTGTGCGATATTAGTGTTGTGCAGATATGCTGGAGTGGTGTGGTTAAGGTAGTGGCCCTGTGCCCTAACCCTGTCCTTATCCCATAATACATAGACATCTTTTAAAATGTCACTTCCTCAATACCACCGTTACCTGGCCCCATAAATTGGGGTCTTCCGACTTTCCACTGCAAGAAAAGCAAAACATTTTTTTTTTTTTATTACAATGCTTTCATGCTGGGTAACACCACCCTCTTGATCTTTACAACAATGTCACCTTCCTTTAGACTTCCCCTTCCGGAGCTAGGGCTCCCTTCGACCCATGGCAAACCAAGCCCCCTGCGGCTGCATGCCCCGTGCGGCGTGCTTTTGAGCTGCCCCGCCTTTCCTGTGCGTACCTGTAACACACTTCTAACTCCTCCTTCTTCCCCTCTGCTCTCACCACCTGCGCAGTGTGTGCCCTTCTTGTCCCTCTCCCACTGGCCGCACCACCTCTTAGCGCGACCCCCATTGTTCAGGACATGCCGGTGTTCTCCGTGCATGGTCGACTCTTCCCCTTCACGCCTCCCTTACCGCATGTCCCTGCACTGATCATGCAAGGAGAAAAAATCCTATGCAAGCCCTATGAGGGCTTCCCTGAAACGGCGGCAAAGACAGAGCAAACATCCCATGTAATCTGGTCAGCCCACTTGTTGGCCCAGGGACACTTCCGAAGAGGCTTACTTGCAGGGTTTGATGAAGGTGCCAAGAATAGTTGGTCCCACTATTGCAATGGGTCGAAGCGCCTTCGCAGACCTTCTAGGACGATCAGAGGCCGAGGGGTCTCGCACGACGACAGCGGACTCAGGGTGCCAAACCTTCCAGCGGGACACCAGCAGTTCCTCGACTCGGCTTCTTGTTGCAGGATACTTGGCTCCTTATCCCTTGTTCGGTGTGAACTCAGGAGATCGACATGGTAGTGGTGTTTTCGGCCTCCTCTTATCCAAAGTTCCCTTCGCGCCAAAACGGAGAGGACCCGATGGGAAATCTGCTCACAAACACTCACTCCATACGTGGACCAATCACGGACCATGGTTGTCCCAGGCATTCAGGACACTCCAGACTCTCTGGCACCCATGATGTGTATTGGGAACAGATATCCCAGCCCACATCCTGGAGGCATACACACAAGGCATGCAGAAGCGTGTGACAGCTTTGGGTTTCGCGGGAAAGTGCATGACCAAATAAGGACTGACATGGGTCGGCTCGACCTGGGGAAGATGAAGGGGCAAGATGGCTAACGGACAGGACAAAGAACCGCATGTCATGGCCATTTTGGAGCCAGGCCACCTATTTGTGCCAAACGCGGTAAGCGCAGATAACATGGCAAAAACGAGTTCAAAGCATAAGATAAACGATATCTGCCACCAGTCCTGTCCGTTACACACGTGCCCAGTTCAAAATAAGTCCAGCGAGAGTTTCTAGGGACTTTGATATGACTAGAGACCCAAGAGTGCGGTAAAGTAAGTTACAGTGCACTCTTGTTACATGTTGCACAAAAGCTGCAACATGAGGAAAGGACTAAGGGAAACGAAGTCTCCAAGTACTGACTGTCTTAAGGGCATGTCAGTTTCTCCATAAGAATTCAGCGAAAGCCCAGAGGAGTGCGGCGAGGGCTGCACTTCGCTGGCAAAGGTTAGATCAGGGTGTAAGACAGCAGCAAAAGGTTTGGAGGTAAAATTACTTTCAAATATGAAATCTTTCCTAACAGTGGTCCTCTATGTCATAGCACTGAGTATGTTCTTCATGTGGATTGGTGTGTGGATGACCAATTTGCTTGGTGGCACATGTGTTCTTGTCCGCTGGCTATGTCATCATGGCATCTCTAATGATGGCAGTATTTGTGGGTGTTGTCTAATCGAGTTGATCCATATGGTCGGTGTCAGCTCCACCTGAGGTTCCAGCACGTGATTTGATTGGCGGGCAGCTTCCCTGGGTGTATTGGGCATGGCCACAGTGGATCTTGACATCTGGGGCGGCAGTGAGCAGGTCGAATTCCTTTCACGGTGGGTGCTTGGGTCGTGACGTCCTGGGCCATGGTCTGGTTGACAGTCGGGAAAAGGGATTGTCCCATTTTCCCTCTTCAGTGTCCTACATCGAAAAAATCATGATGAACAATACAAAGTGTCTTGAACTTAATTCAGCTACTCACCGGAAGCCAGTGAAGGTTGACCAGCAAGTGCAAGGCCTGGGACCGAAATGGTGCATTAAGCGCCAAGTGTGCAGCAGAATTTTGAAGAACTTTAAGACGATGGATCAAAAAGTCTGGTTGGCCCAGACAAATCCCATTGCAGTAGTCTAAGGTGCCCATAATGGGGCAGTGACTGCTGAAGCCCGAAACTGCAAAGGCACAAAAGGAAGTACTTTGCTAAGAAGTCAAAGTTTACAAAAACCCGACCTGCAGACTGACGCAATCCACCCATCTCTTGAGCCTGAGCGCAGCAACTTCACGCCTAGGCCCTTCACCGAAAGACCAGGAGTGGGACAGGGACTCAGTGAGTCCAGTCAGAAATTATAGTGCCACAGTGTGTGCTACTCAGGAGTCCAACTACCAAGATCTCTGTTTTGTCGCTGTTGAGTCTCAGCCAATATACAACAGATAATCTCAAAAATGCAAGATTTAAAATTAGTCGGTGGATCAGAAGCCAGAGCATTCAGTTTGAAAATTAATTGTGTATCCACAACTTAGGTATATAAACATACTTTGCACAATTCAATTAAATTAGCCATAGGATGCAGATAAAGATTACAAAGCAGAGACAACAAGGAAGAGCCCTGTGCACCCCACACCGAATTTGCGTTGGCTGGGCAGAGAAACTTAAAAGAGACACAGCCTGCATATGATTCTTCAGAAAATAGGATAACCAGACCAGGACTGAGTCTGACAATCCCGCCTGTTCCAGGTGTTGGAGGAGGATAGGATAGTCAGTGGTATCAAACGCCACAGAGAGGTTAAGGATAATGAAAACTCCAACATTGCTGCGGTCCTGGGCTAGAGCCAAATTATCCACGATCCAGACCATGACCAATTTCATTCCCATAAAGGACCTGAAGCCAGACTAGAAAGGGTCTCATTATTCTCTAAAAACACTGGAGATCTGGGGGGTCACAATAGCGTCCATCAGCTTCATCATTCCTGGGAGCAAATAGATTGGGTAATAGCTTGCAGGGGACATAGGATCTAGTGAGGGCTTCTTCAAAGTGGAACAACTATAGCATGTTTTAATGGAGCCGGGATAAACCCACTCTCGAAGGAGTGATGGAGTGCCACAGTAAAGAGTGAGATAGCATCTACAGGCAATGATTGCAGCAGACTCATCGGGATAAAGTCAGAAGTCGAGGAAAATTTAGTTTGCAGAGAGCCAACAATATAACCTCATCCGAGACTGGATTGAGGCGGGAGAAACTTACATCACTGAAAGAGGGTTGAGGGAAAAGCTGGGCAGACCCCAGCGCTGACAACATAATCAGTGTTCTTAATTTTTCTATGGTTTCTGCAAAGAAAAGACTGATCGCATCAAAGGTTACTTGAGAGGGTGAAGGATAAGTCTGGGCCAAAGCTGGGGCCCGGAGCTCTTGGGTCACTCTGAACAGTTCACGTGATGTGCACGATGAAGCTGTCATGTAATCAGCATAATGTTGTGTTTTAGCAGATTTAAATATCAATTTATATTGGTTAGAGATCACTTTATATTCAGCTTTAGCAGATGCCTCGTAGGCCGCGCACCATGCAAGTCACTGTGGTGGAATTTCTATGTTGGGTTGTACTGTTGGTGCCCAGAGTTGGCACAGCTCTTCTACTTCTTGCCCAGACAACTATAGACCAATTTCTAATCTACCATTCATAGCAAAAACCAAACCAACTCATTCAAGTCTGAAAAATGCACATCCTCCTCAACAAAAAATAAATCTGGTTTCTGATGCCACAGAAGCACTGCAACTACATTTCTATACTTGAGAAAACAGATCCTAATTAATTGCACTAAATTGCAACACACCTACCTGCCTAATCCTTCTGGAACCCTCTTCAGCATTTGATACCGGCAGTCACCTCACATTTCCTAAACACCTGCATATGCACCTAGGCATATAAGACATTTCCTATTAATCCCTTGGGAAGTTACTCAGTGAGTACCGCAAGGATCCACCCTATCCCCATGGCTCTTCAATGCCTATATCAAGGCACTCACAAACATTATAGAACATTTCACATCCACATTGCAAGGATACACAGACAACACACATGGCCTCATTACGAGAATGGAGGTAATGAAAATAGGAAGGCAGAATGGTATTACCGGCATCGTTAACGGGTCCGGGCCATTACGACCCGACACTGTGTCCCTTAATACTGACACGCGCGCATACACGCGGCCCTCCCGGGGTAAATACCGGGATGCCGGTAATAGGAGGACATCACAACTCACACGGGCATGCAATTACCGGCATCCCGAAGGCAGTAATTAGGACCTGCATGATGGCGGCCATACAGGCATTGCGGACCACCCACAAACCACAACCTGCAGTCAAGGCAACTGCCACAGGTGCACACAATCACCAGAGGTGGAGTCAATGGAGCCTGTCCCAGTATAAAAGAATTACACCCACACACCACACCCCCTTCCTACACCAAAATGATACCACTAGCTGTTGCAATCATGGGGCTGGAGGACATGCCTATACTGCTAAAACTACAGCAACAACACCAACTACAACAACAACTACAGCTACAGCAAGAGGCAGCAGAGAAGAGACGCAGGAGGAGAAGGATGGTGAGACAGGCCCAGCAATTACCACCAGTGCAGCCAGTAGCACCTCGTAGGCAGCCACCAATCCCTTGCATCAGACTCAGTCTTTTCAATCTAACCCCTGAGCAGATCCACACCCTGTACCAGTTAGACCGGGACACCATCACCACAGTTGTGGACATGATACATGACAACATCGTCAGCCTCATAGAAATACGCACTGCCATCCCCCCGCTACAGTTGCCTGAGGTGGTGTCTGTGGTGGTGTCTGTGCTCCACTTCCTGGCCACAGGCACCTACAAGCACACAGTGAGCCAGCAGCATGGAATTTCACAACCACTATTTTCACGCATGCTGACCCAAGAGCTGGATGCCCTCCTGAAGCACGCTAGCACCCACATATCCCTACCACGGACTGCCCAGGAGATAGCCGACACCAAAGTAGGCTTCCATGCACTGGCAGGCATGCGTTGGTGTCCTCGACTGCATCCATGAGAATTTGTAGTCCCCCATGCCCTAGAGGCGGTGTACCGCAATCACAAGCAATACCACTCCATCAATGTGCAGATGGTATGTGACTCCAGCAAGATCATCACACATTGTTGCGTCCGATATCCCGGATCTACACATGATGCCATGGTGCTGCGTAACTCCACGCTACCCCGCTACATGGAGCAACATCCTGGACGACGTGCCTGGCTGCTTGGTGAGTTGCCTGACTGGCCCATGGCAGTGCATCGGGGTTATGAGGTGGGGGGATGCATACTCCACCAGGGTGGGAATGGGCGGTGAGTGGAGAATGCACGCAGAGCTAAACACTCCTGACCTGAACCTCCCAACCCGAACATGACACATCAGTGCCACACATTGGACCAATGCCGTATATCAATGACAACATGCAAGACGCACAACCTGGCCACCATGGGTATGTCAAGAAATGCATGAATACACATGATTCCGACTGTGCCAATTTGGCTAGTGTGATCATGGACAGTGTAGTATACACAGCAATAATGGGAAGCAAAACATCATCATGCATCCACAGTAGATCCGCATCAGCATGCAAGTAATCACCCTGCATCATCTGTACAATGCCATCCAGACTACCACACCATATTGCAGTATACAATGCATCTAAATAATAATTGTGCATACGTACAGGTGCATGTCAACACCAAATTGCTGTGGCCATGGCTGTGAATCCTGAAGGTGGCAGCTCAGAGTGACTCACACAGACCTATTTGTATATACAGGGACGTTGATGTGTCAGAGCTACACTGAGCACTGGGTCCATGTGGACATGCACATAGGGTATGTGGGGAGTTGGGCACTGTGCACTGTCATGAATAAAATGGGTACACACGAAATGAACAATGTCCAGGCATGAAATTATTTTTTACACAACGGGTGTATTAAAGTAAACTACAGTAAAGTGCTATCCCCCCCACCAAAACACCAAAACTCCCCACACCCCCAAAGAACTCCCCATACCCCCAAAGAACTCCCCACACCACCCACAGAACACCCCCTTAAACACCTATACACCACAGTCACCATCTCCCCCACTCCCATTGTTGTCCAACACTATTCCTAGCTTTCTTGGTGGCTGACGCACAGGGTTGCAGGGTGCAGAGGAAGCGGGTGTGGAGGATGGGGGTGTGGTGGATGGGGTGGAAGCCGTGGTGCTTGGCACGGCTGGTGCAGGTTGTTGCTGCTGCATGTGCAGCAGGATAGAGGTCAGGACCTGCGTGACGGCAACCAGACTGTCTCGCATCATAATTGCAGAGGCATTGACGACGGCTGTGTTCCCTTTTATGGCCTGTGCTATTTCTCACCTCGTGTCCTCTCCCTCCGCCACGTATTGTCGGACAAGCTCCAGCATGGAGTCCTGTCTTGCCGCCACCCTTGCTAGCCGTGCCTCAAGGTTGGCAGGAGCAGCAGTGGTTGAGGGTGCTGCGACCAGGCGTGCATTGGCTGGGCTGGAAATGGGGGTGGTGCTGAGGTCTGAATCGTGGAGTGCTGGATCCGCAATGCTGCTGGTGGGTGTGGCCTGAGTGTGGGTTTGCGGGGTGGACAGGGGGCTTGGGGAGTGTGGACATGCCACATGGATTAGTCCATCCTCATCCACAGACTCCTCCACTCCAGTTTCAATGTCGCTTAGTGGGACAGTGGCTGCTGCCTCGCCCATGGAACTTGTTTCCGCCAAATGGGTGCCACTGGCCTCGCCTTCCGCTGGTGTTGCCAGCTCTGTGGTCCCGCTCGCAGGCGTAGCTATGGGGCCCTCATGTGCGGCCATGGCCTGGGCACTTGCCCTGGTTTTTGGTGTGGGCTGCGAGGCTGCCCCGGAGGTGGATTCGTCGGTGGCCGTTGTCTTGGCCCGGAACGTGGATGCCCTTGTGGTTGCTTCCTCACTGGCATCTTCTCCATCGGTGCCTGGGGGGGTAGAAGAGATGCAGGGAATCATTGATGGAGTTACCTGCAAGTATGGTGCTGTGAAGATTTTCAATGATCATGCATTCATATGTTACAGGTGTGTCACACAGGGTAGTTTGAAGAGGGGCACTCTGGCATTAGCCGTGACGTCTCAGGAATGCTGCATGGCAGGTGGCATGCCGTTGTATTGGGGTTTGTGTGATGTATGACATGGGAATGGTCCGTGTGTGTTGCCTGTCTGTTGGTAATGGTATTGGCACTCAGCATGCATTGTAGTGTGGCAGGGTTTGGGCCTCTATCTGGACATGGATATGTTGATGTGTTTGTGTTGGGACATGCATTGCCTTGCCTGAACTCTATTCCAAGTCACTTGTGCTACATCATGGTTTCCCCTACTGGGGTCTGCAGGGTCACTCACCTCCATCTCCAGATGTTGCGGGACCCGTCTCCATCTCCCCAAAGCCCTCAATGGACTCCATCTGGTTGAAGGTATTGCACGTCTCCTCCCAGTGCATTGGTTTTGTCGGGAAGTGGGGCCCCCCGCCTGTGGCCATGGCCTCCCTCAGATTGCTTGCCAGGATGTTTCGTACCCTCAGGCGGAGGTCATCCAATCTTTTCTTACAGTCTTTGACTGTCCATGATTTGGTGCCGACAGTAGAAACTTTGTGGGCTACCTCCTCCCAAATCTCCTTTTTCCACTGATGTGCCTCCCCCTTGAGGTTATGGGTATTTATGTCCTCAGCATGGGCAGCGAGGGTGTCCGACAACATGTTTAGTTCTTCATCAGAAAAACGCTGCTCGCGCAGGCGGGGCTTAGATTTTCTGCTTGCCTTGGACATGGTGATTTGGAAGGCCCGGGTCTCTCCTGTAAAACACTGGTGGAGGATTGCAATGGATTGTGTTTTTAAAGATGTCCGCCGGCACATTTCCCATTCAGACGCAATGACGTTACTTCCGGGTCCGATATTGCGAGCCCGGTATTAGAATGGTGTTATTACCGGGTCTGTATTAAGGGGTTCCTCCTAGGCGGAGGCGGTATCAGCGGGTCCCGTGATGGCACTATCGGGGGGTTGGAGGGCCTTTAGCGGCACGCCAGTATGGCCATTAACAGCATGGGGGTTTGCGCGTGCTTGCGCACTCGTAATCAGCTGCTATTAGCGGCGTCATACGAGCACGGACCCGCTAGTTCCTCCATACCGGTAATGACCCCGTTTTAGCGCACTTCTCATAATGAGGCCCACAACGTGCCTTCTTCATTTCACCTAACATCAAAACCAACAACTCCAGCAGTCAGTGTTTTGCAGCCAGACAAAAATGTATGTCCCAAAACAACGTATGCCTCAAGACAGAGATCATGGCTTTGGCACCCAAATGATTTATGCCTTTCCTTTGCTATGGCCCACTGACCTAGCAATCCCCGACTTCATTTATCTGAGAAACATGAAAGCTGGGAATCCTAATAGACTATGGTCTATCCTTTAAACTACATCTAAAAGGCCTCAACACAAAACAAACTACTTGCTAAACTGCCTGAGAAAGATATGCCCCTACTTGGAACTTCACCAAAAGATCATCCTCAGCAATGCCCTAATACTCTCCAAACTACAACACTGCATTTTGCACTAAATGTATATATCTGGCCTCAGAAAACCTAAAATTGTTCAAAATTTAAACTTCAGGATGCACCCTAAACCTTATGACCATATCACTCCCACTCTGAAAATACTCAAATGATTAGCCATCAAAACTAAAATAGAACTCAAAATCTTAAACATTACCCACAGGACCATCCACTCTTCTAGCCCCACATGCTTACTTGAGCTCTCCTCTGCCTTCGACAAGGTCAACCACACCACCCTGCTCAACCGTCTCTGTGACAAACTGGGTATCAGTGAACAGGCTCTGGCCTGGCTCACCTCTTTCCTCTCTGATCGAGGCTCCCAGGAACAACTTGGGTCCTTCCTTTCATTGATCGTCCTCTCTACCTGTGGTGTTCCCCAGGGGTCTAACCTCTCGACCTGGCTTTTCAACCAATACCTGGCAGCTCTCGCCTACTGCATTTAAATTTTCTGCTCAAACTTCCAGTGCTATGCTGTTGACACTCAACTAATTTTCAGGCTGCCCTCGGCCACCTTCTCTCCCTCCCTCATTTCTGATTGCCTAATTGCCATTCAAAATTGGTGAACTGCCAACGATCTTTGTCTGAATGCCAACAAGACTGAGATCCTCCTCATCGGTACACCTTCACCATCCTTTCCCCTTATTCTCTGGCCGGCCTCCCTTGGCCCTCCTCCTACTCCCACCGACAAGCCCAAGAACCTCAGGGTCATCTTTGACTCCACACTTTCCTTCTCTGCACACATTTCTGACGTCTCTAAAAAGTCAAACTTCTTACTCCACCTCCTCAGAGGTACTCTGCCTTTCCTCTTCTTGCGACAGAAGCTCATTGTCTCTCAAGCTCTGGTTCTCTCCAGGTTGGACTACTGCAACAGACTCTTTCTAAATCAACCTGCTTCCACTCTCTGCCCTCTACAACTAATCCAGAACAGGACTGCAAGACTTGTCCTTGGCCTCACGCCCTGGGACCGTATCTCTCCAGCTCTGAAATCACTTCATTGGCTCCCAGTGATGCAAGGATTAAATTTAAAACCCTCTGCATTGTCCACAAAGCTTTCTGGGGCCTGGGTCCAAAAACCCTCCAACTATCCCTCCGCAAATACCTCCCCTCTTGAGCCCTTTGCTCCTCTACCTCTAACTCCCTCAGGGTTAGTCGTTTTTCAAAGAAATGAGCTGGGGGCAGATCTCTGTCTTTGGCTGGGGCCTCCCTTTGGAACAGCCTAATGGCCACCTTGAAACTTGAGGAGAACCATCAAGAAGCACCTCAAGACTTTCCTCTTTGCTTCCCTCTTTGCCCCTCTTCTCCCCTGCTAACCTGTTGTTCTCTCTTGGCACTGTGCACCTGGACACCCTCTGTCCTTCGGGCCCAGGTACCTGCTCACACTGTCTCCCTCCTGCACTGCCTCTGGGCCTCCCATTGCACTGGGTTCTGTATCTGTACCCATACAGTCCCCCACTCTTCCTCTGCACTTATCAGATATACCCTATCTGACTAATCTTGCACTTGCCACTTTCTGGCTGCACTACCACTTTCTCATTGCTTTTATTTATTTATTCATTTATTTAACTTGTTCTTTTCTCTCCTCTGTTTTGCACTTTCCACTTCTCCCCCTTCCACACACTTTCCCCCTTTTCCCTTCTCCATGCACTTGCGCGTTCTTAATGTCACTGGGCCTAGTAAGATTGTTGTTTTTATTTTTTGTTCTCCCTTGTTCCCCTCCCTTTACTTGGTCGCGCTCTGAAACACTTGTGTACGAGCGCGATATAAATAAAATATCATATCATTATCCGAATGATTACATATGGCCTTGAGGCCCTTTTTTATTTTGATCTAGCTTGCCTTCAGGTGATGGAAGGGAGATTTTGGTGCCAGATTCTGGGGTTACCCCCAGGGGTCCCGATGGCTATAATAAGGCTAGAACTAGGACTTCCATCCCTAAATGCAACAGTACTAAAAAAGAGGGCTGGGTTCTTTCTGAGGATGATCAGCGGAAGTCCTAATCCGCTATTGATGGTGGTCCATCAGGAATTGGTCAAAAAACATACCACCTGTCCATTATATGAATCGATGACAAGGTACCTAGCAGATATAGGCTGGACTCATAGAGGAGTTAGCTACTCGAAGGAAGTTCAAACCGCGCTTGGGAAATGTGTTGATTTATGGGACTGGTTAGAGAACTTTGCTCATTCGAGTATACTAAAGAGCTATCAGTTTGTCAAATACACGCAATGCACCTTTATGAAGCCACAGGCGTATTTGAATCTTTGCCCTGCTAAAAGGCTCAGACGCTTCATCATCCTACTCAGAATGGAACAATGACCAACTAGGATGATCTTGGGGAGCAGAGAAAAAATTCCCATTAAAGAGCGAGTCTGTCGCCTTTGCACCTTAGTAGATACACTGGAGACAGCTAAACATCTATTAACTGAATGCCAAACAATGGCAAGCACAATCCAGTTGTATATTGGTAAATATGTGCACAATTCCGAAACCATTACAGAATTGTCCTTTTGGCTATATTTTACGAATACCTAGAATATGCGTTTGTTTATTGCTCTTTACTATATATGGTTAAAAATTGAATCCAGCTTGGGCCCCATGATATGAGAAATATGAAAGCTGCCAGGCTAAGCTAACGAGACCTTGCTCTGGGGGAAACAATTATCATAGTGGAAACCCGCAACTATTATATGAACCTTGGGAGGAAAGTTTAAAAATGAGTGTATTGTATGAAGTTCATAATGGGAATAATGATCCTCACATCAAGAGACAAAGAGGAAAGCGATCTTGAGAAGGTACTATTGTATATTTTTGCTGTAATTTTATATGAAACGATGGTTACGGTTTAATGTTTATTATATGATTATATTTTCTTTTCTTTTTATACTTTTGTATTTGTTTGATATGTGTAAAGTTTGAGTTTCTTAAACTAAATCACATTAAAGAATAAATACATAAATAAATAAATACATAAACAGAATTCCAGAAGCACTCCAACCTGTCAGATCAACTACAGGTGCATTCTTGTACAAACTCATACAAATGTGGTCTTCCTCTGACCATTGTCATTATAAGATAAATGCTGCCAGAGCAAACAATGGATTTGCACGTACTGCCGTACAAAAGGTTATCTCATAAAAGAATGTCCCCTTGCCCCACCAGAGAGACCAGAATAAAGACAGTTCCCAGCTCCTAAAAGGGACCAAAGACCTAGCAGAGGATGGTTGTCCCATCATTTAATCCCTGTGTACGGCTTGGCCTCTTTATGTGACTTATGTGGGGATCTAAGTCCACTGCTGGTTTGACTCACATGACACTCTTATGGCTTCAGCCATCATTGGTTCTGGGGCTCTTGGTCTGTTCATGGATGAGAAAATGGCCTATAAGTACAATATATCCAGGCAAACTAAGATGATCTCTCAGCCATTAAAGGTCTGAACTGACACCATCTGATTTCTGGTCCCGTCACAATTTGATGAAGCCAGCACATTTTACTCTAATCTTTGGGCCGTTTTGGCTTCAACTCCATTACCCTTCATACACTAGACAGCATGAACTTAATTCCTGCAGCCAGAAAATTGCGTTCGCCGTTGACTCCCTGACTTGACTATTGACCCACAAGATGACAGCAGGATTCCATTCATTCCATCCTTTGGAAAACCCAGAGAAATACTGAACATGGTCCCAAGTAAGAACCGTGAACATCTAGATGAAGATTCTGACTTCCATGACATAGTCCTGAGGATCACACCATAAATATTTGACTAATCCCACAGTGTCCTATGGGATAATAAATGTGTTCTCAATCCAAAGGAAAACCACACAAGGAGAACATTCCGAATAATAAGAGGATTGGGCTTCTTCCTAAGTCCCTAGAAGGTGCGTCCCTATCTTTTGTGTCTCGGAAAGATACTATGAAAGGGTGCCCCTGCCTGGACTTCTATTTGTTAAAACCAATGTTATATATTTGCTACTGTTAATCTCTCATATCCTGGTGGCTACACAAGGAGTGGAGACTTTTACAAATCTGCATCTATGAGGAGGATGTTGCTTAATTAGGATAAAGAGGTATATGGATTGTATCTCTGTAAAGAGGATTCATCATTCAGTCATTAATTAAGAATTAGACGACTGTCTGAGTGTTTCATCTACTCTGGAGGAAAAGGACAATGTCCTCAAAGTGGTCCATCATTTACAGCAAGAGTGGCTCATTGCTAAGTCTGACAAGCAAACCTTTCATCTATATACAGCCCCCTACTAGGCCCTCAGGCTGTGGTCAAGGCATGCATCGGTGTCAGCCATAGTGGAATGGGTTTATGGTCTAAGGATCGGAGGAAGCAGAAAGGACCTTAAACCTTCTGAAGAGGACTATCACTACTACTTCACTCATGTCATGTGAACCTGACACTATGTAATCCTTCATCACAGAGGCTGAAGCCTTCGACAGAACAATTTGAACAGTATTAAAAAGTTGCAGGTTAACAAGGAAACCCCTGTGCTGTATCACTCCAGACACCTCACTGACAGTGAACATACGTATTTCTTGAAAGAGAAGATGTTTCCCTCAAACAGGAGTGCCTGGAATGGATATATCTGCTCACAGGAGCCAATTTACTTGCAGCACTTACCGCCCCGTGAGGCCCCAAAGCAAGAAGGTACATTTATGCGCCTCGCGCAATTACTGAGGCACAAGAACCAGCCCACTTATAAGGATTGAAGAGGGTGCAGTCATTGCTGAAGAATCCTTCGGATACGCTTTGCTCCTCTTGGTCCCCAAGTTTCAGCCTTGTGCTGTCACTTGCATTTCTTCCTCATATAGATTTTCTGTTGCCTGCTCTGTTTCCACGTGAGTGCCTTGTCCTTGCCCCATTTACCGCTCTCTTTGCTATCCCATTGGTCTTGCTTTATGACCTTCCAAGCACTCGGAATACTCAGTCTTCCTACTACACCTGTGCCTGGTACCCCATCTCAACACTGAAACTCCTTCACTGAGCTTGAATGAATGAAAAACTTTCCAGAGATGTTTCCTTCTTTGCTTTGTCTCCCAGGGTTGGAGCCTGATGGCAAGGTGAAGTCTGCAAGGGGCAGGCCATTCCTCAAGTTACAACTAGGAAAACCACGTCATTTGAGATGTATGACTGAAAATGAAGTCATGTAATTATTTTGAATATATTAGTTACAATATTGAAGACACAATATTGCTGTGAGAAGCTCTATCTACTCAAGACGAGCCTCCATCATTTACACTTCTTTGGCCCTGCATTTGACAGTCAGGTTGTTCTAGGCAATGGGATGAAAGCATTCCTTGCATTGCACAAGATACACTACACTTCACAAGGCATATTAAAATCCAAGTGTGGTTTTTAATAGTAATTGTGTTTTTTTTTATAGTAGGTGTGAGGCTACAGCTTCAAGTGGGTTTACCTGATCTCTCCGGGACAGGGAGAAGAGCTGATCAGAGAAGCCAAGTATGAGGCAGCCGAGCCCTACAGGCCAAGCAGGAGATGGAGGCTGGGCGTGCTGCAGCTGCGAGCGGGGAGGTATGTTGCAGCTCCCAGCGGGTAGCCAACGCTGGAAGCAGTGGATGGGCAGTCGGAGTTCACGGAAGGGCCCCACGGAAGGTGAGTCATGCACAAACAAACCCTTAGGAATGGTCAGGACGTCCCAGGGAGGGATTGGTGCATTAGGCAGGCACAGAGTATAGAACAGATAATGCTAGAACTCTCAGTGATACGTGTCCCATCTCCTGCAGGTGGAATACCGTACCGAAGAGGACTTCCCACTAGAGTGGACATATCTAAGTGAGGAACCCTAGAAGAAGGGCATTACCCGAGAGGACATCCCACTAGACTGGACATATCCGAGTGACGAACCCTAGAAGAAGGGTATTACCCCAGAGGACAACCCACCATAGTGGACATATCTAAGTGGCAAACCCTAGAAGAAGGGCATTACCCGAGAAGACATCCCACTAGACTGGACATATCCGAGTGACGAACCCTAGAAGAAGGGTATTACCCAAGAGTACATCCCACCAGAGTGGACATATCCGAGTGACAAACCCTAGAAGAAGGGTATTGAGATGAGAAGTACACCCTTCTCCTCAAAGGGCTGTTAACAGGATAAGCAACAAGGGTGAAGTAACCAAGAAAACTGTTTTACTGATTGGATTTTTCAAAGGCCCTGATAAAGAGTTTTGAACAAGTCATCTTGAATCCTGTGGTCTCTATCCTACAGCGGGCAAGAAGCTTTGAACGAGACAGCTCAGGCTGCCTGCCAATATTAAGGATGGGTAAAGTCCGAGCAAATGATTTTTTGGGGTTAGCAGGCAGCCCACAATCTCACATAAACCCCACAAGATATTTGGCATGTGGTCATATATCAGCAGGGCTCCTCTTTAGCTACTTTTCTGGAAGCTCGAGCGGAGAAGCACTATTTCTATATAGAAAGCTGTTTGTCGTCTTGAAGATTGCAGACACCCAACCAGGTCAATCTGTCAAGTCAATCTTCTAAAGCCGCCTCCCTCTCGGACTACTGTAGTGCCAGCTCGAACACTGAACTTGTTTAAGGCAGCAAAGTCTCTTCGCCATGCTCTCCTAAAATGTCATAAATTGTGGTACAGCCCTCGCCACACATTCCCTGTTACCAATGCGCACAGAAATCATCACTAAACAACTAACTGAGGAGAACAATTCTATGACTCCAGGGGTTGTGTAAACTCTTTTCCAGCCGTCAGTAAGATTCTCCCGCTTGGATACTTTTGCTGAACAAATACATGCACACTTACGCATGCTTCATGTGAGACTGTGGAGGAACACTCCCTGGAAATCACCTGGATCCACAACCTCCTGAGACTGACACAACGCCCTAAGAAAGCTACCACGTCTGTCAGGTGTCCGTGTGTCAGTCTTCAGCCACAGGATGGGACATTCTCTGGCAGGAGCCTTGCCTTCTTCATAAAAGGCTCAGTCTAAGGACTCACTTCAGCTCTTCTTATTTTATTTATTTATTTATGTATTTATTTGGGTATTTGTAATGCGCCCAATATACAGCAACACTAGTTTTGTGAGGCACATCAAGACAAGGGGGAAGGGAAGAGGAAAAAGGGGCAAAATAAAATCAAAAAGGTCTTGAAACATTCTGAATGTACAAGTGCTAAGCATGGGATCAAGGGAGGGGCGAAGGGGAAGGTGAAGAAGAGGTAGAAGTGAGGAAGACAAACAAAAACATTCTGACTAGGTCCTGAGACGATTTGGAATGTGCAAGTGGTGAAGAAGAAAGGGGGAGAGGGTAGAAGAGGGAGTGCAAGAGTGGAAGAGGAGAGAGGAACAAAAATGACAAAAACACATACAAAGTGCAGGGACAAGTCGGCAGATTGCATTAGGAATCCAAAATGCAATTATGCCAAGCAGATATGAGTGACTGAAGACGGGAAAAGCCAAGCCTCATGGAATGAGGGGCTCATCAGACATGCAGACACACAATAAGACTCAGCAGGTAAGTGACTGAAGACGGGAAAAGACACACCTCATGGAATGAGGGGCTCATCAGACAAGCAGACACACAATAAGACTCAGCAGGTAAGTGACAGAAGACGGGAAAAGACACGCCTCATGGAATGAGGGGCTCATCAGACAAGCAGACACACAATAAGACTCAGCAGGTAAGTGACTGAAGACGGGAAAAGACACACCTCATGGAATGAGGGGCTTAATCAGACAAGCAGACACACAATAAGACTCAGCAGGTAAGTGAATGAAGACGGGAAAAGCCACGCCTCTTGGAATGAGGGGCTACATCAGACATATAGACACACAATAAGACTCAGCAGGTAAGTGACTGAAGACGGGAAAAGCCACGCCTCTTGGAATGAGGGGCTACATCAGACATATAGACACACAATAAGACTCAGCAGGTAAGTGACTGAAGACGGGAAAAGCCACGCCTCTTGGAATGAGGGGCTACATCAGACATATAGACACACAATAAGACTCAGCAGGTAAGTGACTGAAGACGGGAAAAGCCACGCCTCTTGGAATGAGGGGCTACATCAGACATATAGACACACAATAAGACTCAGCAGGTAAGTGACTGAAGACGGGAAAAGCCACGCCTCTTGGAATGAGGGGCTACATCCGACATGCAGACACAATGAGACTCAGCAGGTAAGTGTCTAAGGAATGAAGAAGCCACGTCTAGGGCAAGATGGGAGACAACAAGAAAAAAAGGTGACAGTGAAACAGAAGGAGAAGGAATATAATAACAAGAGGGCATTAGAGGGGTAAGAAAGGAAGAAAACAGTGAGCCATAGAGGCAATGCAGCAGAGGCATGAGAGTAGAAGAGTCAAGAAAACACTTGTGTATAGGCACGTTATAAATGCCATATCATATCATATCATATCATATCATAAGAAAATCTGGAAGTAGGGAGGCAGGAGCTCCCAGGCAAATTGAGAAGTGTGCATAGGGGGAAGGCCACAACCACAAGAAAGAGTGGGGAGGGTGGGTTACATCAATTTCCAAGCAGCAAGAAAACAACACTATGTCCTAGGAAAGCAGCAATACATGAGATTGTGTCAACGACGACGCAACAGGGCAGGAGGCCAGGAGGAGACAGAAATGTCATTATCCAGAAAATGCTGCGAGGATCCATTTACAGGATACAGAGCGATCAGAGCTGCGCCGCATTATATAACATGAAGGGCATACAAGGCAGTAAAAAGGCAGTGAGTCTGCTGGATGGGGATGAGGCCTTCCTTAACTTTGTTGCAGAAGATGTAGCAGCAAAGCGACGCATCAGGAGGCGTGAAGTGAACGGGCATGGATTAACACGGAAACCGCCAGAAGCCTCGGACAGGCCCAGACAGGTGCTTATAGGTGACCCTGGGAGGGTTCCTTGGAAGGGGCTGGTGTAGCCTGCCAGCCCCTGTCTTCTGAGCACTGAAGTACAGCCAGCAGCCAATCTGGCAACAGCAGATACTGGTCCGAGGTGGGAGCAGTTCACAAGCCTAGAGGCAACACCGGCTGCTCGGCAGCCATGTTGGAAAGTCTGCTGCATCAGGTGAAAGTGGGAGCCTGGCAGGGCTCATGTGCAGCAGGTGCAAAATGTCTGTAAGTGAGGAAATAAGCCCAGACAGAGGCTTATAGGTGACCCAGAGCCGGCCCCGATCTTCACAGCACTGAAGTACAGCCAGCAGCCAATCTGGCAACAGCAGATACTGGTCCGAGGTGGGAGCAGTTCACAAGCCTCGAGGCAACACCGGCTGCTCGGCAGCCATGTTGGAAAGTCTGCTGCATCAGGTGAAAGTGGGAGCCTGGCAGGGCTCATGTGCAGCAGGGGAAAAATGTCTGTAAGTGAGGAAATAAGCCCAGACAGAGGCTTATAGGTGACCCAGAGAGGGGGCCATTGGAAGGCACCAGCGTGGCCTGCCGGCCCAGATCTTCACAGCACTGAAGTACAGCTAGCATCCCATCCGGCACAGCGGATGCTAGTCGGAGGGGGAGGCAGTTCATAAACCTCGGCAACCATGATGGAAGGTCCGTCACATCAGGTGAAATTGGGAGCCCAGCAGGACTCATTTGCAGCAGATGGCAAAAAGGCTGTCTGGACTTCCACTGTGCCTCTCTGCCTTTTTGTGTACCCCAAGATCAGTTTTTACACAGATGTTGATTCTCAGTTAGTTTTCACACCTAAAGTTTCAATTTGTGTCTGGATTCTGTGGTAAACTTCCTTGATGTAGGGTTGCCACTTCATTTTGGGTTAATTAAGATCACAAATATTGTACATGCTATTTTTTCTGCTTAGCCCTCTTCATTAGCAGAGCCGCTTTCCTGTCATAAAATCCATTCTGCCATCACTTATTCTAAAAGGTAAAATGATATAAATGGAATTTAGTAATTAAGCATTTCATATAACAGAAAACGTTTTTCTAAGCAATTGCAAAGTTTGCTGCTATGGGAACTAAAGTGCATTGAGAGAAATTGATGTTTCCAGGATCACACAATTTGGTCAAGTGGGGAAGCTGGCATTTAGAAATCAAGTCACATAGCACCACAGCCAAAAATATATTCCTTAACATAAGTTTTAATGCTCTCGATTTTCATGGTTCATTTGCTTTGCGATGTCCAGTTTCTGCTAATTTGGGCTATCGGCGGGAGCATGCTTTACAGGTGGATAGAGGGAGCCCCTCTGCCCAGTGACATGTGAACCTGCTGGTATGTCACTCTTATCATCGCTCACCCACTGAGTACATTTCATTCTGCCTGTCATCACAAGGCTGTGAAGATTGCATGCAATAATAAACTTCCCCAGGGGTGATTTCATTGGATTCTGACTCATCTGTAAGAGAGTGGATAAGTGGCCATGATAAATCTGCTCGCTGCTGGAGGTGAGTCTTTATCGGCCCCCGGGCAGGCTCCCTTCGGAGGTGAGCCTATGTTACATTTAATTATGGGAGAGACTGGAATTTAACAAAGTGCTCCTACTCTGATTAGATTTAGGCTCCGAGGACGCTCCTTGAGGGTTTCACCGAGAAGCAGATATTTTCGGAGCGAGCAGACAAATTCATTTGACATGTCGTTCTGGGCACCAGAGTCACAGAACGAACCCATTTACTCAGGCTATTTTTGATCATTACTATGTAATTTGTCTCTGGTTCTCATGTCCCCCCTCAAGCTTTTCCGTCTATCTTGCAAAGTGGTTTATAGTGATAATATCGAATACAAAAATGTCGAAAGTCATAATCTCGAAAAAATAATGTTGAAAAAAAAAAATCACATTTCTTTTTCACTACGTTTTTTATTCGAAAAGGGGGGGTTCCCCCAACCCCCTTTTTTTGTTTTTTTTTAACTTTTTTTTTTTACTCGTGAAACCCCCAAAAAATATATAAATAAAAAATAAAGAATTCAATTTTTTTTCTCGACATTCTTTTTTTGAAATTATTGTCTTTCGACATTTTTTTTCTCGATATTATGACTGAACACCTTGCAAAGTCACTAGTTCTACCACGGGGGCCAATTTGTGTCTCAGGCCTCAATTTCTTTCTCCCTCTTCTCAAATCTCTATTCCTGTCACTCTCACTCCCTTGATGTCCCTCTTTGCATTCGACCCAAGGGCCTATTTTGTTCGATCTTTGTAAGTCAATTTCTTTCCCTCTCCAGAGACAATTTTGATTGAACTCAGTATCTATTTCCACATTTGCGCATCTGTTTACATTTTCTCTCCCCAGACTATGTATATCAACACCTCCTTTCAGCTGCCTTCTGATGTCTCTCTCTCTCTCCCTCTCTCTCTCTCTCTCTCTCTCTCTCCTTCTCTCTGTCTCTCGCTCTTACTACTACTTATTATTATTTTATTTTTTTATATTTCTGAAATGCCCAGACCCGAAGGTATCACAGCATTTGTACAGTACATAGGTAGGAAAAGAGAGTACATAATAGCAGTCTAGACATGGAGCAGGAGTCAGCTGTTACTCAAATTTATCAAACAACCAGGTCTTGACTATATTTTGAAGGTGGAGAATGATTGTTCGTTTCTGATGTATGTGGGTAGTAAATTCCAGAGTGCAGGTGCTGTGATGCAGAACCTGTTCTGTTGCTCTTGAAACGGGGGTTACGCAGTGAGATGCTAGAACTAGATTTGAGTGCCTGCACAAGGACAATTTGGGTACTGCAGTTGTAAACTTATGGGGAGCCTCCTTGTGCACGCAATTGTGAGTGATGGATAGGGTTCTCCAGTGTTCAGTGCATTTGAAGCTGAGGGTGGAGCGAAGTGCTTTATTTTGGCGGAGTTGGCGTTTGGCATGTTGGCAGTTGATATGCCTATAAGAAGTATATTGCAGTAGTCTAATTTCAATAGGATCAGTGCTTGTGTGAGTGTGAGGCCGTTACTTGGGGAAAGGAACTGTCTAATCAGAGAGATGAGTCTGGCTCTGTAGGCATAGTTGTGAGTGGACATCCAGTTTTGGATTGTGCTGTAAACTGCATTGATTTTGATAGTGTCAGAGTTGTGATCACCCGTGGGAGGGGTGAGAATTTGTATATCATCAGCAATGTTAGTGTAAATGATCCCTCTGGAATCGAGGAGAGCCAAAGGGGGTTTTGTGTAGGTGTTGTAAAGGGTTTGCAAGAGACTCTCTCTCTCTCTCCCTCTCTCTCTCTCTCTCTCCCTCTCTATCTCGCTCCCTCTCTCTCGCTCTCTCTCTTTTGTCATTTGTCTGTCATTCTGCATCTACTTGGGTCACTACACCTGTCTCACTTCTCAAATTGCCTTTCTGGCTATTTTCACTGGTTTCTATTTCTGTCTACTAGCATGGGTGGCTCAATTAATACCTTGAGTCTCAGAGATGGTTCATGGGATTACATTGACTGGTTTTTTCAGTACCCTAGGGCTGCCCGTCCCTGTCTAGTGTAGACACCACCAATGCTCCCTATCCCAGCTGTCCCTTTTATCAAGGTTAGTATATACTGAAGATTGACCCGCACTGTCTAGGGTCCAGCTGGCTGGGATAGCCCAAAGGCAATAGTATTAACCACCTATCCTCCCTAAGGGAAATTCTAGACTGACTCTCCACTATTACAGTACTGAGTTGACTAAAAAGGGATAGTGTGATGCATCTTCCAGCCATGCTACCAGATTTAGTGGTCTTTCTATCATGCCCATGTAATCCCCCCTCTGTCCCACTTCTTTGATTGTTCTCCCTCTTCTAACTCCACCCAACCCCACTTCCTCTGCTCTATGCATCTTTCTCCACTGTCCTTGTGAAGTCTCATGCTCTTGCTAATGCTACCTATGTCCACCCGTTGATAATACCTTTCCCTACTCTGGACTAAAAACCCCCTCCACACTGCTCCTCGGTCCTCTACACTACTACATTACCATCCGAACTACTACACCGTCCAGCACACTACTTCTCCCTCCAACACACTACTATACCTTTTTCACACTATAACTGCTACTCCACCTACAACAATGGTTTTGAGGGACACACAGCTTGTAGGTGTTGTTTGGTTATTTGCCCAACCATTGAGTGCTCATGGCTACGCTGATCCCTATGGCCATACCCACCCAATTCCTGCCCCTCCCAGATCAAAACATCTCCTCATTGGGAATCTTTGGCTTGATTTAATCAAGCCTTACCATCAAGATTATCACTTTAAGTGCATGCCAGTGTTTTCTCAAAGCAGTCTTCTGAGAGTGAATGCATTCATTGGAGCTGTAGACTCGCTGTTGAGAGGGTGATGAATATGTTATCCACAGCTTCTTCCCCTCCCCAGCCTAATACTTCACAGGTGGGAAACGTTAATCACTAAGTCGACCATACTAACCACATCCGTATAGCAAGAGATGAACACAATCTAAGTTGAACATGGAAAGAGTAAACAAACTAACATTGTAACAATAGATGTCCATGCATTAAACATGAAGCAAAGTGCAATCAGCATGAAGACGTGCAGATGATAGCAGAGAAGAAGGTTTGCTAGGTATCGTCAAAGTGTCCCAGGATCCCTGCCATGTCCCTGTAGACTGCAGAGGTGACCTGTGGAGTACTGCGCACAACACAGAGCGGTCAACAGGAACCCACTTTGGAGAAAGTCCTGCCGGCCACACAGGCCGCCCCGTGTCAAGGGTCATGAGGCTGAAAGTGGAGACCAGACACCAAAGACCTTCAGCAGATCCACAGATGTAAGTTTGACATTGAACTGGCAAAACAGGAGAGGGGATTGTTTTTATATAGTGGGATTGTGATGAAGTGAAGAGATAAATGATAAAGAGATAGCTTCTGACAAGGGTCAGGAAATAGTCATGTGGTAAGCCTTATCAAGGGGCAATAATAAAAGAGACAAATACTTCACGAGTAGTTGGGAAGACGGCCGTATTGTATTTATTTGTGTGGTAATTGCTGGTACCAGCCTTATGTTGTGAGATAATTTAGGTTTTGTGGAAGTGGTTTTGTGTATATTGGTTGAAAAGGTGAAGTGGTGGTGTGGACCAAGCAGTGTGGTCCGGTGTGGGAGCAGTGAGGTGGGGCTGCTCAGAGCGTGAGTGATTGGTTGTGGTGTCACTCAGAAGGAATGGAAGGAACAGCGAGGTGTGGCTGTTCAGAGCATGAGTGGCGTTATTGTGATGCCGCTCTGAAGGATTGTGTGACGCAGGAGGCGTGGTCCTAGAGAGAGATGAAGAAGTATTAATTGAAGAAAAGTATTATTAGGAAAAGGTGTGAAAGAGAGGTAAATGAGGGTGAGTGAGAATCAAAATAAAAATTGGTACATTTTGGTAAATTACAGAGTGCTCTATTAACATCGGAGACACTAAGTATTACCCTTGGATAAGGACAAAATCCTTAAAAAGCACACATAATGGTTTTGGAACATGGCCAGCAAAATGTATGGGACCTGGCCACAAGAAGGCACTCACTTGAAGGCAGTACTGCAATGTGTGCATCTATTTTCAAGCTGCGTACAAAGGAAAAACAGTTGCAGAATCGATTGGCCATTGTATGACAAATGTATGCAACTAGCTAGAGGAGCAACTTGTGAAGATACGGATGTTTATTCAGCATGGTTAAGGGGTTTAGCACCCACATTTTACCCTCCTCTACCCCCGATCTGTGATCCATTCCAGGATGCACAGCAATTACATTAATTACGAGCACTAAAAGAAGCTGTGCAGTATTGTTATCCCACATTTGCACCCACTGCGTTTAATTACAAAGATGTTATCAGTGGAGAATAAATAAGTAAACAATAAACAGTTTCCACACACGTGAAAATTGAAGAGCGCTGCGACTTACAAGCAAAACTGACAGAAGCCGAAGAGGAGGTTCTGAGAGAGAGGGGCAGGCAGGTTAACCGGGATGAGACAGCAATTCCATCAAATAAATGGGTAGGGGGACAATTACTGCTCAAATTAGATGGACAATATAAAATAAAGAGAAAGGGAAGTTAAAGAAAGAAAGACGTGGGCGGGAATACGAGAAAAGGGCTCAGAAAGCGAGAGAAAGAGAGCACAACAAGGAAGATATAAGAGACAGAAAGACAGAAGGAAGAAGAAAGGGAGTTGGAAAGAAGCAGGAGGCAGAAAGAGAATGAGAGAAGAGGTGAGAATAAGAAAGGAAAAATTAGAAAATAAGAAATGAAGAGAAGGAAAGAGAAAGAAATATAGAGGGGGAAAGGGAGAGACAACGAGATGTGGACAGATGTAGGGAAAGCGTGACTAAAAGAAGATGACATTATTAGGGGGCATATTCTCCGAGGCAGAGAAAGAAAGAAGAGCTTAGAGAGACTCTGCAAGGAGGTTGATGACATTATGAGCAAACATCCATTACCGGATAACAAGGAAATTACAGCCTAGACAGTAAAAGGAAAAGTGACATTGGAGCAATAGGAAGTTAGACAATGGACAAGCGAGAGGAAGGCAAAAATATAATGGAAGAAGTGATGAGTGGACATAGAGGAGGCTTCTAGATTTTCAGGATAGAGAGTACAAAGAGGATAAAGACTATGATGATATAATGTTTGAAGACAAAGATGCCAGGGAAATTAAAGCGGAGGCAGTACATCCCCCCTCCATGTCTACCTCGATATAGCATAAACTGAGTTAGAAGAACCAGCAATAAGGTCAGAGCCCGGTCAACAATTGAATTGCTCGGTGATGCACTCAAACAGTTTAGAAGAGCAAATGCCATATGTGAACAGGTTGAGGAATTTACCAGGATGAAAGAAAATGAGTAGAACAGATGGGGTGACCAAGACAAAGGGTGCGGCTGAACTTGGTTAGATTCACACAATTCCTCTTATGGGAGAAAGGGGATGAGTGCCACAATATTTACCCTGGCCACAGATGGATACACTTAATTTAATTTGTAAATTGCCATCACTCACATCAGTGGTGGGAAAGTGGATTTATGAATTAGAGATAATATCAGCATGAATTACGTTAGCAGTAGATGACATAAAGAGCGTACTTGCTGCCATGTTAAGTGAGCAATCGAACGACATTTGGAAATGAGCAGGATATCCCAGGGTTGTGGGGCACTAAATACTAACAATGACTGCACATTTTAATAATTGCCGAGCTGTCATATGGAGAGCACTTACGCTACAGTACACAGTCTCATCAGACACAAGTGCAATTATGACTCATAAAATTAGAGCAGATGAAGATCTGACTACTTATATACAAGACACTAAAGAAAAATGATGATTGAAAACTAGAGAACCGTGGGACAGTAACATAACTATGTGTTATCACATTTTATGTCAGGGATTCCAGAGGATGTGCAAAGGCAAATGAGGCAGATTGTGGGAATGAAAGTGAAGCCATGGGCAGAGATGCACTTGAATATTGTTCACCATTGTTGGTTAAAACAAGAGAAAGACAGAAAGAAAGTTGAGGACAGAAAGATTGAGGAAGCAAAACCAGTTCTAAAAAAACTGTCTAAGTTGTCAGTGGAAGGTGCAGTATTATCAATTTAGGGAGAAAGTTATAACACACAAGGGACACATCAGGTACAGCAAGCCATGAATGGAAATTCCGCATAAAGAGGAGAGTATGATTATTTTCCCAGGCCGAGGGTTTACACCTAGAGGCTGAGGGTTTGGATTTCAAACTCCCCAAGGAGGTGGGTTTAATGGTGGACAACCCAATTTAAGAGGACCGCCACAGCATTATTGGACATGTGGGAATATGGGGTACATTTCATGTGTATGCCAAAGCAGGGGAGGGAAGCAACAGAACTGGCAAGCTGCAGATCCAAGATGGCAGACATTGTATTTGCCACCATGTAATGCAGAGCCGCCCGGATATTATACCCAAGATAACACGCAGCATCAGGCACAAGCCCCACAAATACAACAGATGCAGCTAGGGATGCCACGCCAATCACAGCAAGCAATGATTCAAACACAGCAAGAGCCAAAACGTATACAGCAAGCATCAATGCAGATGGAGGCACCTGCACAACAGAACACAGTGGCATTGGGGAACGCAAATATATTGACATAGGCACCTACACCTAGAGTATCGGATGTGACAGTAGTGGGAGGGAATCCTTTCGCTGGCACAGTACTGAAAATGTATCCGCAATGTGATAGCCTACAGAAAGACTTGCTGTGTTCCATTCTCTCAATTACACCAGACCACAAGAGGAACCAAGGGTCAGGGTGACCATAGGTGACAAAATATTATCCTTCCAAGTGGATACATGGGTGACTCAACCCTGTGTTAGAGAATGGAAGCAACCAATGTCAGGCATTGCCATAAACATACACAGTATTTCCGGGGCAAAACCATGGTTCTGTTTACAGATGAATTACCCATTACTATAGGAGAACACGACATGTCTATACCATTATAATATTCCCGCAAGGCAAGACATCAGTTAACATATTGGGGAGAGACTTGATGAGTAAATTAAACATGACAATTTCATTCACTGACCAGGGGATAATATGTGCTACCCCAAGAATACATTATGTGTATGCACAAGAATTTATAACAATATTTTAGGTCCAGGAAGCACAAAGAGGAGTGGCACTAAATCCAGAAGTATTCCATTATGGGGCACATATATTGCTAGCATGGCTTACAAGAATACAGGACAGATTATTATGGTTATCGACAGAATTGTCATTTTGACCAGAAGTACGCATGGACGTGGAGGAAGAACAGATGATTACAGTTGAGTTAGAAGCAGCATTAATAAGGGAAGAAACATTTGTTTTCCATGGAGTTGATAGTGAAGGGGTGAATTGGAGAACAGTGATAGCTCTCGATGAAGGAGACTTAACAGATGAAAGCTTGCTTACAGATGACATCTCAGATGAAAAAGTGATGTTTAACATAAGTCTTACATATCGCTGAAAACCTGAGAAAAGGGAGATACCTCAGAAAATGTCACTAGCGAAGAAAGTACAGCCCTTTCTCCAGGAGGATTTGGTACACATACCAAGCACATTGTGGACCAGTAGTCCATATGACGTTGGTCTTTTGAAACGAGTGGAGCAGTAAAAATTAAGCTGAATTAGGGAGCTATTTTACCATGAGTAGGACAATATCCCATATCAAAGGAAGCAGATGAGGCTATCTATGAAACTCACCTTGATGCAACAAGGGATTTTAGTGTCTTCAGAATCCCAATGTAACACAGTTGTGTAGCCGATCAAAAAGGCAACAGAGGGATCCTGGAGATTTATCCAGGATTTACGCCCCTGAAAAATATTATTGATATAGAATTCCAATTGGTTCCAAATCCAGCCACAATATTATGTAAAATTCCATCCAAAGCTAAATATTTTACAATGAATGATTTGCAAAAATGCTTTCTTTACAATCCCCTCGCACAAGTATTTGACCTTGTTTACTGCAGAATTAAATTGAAACATACTTGGTTAACCCAGAGGTACTGTGAATCACCCTTGTTCTTCAACCAAGTGCTGCAGATGGATTTAGGGAATGTACAGCTTCACAATACAGGCATTCAATATGTGAAAGGCATATATATTTTTTATTTTTCATTTACACAGTACAATTACTTTTCATTTAGAAAGTCTTATACATTCCACTTTCACTACTTCAACAAAGGGTAAATAAAAGGAAGAAAAGAGGAAAAAGAAAAAGAAAATAAGGAAAGAAAAAAAAACAACAAAGGGGAATGTTAACTCCATTACATATTACATCAGTTAAGATAAGTGATAAGCAGTACTAGGCAGGGAAGGGCCATCTTTGTATTCATATTTGTATTTATTTTATTTGTATAGCGCACCAGGCCCAGGGGCAAGCGGGCGCATCACTTAGTTACAACATAAGAAAAACAGACAGAGCAATAATTACAAAAGTTTACAGGTATAATACAGAATTTACAGGTATAATAAAAGCAATGAAAAAACAAGCAGATTGTATATACAAGGGTACAGCTGTGTGCAAGTAAGCAAAGAACCCAGGGCTAGATGTCTTGAGCGGCCAACCAGGTTTTGGTAAGGTGTTTCAATCTCAGGAAGGAGGGTTCTGCTCTGAGCTCATTAGGAAGCGTGTTCCATAATTTAGCTGCCATAATAGGGAAGCTAGTTCCACCTGATCTTTGGAGATTGAAACGTGGAATGACAAGGCAGTTTGAATGAGTCATTCTGCGGGGTCTAATGGAGTTGTGGAGGGCAAATTGGTTGGCCAGGTAACAAGGAGCTTGGTTATGAAGGCATTTGTGGGTAAGAGCCAGGGTTTTCAGGGAGATTCGGTGTGGGATTGAGAGCCAGTGAATGTTGTGTCTAGTGTCGGATATGTGTTGGTGCCTGGGAATGTTGAGGCAGCTCTAATCGCATTGTTATGGACAATTTGTAATTTGTTTAGGTTGCAGCGATTGGTGCCTAGGTACAGTGCATTGCAGTAATCAATCTTGGATAATACAAGAGTCCTAGCCAGGGTAACACAATTGGTTGCAGAGAGAAAAGGGCGACAGGCTGTAATAAGCTTGCAGGTATATGCTGCTGTGGAAGAGACTGAGTTAGTTTGTCTGGTCAGGGATAGAGTCGAGTCAATGTAGATCCCTAGGGTTTTTGTGTCCTTGGCGGTTGGGATAGTATTCCCGTCGATGATGAAGGACTTAAACACAGGGTCCAGTTTGGTAAGTTTTTGTGGCGAACCAAGAATAAGGAGCTCTGTCTTTTCATCATTAAGACAGAGTCCGTGTTGTGCCATCCACACTTGGATGACGTAGTAGATGGCATTGATAGCGAGGGAGTCAGCAGTGTAGTCACCTGAGATAGGGATTAGTATCTGGGTGTTGTCAGCGTAGTAAGTATAAGTGACACCCAGATAGTCCAAGATATCGAAAAGGCATTTGGTGAACACGTTATACAACGTGGGTGAAACACATGATCCTTGTGGCACGCCACAGGAGACAGGTGCAGGTGGGGTGGCTGCTAGTGGAGAGAACACGCGCATTGATTTATTGTCTAAAAAGGAGCTAATCCAGGTTGTGGCTTTATCAGAGAAATGTGCAGCTGATTAAAGGTGGAGGCAAAGAATTTCATGATTGACGAGATCATAGGCCGCGTAGAGGTCCAAAAGGAGTAAGAGAGCAAGTTTTCCTTTGTCTTTTAGATCTTCAATCTGTGTTTTTAAATCTATGAGGGCAGTTTTGGTGCCGTGACGTGGCCGAAACCCAGATTGCCTAAGTCCCAGAAGTTTGTTAGATTCAAGGTAATCTTGAATTTGTAGATATGCAGCACGGTCGAGGATTTTTAGTAAGAACGAGACCGTGGTGATTGGCCTGTAGTTTGTGGTTATGCTAGCGTCCAGGGTAGGTTTTTTCAATAGGGGGATGACCGACGCATCCTTTAGATTGTCAGGTACAATCCCAGAGCTAAAGGAAGATTTGATGAGCGTAGTGATGATGGCGCTAGGTCATGAGCTGCTTCCTTAATAATGGGCCCTTGGCAGAGGTCGCCTTGCGAATTGGACGGTTTAAGGCTGGCGATGATCTTTTCCACTTTGGGGGTGGTAAGTGGAGAGAAGCTAAAAGGAGTCAGAGAGTCTGGGATGGTGTGGTTAAGGGTGGGGATAGGGGTGGGTTGTGGGTTGGATTGTAGGCACGTTTGTTTGTTATTCATTTTAATTTGGAGAGTGGCAATCTTGCCGAGGAGAGCCTCTTGAATTTTGGTGCACCAAGTGCTATCTTTGATGCAAGTATCTGGTGCAGTGACCGAAGTTTTAAGTTCTTTTAGGATTCTAAACAATTCTTTGGTGTTGGATTTGGCTTGTCCGGTACGTTTATTATAAGTGTCTTTTTTAGCCTGGAATATGGCTTCCTTGTAGTTAAGGGTGGCCAGGGAGAGACAGGATTTGTTAGTTGCGGACTAGTTGCTTTTCCAATTTGATTCCGCAACTCTTTTTTCTTTGCGCAGGGTTCTGAGCTGGGGTGTGAACCAAGAGTTCAAATGGGCTCGAGGTTTGGGTTTTCTCAGCTTGGATGGGGCGATGATGTCTAAGGCTTTTTGCATAGCGAGGTTAAAGTTGTCAACCATAGCTGTGGGGTCGGAGCATGAGCAAACCTGGTCATTGAGAGCAGGAAGGAGGAGGGGGAGGAGTCTGTCGCAGGTGATGTCACGTTTATTGCAGGTGGCAGTGGCCGGTGCAATGATAGGAGAGGGGCTGGCAGGTTTTGACTGAATGTTAAACGTAATTAAATTGTGGTCGGTCCAAGCATAATGTTGGTTAGAGATGATATGGATGGGGCAGTTGTGGGAGGCTAACCAGTCAAGGGTTCTGCCCTTAGCGTGGGTAGGTTGGTTGAGAAGCTGTATGAATCCTACATTCATAAGCATATTATCAATAGTCGTGGCAGCAGCGTCATTGGGATCAGTAAGGCCAAGGTTAAAGTCCCCTAATATCGAGGCTTGGGATTTTGGTTTTGGTGTTATGAGTGATGATGTTAGAGAGGTCCTCAGTGAAGGTGGATAGCGGTCCAGGTGGCCGGTAAAGTAGATGGAAGGTGATAGAGTGGTTAGGGATGACGGCTAGTTTGGCTGTCAGTGCTTCCATAGAGGAAAAGTGATGCACAGAGGAGAGTTGGAAGTTTAGAGCATTTTTATGGATAATGGCAATGCCACCACCTTTGGACTGGTTAGAGTTACGATCATGTCTGATAATATTGTAACCTGAGGGGATGGCAAGGGAGAGTAGGGGGCCAGAGGCTGCGTGAAGCCAGGTTTCGGTGATAGTCATGAAGTCGAGGTCGAGAGTTAGGATAAGGTCAGCCACTTCTAGAGCGTGTGCCGTGAGTGATCTGACATTGATTAACGCACCCTTAATATGGCTAGTGTTAGGGAGGTTGGAGTGAGGTGATGATGGGTCTTGCATGTGTGTGGACGGAGTGGAGGTCAAAGGCTGTTTGTTAAGATGCAGAGAATGATGGGATGCGTGCGTGAGTCGCGAGCCAAGTCTGGCATTTCTCAAGGTGATGGAGCATGGTATGCTTGGTGAAGGTCTGGATGCAAAATGTTGGAGCCATAAGGCTGGGTTGTTAAGGTAAGGGTTAGTGTGGTGAGCGATGGAAGGCATAGTTATGGTGTTGTGAAGGTTGGGGTAATGGAGGGAGGCGGTGGTGTAGTTGAATACGGTCCCACCGGAGTGCCGTGTGAGGTAGAGTAGGGTGGGCAGTATTCTTGCAAATAGAATAGTGCGGGTGGATGGCATGTTGGCCTAATACAGTCTAAAAACAGATGCCTAACAGATCTACAAAAGGGTAGTTGAGGTAGAAGTACTGTTGTAGGCAATTACACACAATGGCATGCATACAATGTTAAACGTCAATAACAACGACCTTGGTAGATGCAATGGCATGCACAGAAAGTGAGGCAACAGTAACCACGGTAGCAGTGTATTAGGGTACGGATACCTAGATACCTAGATACGAATATAGCAGTGGGAGCCAAAGAGGCACTAGATTAAAATGCAGAAAGGCACAACTTCACATGCATAATCCAGAGATACCTAAATTCGATTTTAGCAGAGGGAGCCAAAAAGGCACTAGATTAAAATGCAGAAAGGCACAACTTCACATGCATAATCCAGAGATACCTACATTAGATTTTAGCAGAGGGAGCCAAAAAGGCACTAGATTAAAATACTAAAAGGCACAAATTCAGATGTATTAACAACGAACACATATATTTGATTTGCCTATGAGGAGAGGGCAAATAAAGATGTCCACCGGGATGTAAAGTACATAGGTCCGACTAAGGTGGCGCATTTTTGTGCATTTTTACGCAACCTTAATGTCCAATACAGTGACTGGAACGCATGGTAGGAGCCGGAAAGGTAATAATGGGAGCTGATTGAGTGGATAAGGTAAAAGGGGGCAGATGGAGCAAGAAGACAAATATGGATTACTCACAACCTCATAAGATGCGAGCAGGGGGTATGGCCCTGGGCTCTGGTCAGTTCAGGACAGTCTCTGGACAGTTGTTGGCCTTTCCCTCAGGGCCTTACCGGCGACTGATGGGTGGAGAAGTAGGGTGGAGGAGCCAATCGACCAGCGTCTCTGGCCGGGTGGTGAGGAAGCACCGAGGAGGGGAGGCTTCAGAGGGCACGGGCGGTCATCGTGGAGTGGTTTCAGCCTCGTGTCCTCTAATGGTGCTTGTGAGGAGGCGGCTTTGTCCATCATTCTCCTTATAGGCTCTGCCTCAATTTTTATACCCCAGCTTTGTGCTGAAATGTCTATTTAAAATTCACATTCAGAAAGGCTGTCACTACAATGATTAATGTGGTTCTCTCACCTGATAAGAGAGAGGACCACCGTTCGTCTGCAGTGAAGGTATTACTTTCCTCAAAGAAAACACCTAATATTTGTGTTCTTGAGGTTGTGAGTGCCTTGCAAAATAGAACTAGGTGTTTTAAAGTTTTCCTCTTCTCTTTCAATTTACATAATCTGCATCCAGTTAGCCTCTTTGGCCCCTTGTCTGTAGAGGCCAAGACATCCTGAGTTGTGTAGAGGTTCAGCCGGAACCTCATAAATGTTGTTCTTGCCACATAACTAGGGTACCTTAACAGGTACATAGGTAATATGTTGTACGAGCCCTTTGTTACACCCACGTGAAGGCATATTTGTGCTTCTCTAGCTTTGTCCAGCATCAGGATCCAGTCCTGTTGCCAGATCCTAGTTTTCACTGATTCTGGGCTGGTGATCAATTGCTGTGATCTGGTCGAAGGCTCGATTTATAAGCACTATGTGTGTCCTTCACTGAAGTCCTGTTAAAATCAAGCATTTGCAAAGGCAACAGTTTTGGCTCATTTATAAGTATTAGGCATTTGCCAGGCACCGCTTGTAGATGCAAGGGAACTTGCACCCTTCTGCACCTGCTACCATGAACGGCCAGTTAATACCACTACGGCAGTACCTGGCAAGTAATATCCCAGGCTCACACAAAAGCACACACTCTGAATGCTGAGTTAATTAAGTCAAAGAATGTTACGTGTATCATGATTTATAACATGTGTATGCGTCCATTCCGGTGAACTCAGGAAGTACACTGAGTACACAATGCACTGTTGGTGCCTGCTATTCTAAACTTGAAATAACCAGAAATCTTTCTGCAGCCAGATATCTTTGCATGCTGCCTGGCCTTCACCGCAGAAATCACAGGACGCTATCAGGACATAGCACAATAGATGAGCCTTTGTTTACTATTAATCCAATTGTCCTATACTGAACTCTCTCATGCACTCTAGACTGCATACATTAGGCCTCATTACAACTCATTACAACCTTGCTGGTAAACCCGCCAGGATACTGTCAACGGCTGTTACCATTTACTGCCAGATTATGAGTGCCAGAGGGACGGAGTAAATCCCCATTCATGGAGTCCCATGCTTTCAGCTGGAGGTAAGCCAGGGAGCCCCATCAGCAAACCCGTAGTCAGGCGGTCTGGTAAAGTGCCCGTATCCACGAATATCAACAATTTTTTTTTACCAGACCACCCGACTCGGAAGGAGGCCCATTGTCACAAAAATGGCAAATCACTTTTGCAAGCTGCAGAACCAGATACTGCTGCTGATGAAGTCACGCTTCCACCCAACACAGAAGTAGGCAACATCACTGGAAATTAGTCTACTCTAGCAGCCGAAAATGGCGGTGAAATCACCACTGAGGCCTTCTGTACAATGCAAGCTTCATCAGAAAACGGTGAATCAGTGGGTACAGTGATCCCCATCTCGGGAAGTGAACAGGCCTAGTTTGTTGGGCGCGGCCAGAAACCCATTAGATTGAAGAGGTCTTGAGCTATATGGATTTCAATGAACAAACAGCAACTTCAATGTCCCATTGTTGTTGCCTGATCCACAAACCTTCAGATGAATTCTATGAAACTTTGCGAGAAGGCAAACTGGTTTTGCAACACCTGCAATACTTTCAATGTCAAAAGAACTGACATTTTCTTCTTCGCTGTCTTCCAAGAGGGTTTAAACTCTCACCCCGCCCCCTTGCACCCGCATGGGAAGAATCATGCATCCTAGATGCTTCGAAAGTCCATGCACATTATGCCATTTACTGTGCCTGTACTGCATTTTCTTCTCTTTCTTCCAGTTGGGGCTAGAATCTAGAAAATGACCCACAGTCACCCTTTTGCAGCCTAGATGCATAGTGCACAACCCTCCCTGCAGCTCCTTAGCACCATCTTGTTATGCTGCACCCGTGAGACTGAAAAGAAGACTACCTTCGAAATCCCTATCGTCTGGTGTTTCCCGAGTTACTACTTGAGGGCAACATGGGCATAGAAGCCACTTACTGTAAGCGTCCCATTGCCGGGCATTCCAAAAGAAAGGACAGACAGAGATAATGGTAGGAGTCTGTGGAGCTTATTACAAGTTCCCGGTTCTGGAAATAATGCCAGCAAAATAGCCGGTAATTCCGTCACTGGCATTTTTTCCTAGACCGGGGAAACACAAGTTTGCCGGCGGGGGAATTGACTTACCGACAGGCCTGACCTGTCGGTAAATCAGGCCCCTACTGGCAAATAAATTCCAGAATCACGGGCACCGGTGCTACCGGTGTCAGTGATTTTGGCAATCCCGCCCATGTGAACCTATTGCCCTTTGCGCTGCTTGTAATATACCAGTAATACGAGGATAACAGGTTGCAGAAATGGTGGGGGCAGTTTGCCGGTATCCCGCCAGAATTACAGGTAGTATACTGGCAAACTCATAATGAGCCCCTATGTCTTACTCTGTATGTTTCTTTCTGTGCCCTCTGATTAGCCCCTTTGTAGCAGTTTGTGCCATACACATGACACAAACCCAGCAAGCAAACAATATACACATCTCACTTCAGCCCACATCATTACTCCTCACAGACACATGCTTGCTTCTTACTTGCCTCAGTGCAAGCCCACATACTCATGAAAAAAAAAAAGCCTCATCACCACACACCCTTGAAATTTGATTCCTCACAGATCCAATGGATGCAACACCACCACGTGGCATTCATCCACGAAATGCCTCCTACATAATACCTCATTCACCACAAAGATGGCCCACACAAGACAGGTTGTGACACTGTCATCATTAAACATAATTACTCACATTCAACAACCCCACATACTTCACACACACTTTACACATCAGTCAAAGCCCTGTCTATCACACTGACACTGTGCATTCACATTAAACAACCTCATTTTCCACACCTGAAACAAAATCACTTTATACTCTGAATGGTTCAACTTTACTACAAACCACCACAGCATGAACAGCAACAACATATACATTAGTGTTATCATCCCAAGTTGTTGGTTCCTGGACAACAACCACATATTGAACAGTATCATCACACGACTCTCCCTATACAATTTTGCACAACACAACCCTACCCCACACATATAGCCGGCAATCCCCTGGACCTTCTGATTCCTTGAGAAAATGAGTGTCTGTGCAAAATCAAATATGGGTACTGTGGTCAGATCACTTTGCCATCCACTTCACACTCAACATACCCCAACACGCACTCACCTTCTGTCCCAAGGCAGGCCAATCAGATGCATCACAAACACAGCTCTCACACCACTCCCACTGTCCCAGTCATGCTGTCCCGACCATATTCTTCAACAATTACAACACCATCACCCCAATGCATTCCCTCAGAAAACAGCAAACCCACAACCACCACCACAAATTAGATGCCATTTAAGACAGACCTCCTCCCACACGTTCCTCTATTTATCCTCATCTACCTATCCTGTTCTCAGCCGCATTGTACCACCGGTTCTACACGCACCCTTTGAAATGTGTATGTGCTCAGGACCCTTTGGCCAGGACCAGTGTTATATACAAGGTAAAATAAAATAAAATGTATTAGAACGACATGGATGTGTCACTGAAAGAGTGAAAGCATTGGCATTTTATGGCATTTCATACTGGCCTTAAATACTGTGTTTACATCTGACATTTGCGACTCTCCGACTATTGACAGAATATCTTTTGGCAAAGTTGTCGATAAGAAAGCCATGTGCATATTATTACAAACTGCAATAGGTTGAACCGACTCAAATTGAAATGCATGGACTGCCCCTATTGTACCAAACGTATTCAAATGTCTACATCTGCAGTCAGACGGACATTGAATAATAATGCATCCGTGATTTAGAGGTGGTTCTGTGTGGATTTCATTATTTCCCGCTGGTGCGTTCATATCCACAACTATGCAATTCACGGTCTTTCAAACGTATTGCTTTTTTGCATCGTGCAAACCGGGATGCCTTGTATCATGTAAGCGATAACGTTTGAGAGCGTTTTGTACATGATTTGGGAACTGCAAAAATACACCGCGCTAAAAGTTCCAAGAATCAGGCCCTAGGTCTTTTTGGCAACAGAGAAGGCAAATTGCACTGATCTTGGCATCATGGCACTATTTAATCATGATTCATGAATTATTAGGCAAATCCATTTAAAGATTTCTGCTCTAGTTCTCTTTAAAATGAATTGATATGCATAGTGTGTGCATTGTTTGTAATTCAGACTTGTATATATTTAAATACCGTCGCTCTTTAGACAAGCCACACATCTTGAAAGTTCCTGCGAAGACCCTGTGAAACCAGCCCTACTGTGACAAGACCACACCAGGCCCGGCTCCAGGAATTTTTATCTGGGTGGGCCAGGATTGTGATCAGGGGGGCCAAACTTTTCTCAGATTCGTGATCCGGCAAAACATGTCTTCCTGGATCTGAAAAATCCTTTTGCCCTAAATTTGCCTTTAGCGTCTTTAGTCTGTTAGACTGCTTTATACGGTCCAGAAGCCTGGATTCAATCCCAAGTTGTTAGGACCAGGGTTGACATATTTACCCGCAAGACTACTTGAATGTCTGATAAAGATGCTTGTTGGGATTGCACTCCCTGCCAGATTTAAGCCAAATTAATTCTTGGGCAAGGCTGACAGATGGTCCCGGGTAGGTGGGGCATGGGTGTGGATCTTATGGTGGGAGTCGTTATTCGCTGTCATAAGTGAAACAAATGTTGCATGTTTTTGAAGTTGTCTTTTTCTACTATTGGAGCTCTATGTTTAGGGGTATTACTCTAACTGGAAACAGCCTGTTCACCTCACCTGGTTTTGCTGACATGAGGTGATTTGCCCAGGTTCACTCAATTTGTTCATATGGGAAACCTGCTCTCGTCTTCCACCTGCTCATCCCTTCCAAAATGACAGGCTCTCCAGTACCCCTTCCACAGTCTTCTGCTCTCTTCTTCCATTTGCTCCTTTGTTTCCTTCCATAAGCTTCCTCACTACTTTGAACTTCCATTGGCTACTCACTTCATCTTCCATATGCTCCCGTATCTCCATATAGAAAAGGTTTGCCAAAAAATAAAATAAATGAAAGCTGTATACTGCCCTTAACAAGAGTCTGAGGCACTTAACAAGAGTCTGAGAGATTAATCCCATGTATTCATGCTTTAAGAAATATGTTTTGTACCTTTTTTCAACATACTGCTATAATTGAGGTATAATAAACAGTACAGCACAAAAGTGTGACAATGTCACCCCCTGTCACCTTCCAACAGTTCCCCCTGACTACCATTCCCATTTACAATCACTCCCACCTACCCCATCCTTCCCCCACCATGTCTTCTTGGCCTGGCTGGGGAGAACCGAGGATGATGCCACCTCCTCCTCTGCAGGGGCTGAGCAACAAGGATGCCAGTCCTTATTTCATCTAACATAGTGTGCGCTCAATAATACCTCCCTGAATACTGTCGCTACTCCCTGAAGGCCACGTAGGAGGTGCTTGTAGTCCAGCCATTTTGTTGTGAAAGACAGCCCACTACTCTTCGATAAATATTGAAACATGGAGCAGGATATTTGGTGGGATCAGGAGGCAGACAGTGGAGGTTGAAGGGTTTCCGGCCTCCTGGCATCACTCCTGTTTGGATGTGGCAGGGAGGAGGGGCTGCTGCTTCCCTGTCACCCCTATACATCATTATCTAGTACATACTCTTTCATTACTGTTTATAAAATGCAGTTGTCCATGATGACTTCTTATTTGACATGTCTACTTTGCTATTTTGAATGTCACAATTTTGCTCAATAAATGTGGCCTTGTATTTTCCAAAGAAAGATGTGTGTATGTCTCCTTGGCTGCCCCTGACCCCTGTGCTGACCATCTATTAAACCATACTGAAAACTGGATCACTTCTAGGGGCTCCTAATTTTGGGAGGAAGCACACAGTGAGATGAAATGATTTTCCCAGGGTTACACACTTTGGTTAAGTGGGAAAGCCAGAATGTCATCATAGCCTGAAATGTTGGTAATTGACTACACATCTGCCAAGCTAAAGTTGGTACAAATATGTACTGAAGTTTGGTTTTAAATACTGAAATATTACAATTCTGGGTCTTTGCACAAAAGTAAATTTTTGTACAGATTTTGAAATGATACTTATACCCTGCTTACCATGTTACTCTGTATATAAAAGACACTTTAAGTGATTGGGATGATTTATAGGAATTGCATACTTTTATACCAATGATTTATAGCCATGAAAATAAAAATGCTGTTTAATTTGTAAGTTCCTGTATTCGATTTTTCTCTTTACTTTTCTTTTTCCATTTATTTAGTTTCTTTTTCTTACTTTACTAACTTTTTGTAATGGTTTGTAATGAGTCACAAACAATAACAATTAATAATACTCACTTTTATACAGATTGTTTTAAAAAATGCACAAGTCACATGATAAACCAACCCGACAATGTGTTCATCATTGTTTCATCATTGTAGAATCGGGTTGATGAAAAAGAGTATTGGGAACATTTTGCTTTGAATCCTAAATTTCATAGAGGGGACTGCTACTGTTTGAACTTCAGGGCACCTACAAGCAATTTGAATTGTTTCCACAAAGTACTGGAAAAGTAAATAGCAAAACATAGGCAACACAGCCTTTTCACTTCAATTTTGTACTATGTGTCGGAAAAAGTATTAATATTTCACACAATTAACAATTTGGAATCTGCTTGCTTTTACCAATAAAGTAACAATCATAGGTGGTAATTTTCCAAGTCCTGTGGAGTGGTAAAAGTGGCGGTAAAATGATTTTTGATTATAACTTTATTTTCCCCATTCTGATTGGAACCCTCAAGCTCCAGAATGCTAATTAATCAGAATTTACAAAAAATCCCATACAGGCACAAAGTGAAATGAAATTCATATCAATGTCATTGTTTCACACAGCTTTTTCTGTACCCCCATCATTTCTAATCACCCAACAGCCACACTTAAATAGTGTATTAAAAGCGCATTTAAAGAAAAAATGACCTTTTCCTATCACTAATCACTTCCTATTTTAAATAATTTGCTTCTGAGACATGTTAAAAAGATAAGGCGTCAGTGGGAGGACCTGTGCAGCTCTGACTGACTTTGAGGGGAGAAAGGCAGAGCAAGGGTGCCCCACAGACATTTGTCCATTGTCCGACTGTTAAATCCACCTCTGATTGCACTCTGCAGGAAATATTTCAATACCCTTTTTTTACATTTAACAAATGTGCACCGTTTATACGTTGCCAGAAATATATTAAGAAATGCTCTTTTCTTGTGTTATTTTCAAGGTTTTATGATCAATCTTCTGAGAGCCAAATGTTTATGGGGGGAAGTGGGAACAATCCTCCAGTGCCGCACCCCCTCCCCTTCTGTCATTGGTGGGATCCCACAGTAAATGACTTCAATTTCTGGCACTGCCTAGACACCCAGCAGTTAGCAATACACATGATGCATTCAGTTTGCATACAGACATTGTTAATTGTTACTCCAATATTATGACATTATTAAGGCAGTACTCATCTGCCCATTTCATGAAAAGTTCTGGCCAGGCAGCCTAGGCTTCCACACAGACATATATGCATACTATTTAGGTCAGAACCCCACTGGTAAGTATGTATGAGAAGATGATCTGAAGTTGGTCCATACTTGCAATCCTAGCCTTGATATGTTCAGGTAGGTTCTTGTTGGACCAACACAGTGAGGTGCAGTTTGAGTCCCTAGGCGTTGCAAACAAGGCTCCCACATCTGGGCATATATACTTTCACTTAGGGAGATAAACTGAAACCAACACACATTGGCAAAGCCAACAGTTAGGGCTTTTGAAAACACATGGAAAAGGCATTTGCCAGGCACTGCCATAAGGGTACCACCTGGCAATAAGGTGGGAACATCTAGAAAATGGTGCGAGTAGCTAGGCATATGATGTAATTGTCTGGAAAATGCCTGTGCAATACTTATACACATGTCAAAATGGTTGACTTTGCAATTGCTTGTTTTAGGATTCCAGTGCAAGGAACAGAGGTCAGGACGGCATGTTGCTTTTAAATCTACTGGCTGAAAAAACACCATGTTAAGATATTTTTTAATACAGCAGGAGCTCATTTACAGAGGCAATTAAGTCATTGAACACTCAAAAGAATGCCTAGATATAACACAAGCAGGCCCAAAACAGCACAAAGTTTGATATTACTTTGTGACAGAGCTAGCTCAAGAGTACCCAAGAGGGTATGTTTCAGCAGGGAGGGGGCAGGTAGTTGTTGGGAATACCATAGAGATTAACATGGCAATGGATGGGTGATCGGCCAAACACGTCCATTGAATGTGTATCCCACTGAACATCCTTTCTCCATCCTATCGGTGGTCCAATGCACCTGTTCTGGCTTACACCAAATAGCCTACTTCAATGCCTTACATCAAATCACTTTGATTTTACTAAACCCTCCCCTCCAGAATTACATTGTTCTTAGTACCAACCTTACTGTTTCACTTATACTCAAGTAGTTAATGCAGCAGAATATATACTTTGAATGGAATTTGTAAGGGCTCTCAGTCTGATGGATGTAAGTCTATGAAAAAATCTTAACCACTGCCATTGCTTTGGTCAGGCTTCCATACCGTTATTTATGAATCAGCCTTGGCCTCCCTGCCACTAACGTGATCAGCTCTGCCCAAACTGCTGGACCACAAGGCCTAAAAATGCTTGCAGTATCTTGTGTTCCAGTCATTGTAACTTGCCAGGGTCCTCAGCCGTTTATGCACCTAGTGTAGAAATCTGTGTCCAAGCATCATCACCTGCCATTTATTGTTTTCTACAGTTAACCATCTTATTAGGCATGATTGGAACAACAGTTTATTCCCACACATAAAAACCTACATTCAATTCCAGAAATCTACTGGATAGGTTTGAAACAATAGCTACCTTATAAATGAGAGGTTTGAAACGTAAGTAAGATTACAAGTGCAGATAAAAAAGCAATGCAGGATCTTGCTAGATAGTTGTAGGCAGCCTGCTTGAGTAAGTGTGCTACCTTACTCAGAGGTGTGAATAGCCTTCCATATCCCTGGTCATTTCTGCTTTCATGGCCGTGGGGCATAAATCATTGTCCAGAGCAAGCAAACAAATCTTGACTGAGCCTCCTGCAGTGCAGCACCTCAGAATGCTAACTGCAAAATCCCCCCAGCCTGTTTTACCCCCTTATGCTCCCCCTACACACCCCGGGACCCAGTGGTGGTTAACGTTTATTTTTAGTTTTTTTTATTGCATATAGTTAAAATACAATCAACCTTTTGATGAAAAAAAGAAAAAAAGGAAGCAAACCTCACACCACTGACGAGGCCTCCTTCATAGCAGGGCTGGACTGACCCACCAGGACACTAGGAGTTTCCCCGGTAGGCCTCGGCCATATGGCCTCTTTTCTTGGGGGAAGGATACATGGGGACTCAAAATGAAACTATCACTCGCCATTCGGAGATATGTAACCTACTGGCCAGCCTGGATGTGGCCGTTCGCTGCATGATTTGTTTGCCTGCCAGGCCCGCCCCTGCTCATGGATTTTGGGTCTTGCGCTCTCGTCACACTAGGGCGCTTGCGCATTGAAACCACACGTGCCCTAGTATGCTCTGTGCTGTTGAGTCGCATACGCAGGTATTACTGGGCCCGTGAGTGAACGTGCCATTGCCACCTGAGAGACACTGCTGACACACAGTCTGAGCTCTGTGCTGGTACCGGGCCCTTGCCGTGTGCTGTGCCCGTGTTCACGGTATCCTCTGACAGATTCAAGAAAGACAGCCAACCAACCAGGTGAGGCGTGCCGCACTGCCTCCTTTAGCAGACAGCAGCAGGTGACCCAAGTGAGGCTGTGGCTGGGGCTGAGAGCAGCTGAGGACAGTATCCAGACCTGAAAGGTAAGGGATTATTTGTACGTGCGTGCCCCTCTGCCGAGTGCTTCTGACCCTCACTCTCACCCTATGCGATAAACCTTTTTCAATGTGCTGTAATATTTTCTAGCCATCATGCTACAATGTTTTCCTTGTGTTGCTATCCTGTATGCAAGTGCTAAACTTTTTTCTTACTGTGATGCCATGGACTGTAATATTCTCCACCTCTTTTGCAATGTGTTCCCCCTGTGCTGTAATCATTTACTGGCCGGTGTCATGTAATATGTTCTCCGTCAGTTCTAACATTTCCCTTCCTGTGCTTTAATGTTCCCTGCCTGAGCTATACTGAAAACCAGCACCCTGTTTACCTAATATCCAATCCTTGAGCCGTGATCCCCCGGCCCCGAACTGAATGGGGATGGTTATCGGGGTGTAGTGGGAACATTGGCAGTCCGTAGACCTATTAAAATCCACTTCAGCTCCGCTATGCAAGACCAAACTAAACTGCCAATCCAGTACTGCCACTCACACCCACTTCTACAAATGTACCTTACCATGACCTAAAGAAGCCGCTACCTATGTCATTATAGAGGCTGTCACACCGCTCTGCTAATGCACCTCTTCCCAATCCTGACCTTCCACACCCCCGCAATTCCAGTACGTTAGAGCCATACAGCGCCTCAGCACTGACCTCCATTGACGCCTGCTGTTCCATTACAGCAACTAACGCAAAGCTCAACTGACTGTCACTACTACTCCACCCTCACCAGCAGTAACCCATGTGTTTCTATTACAGCTATTCAAAAAACTGTGCTAATGGACCTCAATCCTAGCCAGCGGCAACCCCTGTTGTTCTATAACAGTGGCTCACATAAAGCTCTAGCAATGAACCTCAATACTGGCTAGCTGCAACCTCTGTTGTTCCATTACAGAGGCTCATTCACAGATCTGCCAATTGGACCCTCCATCCTGGCCTGCAACACTTTCCGTTGTTCCATTACAGTCAGTGGCTCCTTCACACGCAGCTCTACCAGTGTAAGTCAACCCTTGCTAGAAGCAACCTCCATTCTTCCATCACACTCACTCCCACAAAGTTCTGCCAATGGACCCCAATCCTGGCCAGCCGCTGTCTCATCTTTCATGCTTGTGGTAGATGGTGAGGTCTGCATGCCGCCTGAGTTGGCCCTGATAACCAGGTCTAAGGTTATGCTGATTCTGGACAGGGAGAAGTTGTGTATGTGGGTGAGTGGGAGGGGGTGTTACAGCACCCCCCTCCGCCATCCCCTTATCTTATCCGGTTGTATTTTGGGTGCCTTAACATTGCATCTCTACTCTGGGCCCCTCTGTGTCTGCGAGAACAATAACACATTCTAGCGATTCCAGGCATCTATGGCTGCATGGGGGGCTGCAGGGTGTGCAGATAACAGCTCGGGCCCGAAGGAGGCACTTAGCAAGGTGCTTAACCCATTGTGCTGTAACATTCTCAGTGGGGGTGGGGTGCTCTCCCAGTGCTGTACTCTTCCAGCCAGGTGCTGTGATATTCTCACTGTTTGCTGCACCATCCACTTCCTGCTGTAACATTGGCCTTTTTTACTGGTACAGTCGCTCCCTGTGGAGTGCATTTCTCTTCCTGCACTTCAACGCCCCACCCTGTGTGCTATCATATATCCGTGTGGTGTGATTTCCTAAAAACACCTGCACTAAATCTCTCTCCTTGCTCAGCAATCGTCGGCTAGTACATTATGCCCTGCCCACTCCCTTGCTCCACACACTCTCTGTCCTCCCCTCCACCGGCCCAATCCTCAGGACTCCGATGGTAATTTCATATCTGCCTGGCTGATTCATGGGTGCATGCCTGCATGTGCCATTGTCTTCTCCTTGCGCTGAGCACACCACCCCACCGCTTGTGCATACTTTGTAATCCTCCAGCCCACCACAGCTCGACGGTTCCCCTGGTGTGTATAACCCCAGCCCAATTCTGTAATATTTCTTGCACATAAGAAAAATCCCCTTCCATATTATGTAATCCCTTAGCCCTGCATAAAGCCAGTCCTGTGCTGTAGCATGACCTGCCCATTATTAAACAAACAAAAATGGGTGCCCTGATGGACTGGCAGCATTCCTCTGCTGTAATATTCACTACACGCTCGCTTATCCTCATCTCTGTGCTGTTTTTTTAATCAGTTTGGGATTCTAGATGGCGCTTGCCCCAGCTATAAAACAAAACTATTGCATTAAAGTACAGATGGGGAAAAATCAGCTATGAGGAGGGACACCCAGCGGGTAGGTGTTGTTTGGTTATTTGCCCACCCTATGACTGCCCATGATAATCCTTATGGCTATTCCCACCAAGTACCCGTCCCTCCCTGCCAAAAACATCTGCTCCAGAGAACTCTTTTTCTTTGCTTTATTCAAGCCTTACCATCAATGTTGCACTCAAAGTGCCTGCCAGTGTTTTGTCGAAGCAGCCTTCTGAGAGTTAATGACTTAATTGGAGTTGTAAACCCACTACTCGTGTAATAAAAATGAAAAATGTCTTCACCATGTCTGCTTCTAGCCACTCGATTTATAAGCACTATGAATGCCCTTCACTTAAATCCTGTTAAAAATAAACATTGGTGAAGCCAACAGTTTGGTCTTGTGTATAAGAGTATTAGGCATTTGCCAGCCACTGCTAATAGGTGCCCAGATACTCACACCATTTTGCACCTGCTACCATTAATGGGCAGTTCATACCAATACGGCGGTGCTTGGAAAGGGCTCTTCCCATGCCTGCACAAACTGCTGGCATTGCCAATGCTTGTTTTCAATTAGATGGAATTGATCAGCCCTATTTTGCAATAGTGCCCTTTGGTGCAGTAATATTTTCCTGTGCACTAATATTGCTCGCTATTGCAGCGAAATATGGGGCCACTTTGATCAAATTTTCCAGGACCTCTTTTGGTTCCCAGACTGGCCCTCCTGCTGGAGCCGGGCCTGGACCACACAGACCAAGAAGAAACCTAACCCACGACTACACACTCAACCCGAGAAGATGGAGTAATGAGGCTCAAGCCACAGTATCCAAAAATCACAGCTGATGGATACAAATCTATCAGTAAGAAGAAGAAGAAGCGCTCGTCAGTGTCAATTATTTTTCCCTTACTTGCGATTTGATAAAATGCCAAACTTGGGATAGAAGCTGGACCAAGCGCCTTGATTTTCTTTAACTAAACGAGAGATACCGTTCCATGCGGTATGCAAAGGAAATGTGTTTTGTTGACATTTAAATGCATGTTTCTTTTTGTGAAAAGTTGTCCTAAACTAACACACACAAAACTATATAATTTTGGCAAATAGTACACAAATTGGCATTTTTTGTGTTTTTGAACTAACAGACATGGATATTGGGAGCACAGAGAAAAGTTGCAGAAGCGAGGCAGTGGCACATACGCTCTTTTAATTCTAAGAACAAATTGTCATGAAAGAGAAAAACGTAAGAATTCTGAGCTTCCTCCATTCAGAAGATGCAGACATTGTAAGCCCTATGTGTGCTGGACTCCCCCGCCTCGCATTGGGCTCCGACTGTGGGGTGGTAAAAAGGGGCAGGAGGAATATGGGCGATCCACAAACCCACCCCACTGTGTTTAGGGGAGACTGGCAAGCTAGTGGTGTAATGAGAGGCGACCTGGGGGAGACAGTTGGAGGTGGAATGAAGTATGTCACATTGGAGGAAACCATGGATAGAGATATGGAGGGGGCTGGAGGAAAATGACTAAGGACATTGGAATGTAATTGTAATTGTTTATTTGCAAAGCGCTTATACACAAGTGCAGTGCTTCAAAGTGCTTCATGGCGAGAAGGGAACAGGGGGATATCATCGTCATTCTTATGCCTTGAAGATTCTGAATGATCTAACAGCAATAAATAGCATAGGGGAAAAAGCAACATAAAAGTCAAAAGGTTGGTCAACAAAGTGCCTATACATCCAGGCACAGGAAACTAGGGGAGGCATAGAGGAGGCCATGACAGACAGACATGCTAAGCCAAGTACATTCAAGGTCGTGCAAGTGTGCAGACATAAGTGCGATGGGAGGGACTAGTGTGCCCAGTCCATCAAGGGCCAGGATTAAGTGCAGAGTGGTTGCCACTCTCATGGAGCGTATTCCGAGGGCAGGAGTGCAAGGCAGAGTGTGCAGACCCGCAGGTAAGCGCAGGACTGGCGTGGGAGCCTGGGACCTTTGAGGCTCTGGAGGTGCACCAGGTGACCAGTCAGCTGACTGAACAGGCTGGGGATAAAAACGAAGGAGGGAGATCAGGAGAGAGGAGGAAGGAGGTTAGCAGGGGAGAGGGAGAGGGAAAGAGGAAGAGAAGAGTAATGTCTTGAGGAGTTTCCAGAATTTAAAGAGGTATGGTTCAAGACGGAGAGAAGCAGGTAGGCTGTTCCAGAGGGATGCACCTGCAGAGGATAAATATCTATTCCTAAATCTCTCTTTGGAAAAACGGCTCACCCGCAGAGAGTTGGAGGAGGTCAAGCGAAGGGCTCTGTAAGGAGAGTATTTAGGAAGAGAGCATTGTAGATAGTAGGGAGCCTGGCCTTGGGATGCCTTGTGGACAATGCAGAGTGACTTGAAATTGATCCTTGCAGCCACGGGAGCCAGTGGACGGATTTCAGCACCTGCGAGATGTGGTCCCTGGGCTTGAAGCCAAGGATAAGTCTCCCGGTTCTGTCCTGGATAAGTTGAAGGGGTCGAAGAGTAGAGGTAGGAAGATTTAGAAAGAGGCTGTTGCAGTAGTCCAGCCTAGAGAGAACCAGGGCTCCTGAGATGGTGAGCTTCTGGGGAAGGTGAGAAAAGCTAGAATGCCTCTGAGGAGGTGCAGCTGGTAGTTGGACTTTTTGGACATGTCCGAGATGTGAGAAGAGAATGGAGAGAGTAGGGTCGAAGATGATCCCCAGGTTTTTTGCCTCACTAGTCGGTGAGGGTCCAGGACCAAGGTTGGTTGGCCAGAGTGAAAGTGGTAAAACAGGAGCAGGGGTCCTAATGAGGATGATCTCTGTCTTACTGGCATTAAGGCAGAGATCATTAGCAGCACACCAGGACTGAATTGCAGACAGACAATCCGGGATGAGCGAGGAAGAAGCCGAAGGTAGCCTGAAAGAGAGCTGTGTGTCATCCACATAACACTGAAATTTGGTGGTGGAGGTAGATACAATGTGCGGCAAAGGGGCTATGTAGACATTGAAAAATCAGTGGGACAGATTGGATCCCTAGGGGACACCACAAGTAGAGAGAGTAATAGCGGAGGGAAAGGAACTGAGTTCTACCTGGGAGGGACGGTCAGAAAGAAAGAATGCAAGCCACGCCACAGCTTGGTCAGTTATGTCCAGGCTCTCACGGAGATGGGAGATCTGGATTTTGTGGTTTATCATATTGAAAGCAGAGGAGAGGTCAAGAAGAATGAGGACAAGGGATGGTTAGAGTCATGGTTTGAGAGCAAGTCTTTACGGGTGTTCAGAAGAGCAGTTTCCGTGCCTCTGGAGGCTCTAAAGCCAGACTGATGGTCATCAAGACAACCAACAGATTCAGTATGGAGGGTAAGCTGAGATATAGCCAACTTCTTCAGGAGTTTGCCATGGAAAGGAGTGATGGAGATCGAGCGATAGTTAGCTGGAATAGTAGGGTCGGCAGAGGGTTTTTTGAGCAGAGGCTTGCTTGCGAGAAGTGGGGAAGACTCCAATGACAAAGAAGAGGTTGCAGAGGTCTGCCAAGTCTGGAGCTAGAGGGTCAATGGTCTCCTTGATGGTTTTGGAGGGGCAGGAGTCTAACTGTTTGGAGGAAGCTTTCATAGACCAGACTTCTCTAGAGACCTCCTCAGGTGTGACAGGGGAGAGGGAGGCGAGAAGGGGAGTGATGGGGCAGCCGAGGGTGGTCCAGGGGATGCTTGTGCATGAGTGGGTATGTAGGAAAGAGATATTCTGTGTTTTTGTGGTGAAGTGTGCAGCCAGGGTCGAGTAAAAGGCCTGGGTGTGTGTGGTAGAGGAAGAGGCTGCAGTAGGATTGGCCAGTTCCTTACAGACTTTGAAAAGTTTGGCTGTGTTGTTGGATGCCTCAGAGATGCAGGCTTAAATGTGGACTCTTTTTGCGGACTGAATGCAGAGTCTATATTGCCTTTGCAGAAGACGGCAGGCCAGTTTGTCAGAGGATGCGCCTGAAGATCCCCATTTCCTTTCCACTGCACTGTACTTACATTTAAGGGTAGCCAGGTCAGAGTCCTACCAGGAGTTGCACTTTTTTGCAGGTTTCAGTCGGATCCTCATGGAAGCGGCAAGGATGTTGAGAGTATTGGAGATGGAAAGGTGAAAGTTAGAGAGGGCAGTATCAGGGTGGGTGTCTGCCGCAAGAGTAGTGGGAGGAGAGTAGGTGGAGGCAAATGCACTTTTTTCATGGGTCGGGTGACTTTGAAGGTCGGAGGCAGTGCAGGGTGAGAAAGGAAAGGAAAGCTTCAAGTGAGAGGAGAGAAGAGAATGATCAGTCGAATAGAGAGGGGGTGGTGGTGAGAGGAGTAGAGAGAGGAATGCCTGTGGAGATAAGAGCATCCAAGGTGTGGCTGGCAGTGTGCATCGGACCAGAAGGTAGAATGGAGAGGAGAGGGAGTTGCAAAGGTTGCGGAAAGCTCCTGAAGATTTGGTGAGTCAAGATGGATGTTGAGCTCCCACAACAGGAAGAATTGGGAGAAGGAGGAAAGGAGAGAAGAAGCCAGGTCAGCCCATTCTGAGAGGAAGAGGTTGGACTGGCCTGGTGGCTGATAGAAGGTGGCCAGAGTAAGAGAGGAGACACAGGAGAGAGAGAGTCTGCAGAGCAGGCATTCAAAAGAGGGATAGGTGTCACAGTCAGTGGCCTGGGAACACACAGACACACGCAAACATGATCTAACCGTCCCCATACTGTTGTAGGGTTAATACACAAATGGCGTGCCCTGGGTGCCAACCCTAATAACTCCCATCGGATACGTGGAAAGGCCACTTGGACCTCGTCCTGGCACCTTTGGCATAGGTGCACCAGGCTCATGGAAAGTGTATAAAACTTTGAAGAACATTGACTTCCTGGTAACTCAACATGATGGAGTATTGAGCCATTGTCTCATGCAGACTGGTGTATGGGTGTGGCTGATCTTTGTGTGCGGCTGTGGCTACATAAGACACACCCCTGCCTTGCAACATGCTTTGCATTGTTCTGCTTTCAGCAGCAGAACGCTCACCATCGGGATCCGCAACCTGTAACAACAACCTGGAACGATCTCCGCCGTGAACCGCAGCCTGCAAAGGAGATAAGAAGCGGAAACGTTAGGATTTGCACAACCGCTTAACTACAGCCAAGAATCTACTTACCTGAGCTGTTCGACTCACTGCAGCAGAATCTTTGGCAACTCCAACATAGTTCCACGGCACCACAGAGCTGACGGGCACCTGTAAAAAGAAAAGACAAAGTAGGCACAAGAAGCAGCGTTTGGAAACATCAAACTCTACTATAACGTCGCCCCAGACTGGATGTGCGCATACTTATAGCACCCCAGCACACTGAATCCTCCTGCGCTTGTCATCCGCACCAGAGTCTGCTTGGTGCACGCACATCAGCAACAGCAGGAAGTCCCACACTGAAACCTACAAACAAGGAAAAGACGAATACCCGAACCAGAGAAACATTACAAATCTAGAAAGAGACTGTATTCAAATAAGGAAAGACTTCAAAAAACAGAGAAAGCAAACAAACAAACAAAACAACAGTCTGAGTCACTGCTGCAGCTGGTCTGGGCTTGAACTCTATGAACCAGTGGAGCCACTTGGTTCTTCATACAGAAACTGCGGCCCTGCTGAGAGCAAGCAGTACAGATAGCTTGCCTACAAAACACATAAGGTGAAGAGAACATAGACAGTCCTCATATATTGCCATCTCCTCGTTATAGGTGCCGTCCCAGAGCAGACCAAGCAACGTCACTGCTGATTCAATCCCTGAGCAGACGCCCATGTGTCAAGGGTTTTGACCCATGTTGAATTATTAGACTGGGTAGATGTGGGGGTGAGCTGTCGCCGCCCATCATTCTATCCCAGAACAAAACTAAATCAATAGACTGGGTAGGTGTGGGGATGAGCTGTCGCCACCCATCATTCTATCCCAGAACCAGGAGAACCGCGCAGTTTTGCGCACAACATAATGGTCGCCTAACCTGCCACCCACCAGTGCAAGCGTGATGGACCGGAAGCACCAGGGGTGAATGGTGGTGCCAAAGGAAAAATAGCAGTGCCTGTTAGATCAAAATCACTGCTGTTTCTCTGAAGTGCAAGCTCAAAATGTCCATTTCAATTTGTTCAAAATCCATTTTTAATTGATGTCAACAAGTTGCTAAAATCATGGGCACAAGACCACTCTAAAGATTCAACCTTCTTGTGGGGGGTTCCACATCACCACTCTACTGTAAGGATGCCCATCAAAACAATGGCAGCAAGGATTAGAGCTCTCAAGCAAAATCCCCCTGTCAAATTCAAGACAACTCCTAAAAAAAATGGATGCAGTACCAGCTTTGGACACAAGCCGGCGCTAGCGGTCTAAACTCTGACAGAAGAACTTTACTTCAGGAGCTGCCAGCCTCCTGAGACAGCTGGAAACTTCAAAGCCTTTTTGGTTAATTGAAAATTTAAACACCTGCTGTCCCCTGAAGACAGGCTGATTCAATTAACATTGCAAGAGGCTGGGAAACCTTCTCACCTCAGAACTACACACAAGAAGCCAGGAGATCACATGGACATGCTAACCAAATGCAGAGTGGCCTCCTGGCCTGCTGACCTCAGCCGAAACAATAGACTCTTTCAATTGAATGTAGTATGGTGATTTGAGTGTTGACTGTAAACAGAGCTCTGCCTGGCAGAAGAGACATGTGATCCCTGACTCCCAAGTTTCTGGGGGCGGACCTAAACACTGACGTGAATTGAATTGAAGGCAAATATGTGTTTTATAAAAACACTGATAACTAATTGTAACCAGATGACAGAAATGTACAAATTTGGGATCTTTAAATTGACACATTTACTCCCAGTTCAAAACTAGGCTGGTCGCTCTGTGATGTTCTGAGCCAAAACCCCGCTAATTATTAATACTACAGACACTGTGTTTATGCTAGAGACCTAGTAAATTAATGGAATATGGGTAGAAAGGCGGTGTGCATGTGTGCCATTTTTGGTAAACGTCTGATATTGGTAAATCAACTAAAAACGAAAATAAGTTGTCATTTTTGAATGCAAGCCCCCAGGAAGATCAGAGTTGGGCCAGAATGTACCTTAAGTAATCGGTAATATGTACATGTAATGTCAAACAACTGTGTATCTGGGAAATATGTGTAGTTATGAAAATGATTTCTAATGTAAAAGCAAAGGGGCGTTTCTTCAATAAATCGTAAATGGCTGACATCACTCTGACACACTATCATTTCTCAAATCAAGGACCAAAGAATCCTTTAGCCTATCAAATCTTGAGAGGGTTGGGCATGCAGAATTAGCCGACCCACCCATTTTCAAAACACATAAAAAGAGCCACTAGAAGCCAGACAGGGACTTTCTTTTTCACTTTCTGCAGAGCATTTTGACAGACAACTTCACATCCAGACTTCAGACTTCACATCCAGAGACTCCTGACTCCAGACCAAAACTCCAAGAACTCTAAAACCCAACAGCTGAACTCCTATCAGCAGGTCTTCAAAACCTAGCAACCAAACCAAACTATTCAAACAGCCGGGCTGAGCTGTCTGATTCTGGCTAGTACCCTGTGCCAGTACCCAGAAAGCAGTGCTGAATCCAGAACCACAGACTAGACCAGAAAGCAGAGTTGTACCCAGACCAGACTGCTGTGAGCAGAACCGGTGCCTGACAGACCCAGAGAGCAGAGCTGACCCAGATCGCTGTGACTTCAGAACCACTCGCCAGAAGGCCAATCCAACCTGTTGACCAGATCTGTAACGAGGCTCAGTCCTTCCAAAATTATGAGTGAGTAGCCTGAGGCCTGTGCAAAACCAATCTCTTAGTTTAAAATAATTTAATGCAAACTATTTTAACCTATTAGAACTGCATCATCAGAGAACATGTCCATCCTGTTGATTCAAAACCTTTCAAAGCGCATCTGTCATTCTGAAACTGTAACTTCAATTCTGAAAATCTACCTTCACAAAATCGGCCGTATCTCGGGAACCGTTTGCCCTAGGAACGGAATTTAACTTTCATCTTAAAGCGAAGATTCTGGGATTTCCAACGGACCCATAACGTCTATTTATTATACTTTTTCCATAATCTCGCTCCATGCACTCGTAAAAATTGCCGCGATTTGCGATTTGGCTCAATTTCTTCACTTGTCAAAATAGCAGCTCCTTGCTTTCCTTTGCTGAAATTCGTTGCAACCTGACAATCATTCATAGAGCATTGCTAAAGTGATCCTGAACTAATTTAAAGTAGATATCACTCACCCTGAACCTCTAGAGGGAATTAAAATAATTTTTAGCATTTTTTTCCCTTCTTTGCATACCACCTTTAAAGTACTTTGCCTGTGTTTAAAATCATCCTTGTGATCTAAGCTTGCTAGGGGGGAACTGAATTCGGATTGTACTGTGATTGTATTCCTGAAGACTGTGTGTGTCATTTCCACCTCCTTACATTGCATAGAGGGGGGGGGGGATTTCCAAAAGGGGAAAAGTGATTATATTATGTTTTGCTGAAATCATATCAAGTTTATTCCTGTGTTGCTTCTTTTCCACCTTGCATTTCCCTGTACCATATAAAGCATTCTCAGCTACCTTATCCTCTATACTACTCCTAAGTAATTAAACCAGCGTTCTCGTATCACCTCATCCATTGCTGATTACTGCTCATATTCACAAGTGTGATATCAATTATTAATTTATTATAAAAGTGTGATATATATATTGTTTAATTCTCAGATAAACCTTTTAAATTTGCAAAATAAACTTACTTCTTGGCTCAGTGCGGTCAGGGGGATTCTAAGAGAGGGGTGTTATATAAGGGTTGTCATCCAGAGTACACAAACTGGACATAAAAATATATAAATAAGGGCTTCCCTTGAGCAATCCCAGACAAGGCACTGACTTAGTGGGACTGCTTGATTGGAGTCTTTAACACATGTCAGCAGTGCCTGACGCCCCCACAGAGACAAGGTGAGCGTTAATATAGGCCTGAATGAGGATGGTGTAAAATGAATGAACAAAGTTACCATCTGGAGAGAGAGTGAGGAGGTTTACCATCTGCAGAGATCTAGTGAGAATGTTGGCGGGTGAGAGTTATCTGGAGAAGAAGAGTTTAGGCGGTTGGAGAATGAATAACCCAATACCATTTGGAGGTAGAAGACAGAGTAGATGGGGAAATACGAAAGGAGATCAGACACTCCAAATTACCAAAGAGACACTAGTTCAGTACAGGGTAGTCTTCAGTGTTGGGTGGAGGTATGTGACTGTGCAGTCTCACTGTGGGGCAGGCAGCAAAGGACAAGGATATCAAGGAAGGGATTGTCCTTCAGACTAGGACCCTAGAACAACCTCTAACAAGTCCGCAACATATTGACCTTGGAGGGCCCTTACCATGGACTCTCTAGAAGTGGATCCATGAACCACTAAACCCTGAAACTCGTAGACAAGTAACAGAGTGTTCCACTGGATATTGGTGTGTGGACAGGATGAGCCCATACCCATGACTTTGTAAACAGCCTTTTGTTTTGCTCATGATTTCTTATTTTTAAATTCCAGATTCTGTTTTGCTATTACTTTTGAGCCTCATCATCTCATGATTGACTTGACTGGTCTTCACGGTGTCCTTATGCCATTGTGAACTCCCTGCAGCACATTGCTTCTGATGAACTCACACTAACTTAGTGAGCTATTCCCACCAGTTACAGTTATACTCTTCACCTTTCCCTATGTGAAGTACATTGTCTCTCATTATAGAAAACACGCAATAATCCTGCAAAGCCCCCTGTGTCGAATTCAACTTTGCGCGTCCTTGCGTGCAAAGTGTTTGTTGCACCCTCCTCATATTCATGGAATCCGAGGGGAAAAGCAGTCCGATGCACAATGAAATTCGTTTTGCCCTTCTTGGAATGCCCCTGACATGTCTCCACACAAAGGAAACATAGTCCTACCTTTGAGCAGTCTTCATCCATATGGGTAGTATAGCTCAGTGACAACGCGCTTGTCGCAGAGTAACACCGATGCGAAACTTGGGTCTGTGCTTAAAAACCTATTTGGTATTAAGTACGTTATAAATAACCAAGTTAATTAAAATCTCATGCACCTCGTTTGTTTGTGCATTGCTGAGCAATAGCCCGTCCCTCGACATGCCCCCGTAAGACCTTGTTCTTCTTTATTCTGTTTAGGGAATATGCATGTTCCGCCCCCAATTTATTGCCTTACATAGGCCTGTTTCACTCTTCGTGTGGAGTGTCGCAAAGCGTGCCCAACTGCATGCAAAGAGGTGACAGACCTGCCCAAAAGTGTCCCGGGAGGATAGCTCAGCGGCAACGTGCTCGCCTTGGAAACCAGTCGATACGAAGCAACACAGGTTTGCTCCCCAGGTCTGTGCTTGGAAAACTCTGGGTATTTAGCGTGTTATAAATACGCAACTGAGACATATTGCTGTAACAGCGCCTCGATGCACCCGGGCTGTGTGAGTGCTTTAAAAAAATGCTAATTAAAAAGAAAAAAAAAGGCTGCGCAAGGACCCGTTATAGCACACAAAGACGGCTCCATGGATCAATTGAAGGGTTTTCTATAAATCAGGCACATTATATTTTGTTTCTACAATTCTTGGATGTTTCAAAACAACTTGCCTTGGGCTGTTTCTGTACTTGGTACCCTCCATGACATATATTTAAGCTTTGTAAAATGGTGCCATTTACGAAACATTAAGAATCTGTTTAACTCTAAATGTAATATGAATATTTTTCACAATGTGCCGTTTAGGAAACATTAAATAAAGTTTGTATTCCTTCAATGTTGTTTTAGAAGTGCGTTAAGTTATTTACTCCTGTTCTAACTCAATTCACAGCTTTTACTGAACCCGGGATGACTTGAGGCCGGAAGCTACTTTCAAAGACATGCACAATGTCTCTTCTTGTTAAACTCTAATTGAGTGAGGATGTGACAACATGGACAATAAAGTTGAATCTGCAGTGGATTGCTTTCGACATTTTCATACACAATTGAAAAATTGAACAACAAATGAATACAATAGGGTTGAAATGGTTATTAATAACCTGTGCTTCGCTGGATGAAAGGGTGGGTTAAATAAGAAGTCAATAGAAGAGAAATGGAAGGTAGAAGAGCGCGCCCGAGTACAGGTCGGGGTGTCAGCAGAGAGTGGGGTGCTCAGTGCAGCGCAGAGCTGAAAGAGGCAGAAAGGAATAGTCATTCATACAGCTTGAAAATCCATTGAGGTGAGTACATCCTCTGGGAATTGCCTATGCCCAATGAAGTAGGAATTAAATGGCTTTCTTTTCTGCAACCATCATTCAATTTGCTCTGGTGCATTTCTGATGCCAATAATAATATTGATATCAATACCATTATCATATTCAAGGAAACCATTCAAAAAAGAGAGCTAGCATGTGGAAGGAATGTTTTATTCTGAATACAAACAGAGCTGTAGTGAAACTGCAAATGTATGCATTCTTTCAATCATTTATTTATATTTTATAATGCGCTTATTACGCGAGTTCGGTTTCTAAGCGCGGATCCGGGATTCGAACCTCTGTTGCTCTCAATGCTTTGCCCCTGTGCTATCCTTTCTTCACAAAACAGTAGCGTCCTTGAGTGAGCTATTGGGACTCGCGAACATTTGGCGCATTTTGGCGCCTCCATCCGTTGCTATTGGTTAGATAAGGTTACAAAATGACCTCTCCCATTGATATCTTTCCACAGCCACTAGCACTGGCTGATGGAGGGTCATTTGGAATGGATGTTGACCTTCGTGTGATGACGGGTTTGATCCATATTCAGAGTGACCCCCAAAGCATGTCATGCGTCGCCCCAGTCTGTCTCTTCCCAGGCAATGCTCACTGTACCAGTGTCACCCATGCTCTTGTGCCCTCTGGCGTCCAATACGTGCCATTTGATGTTTTCTAATATTGAAGGAAGCACGGCAAAAAGACAGATTTTTTTCTTCCGGTTCGGTACGGCGTTTAATATTCGAAATCTAGCAATATCCCCCCTCGCCCCCAACCCTCACCTCTCTTTCACTCACCCCCACCCTCACACCTTAAAAAGGGGTGTTTCAGCACCCATCCCCCCTTATGCTCCTCTGCCCGCTACCTTCCAGATACATTAGCAAACCCCCATAACAGACACACACACACACACATACACAAGCAGAAAAACACACACATACTCACTCACCTGCCTCTCCTTTCCATGACACAAACACTCGTCCTGGACCCCTCCTGAAACACCCTTATACATAACTTATCCCCGTGCCCTCCTTACCACGCTACGCACATTCTCCCTCGACATGCACAGAGCCACACAAACACACTTACACACACACATTTACATACGTATCCGATTCGCCGGTGTCTTCTGGCTTCCAGACTAGCCCCACCTGCTAGCCCCTGCGCGCTCTCATCTGCAGCATGGATGTAACAGTGTGATTTCGAAAACCCACTCTGAGCCTTCTCAGAGCAGTCTTTCTAATAAGAAAACATGAACAGACGAATAGTGCGTTAGAGGCAACATAGAAATCAACAGCCAGTTGATCCCAAATTTCCAACTTGTGCCTTTTGGTGGCATCTGCTTAATATTCAATCTGCTTTGCTCTGTGGCTATTACACCCTGGAAGAAAAAAAACGAGGCCATCTTGCCGTTGACCAAAAGTTTAGATATAGCAGGCCTTTCTCAGATTAGACTTCTGATGAAAAATAGTGTGTACATTATTATGGTCATACTGACCAATCGTGGCAAATGCAGGGACTGTATATCACCCTTCCAAAAGTAAACACATCTATGTACATCTAAATCCAGTGGCTTGAGCATTAGATCATTCCTTTTTCTCGCAGAGAACTCCGTTTTATTTAAAACGGCTTCCCATGGCTTTTTAACTGAGTTTCTACATTCAGAACTGAACCTCCCACCTCACCCCCCAAGTTGTACAAGGCAAACCCAGACTCGTTGGACGATTCGCATGAGTCAATGGGCCAGAATCCCAAAACTTTTTTGGGGCGCATATGATACAATGCGGAAGGACCAGGTTAGGTCTAGTCCAGGGGATCAAGCCCACGGGCAAGTGCTGGCAGCTCACAGTCAAAGTGCCGTCTATCTTAATAAGGGCATCTTAGATGCCTTAATTCAGATGTCCCTTTTCCCTCTTTCCACATGTGTGCAAATAAGGGGCGGTTTTCGGCATTGAAAAGTACACCCTGAATTCACAAACGGGTTGTGTTTTTAAAAGCCCAGAAATGAGGTACAGCCCCGGTCCAACAGTAGCTCTCATACTTGTATTTCCATCCATGAAACAGGGATCATTTTCTCAAAAATGTCACCAAGAAAGGCTCTTTTCTGGGCTGTCTCAGTGAAACGTACTCTTGCTGGGAGCCAGTCATACATGGGTATTTAGAGAATGCTCCAGGCACCAATGTATGCAAGGGGGCTGGGCACTGCATCTTTGAGCTGTTGCTCAGCCCCTCCTGAAACGCTAAACTCATGTTTGAGAAAAAAGGTGACTTGTGCCTTTCAGCAATGAGCACAAATAAAATGAGTGCATTATCTGTGTTCCTTTCATTTGACCCTCATTTTTGAGAATCTGGCTGCATGTGCTTTGAAGTGTGGGGGAGGTCCTTCTTTGAATTTTGTCTTCATCAGGAATCTTTGCTGAAACCTGCTGAGCCTTCAGTGTGTCTGTGAGGACAGGAAGCAGGTGAGGTTCCCGAATACGCCCGTGTTCTTAGTGGTCCGTCCTGCCTGGAACCCATCCCCAAAGTTTGAATGTCACCTGACTTGAATGGCTGGGTTCCTGGATAAAAGGTGTGGCTCCTGAGGCAAAAGACGACCACGGGAACTGAAGAACCCAAGAAGATGACCACAGATGCCTGCAACACCTTCAAGCGACCAGAGAAGCCTGCTGAAGTGACAGCTGCTGTCCTGACCCCGTTTTCAAATCAACACGGAATCTCCAAAGAAGTCAACTTCTGCCATTGAACTGATGGGCATAATTAAGCAATAGAACCCGAGCGTCGGGGGCATTACCATCTCAGGTAATGCCCCGGGGCCCATAGGTAAGAACCCGAGCGAAATGGACTCCGTTTTCCCTTTCCAATGGCGGGCATCGGGAGCGGACGCGCTGGGAACACAACACAAGGGATGGCCCTGCTCCGAGTCTCCACACGGCTGTAGGCTTTCCTCGTCCCCCGCCGGGGACGCAGGAACAAGAAGGTAAGTGGGGGGCAGTGGGGAGGTGGAAGGGAGGGAGGGAGTTGATTTAGAAAAAAAAAGAATTCCTTACCCGAGACCCCGGCGGAAAGCGAAGGCAGCCTCTAAGCCGCGGGGAGGCTCGGAGCGGGGATGGCCCCGCTTCGAGCCTCCTCATTGGCTGAGGGGCTGCCACACCCCCTGCCGGGAACAAAGGCTGTGGAATCCCGATGAAGGGATTCCCGGCTGGGTAGGGACCTGGCGAGAGCCAATCAGAATGGCCATCCACACTCAAAACACTGAGTTACCGCAACACCTCTGCCATTAGTATACACCAACAACCTACGGAAATAAATTTGGCTTAGCTGGGCACACATTAAATCTCCTGCACTAGCAATCTACCCTAGTCTACCAACAGCACCCACCGCATGCCCGACCTCCGGGCTTCTTACTGGGGCCCAGCCAACCCTCCTAAGTCCCAACCTGGCAGAATGCACACACCCATTGTAACCCTATCTCTTAGATTCTCCCATACATGGACTTCGGTCCCTGGGGGCGTAGCAACCACAAAGTGCATGGAGGCCATACAAACGGGGAAATGGTGCTGTATAAATGATGATTACAATACAACAATACAATACAATACAAAGTCAAGCCTGTCTGTGCCTGTCCGGGCTCGACTGGGCTATGGGAGTGGCATGCTGCCGACTCGGATGATGGTTCAGTCTTGTCTATGGGTAAGAAGGATTTTGTTGTGTATAATGGAGCAGCGCTATGTGTGATGGCCCCTATGGAAACTTGATAAACCCCTTCTTGGGCTCATAACACCTTTTCCCCTTCTTCCTCCATTCCTTGTGTCCTGCATTTTTTGTCCTTCTTTGTAATGCTCAGTCGCTGGTTGGACACCAGCTTGATGTTTTTGATTTGTTATCTAAGCATGAGCCTGATTTTGTTTGTGTCACAGAAACATGGATTTACGATGCCGCCGCTCCTGACCTTATTCAAGTTATTGCTTCTTCTAATGCAATTATTCATGCGGATCGTGCTTCTGTTCAGCCGGGAGATGGTGTCGCTGTGGTTTTTAAACAGCACTTGCATAGCTCAGTTATTTCCATCTCACATAACATCAAAATGGAACATCTCTAGATTCGGATGCCTCTCTCGCCTACTTCAACTATTCATTTTCGATTATTTATAACCCACTCTACCCTCCCACCCACCACTCAGACCTGTTTTTTCCGGAGACATTTGTGGGTCTGGATTACACCCTACAGTTAAAGTATGCTTGTTTCATTGTTGCAGGAGATTTTAATATTTGGTCCAATGCTCTCTTTGACTCCCATGCAGCTAAACCTTGTCAAGGGTTTTGACCCAATGTTGAACCAATAGACTGGGTAGATGTGGGGATGAGCTGTCGCCGCCCATCATTCCATCCCAGAGTCCTGGAGAACTGCGCAGTTGTGCGCACACCAAAATAATCGGCTGACCTGCCACCCACCAGTGCGAGCGTGCTGGGTCAGAAGAGCCATGGGTGAAATGGGGTGCCAAAGAGAAAAACAGCAGTGCCTGTTAGCTAAAAATCACTTTAAAAATCACCCTTTGTTTCTCTGAATGCAAGCTCCAAATGCCCATTTCAAACATTGCGAGATAGCCAAAAATCTCACTGAACACCAGCAGACATGTGGCAGAATCAATTATTGCGTGCATACTAAATCTGGAAAGATGAAGAGCCCAAAACAATGTTTATAACAAAACTGGCTGAGCTGTGGATGTCAGCAGCTTAATTGAAATTGGATTTAAAACCACTAAAATCGAAATGTTTAAATTAAATGAGTGACCTACTTTTGAGTGTCACATAGTTTGCAACTGTTAAATGTCATGGTTTTGAACTTAGAATCAGCATTCTAGCTGCATGTGTAAAAATTGTAAGATTGATTTAAACTGGGAACAAACAGGACATTTAGCTGAAGCGTGGCTTAAAGAAATTAAATTCTGCCTGATAACTACCCCCGACAGAAGTTGAACTGGCTCAACAACTCTTCCCAGGCCTGGCTGCATCCTGCTGCCCCCACCAAAAGGAGATCACACATCTCTGATTGAATTAAGGGAGGGGTACCTGCAGACTGCAGGAAATTGTTCAAAGCCCTGTCCTGGACTCAGGCAAATGTTATATTGGGGGCGTCGTAAATGGCTTCCTCTTGGGAGAAACTGGGAGGGGTAGTGCCTGTGAGAGCAAACTGAGCTTGGGGGAAGTGGACAAACCAGAAACTCCACCATGTGCTTGGGGGAAACCACACCCCTTTGGGCTGGGCATAATCTTTAAAAAAAGATGGATAATTCATAGTACAGACTTGTCAGAATTATATAAGTAATATCATTATTCTTGTGATGTTTCTGTGCACGTTTTAAGAGGTGTTAGGACCCTGTGGTGTATTCTGGGGGGTTCCTAGCAGAAAATAGGGTCTTACTCCAAATGTCTGCATGTTAAAAATCTGACACTTCATCAATTAATGTCAATACTCCGTGCGCACATTTGTGTAATTTTTGGTAAATGTCCGATATTGGTAAACCGACCAAAAAGCGCAAAATGTTGTCATTTCTGAATCCCAGCTCGCAGGAACATGGGGCTTGAACAGAGACCTGTCTTAAGTCATCTGTAATATGTACATGTAATGTCAACCACTTGTGTATCTGGGAAATATGTATTTGAATCAAATATAGATTTGTGGGCAAATTGACCAGTGGAGGATCCTCTGACCCAAGAACAGACCTCATCATGATGACAATCCATTTCCTTCCCCCAATCATGGGAGAGGGGAGAATTGGGCCAATGACAAGTAGAGAGGGGCAGGCTCAGTTATGCCACGCACACACCCACTTTCTAAACACATAAAAGTAGACAGTGCAGGACAGGTGGGAACATTCACTTTCCACTTTCTTGCGGGACGTTTTGCCGGGAGACTTCAGACTTCACATCCAGAGATCCAGACTTCAAATCCATCAATCTCCAGAACCTGTAGCAGGAATCAACTCCAGAATTTGGAGCAGAGAAGCCTGAATCCACAAGCTGAATCCTCTTCAGCAGGCCTCAAAACCAGCCAAACTATTCAACAGCCGGGCGAGCTGTTTGAATTTTTTTGCCAAGAACTTTTGCAAGAACCTGTAGCAGTATTCAGAAAGCAGTGCTGTATCCGGAACCAGAGAGAACCACAAACCAGACCGTTGTGAGCAGAACCGGTGCTTGACAGACCCAGAGAGCAGAGCTGACCCAGATAGCCGGGACTTCAGAACCACCCGCCGGAAGTCCCGTCCAACCTGACCAGACCTTGACGGCTTATTTCAAAAATATAGTGTGAGTACTCACTGTGCCAAAACCAATCTCTTAGTTTAAAATAATCTAATCCAAACTATTTTAGCCTATTAGAACTGCCTCCTAGAATCGTGTCATTCTGTCATCTTTAAAACTGAAAACTGTCAACTGTCATTCTGAGCTTTAAAATTTCAAATCCGAAAAACTACCTTGACTAAATCGGCCGTATCTCTGGAACCGTTTGTGCTAGGAGCGAGTTCTAACTGTCATCTTAACATTAATATTCTAGGCTTTCCAGCGAACTTAGAACCGACTTGCTACTCCTTATAGGGCCTCCGTAATTACGCTCGACGCACGCAATTAAATTTGCCGCGATTTGACATTTTGCACAATTTCAGCCACGTGTAAAAATCAGCAGTTCCTTGCTTTCCTTTGCTAAAATTCATTTTAACCTGCTAGTTACTCATAGAGCATTGCTAAACTGAGCCTGAACTAATATAAACTAGATATCACCCACCCTGAACCCCCTATAGGGAATTAAAAGCCTTTTTAGCATATTTTTCACTTAATTGCAACCACATCAAAGTATCTTGCCTGTGTTAAAACTCATACCTGTTTTCCTCTAAGCTTGCTAGGGGGGAACTGAATTATATTTGATTGCATTCCTGAGAACTGTGTGTCTTCTTTCCATCTCCTTATATTGCATAAAGGGGGGGAGTGAATTGCCAAGGAAAAGTGATTACATTGTCTTTTGTTGAAGCCATATCAAGATATTTTCTGTACTGCATTTCATTCATCATTGCGTTTCCTTGAACCATATAAAGCATTCTTTCCCACCTCATTCTTCTGTTCCTATTCATAAGTAACCAAGAACTGTGCTACTGTAGGATTACCTCTTGCTGATTACTGCTCAAATTCACAAGTGTACTATCCATTATCAATTTATTTATAGAAGTGTTATATATATATATATATATTGTTTAATTTTTCAAATAAACCTTTTAAATTTGCAAAACAAGCCTATTTCTTGGCTCAGTGGGGTCAAGGGGGATTCTAAGAGAGGGGTGTTATACAAGGGTTCATCATCCAGATTATAAATTGCCATAAAAATACATAAATAAGGGCTTCCCTTGGGCATCCCAGACAAGGCACTGACTTAGTGGGATTGCTTGATTGGAGTCACTTACAACCTATAGCTTATTTAGTGGCTTTTCAACTCTTGCGATATCTCCGTTCACCTTCTCTTGTTAAGGAACATATACTGGATCTGATGTTTGCTGATGTTAAGGCCTTGAGGGTCCATCCAACTTTGCCTGTGGTCTGGTTGGACCATTTACATAATTTGTTTCCCTAACTCTGGCATCTGCTAGACCGATCTATCAACCACGGCATGTATGGTGGCAAGTGGAAACTTTATGAACATTATGGGCTGTCCTCTTTGCTTGGTGATCCTTTGAGTGTGCTTTAGGATCCATTCACAGTGGCTTCTGATTTGGCTCCTCTGAAATTAGGAAAAAAGTCTCTGAGAATGTTGCTGCCTTTGTATACTGTTTATCTTGGTTCTCTCAAGCTTTTGTACAAACAAGCAGAGCGCACTTGGTGGTCAGCCTACTCACTGACCGATAAAACACGTGAAAGCCTTCCGCCTTAACAACTACAAGGCTATCAAGGAGGCCAAACTGCTTATTTTATCAATCATAGTTCAGGTTCCCACAATCAACCTATAGAGCTGTTTTTAGTGGTTCAGAATTGTTACTCTCCCAGCTTAGTTTCTGCCTCAGTTTAGTTTCTGCCTCAGTTCCTTCTTCTCAGGACCTTGGCGTTTCACCCTGTGATTTTTTTTATTCAGAAGATTGTTAACATCCAGAACAAATACCCACCCCCTTCACGGGTACAGCAGTTCTCCCCTCCTCGACCACTCTGATATCTTGATAGCCTTGAATCACAGCACGCTCTTGTTCAGTATTTCAATCATGCGATACACCCTGGTTTCAGCCTAGTGTACAGTGCACAACCAAAATGCTTATTGTATTATATATATATAAGTTCAATATTTTGAGTGATACACCACTCATAGCACACCCCGTTTCAAATACCCAGGGTCACGATGGACCAGGAATCAGGCTGGTTGTTAAAGCTAATATTGATTTCTTTATTTAACATTCAAATCAAACATATACTTTTTAATAGGGAGCAGCAGTCTCCCATGTGGTGACAATGACAGATAAGAAGTATTAAATGCACTTAAATTCACTCTTTAGTAACACAAAATAGAAAACACCACAGAATAGAACACTTTTGGCTTGTTTGGACAGTTAGCACTTAAGTTAGAATTTCCCCCTGCAATATTCCTCAACCCACAAATAAGCAATTCTAAATAGATATAAGGAATTAGCAGGTAATCGGGAATAAGGAACAATAAAAATAATTTGAATCCAACCTTCCCGCCCCAAACAAGAGAGAAAACAGATTTGAAACCCTACTGTTTAAAATAACATTACGGAAATGGCTGAATGAAACACTGAAAATGTGCTAAAATCCTTAAATAAGTACAAATCTTAATGGGAGCAACATTGGAAAGATACTGGCAGTCAAGAGCAATAGTTTGAGCAAAAGAAAACAATTTGAATTTGAATGGAAGGTTGAAAATAATTTAGAATAAAAATCACACATGTAAAACTTTGCAAAAATGTTGGTTCCCACCTAAAATGAACCAAACGGTTTTTAAGGAAAACAGGTGAAATTTTTGTTTTTGGGTTGGGGTGTAGCTATAGGTCCGAATGTATAATCCAGAGTTGAAATGAGGACTCTAGCTATTAAACTGAGGGAGATATGCAATGTAGAATGAGAGGCGTTTTTAGAAAGAATCGGGTAGTGAAAACTGAAAAGAAAATCAGTTTGGACAAGAAAATATTCACTATAATTTTACTCTAGACTACAGCATTCCAGCTAGAATACCAAAGAGGGACATAGTAACCTCTGGACTTGATTCATGACTTCAACCCCAGATCCCCAGCACCCACCCTGGCTAAACTAGTTGGGCCACTCGAAATGGGATTGATAGTTTAGGATTAACACAAGATAAAATGACTAGAGAAATGGCATTTAGAAAAATAAATCCAAGACAGGATTGCAATACGGATTCTGACATGCTTACAAGCTATTAAGGTAAGGATAGGATGGTTTAGAGATTGGAATAAGACAAGACAAGGCAAGGTATGCTATGATTTTCTATGATCGAATTAATACTTACAGTCCACTTTAAAATAGGGTTTTGGACCATCAAGATTTCTCGTCATCACACGGATCGGGTATAACCAAGGACAGCTGGGCAAATCTGGCAGAAGAGGATCAGCTGTGCCGCCCTGGTCACCGGACTGCACTGGACTGGTGCTTCTGGTTACTGGATATTACAGATCAGCGGGATGGCGAGTTTGCAACATGCATGCATCTGGTAGCTGCAAGTCAGGCTGGATCAGGATGCTTCAATTGGGTTTTTTAGGATTTTTAGTATTTGCTGCTTCTCCGAAAGGGGGTTCAGCAATGCATAGGCCTTGGCTTTGCAATGAAAATCTGGAATCAGGATGAAGCAGGATGAAGAAATCAGGAACAGGACATCACACAGGAATTCAGGAAGAACATCGACAATCAGTGTATACCCTGTGTGCTGTCAGGTGCCCTTATTTATCCTGCCAGATGACATCACTACAGTATATGGTAGGGACAGGCTTACTACCCACACCCATAATGCTATGATTGGGCAAGAGCATAGTTTCCACCTTGCCCACAGCTGATTGGATCCCAGAAAAAGGATGTCATGTTTATGGGGTGACATTTACAATGTCTAGAAACCTCCCCTAGCTACAGGAACCAAAATCTAACTTTGCCACCAATAGATATTTATGCCGTTATAACCTCTGAGAAAATCAGATACACAGGTTACATATTTTGTGTGTCATTTTTCAATCCAAATCCCAAGTCTGTGGGACCTAGTTTTGCCTTTCTGCTACATTTTGGCAATTTTAACCATGAAAGATTTGGTGTAAAATTCCCCAATTTGTATGCAGATGAGCATTTAACCATGGTTTGTGTGTACAAAATGTTACATTCACAACATCAATACATTCTCTGCAATATGTTAATTTTTACAACTTCTATTCCTTATGCAGTAATGAGTTCTACCAAGTTTTCAAAGAAAGAGCATACAATCAGATTTAGAACTACAAACTTTTCATATGTTTCCACATTCCTGCTGCAAAGTTAAATGTCTTTAAAGTTCAGTTGCAAAATAACCTTTAAAAACCAAATGTCTCTTAATCAGTTTTTTTTCTTTCCCCCATCTGCAAGCAGCTGTCAATTCCTTTGAAGCAGGATGAGGGGCCTCTCTCTTGATTGAAGGTTTTGTTGCCCCTCACACTTGACAGCTGAGAGTCTCAGCCTGCTTTTGTCCCAGCCTGGAGCAAAGATGAATGTCTGATGAGCTGGGGAAGTCCCTTGTCCTGGTGCATTCAAAGACCTCCAAGCTAGCAATTAGTGTTTTCCTGTTCCAGATGTTTATGAGGTGTCACCCTTTCTCAGGGCTAGCAACTGGCATAGCAAGCTTTTTCATATAGTTTGCCAACTTAGCCTATACGTTTTAACATCTTGACGTTAACCTATGGAATCAGAACAGTTTATAGATGTACTTTTACCAGCAATAAATCCTTTTGCATTTCTAAATAAGCAGGCCTTCACACAGCTATTTCCTTTTAAATAGGTGATTTTCTCTCTTCAGTCAGAAAATGCACATTTTACTATTTCTTTAAATTCGGTTTTCATCTCCAGAAAAGGCACACTTTCTGCAGCTATAGTTCTTTTCTTGAGTTCTGGAGTTGCTTTGCAGCATGGATACATTTAACAGGCATCTATTTAAGTCTTTCTATGAACAGCTGATCCTTGATACTTTTGCAAAGAAGATAGACACGTTTCCTGTGTAAAATGAAAACAAAGCCCCTGGTTGATGTTTCAAAGATACTTTTGACAGGAGCTGCCATTCAAATGAGGCCCGCTTCCTCTGAGACACAATAGATGATCCTGGGCATTGCAGGGCCCTTTTAACCACAGTGGTTCATGAGAAATGGATTGGTTTAGCGACAAGCAGCACTTTTAAGGTTGAAAGATGGCATTTTAAAGAGACATTTTGGGTTTTCAGCAAAGTAATGCTGCCTCTTTCACTTCATTCCATGTTAAATGTTGCAGAGCACACTGGCACATTCCCGCAGTGAGTACTCTGTTCCATCCCACCTGAAATGTGTGTGGCAGGGTGGTGCAAGCATTTTCTGATTGTTGCAAAAACACAGTTTAGAGATCTTGGCGCAAACAAAAGTCAGCTGTTTCTTTCTTGCACCACTGCAGCAAAGTGATGTATCATATTACAGCTGAGTGGGTCAAATATCTCACACATTCCCCCACCCACCTTCGTCTGGACTTCCAGTCGTGGCTGAGTCAGGCAAGTAGGATTTATTTTTCTTGAAAAAGCAGGTTCAGTCGGTTATGAGTCCTTCTTCCCTCAGCGAACTATGCGACACGCGCTCCTCGCTGCCTCTGGTTGGAATGTGGAACGATACCCTCAGCCTTCTCTCAGGTTTTTTTTTCTGGTGTGGAGCGACACCCCAGATTTCCTTGGGTTTTCTTTTCCGGGTCCCCTAGGAGGTCCTCCTTGGTAATGAAGTGTAACTGGTACGAATCTATAACAGAGAACACAAACCGGTTATGACAATTTCCCAATAACTGTCCTCCAATCGGGATGACAGCAGTGGGATACACATGCATTCATTGATAATTGAAATATTGCTATGCTTAAGATGTATCCCCCACTAGGTTTTCTGTAGACTCCTCTATATGCTGCAAAGTGTGCCTGGGGTGGCATCTCTTTAGCTAATTGATGGGGATCCACTTCTCTTCTGTCAAGTCACCCTTGGGGATGCAGATTCTGTAGGCGACTGGTGAGATTTTGTCCACAACTTCAAAAGGCCCCCTTTAGGTAGGCAAAAATGTGCGCTATTTTGTCTGGTTCCTTTCGAAATTGTACAAGTAGACTCTGTCTCCTACTTGGTATTCCTTGTTGCTTGTCTTTAGATCATAGTGGGTCTTCATGCGATCTGCAGATATTTCTAGATTACGCTGAGCGTACACAAAAGCATGTTGAAGGTGTTTTCTCAGATTCTCAACACACTCATGAGTTGTGGAGGCATTTATTAGTGTCTGCTCTTGTGTTCTATAGAGCAGATTCTGGGGTAGCACCATCCTTCATCCAGTCATCAGCTCAAATGGAGACATCTTACTTTCAGAAGAAGAGGTAGATCTGACGGCCATCAGGACAAGTGGTAATCGGATATCCCAACATGGCCCAGAGGCTGCCACAATTTTTCTTAGTATGCTCACAGTGGTTTTATTGTACCTCTGAACTCCCCCACTGGCATGAACCATCAGATGCGTGCCTTTTGGACTTCCTGGTCCCTGACACATCTAGGCCTGCACTCAACAGTACTACCATCATGGCCGACAGACAGGGAACGTTGTTTACCAGCTTCCGTGTTGGACAATGCACACTCTATAAAGAAGCTACGCCCCTTCGGGCCCACGCGTCTCAACGCTACCGCTTGCAGTGGCTAGAAGTGTGTTGCTGTAGTTCGCTCTCGCTGACTACCTGTTCCCGGTTCCTGGACCCTTTGTTCTTCCTCCTTCAGTCCCTTCGTTTCCTTACCTCCTGTATCCTGGACCCCCGTTTACCCGTCTCGAGTACACATCATCAGTTCCTGGATTTCCCAGACATACTGAACGTTCCAGGAGTGGAAGCGCTGATCACACGCTGGAACCCGAAGAAGCCCACAAGGGGCTGTACAAGACCTGGACTGTACGCAAGAAAACTCCTTTAAGACGCACCAGTAAACAACAGTCAGATTGAGATGCCAACGAACCAAAATAGACACAGACATGGAGGCGGCGCTTCAAGATCTTATGCGTGGCATGCAGGAGTTAACAGAAGTGCAGAATCTTAAGGCTGAGAATGCCGCGCTAAAACACTTAGTCTTGTCCCGGGATTCCACAACCAAGGAAAGTGTATTGTTGGGCAGAGTAGTTGATAAATACAACGGTTCTTCAAAATCCCTTCGCGGCTTCCTTGACTCGTGTTTAGTCCATTTCACCTTCAAGCCCTACTACTTCTCCACCCACAAGGCAAAGGTGGGCTTCATGATTTCGCATCTCTCTGGGAATGCTTTGACTTGGGCCACGCCGTTAGTTAATTCTGGGGATGCCCTCCTGGATGACTGCGATGGATTCGTACAGGCTCTAAAGACCATGTTGGACCGCCCAGAACAGGTCTGTCGTGCCCAGGAACGCCTACTAGATTTCCGACAAGGTTCCCAAGACATGCTGACATATGTGACACGCTTTAAGCAATTGGCCAAATAAACGGATTGGTCCTCTGAAGCCTGCTTTACCCTTTTTCGAAGAGGACTAAATGAAGAGATAAAAGATGAGCTAGCCAGAGTGGCTCGTCCAGGCACATTCCAGGCTCTCATGGATCTCTCTCTACAGATAGACTTCCGTATTCAGGAACGGAAGGCAAAGAAGAAGAAGACCAGAACGTCCTTCCAAAAGACCTCCATGGAAACTTCCTCGAAGGCTGGGCACGCTCTTACCCCTGATAATGAACCTGAACCCATGCAACTCGGGGCCTTTCGCGGACCCATATCCCTGCAAGAAAGAATGCGACAGATTCACACCGGGCTTTGTATGTATTGTGCCTCAGATAAACACCTAGTGAGAGAGTGTCCATTAGCCCCTCCACGGCATTCGGGAAACGCCAGCTCCCGATCCTAGATGGAGTGCAGCTTCGGAAGAGATGTTTGCTCCACGTCTTTTCCATCCTTGAACTCTCCTGGACAAAATAATCTTGTGGTTTTGACAGGCCTTTCTATCGCCATCCAAGAACGAAACCTACCCCTTTTTGGCATTGGTGGATTATGGAGCCATGGGGATATTTATAGATCAAGATTAGGTCACTGCCCACCACATTCCTTATGAAACTCGAGGCATAACGCAACCTGTAGAGGCGATTGACGGAAGACCCCTTTCTTCTGGACCCATAACTCTACAAACCCAGGAGTTGCAACTCTCGATAAATCACCATCGAGAGTCGATCAAGTTTGACATCATTAAGTCTGCTCACTACCCAATGATGCTGGGTATGCCCTGGTTACAAAAGCACCACCCATACATCAACTGGGCAGCAGGTTCCTTGTTCCTGGGTTCAGAGCATTGTATGTCTCATTGTCTATCCCTGGATTCCTCGCCGACATCTTCTGGAGGTACACCGTGAGACCAGCAAGGGCCATGCACGGTCTCCAATATCATCCAGGTTCCTAGGGCCTATCAGGACTACACTGATGTGTTTTCAACTGCTATGGTTCAGGCACTACCACCTCACAGACCTGAAGATTGTGCTATTGAGACAGAACCCTCTGCCGTGATTCCTTTTGGAAGAATGTTAATTTTATCCGAACCGGAAAAGAGAGCCCTCTGTGAATACTTGGATACCAACCTTGAAAATGGCACTATATGACCCTCCAAATCACCAGCAGGAGCTTTGTTGTTTTTCGTTCCTAAAAAAGACACCAAGGAGCTTAGGCCTTGTCTCGATTATTGCGGGTTAAATCAGTGCATCCTGAAGGACCGCTACCCTTTGCCCTTAATCTCAGACATCCTGGAAGCAGTGAGAGGGGCTGTAGTCTTTATGAAACTGAATCTCGGAGGTGCCTACCATCTGATCCATATTAGGGAAGGAGATGAATGGAAAACGGCCTTTAGAACGCTCTTCGGTCACTTTGAGTACCTGGTCATGCCCTTTGGGCTCGCCAATGCTGCAGCGGTCTTCCATCATTTCATGGATCAGGTGTTCTCTGATATACTGTTCATCTTCGTTATAGTGTACCTGGACAATATCCTAATATAAAGACCATCTTAAGCATGGAGGGCATGTTAAGGCAGTATTACAGCGGTTACGTGAACACAAGCTCCTGGCTAAACCCGAGAAATGCCTTTTTCACGTCTCTACTGTTCACTATCTAGGATTCGTCCTAAGCCCAGAAGGAATTGGAATGGACCAATCGGAGGTAAAGGCTCTACTATCCTGGCCTGTTCCGACTACTGTGAAGCAGATCCAATCCTTCCTGGGGCTTGCCAATTTCTACCGGAAATTCATACCCTCCTTTTCCAAGCTAGTCAAACTGATCATTAAATTGTTGAAGAAAGATACTCCTTTTCTCTGGACCACATCCCAAGAGGAGGCATTCCAACGGTTAAAGACAGATTTTACACATGCCCCCATCCTGGCTCAACCTGACATCAATCGACCATTCCTAGTGGAAACGGATGCCCCTAACTACGCCATTGGAGCTGTTCTAAAGCAGGAATTCGAGGATAAATTAGAACATCCCATTGTTTACCTTTCACAAACTCTAACTCCCAGCGAAACCCACTATTCCGTTTTCGAAAAGGAATTGTTAGCCATCCGTCAAGCCTTCACAGAGTGGCGTCATCTACTTCTAGGAGCAAAACATCCTGTACAAGTCCGTACGGACCATTGGAATCTTCAAGTTGTACAGTCACTGGAATGTAGAAACAGCCGTCAGACTCGCTGGGCCTTCTTCTTTGCCCAGTATCAGTTCCAGATCCACCATGTCCCTGGAACACAAAACATAATTGCTGACGCCTTATCCCGGCGTCCCGATTATGAAACTCTTGAGGGTCGGTCCTTCCCAAAGATGTTTCCCAACACAATTTTTGTAGCCCAAGCAATCAGCCTCCTGGAAGATGTTCAGATACAAACCCAGTCCTCTGACTTCTGGAAGGAATTTACAGGAAAGAATCACTGGAGTCTAAAAACTAAGGACGGGTATCTGTTTAAGGATAACAGCCTGGTCATCCCCACACAGAAACTACAACAAAGGATCATAAATCTCTGCCACGATACCCTTCACTCAGGACATCGCGGCGTCAGCAATACCCTCCGTCTGATATAGAGACAATTCTGGTGGCCAAGCATGAAGACTGATGTTCAGCTGTATATCCAAGCCTGTGCAGTCTGCAATCAAAATAAACATGATAATAAGAAGCCGTCGGATCTTCGTTACCGACAAGACCTTGGGAAGTCATTGCTATGGATTTCATAGTAGAATTAACCCCTTCCAGGGGAGACACGACTATCATGGTCACCATTGATTTACTCACTCACATGGCCCATTTTACTCCACTGTATAAACTACCATCTTCATCAAAACTTGCTGGAATCTTCCCGGCACACATATTCCGACTTCATGCACTCCCCTCCAAGAATATTTCAGATAGAGGGCCCCAATACATTTCTCAGTTTTGGAAACACTTATGCCGAATACTAGGGATCCAACGTGCCCTCTGTTACGCTCACCTGATTCCCACGGGGGCGTCGATCTGGATTGGCCCGCTGTTGTTTCCACCAGAGTAACACGTAAAGCCGAGATGACAGACTGGACAGACCCACTTAGCTTCGTTTGTTGGACTCGTACGAATATCTTTCTGCAATGAAGAAAGGGAATTAACCTCCCGTAATCTGAGCGTTAACCCGCCTTCCCACTCCCCTTGTCTGCCCACTGAACACTCCTGAAGTTCCCTCTTAATCTCACCTGAAGATTTGGAAAGATGAGCTCTCCATCCTGCGTCGAGCACAGGGGCGCGTAGACGACCTGTTACTTCACTGGCGTGGAGGAATTGGTGAGTTCCAGTATTGACTTTAAGTCCAATTGTTCGTAAGAGTTCAAAAGTCTGATGTTCACTCTGCCAGATTCCTTGCAGGTTGCGGATTTAAAACACCAGAAGAGTTCCAAGTGGCAATTGGTAAGATCCTGGTAAGTCTATTGTGGTTCTCCCCTTTGGGGCCGGGGTACAGCGATGATGCAGAATTAACTGCGCCGACCCGAAATGAGGTGAGTACCCCCCTGTGGTAAATCAGGTAAGTCTTTGGGGTTAGGTTGTATTGTCCTTGTTTTTTCCCCTTAGGGGCCGGGGTGCGGCGGTGATGCGGAATTGAATGCGCCGACCCGAGATGAGGTGAGTACCCCCCTGTGGTAATCAGGTAAGTCTTTGGGGGTGATTTGTATTGTCCTTGTTTTTCCCGTTAGGGGCGGGGGTGCGGCAGTGATGCAGAATTGACTACGCCGACCCGAGATGAGTTGAGTACCCCCCTATGGTAAATCAGCTAAGTCTTTGGGGGTGGTTTGTATTGCCCTTGCTCACCTATCTGTTCTTGTCTCCCCCAGGTGTTGAAGAATGGCCTGGAGATGCTGGATTCGCGATGGAGTAAAGGAATGCAGCCTCGGTTGGTGAGTTCAGCGCGGCTCTGCGAGGTGCGTGGCAATGCACCTGAGAAGGCTTCTCTCTTCCAGATTGACGATGTGCTGGATCAAGGATTTAGGTAAGGGTTTTGTTTTGACCTCTTCTCCTTCTCCTTTTCTTGTTCCAGGTGTTCCAGGGCTGAAGCAGGCGTGGCTGAAGACTGGAGCTGCTGAAGACACGGTGAGCATTACTCTGCAGCAAGCAGAATAACGCGAAGCACGTGTGGCTGTCCGGGTGTGGCTTAAATAGCCTTGGAAGAAGTCCCAGGTAAGTATTCTTCCACAGCCCCACCCGAGAGGAAAGGAGTCCCTGAGGAAAAGTAGTCCCTTTAAGCCTCATTTGGCTTGTGGCTTCGTGCAGCATGGTCTGCATCAGGTAGGTACGCAGCATGGTCTGCAACAGGTAAGATTTCTGTAATGAGCCTGGCGCCCATGGCACCAGGACTGACTTTATTCTTAAGAGCCTGGCGCCATAGGTCCAGGACTGTAGCCCAAGAGCCCCTAACTGGGGTTGTTGGGCATGCTTCAAGTGGCATGATGCCTGCCCCGCGAACCCGCGCGTCTCAACGCTACCGCTTGCAGTGGCTAGACGTGCGTTGCCGTAGTTCGCTCTCGCTGACTACCTGTTAACGGTTCCTGGACCCTTTGTTCTTCCTCCTTCAGTCCCTTCCTTTCCTTACCTCCTGTATCCTGGACACCCGTGCACTCATCTCAAGTACACATCATAATTTCCTGGATTTCCCAGACATATTGAACGTTCCAGGTGTCGAAGCGCCGATCACACGCTGGAACCCGAAGAAGCCCACATGGGGCTGTACAAGACCTGGACTGTACGTAAGAAAACTCCTTCAAGGAGCTCCAGTAAACAACAGCAACAGGTGAGAAGGGGGAAACCTGTGACACGCACTAGAGGGCAGTGGTATGCAATGTGTAGTTTCATTTTTACCTCAAGTATCTCCCACATATTTGTCATCACTTCGCTGGTGAAGTGACTACCTCGGTCTGACTCAATCCTTTGGAGTAGTCCAAAATGCGAGAAGATGTGATTGATCATCAGGGCAGCTGCTGTTTCTGCCTTGCAATTTGGGGCCGGGAGACATTCCACCCATTTAGTAAACAAGCATGTTACGGTTAACACGTACTTGATCGCCCTAGAGGAGCGAATCACAGGCCCAATTAAAACTACTTGTAAATCTAACCAAGGCCGTGTCATCCCCCTCTTTTGGAAGGGAGCTTGGTGTGTGAGTGATGTTGGCTGAAATTGTGTACACACAAGACACCCCTTCAAGTATTGGTTGAGGTCCTGCACCATGTGTGGGCAGTATGCAACCTCTTGCAAGATTTGTAATGTGGTATGAAACCCCCAATGACCGGCTGTGGCAGCATCATGGGCATGACTTAGCATCAGGCTTCGGAATGAGGTAGAACCACCCACTGGTCGCAGCCAGATATTGATCTCCTCACCAACAAACCGTCTTGGATTTGGAACATTTTTGGACATTTCATCAACACTCTGAGGTCCTCTTTCCCAAGGTAATCAGTATCCGTCAGGGGAAAGTTCTCAGGGTACTCAATGTGTTGATAAACTTACCAATGATTGGATCCCCTTTTTGAGCCATGATCAAATCAGCATCTGGGGTATCCTTACTCCACTGGACAGTTTAGAGTTCATTGTGAGCATTTGTCTTTGACTTAGTGATAGCAGTGACCTGGATTTCCTCCAACAGGGACTCCATCTCAAAGAGATCCCCTTGGATGGCTCTGGTTTTGGCCAGATGATCAGCTAGGTAATTTCCAGTTTTGTCTGGTCCTGTCACGACCGCTGGGCACTGGCGGCTGTGGGAGAGGTGGAAGCGAGGCCGCCATTGATTTGTGCCGCCACGTTTTCTCCTTGACAGTATTATCGGTCTAGTCTTTTTCAACATGGCCGCTGCCTATGCGTATTTACTTCCACACGCTAGGCAGTTCGGCGCGTTGCAACTTCGGATTTCCCTCTGTTGCTCTCGCTCCCTTATTGTTTTCTCCTTGGCGGTGCTCCGCCCTTGCTGTGTTGGGGCTCCCTGGCCCTAGTTGCTCTTTCCCTTGTGCTCTTTCTCTTCCAGCTTTACCAGTGTTTCTCTTCCCAGTTGGTATCCGATTTCTCTCCTTTTCCTGGCTGTCTCTATCTCGGCTCCTTTCTCTCATTCAGCTGGTCCCTCGTGTACCCTCTCTCTACCGTTGGATATATTTTCGGATTGTGCTCCCCGAATTTCCCTGTTATCTGGTTCCGGCCTGCTCAAGTACTCCAGAGGGGTTTTTATGCCATTCGGGCTTTTCCCCTCACTCCGTTGTTAGTCCGTCGCGGAGGGGGGTCACCGTGCCTCCTGTTATCGGAGCCGCGGTGGCTTCCTTTCGAGGCCGACCTTACCTTCTACAGAAGAAGAGTCTTCCCACTCTCCACGCCAGAAGAAAGAAGTTTAATTCAAGCTCAGGTGAGGAGGAAAGGGAACGGGAGTACGACCGGTGTCCTACTGATGAGGAAGACTTTATTGAACAATCTGATAAATCGGTTAGTCCGCCAGCCCATACTGATAGATTGCAACGCCAAAATATCGAGATGGCAACCCCACAACAACTCCAGGAACTCGTCGCTGCTGTACAAGGTTTGAGTCAGGTGGTTCAGACTTTAAAGGCAGACAATGCCGCCCTTCAACTAAGGGTTGCTGCTCGAGAACAGCTTACTGCCGATCTTCCACCCCTACCCTTGGTATCAGGCAAATTTGATGGCACCGAGAGGAAAGTAAAGGAATTCCTTGATGCTTGTGATATTCACTTTGCTTTCCGAAGAGGCACCTTTTCCACAGACCATACCAAGGTAGGGTTCATGATAACCCATATGACGGGTAATGCCTTAGCATGGGCCACTCCGTTGGTATCTCGATCTGACCCAGTACTACAAGATTATACGGCTTTCAAAGACCTTCTCAAACAGACTTTCCTTCATACGGAAACAGCCTTTTTAGCCAGTGAAGACCTACTTGACGTGTGTCAAGGAAATTCAGACTTGCTTTCCTATCTGTCCGCTTTCAAACGAATAGCAGCGGAGGCTGGTTGGCAAGAAGAAGCACAGTATACCATATTCTGGAGGGGTTTGCGGGTGGACTTAAAGGACGAACTAGCCAGAATTCCCCGTCCAGACTCTTTCTCCGATCTCATCAAGGCGATAATTAGGATTGATTATCGCATGACCGAAAGAAAGAACGAGAAGAAGAAGACTCGTCCTCCCGGATTTTCCCTTGAAGCCCACACGTCGACCTCCTCACCTGTTACTCGTCCACCTTCCAGAGACAAACCAATGCAGATTGGTACCACCCGAGCCCCTTTGACAGCGGAAGAAAAGAAGAGAAGGCGAAAAGCCAATCTGTGTCTTTATTGTGGTTCGACAAGACACCTTTTGAGGGATTGTCCTGACGTACCCCCAAGGAGGCCGGGAAACGAACGCCCTCGGTAGTCGGTGGAACAGATTATCGAGGGGCGTCAGCTGGTTCCTATGCTACACTTTCTGTAACCTCTGCCAAAACCTCCGAAGACCATCGATTGATGGTAGTTGCCGTTCAGCTCCAGTTCAGAGGACAACAGATAGAGACACAAGCCCTGCTTGACTGTGGAGCTGCCGGTAATTTTCTAGACACTGTGTCGGCGGACAAGGTGGGTCTTCTCCGATTACCAAAGAAGGAAGACCAGAAGGTAGAAGGGGTGGATGGTACTCCTTTATGCTCCGGGCCCATAACCCACACCACTGAGGAAGTCCAGGTATCTGTTCAACTACATTCCGAGTTCCTTAAGTTCAATATCATTAGGGCCGCCCATTTTCCTGTGATATTGGGAATCGGTTGGCTCCGCAGACACAACCCAACAATAAATTGGACAGACAACCTGCTGAGCTTTCACTCTTCTTTTTGTAAAGAAAGGTGTTTGCCGGAACCTATGTTTGAAAAGGTAAAGACTATATGTGCTACTGAGAATAACTCCATCCACAATTTACCCAGGATATTCGAGGAATTTGCTGACATCTTTAAGGAACAACAACCTTCGGTACTCCCCCCTCATCGGCCGGAGGATTGTAATATAGACCTCATACCTCAGGCCTTGGTTCCTTTTGGTAGAATGTACCCCCTATCCTTGGCTGAAAAGGCAGTTCTCCGGCGCTACCTGGATGACAATCTTGCTAACGGATTGATCCGACCATCAAGATCCCCAGCAGGTGCTTTGTTATTCTTTATACCTAAGAGACACACAAAGGAGTTGAGACCTTGTATAGATTACAGAGGTCTAAATCAAGTCACGATCAAAGACAGATATCCCATGCCCATAATCTCGGAGATATTTGAAGCCGTGCAGGGATCGTTATTGTTTACTAAGCTCGATCTTCGAAATGCATACCACTTGCTTCGGGTTAGATCCGGTGATGAATGGAAGACTGCTTTCCGCACTCCATATGGGCTTTTTGAGTACCGAGTGATGCCATTTGGACTGGTAAATGCTCCCTCTATTTTCCAGAGGTTTATGGATCGCATATTTTCCGATCTATTAGGGATCAACACAGTAGTATACCTTGATGACATCTTGATATTTTCCCGGAAGAAAGAAGAGCATTTTTCCCAGGTATTGAAGGTGTTACACCAACTCCGTATATATCATCTATTGGTCAAACCAGAGAAATGTGCTTTCGCTAAATCATCCATACCCTATTTAGGGTTTATTCTCTCTGAAAAAGGTATAACCATGGATCCCGAGAAGGTGGAAGCCATTCTTTCATGGCCATCTCCTTCCTCTGTAAAGGACATCCAGAGGTTTTTAGGTCTGGCAAACTTTTATCGGAAATTTGTTCCGGGGTTTTCAAGACTTATCTTGCCCATCACTTCTCTACTTAAGAAATCCTCTAAACCTTTTCTTTGGAATGAAGCAGCTGAAGACAGCTTTACCAGTCTCAAAGGAAAATTCTGCACGGCTCCCATTCTTCGGCAACCAGATCAATTGAAACCTTTCATTATGGAGACCGACGCTTCTGCTGCTGCAGTAGGTGCCGTTCTTCTCCAAATCTACCACGGCATGGAACATCCGATAGCCTATTTTTCCAAGACCTTAACAACCAGTCAGCAAAACTACTCAGTCATCGAGAAAGAGCTACTGGCTATGAAATTGGCTTGTCTGGAATGGAGACATTTACTTCAAGGAAGTAAGCACCCGTTTCAGATACGTACTGATCATAAAAACCTGCACATTTTGAGGCAACAGGAATGCTATAACACCCGACAAGCCAGATGGGCACACTTCTTTGCTCAGTTTCATTTCACCATCACGTATATTCCAGGCTCTCAAAACCAAGTTGCTGACGCGTTGTCTCGAAGAAACGAAGTACACCAGTCAGATCAGAAAGAACTCATGTTTCCCCGTACTAAGATCGTTCTGGTGGTATCGTCTTTTCTGGAAGAGGTTAAGGGGGCTTATACTCCTTTAGTAGGTCCCACTCCCACTCTAAAAGATTTACCTGTCGAGGAAAAGGATGGACTGTATTTCAACCAAGGAAGACTAATCCTACCCACACATGACCTTCAAGTACGAGCTCTTAAGTGGTGTCACGACTCTAAGATTGCGGGTCATCGCGGCCTGCGTGGTACTCTTGAACTGCTCCAAAGAACCTTCTTTTGGCCCAAGATGCGAGCAGACACTCAGGCTTATATTCAAAGATGTTTGACTTGTTTACGTAACAAGTATTCCGCCCAGAAATCGTTGGGGTTACTTCAATCCAGCCCGATCCCTCCAGGTCCTTGGGTTAACATTTCTACGGACTTCATCGTCGACTTACCTAAGTCCCAAGGGTGTACATGCATTATGGTAACTGTCGATACCTATTCCAAACTGGTGAATTTCTCCCCACTGTCTGGCATACCTTCTGCTTCACTCACTGCTGAAGTCTTTCTTAAAGACATATTCAGATTGCATGGACTCCCGCAAAAGATTGTATCCGATCGTGGCAGCCAGTAACCTCTAAGTTTTGGTCAGCTTTATGCAAACTGTTGGGTATTGAGAGGGCTCTTTCTTCTGGATTCCATCCTCAGACTAATGGCCAAACTGAGAGGTTAAACGGAACCCTTGAACAATATCTGATTTGTTTCGTAAACCAGTCTCAAGACAATTGGGTTTCTCTTCTCCCTACTGCCGAGTTCTCGTACAACAATTCTATGCATGCTTCTTTAGGTATGAGCCCTTTTTATTGTACTTATGGATATAACCCCAGATCTATTATACCCACTTTCTGGAAGGAAACTCCTATCCCGTCGATTGAGTCGAGTTTGGCGCAGCTGAGAGAAGCTCACTTATCTGCCAAACAGAGTCTTAAAGAGGCAAGCATTCAATTCAAAGACCAAGCAGATCGCCACCGGAGACAGGTACCGATGTGGGAGAAAGGTACGAAGGTTATGCTGTCTACTAAGTTTCTACCCCGATGGGTCAGACCTTCCAAGTTGTCCCCCCGGTATATTGGACCTTTTACTATCCTGACCAAGATCAACCCAGTGGCTTACCGCCTCAAGTTACCTAAGTCACTCAGCCGTGTTCATCCGACTTTTCATTCTTCACAGCTCCGCTCTTATGTGGCTGATGAGAGAAGGCAGAGAGTTCCCAGACTTCACATTCCGCCCGACCCTAACTCTGAAGTATACGAAGTCTCCCACATCAGGGATTCCCGTTACCATAAGGGACGCCTGGAATATCTTATACACTGGAAGGGCTTCCCTTCGTCCGAGGATTCCTGGGAACCCTGATCTTATGTTAACGCACCCCGTTTGCTACACCGGTTCCACAACCTACATCCCGGCAAACCCGGGGGGTATCGCCCTAGAAGGGGGCATACTGTCACGACCGCTGGGCACTGGCGTCTGTGGGAGAGGTGGAAGCGAGGCCGCCATTGATTTGAGCCGCCACGTTTTCTCCTTGACAGTATTATCGGTCTAGTCTTTTTCAACATGGCCGCTGCCTATGCGTATTTACTTCCACACGCTAGGCAGTTCGGCGCGTTGCAACTTCGGATTTCCCTCTGTTGCTCTCACTCCCTTATTGTTTTCTCCTTGGCGGTGCTCCGCCCTTGCTGTGTTGGGGCTCCCTGGCCCTAGTTGCTCTTTCCCTTGTGCTCCTTCTCTTCCAGCTTTACCAGTGTTTCTCTTCCCAGTTGGTATCCGATTTCTCTCCTTTTCCTGGCTGTCTCTATCTCGGCTCCTTTCTCTCATTCAGCTGGTCCCTCGTGTACCCTCTCTCTACCGTTGGATATATTTTCGGATTGTGCTCCCCGAATTTCCCTGTTATCTGGTTCCGGCCTGCTCAAGTAATCCAGAGGGGTTTTTATGCTATTCAGGCTTTTCCCCTCACTCCGTTGTTAGTCCGTCGCGGAGGGGGGTCACCGTGCCTCCTGTTATCGGAGCCGCGGTGGCTTCCTTTCGAGGCCGACCTTACCTTATACAGAAGAAGAGTCTTCCCACTCTCCACGCCAGAAGAAAGAAGTTTAATTCAAGCTCAGGTGAGGAGGAAAGGGAACGGGAGTACGACCGGTGTCCTACTGATGAGGAAGATTTTATTGAACAATCTGATAAATCGGTTAGTCCGCCAGCCCATACTGATAGGTCCCTCCATTCTGGAATGACCCTTGATCTTTTTCCAGTAGATGGTCATCTCACTAGAGGTGACCAGATCATCAATATTTTGTATTAGCTTTCCATGCTTGAGTGGTTTGTTGTTAGCACATAGCATGCCTCTGTTTTTCCAATTTACCAGGTACTCCACGGACCGGATCCGGGCATAATCTGAATCAGTGATTATGAGCAGTTCGTGGAGTTGGTGTTGGATGGCAGTGAGGATGGCTCGAGAAACTGCCATCAGCTCTCCCACCTGACTACTACGGGGACCGATTTTGTACCCAGTGGAGGGTTCTGGCAATCACCCAGGCAATCTCAATGCTAGCCACCAGTTCCTTTTCCCCGTTGTTGTCAACATGGTAGGAGCACCCGCCCACATAAACAGTGGGCATTCCCTCGCACTTTTCTTCATAGACTTTGTGTGGGGAATTCAGGTACACCTCCATGGTGTCCTGGGTTTTAAGACTCTCATTCTCGAGACAGTTTTCTCTGGCACAATCATGCAACTCAGCCAGACCTTGCGCGAGGGGACTCTTCTTGTATTGCCCATATCTGACCTCCACAGGAAAGCCTTGCATTGAGAGAATCCTGGAAGTAATTCTGGAATGACTCACATTTCCGGCCCCAATTCTGTCACTTTGAAGATATTGCAGAGGCTGGTGTGGAGTCTCCACTATGATGTGTTCCCCCTGGAGGAACGGGATGTAATTTTTCAATGCCCACACCGTTGCCAGGAGTGCCTTCTCACAATCGTTGAATTTTTCCTCCACAGAATATAAATTCTTGCTTGCATAGGAGATGACTTTATTGACCTTGTCATGTTTTAAAATAATACAGCTGTCAAGCATGTATTAGAGAACCCTGTCTCCAAGAAGAACTCCTTGTTTTTGACAGGGTAAGCTAGACAACGCACTTGTGAGAGGCTTCTTTTGAGTTGCTTTACTGCCTCGGCTTGTTCTGGACACCACACCCACTTGACCCCCCCTTCAACAGATGGATCAGAGGTTTTGTGATCTCTACGTAATCCTCAATGAACTTTCTACTGTAATTAGTCAGTCCAAAGAGGCTTCTTAGCTCATACAGAGTTATGGGGTCTTTTAGTTTCAAGAGTGCTTTCACTTTCTTTTCCTGGGGACAGGGACCCTCAGGAGTTGTCTCATGCCCTAGAAGGTGACACTGGTCCTGCACCAATGTGTCTTTTGGAAGGATAGTTTTGCTCCGGCAACCCTCAACTGTGTCAGAACATAACAGATTTCTGCTATATGTTCCACCACAGTTGAGCTTTTGAACAGGTTATCATCTACATAGGCCAGGTTACTCCTTTCACCCAAGTCGGGCATGGCCTTGTGCAAGAAGATTTTAAATTCATTGCCGGAGTTGATGTATCCGAAGGGAGTCTGAGTCCATGTGGACTACTGCCCCCCAAAGGTAAAGGTCAATTTGTATTGGTCGTCCCTACTGACAGGTACGGTCCAGTACCTATTGGTCAGGTCAATGGCAGTGTATCCCTTTGACCCCTGGATCTGGGCCAGCTCCTAATCAATGTAGGGGGAGGCCATCTGGACATGTGGACCCATTTGTTCAGCTCCTTCAGATCAGCACAGTCTCCACTGGCCGTTCGGTTTTAAAATCCATAGCACCTGATTATTAAAGTTGCTGGGGAGTGGATGAATTATCCCACAGAACTCAAGGATTTTGATAATTTCTGTCAGGGACTCCATGGATGCGAGAGGAAATAGGTACTGCTTCACAAACACTGGAGTCATGCCAGGGTCCGTGGGAATTGTCGTTGTATGGATTTCGGTGCACAGTCATATGAGTCCACAGCAAAGAGATCTTGCAAATCTAAGAAAACTTGTTTCAACTTTTGCTTTTACTCCAGAGTCTCAAAGGAATCAGCTAGGTTGACTCTCTCTTCAACCATTTGCCTGAAGCCCGAAAAGACTTCTAGTTTAGCTATTTCAGCGGACTCTTCCAGCTGGGTGGAGAGGTCCCTGGTTAAAGTATTGACCTGGACGTAAGGTTTCAGGCAGGGAAGGCTGTCCTTGTGGACCTGGAAGATCACATCATCCCTCCTGATGTCACAGGTCACCTCTTCCTCACCATAAGGACAGGAAGAGTACACCAGAAAATTCCCCCCTTGCCAGGTGAAGATCCTGTCTGGTGTTAAGTCATTGTTGCTTTCACTGTCAAAACAGTCATTGGGGATTGGTCCTATCAGTTTATTACCTAAATCTATGGAAAAATGTCGGTCATCAACTGCCATTCCAATAATGGTGCCTGCGCCCAGAGTGATACTCCTAAGGTCACTGTTATCCATCAATATTGGAATGGTGTTGTGGTCTACATTGACTAATGGTGTTGGGTTTAACCCTAACCCCTGCTGTTGGAGATGGGCATTGAGATGAACATATGCGTCAGGATTTTGCAGTTTCGGTCCACTTTTAATTTTGAATTCAAGTGGGAATAGTCGTGTCCATCCTGGGATGGTGATTTCATCTCCAATTTGAACTTCAAATGCATACGACAGCAATTGGGCTGACCGAAATACTTTTTCTGAATCATTAAAGTCCATGGGAATACTCCCTAATCGGGACCAGGCTTTGTAATTTATCATGTCCAAATTAATGGCAAAGTGATTGAGAATGTCACTGTCTAAATAGAATGCAGCAGGGACATCTCGCATGACCTAACAATTATGTAATATGCATTTGTTGCCTATAGAAATTTTCAGCATACACCGGCTAGGCAGGAGATGTTTGGAATTGGTAGTTTCCAGGTCCATTTCCCATTTATCGATCAATTTAAATGTGGGACTGGCTGGATCTTTAGGGAGTTTTCGGAACATGGTTTCGCTGATGAAGCTCTTACCGTTGTTCACGCACACTCGGGCAAGAACAGATTCCTTCCCCTCATTTAACTGAATATGTTACGCTCACCTGGCTCCCACAGAGGCGTCGATCGGAACTGGACAGCTGCGGTCTCCACCAATGTGACGCGTAGGGCCGAGATGATGGACTGGACTGGCCCACCTAGCTTTGTTTGCTTGGCCCGTAGGAATATTCTTCTGATGGTTTGAAAAGATGAGCCCTCCATCCTGCATTGAGCGCAGGGGTGCGTGGATAACCAGTTGCTTCACTGGCTCGAAGGAATTAGTGAGTTCCAGAACAATATTGAATCAGAGATTCCCGGCAAGACGCCGTAAGTATAAAGTTCGTAAGAGTTCAAATGCCTGACTTTCACTCTTGTCCGATTCCTTGCAGGTTGCAGCTTGACCCTAATGAAGAGTTCCTCGTGGCAACTGGTAGTATTCTGGTAAGGATTTGTGTTTTCCAACACAGTTCGATAAAATAATGTCAATATGTATCCTGTTGCTTTCTCCCCTTGTTAGTCCCTTTGTTTCACCTTGCTGTCCTTTTGTTTCCCCTTAGGGGCTGGGGTTCAGCGAAGATGCAGTGGAAGCTGTGCCGACCCGTGAAGAGGAATAGTACCCCCAGAGGTAAAATCAGGTATGTCTATGGGGGGTAACTAATATTCCTCTGTGTATTCCCTTGGCTCACTTTGCTGTTCTTGTCTTCTCCTTAGGTGTCGGAGTGCGGGGGGAACATGCAGGAGGATGCCCTGGAATGTGAAGATGCTGCGAAGGCCGGTGAGTTCAGCACGGCGCTGCAGCAGGCTAGGCGACGCGCATAAAATAACTTCTTTCTTCCAGCTCGAAGGCGCGATGGATCGGGAATTCATGTAAGGATTAAAGGTATTGCTCTTTTTCTAACCTTTTCTCCTTCTTTCTCCCTTTTTCTAGGCGCTCCAAACTCAAGGCGGGCGTGGCAGAAGGCTGGATGCAGACTTGCAGGCCTGGTGAGCGTTACGCTGCTGGATGCAGAATACCGGAAGCGTGTGCTGCTCTTTGGGCGTGGTTTAAATAGCCTACAAAGTAGTCCCAGGTAAGTATTCCTCCCCAGCCCCTCCCGAGTAAAAAATAGTCCCTAAGTAAAGTAGTGTCTTCCAAGCCTCTTTTGGCTTGGAGCTCTTGCAGCATGGTCTGCATCAGGTAAGTTTGCGGCATGGTCTGCATCAGATAAGATTTAATCTATGAGCCTGGCACCTATGGTGCCAGGACTGACTCTCCATATGAGCCTGGCGCCATAGGCGCCAGGACTGGACCCAAATAGCCCCTAGCAGGGGTTGTTGGGCTTACTTAGGATAACTTGATGCCTGCTTCCGGCGTTGCTGGAAGTGGTCTGGGTCCCCGGTGGTAGGCATCATGACAGTACTCCCCCCCAAGGCCCCTCCTAAAGTCGTTCTTCCCTGTGGTTTCGGTTTGTCTGGGAAATTTCGGTGCAATTTTTTCACCAATCGGGGTCCATGAACATGGTCACTTGGTCCCCATGACCTTTCGTGTGGTCCGTAACCTTTCCAGTCGATTAAATAAAAAAGTTTTGACTTTATCAGCTTGGAGGATGTTCTTAACTTCAAATTGGGTTCTCCGTCTACAAGAATAGGGTCTGGTGGCTTGGTTAGTCTTGTCCCTGGTTGCACTGGCTTCAAAAGTGACACATGAAAGACGGGGTGAATTTGCATATTAGCAGGTAAGTCCAACTTGACAGCCACCGGGTTGATAATGGCCTTAATAGAGTAAGGTCCCAAATATCTGGGGTTAGAGGTCCGTGTTCCCTTTAGAGGTATATGTTTTGTGGCTAGCCATACTTGGTCCCCTATCTGGAATGTGGAGTATCACTTCTATGCCGATCAGCATCTTTCTTGTATTTTTCTTTCTTTCGCTTGTTTTAAATGTGTAGTTGCTTCCTTAAAGGCTTGTGTAATCGTAGTGTGCAGATGGTCCACTGCAGGCATTTCTAAGTGTTGGGGTGAGTCAAGGTCTGAGGTTTGAGGATGGTGCCCATATAAGGTATAAAAGGGGCTTTGTCCAGTTCCAGAGTGTACTAAATTATTGTATGCATATTCGGCGATACAAAGAATGTCTTTCCAATTACTCTCAGTCTGATGTAACATACAACGCAGGTATTGTTCGAGAGTCTGGCTGGTCCTCTCCGTTTGACCATCGGTCTGGGGGTGGTGACTGGTCGATAACCTCACATCGATTTGCGCCAATTGACAGCATTTTTTCCAAAAATGTGAAATGAATTGACTGCCCTGGTCAGAGACCAATATGAACGGAAATCTGTGTATGCGAACAATGTTTTCGAGGAACTCCCTGGCCAGGATTGAAGCTGAAGGTAATCCCTTTAAAGGGATAAAGTGGGCCATCTTGGAAAAAAGATCCACAATAACTAGAATGGTGTTAAATCCATTGCGTGGGGGTAGATCAGTAATAAAGTCTAACGATAAGGTGTGCCATGGTGTAGGTGGAATGTCTAAAGGTTGTAAGAGTCCAGCTTGTTTTTTCTTTTGAATTTTGTTTTGGGCGCAAATGCCACAAGACATCACAAATGATTTAATATCCTTTCGCCAGGTGGGCCACCAGAATTGTCTTTTAATTTTAGCTTCAGTTTTTGCAATACCTGGTTGCCCCTCCATTAGGGTATCATGATAATGGTAAATGACTAGCTCTTGTAGTTCCTTGTGTGGCAGAAATAGCCGCCCTTGGTAATAAGGCAGATCATTGGTGACAGAGTAGTCCGGGCTTTTTTTTACCCAGTCCTGCAGGGCTGTAGCATCAACGAGTTGCTGGATCTTTACCTGAATGTCCTCTAGTGTCTGTAGAATAGTCATGCCAATAATTCTTTGTTCGGAAATTATAGGTACTGGTTCTGGGTTCACTTCTGCCTCTCCCATCCCTATTCGGGATAAGGCGTCTGCTTTACCATTCTTACAACCTGGTCGATAGGTTATTACGAAATCGAACTCGGCAAAGAACAATGCCCATCTGATTTTACGTGATGATTGGGCCTTGGCTGTCTATAAATACTGTAAGTTCCGGTGATCGGTGCTCACAGAAATGGTATGCCTGTCACCGAGAAGCTAGTGCCGCCAAGCCTTGAAGGCGGATTTAATGGCTAATAACTCCTTGTCGGTAACTACATAGTTTAACTTGGGTGCCGAGAACTTTCTGGACCCAAATGCTACTGCATGAAGCTGGCCAGTTTCAGGGTCCTTTTGAGACAGGACAGCTCCCATGACTAGACTGGTTGCATCGGTTTCCACTATGTATGGAAGTTCAGGGCGCGGGTGCTTTAATACAGGTGCAGACGTGAATTTCGCTTTCAGCTCTTGGAAGGCATTTTCAGCTTCTTCAGTCCACATAAAGCGTTTATTTTTTCGCAAGAGTTCTGTGATGGGATGTACAACATGTGAAAAATCTGGGATGAATCTGCGGTAGAAGTTGGCAAAGCCGAGCATGCTTTGTGCTCCTTTAACTGAACTTGGTGATGGCCACTTAAGGATTTCGTCCACCTTTTGTGAGTCCATTCGGACTTCCTTTGGGGTCAGGATAAACCCAAGGCATTCAACTTCTGTGGCATGAAAAACGCATTTTTCCAGTTTTGCATATAGTTAGTGCTGGCGCAATTTTTCAAGGACTGCTCGGATGTGCTTCACATAGTCAGATTCTGAAGAGGAGTATACTAGAATATCATCGATATATACGACAACACAAATGTCAATGAGTTCACGAAGGACATTGTTCATGAAGTATTGGAAGGCTGCTGCTGCATTGCACAACCCGAAAGGCATCACCTGGTATTCAAATAACCCATACTTAGTGCGGAAAGCAGTCTTCCATTCAATGCCTTCTTTTACACGTACAAGATGGTATGCCCCCCGGAGATCTAATTTAGTGTATATACAAGCGTCCTTCACTTGGTCTAGTAGTTCAGGGATCAGAGGCAATGGGTATCAGTTCTTAACAGTTATCTGGTTCAATCCACAGTAGTCTATGCACGTTCTGAGGTCACCTTCCTTTTTGGGCACGAAGAACAAAGCTGAAGATGCAGGGGACTTGGATGGGTGATTAAAGCCATTGGCAAAGTACTGGTCTTGTCGTAGGTGAAGGTTCTCAGGTTCCGTAAGGGCATAGATCCTGCTACAAGGGGGTTGGGCACCGGGTATGAGATCGATTTGACAACCGTACGATCTGTGAGGTGGTAAGGTGTTTGCCTGTTCCTTAGCCCAGAAGGAATCGGAATGGACCAATCAAAGGTAAAGGCTCTACTATCCTGGCCTGTTCCGACTACTGTGAAGCAGATCCAGTCCTTCCTGGGGCTTGCCAATTTCTACCGGAAATTCATACCCTCCTTTTCCAAGATAGTCAAACTGATCATTACATTGTTGAAGAAAGATACTCCTTTTCGCTGGACCAAATCCCAAGAGGAGGCATTCCAACGGTTAAAGACAGATTTTACACATGCCCCCATCCTGGCTCAACCTGACATCAATCGACCATTCCTAGAGGAAACGGATGCCTCTAACTACGCCATTGGAGCTGTTCTAAAGCAGGGATTCGAGGATAAATTAGAACATCCCATCGCTTACCTTTCACAAACTCTAACTCCCAGCGAAACCCACTATTCCGTTTTGGAAAGAAAATTGTTAGCCATCCGTCAAGCCTTCACAGAGTGGCGTCATCTACTTCTAGGAGCAAAACATCCTGTACAAGTCCGTACGGACCATCGGAATCTTCAAGTTTTACAATCACTGGAATGTAGAAGCAGCCGTCATTCTTGCTGGGCCTTCTTCTTTGCCCAGTATCAGTTCCAGATCCACCATGTCCCTGGAACACAAAACATAATTGCTGACGCCTTATCCCGGCGTCCCGACTACGAAACTCTTGAAGGTCGGTCCTTCCCAAAGATGTTTCCCAACACAATTTTTGTAGCCCAAGCAATCAGCCTCCTGGAAGATGTTCAGATACAAACCCAGTCCTCTGACTTCTGGAAGGAATTTACAGGAAAGAATCACTAAGGACGGGTATCTGTTTAAGGATAACAGCCTGGTCATCCCCACACAGAAACTACAACAAAGGATCATAAATCTCGGCCACGATACCCTTCACTCAGGACATCGCGGCTTCACCAATACCCTCCGTCTGATACAGAGACAATTCTGGTGGCCAAGAATGAAGACTGATGTTCAGCTGTATATCCAAGCCTGTGCAGTCTGCAATCAAAATAAACATGATAATAAGAAGCCGGCGGGTCTCCTACTTCAACCTTTGTTACCGACAAGACCTTGGGAAGACATTGCTATAAGGGGGAGAATCTAAGTCTGAGGTTCGAGAATGGTGACCATATATGGTAAAAAAAAGGGCTTTGTTTAGTTCCTGAGTGTACAGAATTATTGTATGCATACTCGGCGATCCAAAGAATGTCTTTCCAATCCTCCTCAGATTGATGTAGCATAAAACGTAGGTATTGCTCAAAAGTCTGGTTGGTTCTCTCAGTTTGACCGTCGGTCTGGGGACAGTGGCTGGTTGAAAGCCTAACATCAATTTGTGCCAGCTGGCAGCATTTCCTCCAAAAATGTGAAATAAATTGACTTCCCCGGTCTGAAATTAACACGGAAGGAAAACCATGTAGATGGACAACATTTTCAAGGAACTCCTTGGCCAGGATTGAAGCTGAAGGTATTCCTTTTAAAGGAATGAAATGGGCCATTTTAGAAAAAAGATCTACAATAACTAGAATGGTGTTATAACCTTTGCACGGGGGTAAATCCGTGATAAAGTCTAATGACAAGGTATGCCAAGGAGTAGGTGGTATGTCTAACGGTTGTAATAATACAGCAGGTTTTTTCTTTTCCCCTTTATTTTCAGCGCAAATGCCACAAGACATGACAAACAACTTGACATCTTTTCGCCAGGTGGGCCACCAAAACTGTTTCTTGATTTTGACTTCAGTTTTAGCAATGCCAGGATGTCCTTCCATCAAGGCGTCGTGGTAATGAGAAATGACAAGTTTCTGTAGTTCCTCTAGTGGCAAAAATAGATTGTTGGTGACAGAATACTCTGGGCCTTTCCTTGCCCATGCCTGTAAGGCATCGGAATCAAAGAGTTGATGGACCTTTTCTTGAATGTCCTCCAGAGAGTGTATGGATGTCAGACCAAGGATCCTCTGTTCAGGAATTATGGGTACAGGTTCTAAAGCTCTTTCTGTTTCTCCCATTCCTATTCGGGACAGGGCGTCAGCTTTTCCATTTTTACAACCTGGTCGATAGGTTATTACAAAATCAAACTCGGCGAAGAACAATGCCCAACGGAGTTGGCGTGAAGATTGGGCCTTGGCTACCTTTAGGTATTGTAAATTGCGGTGATCAGTGATGACCATAATGGTATGCCTGGCGCCCAGCAGATAGTGCCGCCAAGCCTTGAAGGCGGACTTGATGGCCAACAGTTCCTTGTCGGTTATAGCATAATTTAATTCGGGAGCCGAAAACTTTTCAGCTGGTAAGTTTTGGGATCCTTTTGGGAGAGCACTGCTCCCATAGCTGAACTGGATGCATCTGTTTCCACTACATAGGGACGCTCTGGGCGCGGGTGTCGTAATACAGGAGCGGACGTGAATTTCTTTTTTAACTCTTGGAAGGCGTTCTCGGCTTCTTCTGTCCATGTAAAGTGTTGTAATGGGATGTACAATGTGTGAGAAGTCCGGGATAAACCTGCGGTAGAAATTGGCAAAGCCGAGCATGCTTTGCACTCCTTTGACTGAGCTTGGCGAAGGCCAATTAAGAATTGCGTCCACCTTCCGTGTATCCATCCGGATTCCTTTCGGGGTCAGAATAAATCCAAGAAACTCTACTTCCGTAGTGTGAAAGATGCACTTTTCCAGTTTAGCGTATAACTTATACTGGCGTAACTTTTCTTGGACTGCTCGGACGTGCTTTACATGATCGGATTCTGATAGGGAGTATACTAAGATATTGTCAATGTAAACGACTACAAAAACATCGATGAGCTCTCGGAAGACATTGTTCATGAACAACTGGAAGGCTGCTGGTGCGTTACACCGTCCGAAAGGCATCACCTGGTTCTCAAATAATCCGTACTTGGTGCGAAAAGCAGTCTTCCATTCGTCACCCTCTTTGACGCGTACCAGATGATATGCCCTCCGAAGGTCTAGTTTTGTGTATATAAAAGCGTTCTTTACCTGGTCTAGTAGTTCAGGGATCAAAGGCAATGGGTACCGATTCTTGATAGTTATCTGATTCAGCGCGCGGTAGTCAATGCATGTTCTAAGGTCGCCTTCCTTTTTTGGCACGAAGAACAAAGCGGAAGATGCAGGGGACTTAGACGGGCGGATGAAGCCATTAGCAAGATACTGGTCTAGGTACTGGCGCAAGTGGAGATTTTCAGGTTCCGTGAGGGCATAGATTCTGCTGCAAGGTGGTTGTGCTCCTGGTATGAGATCTATTTGACAATCATACGATCTGTGCGGTGGTAAGGTGTTTGCCTGCTCCTTTTGAAAAACATCCTGAAAGTCTTGGTATTCAGCAGGTAATTGTATGGCAGCTGGGATTATTGGGGCCAGTACTGAATTTAGAGTTCTCTTTGGGAAACAGGTGTTAGCACATTCTGGGAAGGTTAGTCTCTTCTCTCGCCAATCAATACAGGGATTGTGTTTTTCCAACCAAGGGATTCCCAGTATCAGTTGAAACTGTGGAGCCTTGATTAAATCAAACACCATAACCTCTCGGTGTCCATCCTGACCCAGCAAAGTCATCTCTGTAGTGGAATGAGTTACGGGCCCAGAGGCAATTTCAGTTACATCAACAGTGGTGACGACATCGGTAGTGGTCTTTCGGGTGAGAGGTAGATTCATCCTGGAAGCCAATCCGTAGTCCAAATAGTTTCCTATGGCTCCACTATCTACGTACGCCTTTACTGCGTGCATGCGTGATGGCTTCTCTGGATCGATAAGGACCATGGGTATGGTGAAATGCGAGGTCAGAGTGTCCTTCTTTAAGCTCGGCAAGCTGACCTCTACGCTTTCCGGTCGTGGTCGTTTCCCGAGTCTGACTCCATATGGCTTTTATCAGCAGCTCCTACCACCTTCTTGGGTAGTTTTACAGGGCAATCCCGTAGAAAATGCCCAGAAGTTCCACAATATAGACACAATTGCATTTGCTGTCTCTTTTCTCTTTCCTTCTGAGTTAAGGATCCTTTAACCCCTCCGGTTTGCATGGGTTCTGAAGCATCTGCTTCTTTGGGGTTAGCGTGGGTTTTGACCAACAGGATTTCCCCCGGAACCAGGTAGGGGTGCTTGTCCAGTCTGGTTTTGCAATAGTTGCCTAGCAAGGTCATCAGTTCGCTCCTTTGACAACATCAGTTCTCTCCTAAGAGCATTGTTTTCTTGACGGGCGGAATGCACTTCAATCCTCAGTTCCCCTAGTAATTGGGCGAATTGGTCAGTCTCTGAAGTATCCATAACGCCCAGGTGGGAATTTGTGGCTAGGCTTCGTGTTCTGTTACGCTCACGTGGTTCCCACAGAGGCGTCGATCGGAACTGGACAGCTGCGGTCTCCACCAATGTGACGCGTAGGGCCGAGATGACGGACTGGACTGGCCCACCTAGCTTTGTTTGCTTGGCCCGTCGGAATATTCTTCTGATGGTTTGAAAAGATGAGCTCTCCATCCTGCATTGAGCGCAGGGGCACGTTGATAACCAGTTCCTTCACTGGCTCGAAGGAATTGGTGAGTTCCAGAACAATATTGACTCAGAGATTCCCGGCAAGACGCCGTAAGTATAAAGTTCGTAAGAGTTCAAATGCCTGACTTTCACTGTTGTCCGATTCCTTGCAGGTTACAGCTTGACCCTAATGAAGAGTTTCTCGTGGCAACCGGTAGTATTCTGGTAAGGATTTGTATTTTCCAACACAGTTCAATAAAATAATGTCAAGATGTAACCTGTTGCTTTCTCCCATATTCAGGCGCTGAGAGAAAGTATGAAGTCTTGGGGAATAATACCTCCGGCGGTAAGATCAGGTAAGTCTATTGTGGTGAGGAGGGTTCCCCTTGTTAGTCCCTTTGTTTCACCTTGCTGTCCTTTTGTTTTCCCTTAGGGGCCGGGGTTCGGCGAAGATGCAGTGGAAGCTGCGCCGACCCGTGAAGAGGAATAGTACGCCAGGTGGTTAAATCAGGTAAGTCTATGGGGGGGTGGGGGGGTAACTAATATTCCTCTGTGTATTCCCTTGGCTCACCTTGCTGTTTTTGTCTTCTCCTTAGGTGCCGGAGTGCGGAGGGAACATGCAGGAGGATGCGGTGGAATGTGAAGATGCTGCGAAGGCCGGTGAGGTCAGCGCGGCGCTGCAGCAAGCGAGGCGACACGCATAAAATAACTTCTTTCTTCCAGCCGAAGGCGCGATGGATCGGGAATTCAGGTAAGGATTAAAGGTATTGCTCTTGTTCTAACCTTTTCTCCTTCTTTCTCCCTTTTTCTAGGAGCTTCAAACTCGAGGTGGGCTTGGCAGAAGGCTGGATGCAGACTTGCAGGCACGGTGAGCGTTACGCTGCTGGATGCAGAATAACGTGAAGCGTGTGCTGCTCTTCGGGCGTGATTTAAATAGCCTCCAAAGTAGTCCCAGGTAAGTATTTCTCCCCAGCCCCGCCAAAGTAAAAAAAAGTCCCTAAGTAAAGTAGTCTCTTCCAAGCCTCTTTTGGCTTGGAGCTCTTGCAGCATGGTCTGCATCAGGTATGTTTGCGCATGGTCTGCATCAGGTAAGTTTTAATCTATGAGCCTGGCGCCTAAGGTGCCAGGACTGTCTCTCCATATGAGCCTGGCGCCAGAGGCCCCAGGACTGGACCAAAATAGCCCCTAGCAGGGGTTGTTGGGCTTGCTTAGTCTAACTTGATGCCTGCTTCCGGGGTTGCTGGATGTGGTCTGGGTCCCCGGGGGTAGGCATCATGACAGAATAGGGTTGAATAACTGTTCTCTAATTTCCTGAATGTCAGATAAACTTTGAGCTGCTTTCTAATCACTCTTGACCTTGGAGTTGGGATTTTCAGATTGTGAATTAATATAGAATTTCACAGTATTTCCTTCCAGTGTGGAATGCCACCTGAAACTGGAAGGAAGGTTAATTTTCAGAAATGGAGAGGAGTTCCCATCACCAGTTTGTTGTCCTACAGAAATTACTGTCACGTCCGGTGTTTGGTTGTTCTGAAAATGGAACTCAATCTGATCATGTTTTTGTTCAACCATGTGGCATGTGCCATTTAATCTAATATGGTTGACACTATGTTTTAGTTTTAATGGCCGGTTAGTCTGGGTCCAGAGGACCTTGTTCACACAGTCTATTAGGGGGGGGACAACCTTTGCAGGATGTCATTCCCCAGTAGACAGGGTGTGCTGTCCGGAGTCATGACTATAATCGGGTGTTCCACCTTGTGTTGCCCCATTTTAATTTCCAAATCCGTTGTCCCCTCAACAGGAATTTCCTTCCCATCGAAGTTCTGAAGTTGTCCAGGAAAAGGGGTGAGAGGGATCTGGTATCTCTCCCCCCTTCCTGAATTCAGCTGATCAAAGGCCCTCTTTGACAGAAGAGTTGCTTGGGATCCAGTGTACACCGTGCCAACACTGTACACTGCCCTTGTATCTAGACCGGGGCATAAAATCTTCCCTCCTTCTCCTCAAGGGAACACAGATAATGTGCATGTTGGGCCAGTTGGTTGGTAAATTTCCTGATTCTTGTCTCTGACACAGGGGTAGTTTGTGCATGATTCTGTGTGGAAGCTTGGGGATCTGCAAGAAAAATGTGACAGTTGGATATTTGGGAGTTTTGGGCTCCCCTTTTTCTGATTCTGGCCAGTCCTCCCCTCCCCCCTTTGAAGGCAGTCCCCAGAATAGGTTTGGGCAGTGTGGTTTCCTTGATTATCATTTTGGGGTTCAATAATGGGTGATTCTGACTAAGTCCCCACATCCCCCCTATCTTCATTTGGATCTCTTGGGACCCATTTTTCTTTGTGTGGAGTTCCCACACTCCTGAAGAAGAAGATCTTTTTCCCAGAATCCTCTGAGGATCCCTCTCCTTCAAATTGGAGGACACTAACCTCCTCACAAAATGCGCCTTTTTGGATTCTTTATTTCTCCTACCCACCCTCTGTTCCTTGGGTGGCAGGTTTTTGGAGGCAGGAGATTTTTGTTCCGGTTCCTGGGTTTCCAGGGGCTTTTCAAGAGTGGGGAAGGAAGCTTCCACTAAGGCTTTACACCACCTTTCCCCCGTGCCTCCTCCACTGGAACCAGTGAGTTGTCGGGGTGCTCTTCCCATCATTGTTCTGGAGTACCAGACCCTTGGTTTGTGGGGTTCTGAGCCGCCATGTTCCTCTGAGGGTTCTGTTGAGCCCTCAACATGCAACCCAGATCCTTGGACAGGTTCTGGACCTGGTGCTCCAGTTGGGACACCCGTACCGGCTGGTACAAGGGTCTCTTATCAATCCTAGGTGAATCAAAGGAAGGGTAACTGTCCCTTCTCCCACAGTACCCTGGGTTTCGATAATTTGGTTAACCCTCCACCTTTGGCCTCCCCTCTCCCGGATTGGGCTGTGTGGGCTCTGGAAAGTGGGGAAAAAAAGGAGGGTTGTTCTGTAGGTTGGGGTTTTGAGGGTGCAGGGGAAAGAAACTCAACCCGGCATTTGGGGGACGACTGCCGTCCTGGGGAAAGTTAGGAGGGAAGTTTCCTGGGGTGGTACCTACCTGGTTGGATCCCCCCCTTGACTGGGGGAGTCCACATATACTCCAGAATGGGTATGTTGCCCTTGTATCGGGGGCTGATGTAATCAGGGGAGTTAGGGGTCCCATTAGTGGGATTAACTCCCTGACTACCGCCTGTCTGGGATTGGCCCGAGGGGCTTCTGGTTCTTTGATTAGATGGATTTTGTACAGGTATATTTTTAGGCCCCCCATCTCCAGATCTAAAATGGGGGCAACCTTCACCTCCACCACCATAGCTGCAGCAGGGGTGTTGGCTGGCTTGGGGATTTTGTTTGTGTTTTTGTGATCTGCCGGTTTTTGTACCTCATAAATGCGGGTTGCTTGCTCAATGACCCAGTCCAGTGATCTCTTCTCATGAAAATCCATCACCAGCTGGGTCATTATATATTTGGGGAGTGCATGAAAGAAGGTAGTGATGAACTCCCGGCTATCTGTGCGCACCCTCTTGGTGGTCTGCGCAAAGGCGCATTTGAGCTCGTGCACAAATTCTTGTGGGGCCTGATCTTCCCCGCACTGCACATTTTAGGCCTCCTTGTGGCCCTCTTGGGTGTTTCTGTGTGCAGAGAAATATTTTAAGATGGCCTCCCGATAGGTGAACCATCTTGAGTGGTTCTGATCTTCCAGTCCCGCAAAGAAACTGGAGTATTCAGGGGAGAATGTCCATTTTACATGCTATATGCAATCTGGCTGTCCTTCATATGAAAAGTGTCCATCATTTGTTCATATAATTCTAGGTGTTCACAAACAGAATGCTTTGCATTTTTATGATATGGAGTTATATCACTCCTAATGGCCTTGATCTGCCTAAGGGGATCTTTTTGCATAGCTCTCTTAATTGTGTTTGCCTTCTTGGTTCTAGTCACCCGAGTCCACTCGTTCTCAGATTTAGAGGCACTGCTACTGGAGGTGGCTTCTTGATCCTCTAGGCATTCCCTGATTCTGCGAGCTTGAGAAGGGCTTGCAGAATGTTGGGGCCTAGTTTCCATATTCCTGTGGTACTCAGAAGAGTCTTTTGACTCTCCCCTGCTCCCAGGATTGGTGGAGTACCCCCCCACTGCCATAACTGGGTAGAGGTCTTCAAGATACTCTTTTTGGGCTTTATTTCCTGGATTTGGCCACCAAATTTCACAAACTGATCTTTTGGAAGACGGTATTTTTGTGGATCCAATTCCCTTACTCTCCCCTCATTGGAGTCTTCCTGGTCAGAGATACCAGCCCTAACATTTGGGGATCTGTACAGGGACGCCTGTCCATCAATTGCTGGGGGGCGCTGATCTGTCAGTCCCATCTTACCAACCCTATTGAATCCTGCCATACCCATGGCCCCCGGTTCATATGAGCCAGTAGACAAGAAGCTGACACTGTTCATGGTATTGAAGGGTTTTGAGTCCCTGAGTACAAGAGTCCGTATTTTATGATCAGGGGTTGCTCTGTCCCTCTCTACCTTTTCATTTGCAGCCCCTATTTCCTGGTGACAAGCAAAAATCTGAGCCTTTTGTTCCTCTATCAAGGCCTTACTGGTGTCAATGATTTGCTCTTGCATTGCTACTTGTTGGTGGAGTTCATCGATCTTTTCACAGAGGGCCTCATTGTCCCTCTGCGCTTCCTGCATGTTTTGGGAGCACTGGGACATTCTATGTTGCAAGTAATTCATCTCCTGGGTTTGGGTGTCTTTGGCTTGGGTGTTCTCTTTTAGAGTACTTTCTACCCGTCTGGTGTGCTCTAGTAGTTTCCCATACTCTGTCTTTAATTCATTGAGCTCCTGGAGGGCCAGCTTTCTTCCCTCTAACTCAGTTTTTAATTGGCTTACTTCTTGGCCTAAAGCGTCTCTCTCCTGACTTAGCGTGCCCCTTAGGGTGCCAAGGTTTCTATGTGGTTTTGTAGTGTAACTATCTGTTCTGCGCATGCTCTGTTATAATTTAATTGTTCGGCCAGTTTCTGTTGACTCTGTTGCAGAGAGTCAACCCTTTCCTGACACTCCTCTTTCAGTGCCTGTAATTGGGTGTCTTGCTCTGCATTCCCTTTCTGTAGGAGAGCCAGATCTTCTTTTAATTTTGTGACATAATGTCTAGATTCTGTCTACAATTCTTGGCTTTTCTGCAGTCTTTGTTCTGCAGAGTCTAGATCATTCTGCATTCTCTCTAGTGATTCAATTTGATTCTGTGCCAGAATTATGTTTTCAGCGTTCTTTTCCCATATCACTCCTATGTGAATGTATAGGTAGTGCGCAATTCTGGCAATTTTGCTTTGCTCCTCTTTAATTTTTGGGGCCATGTACAATTCACTAAGATCTTGGTGTAATGGGCCATTGTCCTGTCATATATCCAGGTTCATGGCAGTGGCCTGCTCTGTGATTTCCTGCAGCCGGACATGTTGATTCTGTTCTGGTGACTCACCCCTTAGAAAAAGCTTGTGCAGGAGGTGCTCACTAGCCATTTTGATTTCCACTGGGATCGCCATTTTGGAAATATCAATTTCTTTATTAATTATTTCGATGTTGATTTACCTTTACTTTCAGGGTTGATTTACCTTTACTTTTACAGACAGGCCTGGTATTGGAGTATTTGTTTTGGGAGGCGCTTGTACAGTGTAGCACAGTACACCAACCAAGCAAAGTGTCACTACCCTGCAGGTTAGTCTGCTGTGCCAGACTGTCACGGGTGGTAATCAAACTCAAAATCACGGCATGAGCCCCCAAATCTGTTAAGTATTTCAATCAGGTGATACACCATGGTCTCAGCCTAGTATGCAGTGCACAACCAAAATGCTTATTGTATTATATATATAGGTTAAATATTTTGAGTGATACACCACTCATATCTTCACTCTTGAGCACACAAAATAGAAAACACCAGAGAATATAACACTTTTGACTTGTTTGGACAGATAGCAATTAAGTTAGAATTTCCCCCTGCAATATGCCTCAACCCACAAATAAGCAATTCTAAATAGATATAAGGAAGCAGCAGGTAATCAGAAATAAGGAATAATAAACAGAATTCGAATCCAACCTTCCCTCCCCAAACAAGAGAGAAAAAGGATTTGAAACCCTACTGTTTAAAATAACATTTTGGAAATGAGTGAATAAAACACTGAAATGTGCAAAAATCCCTAAATAAGTACAAATCTTTACAGGAGCAACATTGGAAAGATACTAGCAGTCATAAGCAATAGTTTGAGCAAAAGTAAACAATTCAAATTTGAATGGGAGGTTGAAAATAATTTAGAATAAAAATCACACATGTAAAACTTTGCAAAAATGTTGGTTCCTGCCTAAAATTTACCAAATAGTTTTTAAGAAAATTAGGTCCCTAGCTATTAAACTGAGGGAGATATGCAATGTAGAATGAGAGGCGTTTTTAGAAAAATCGGTAGTGAAAACAGAAAAGAAAACAGAAAAAGAAAACTAGTATAGTTTTATTCTAGACTAGAGCATTCCGGCTAGAATACCAAAGAGGGACACATTAACCTCTGGACTTGATTTATGACTTCAACCCCAGATCCCCAGCGCCCGCCCTGGCAGAACCAGTCGGATCACTTGAATTAGGATTGATAGTTTAGGATTTAAACAAGATAAAATGATTAGAGAAACGGCACTTAGCAAAATAAATCAAAGACATGATTGCAACAAGGATTCTGACAAGGTTACAAGTTATTAAGGTAAGGATAGGATGATTTAGAGATTGGGATAGGGCAAGGCAAGATATGCTATTAATACTTACAGTCCACTTTAAATTAGGATTTTGGACCATCAAGATTCTGGTCATCACACGGATCGGGTGTAACCAAGGACATCTGGGCAAATCTGACGGAACAGGATCAGCTGAGCCGCCCTGGTCACCGGACTGTTCTGGAATGGCACTTCTGGTTACTTGATATTAAAGATTAGCGGGATGGCGAGTTTGCAGGCATGCATCCAATAGCAGCAAGCCAGGCTGAATCAGGATGCTTCCCTTGGATTTTTTGTAATTTATAGAATTTGAGGCCTAGCTGAAAAGGGGTTAAGCAATGCATAGGCCTTGGATTTGTAATGAACATCTGGAATCAGGATCAAGCAGGATGAAGAAATCAGGAACAGGACGCCACACAGGAATTCGGGAAGAAAGTCAGGAATCATGTGTACCCTGTGTGCTGTCAGATGCCCTTATTTATCCTGCCATATAACATCACTACAGTATATGGTAGGGGCAGGCTTAATACCCACACCCAAAATGCTAGGAATGGGCAAGAGCATAGTTTCTGCCTTGCCCACAGCTGATTGGATCCCAGAAAAAGGATGTCATGTTTATGGGTGACTTTTACAATGTCTACAAACCTCCCCTAGCTACTGGAACCAAAATCTAACTTTGCCAAAATACATATTTATGCAGTTATAACCTTTGAGAAAATCAAATCAGATACACAGCTTACATATTTTGTGTGTCATATTTCAATCCAAATCCCAAGTCTGTGGGACCTGGTTTTGCCTTTCTGCTACATTTTGGCAATTTAAAACATGAAAGATGTGTCCTAGAATTCTCCAACTTTGAACACACAGATGCACATTTACCCCTGGTTTGTGTGTACAGAATGTTATGTTTGCAACATAATACTTTCCCTGCAATCTGTTAATTTTTACAACTTCTATTCCTTATGCATTAATGAGTTCTACCAAGTTTCAAAGAAAGAGCATAACATTAGATTTAGAACAGAACTACAAACTGTTCATATTTTTCCTAATTCTTGCTGCAAAGTTAAATGGCTTTAAAGTTCAGTTGCAAAATAACCTTTAAAACCAAATGTCACTTGATCAGTTTTTTTTCTTTCCCCCAACTGCAAGCAGCTGTCAATTCCTTTGAAGCAGGATGAGGGGCCTCTCTCTTGATTGAAGGTTTTGTTGCCCCTCACACTTGACAGCTGAGAGTCTCAGCCTGCTATTGTCCCAGCCTGGAGCAAAGACGAATATCTGATGAGCTGGGGAAGTCCCTTTGTCATGGTGCATTCAAAGTCCTCAAAGCTAGCAATTAGCGCTTTCCTGTTCCAGAGGTTTATGAGGTGTTACCCTTTCTCAGGGCTAGCAACTGGCAGAGCAAGTTTTTTTTAAACATATTTTGCCAATTTAGCCTATACGTTTTAACATCTTGACTTAAACCTGTAATCAGAACAGTTTATAGATTCACTTTTACCCGCAACAAATCCTTTTACATTTCTAAAGAAGCAGGCCTTCACACAACAATTTACTTTTAAATAGGTTATTTTCTCTCTTCATTCAGAAAAATCACATTTTACTATTTCTTTAAATTCAGTTTTTATCTCAAGTAAATACACTTTCTGCAGCTGTAGTTCTTTTCTTGAGTGCTGGAGTTGTTTTGCAGCATGGATACATTTAACAGGCATCTATTTAGTGTCTTTCTCTGAACAGCTGATTCTTGATACTTTTGCAAAGAAAATAGACATGTTTCCCATGTAAAATGAAAACAAAGCCCCTGGTTGTTTTTTCAAAGATACTTTTGACAGGAGCTGTCATTCAATGAGGCCTGGTTCCTCGGTGACACAATGGATTATCCTGGGCATTGCAGGGCCTTTTTAACCAGAGTGGTTCATGAGAAATGGGTGGATTCAGAGCCAAGCAGCACTTTTACCGTTGAACGATGTCATTTTAAAGAGTCATTTTGGGTTTTCAGCAAAGTAATGCTGCCTCTATCACTTCACTCCATGTTAAATGTTGTAGACCCCACTGGCACATTCCCGCAGTGAGTACTCTGTTCCACCCCACCTGAAATGTGTGCGGCAGGGTTGTCCAGCCGTTTTCTGGTTGTTGCGAAAACGCAGTTTAGAGATCTTGCCGCACACAGGAGTCAGTGCAGCCATTTTGCTGTTTCATGCACCACTGCAGCAAAGTGATGTAGCATAGTACAGCTGAGTGGGTCAAAATATCCCACACACTACAAGTGATCACTAACATAACATGACATAACATAACATAACATAACATGACAAGACAGCAGCTTGAGAAGGAGAGACAAAAGGATGAGAACGCTGGATATGAATAAAACTCATCTCGGCAGACAAGGTTGGCCAAGGGTGAACTGCAAGCAAAGGAAGGATCACAGTTCACTGATCACAGTGCACAAAGTTAACTGCTGGTCATGCCCCCATTACCCACAGCCCGATTTTCATCCCCTGTCCCATGTGCATTCCAAACCCCCAAACAAACACACCGGGTGTCTAAAGGAATGTTCAGTGCAGTGGACTGAAGTGCAAGTTTCAACTTCTTCCTACACTTTTATTTTAAAACCAAACCAGTGCGGAGTAGAGGTGCACCAATCCCAACCGCTCCTAAACACTTCGATCACTAACACAGGACAAGAAAACACACATCTCTCTTTCAGGTCCCATCCGCCTCCTCTCCTCCCTCACTCATCCCTGACTGTCTATCCGCTATTCAAGATTTGTGCACCTTCAATGATCTCTGCCTTAATGCCAGTAGGACTGAGATTCTTCTCACTGGGACCCCGGCTCCCACTTTCCCTCTTCCACTCTGGTCGCCCTCCTTGGATCCTCTTTCTCTGTCTTGCTGTAAGGCAAAAACCCTTGGTGTCATCTTTGACACCCCTCTCTCCTTCTCTCCTCACATCACAGACCTTGCCAAAAAAGCCCACTACCAGCTGCACCTCCTCAGAGGTATTCTTCATTTTTCTCACTTTCCCCAGAAGCTCACTGTCTCCAGAGCCCTGGGTCTCTCTAGGCTGGACTACTGCAATATTCTCTGCAACTAATGCAATAATTTCCCTTGGCCTCAAGCTCAGGGATTGTATCTCTCCAGCCCTGAAATCCCTCCACCGGCTCTCGGTGGCTGCAGAGATCAAGTTCAAGACCCTCTGCATCGTCCACAAGGAATTCTGGGGCGGGCGGGGAATGCACTAAATCCAACCCTCTTCCAAAACACCTTCCTTCTTGAACCGTTCAATCGGCCACCTCCAACTCTCTGAGGGTCAGACGCTTCTCCAGGCAGTGAGTGGGGGGTAGATCTCTCTCCTCTGCAGGTGCCTCCCTCTGGAATGGCCTCTCTGCCCCTCTCAAATTTGAGCCAGACCACCTGAAATTCCGGAAGAAGCTCAACACCTCCCTTTTTGCCCCTGTTTTCTCTCCCTCCCTCTTCCTGCTGCTGTCCTTCCTGTTCGCTGAACTGACTGGTTACCTGCCTACCCCCGAGTCTCATTGGGTACAAGGCTCCACCATGACCAGTCTCCCTGCACTGCCTCCAGGCCTACTGCTCACTTAGGGGCTGTAACTGTAACCCTACAGTCCCCTGCCGTCTCTTGCACTTACCTGGGCCGCGCTTCCCTGGCTGCTCATCTTCAGAGCATTGCTGCCCTGATGGCACTTCCTGCTTCTCACCCCTGCACTTTGCGTCAATCTGAATGACTGAATGCCTAGTAAGATTGTTTATTTTGTCCACCCTCTGTCTCCCCCCCCTTGTCTTGCCACATCTAGAAACACTTGTGTACAGGCACGTTATAAATTACATATCATATCATATAGCTTATCACATGCCTTTGAACATAAGTCACGATTGGTGGATTTTGAATCGCGTTAGGTCCAGAAAATATGACAAACTGAGCTTTGGCCATTATGTACCCCAGAATTCCCAGTTACCACGTCAACCAGATATCCTGTTTCTCAAACACCCTTTCCTCTCTTCTTTCTTTTCTGATAGTAATGGTTTTGCCACATAGGTGGCTAGCGCCACCAACAAAGGGGGCGTAAATGCTAACACAGGAGTCTAGTCTGGAGGTGGCCAATGTTAGAACTGTGAGGTTTGTGGATCTCTGATGATGCCTTGCATTTTGTTTCACAGACTACAATTTGGCCACAATTTTGGGGACAATGTTACCACTTCTGTTACCACACAAAGCAGGCAAGCCCCCTGTGCACCTCCTCCGCTGCCAATCCACTCCTATACATATGAAACCCAAATGTCCCATCCATAGTTTTGTGGCAAAAGAAAAAGGTAACAAATTGTCGTCTGGAAAAATTACGAATAACAGGATGTTTTCCTGTTGTGGAAGTGGGAGATCACTCTCAGGTAGCACAGGTTATCAAATGATACTACCTGAATTCATGAAAGGTGAGATCCTGTTGTCCTACACCAAAGTGCTGACATTCTCAATGAGGGTTGCCAAAGATAAACCTTAGGTGAGGATTTCCCTTTCTTTCAACATCCTAGCCTAGATCATTCACCTTATCTTGCTTGGACATACAAGCCAAGGAATCTCTCCTCATTCCCTGCTGCTTAAGACAACATAGCCAATGGCACCTTGATTATTGCCCCCATTTTTGTCATCAAAGTCCTGGTTACCTTGCTCTTTTGTAAGCCATAGCTCAAGTTATACAGTAATTTCCCTTGACACCCTACAACAAGATTGTGATGACTCAACATTCAGGGCATTCAGGGCATCAGTGGTCCAGGTGTGAATATCGGTTTCCAAACCATCAATCAGCCCTACAAACTCTAGTATAGTAGAAGGGATCCAAACAGATTGGACTAACAAGCACATTATAAACCTCTTTGTGGAATTTTGGTAGTGTGGACGGAACGGCAGGCTTATCTCCGAAAAGTTGTGGATCATTGCTTAGTTGTAACACTGTGAACATAAAATAATTACTCAATAATAAAAGGGACGGTCCAGTCAAGGTTAAATCAAAAAAATCTACTTTATTTATATCACAACTGACAGCAACAGTACGAAATACAACCCACCCTGTAAAAGAATTCAGAGGGCAGACAGTTTCAAGGAAGGAAAAGGGATTCACTCTGGATACTGAAAGGAGGGAAGTTGACATGGTTAATAATCACAACAGTTTATGGTTGATTGGCTTAATCACCAAGGGAGCAATGAGTCTTAAAATGTCTCTAGGGGCCTTCTGGGAAGGACCAGGGATTAGAACCACAATATACCTTGTGCTGCAGATGTTCTTGGGGCTCAATAGGGTCTAGTCAGCTTCAAGGTGCTTTGCAGGCTTCTGGAACAGAGTTCAAGATGGGAATCAACTGAGGGTATCAGGCGGCAAGATGGTTTGGCGAGCAAAGCTGGAGGAATGGCTGCAGGCTTGCCTAAAGGTTGACTCTGGGTCGGGAATTGTTGTGTCAGTGCTGATCGGTGGTTCTGAAGCACTGGTAAATAAGTCTCAGATGTCTTTAAATGACTGCCGCTTGACAACAGTCCGAATTGCAGACAGATGCAGCTCGAGAAACTCGACTGGCATGAAAATGCAGCCATTGGTAGATGATTGTCAAGTTACTCCTCCCAGCTTCTTCAATGGGCTGGTGTCATACTTTAAGGCAGACGGCCCAAATCTGAGGAGTGCGCTGCAGGCAGATTCCTTGTCCTTGTTTCGATTCACAGACCTTCTGGCACTTCGCACCTAGGAAGCTTGCTGCAGAGCCTTGCAGAGCACGCTGTGTGCTGGCTGGGTACCGGTTCTGGAGCGGCTGGACGATCCTCTGAGTTCTGAGATGTTTTGGGGAGGTATTTTGCTTCCCTCTTTGGAAATCCTGCCCTTCCTTCACTGGCGCAAGATGTAAGGCAGACTGTACCTTCAGCTAAGTTCCAAGGATGAGTTCTTCTTTCTGGGTCTGGTGAAGCCTTCAGATGATCTGCCAAAAGAGAAACTCAGCCCTCTTTTAAAGTGAAGTGGGACACAATGATTGGCTAAGCCTACCATAATGAATCAATCTTGGGGTCCCTACCAATAATCTCCTGTATGCATGAGGTCATAACCATAGTGCTTTGCAACAGGAATGCTTAAGGGGTGAACATTTGTGATATTAAGTCCCACCCATGCTACTTTCTGTTGTGGATCGAAGAGCCTTTCCGGTTAATGGATCTCTTTGTGGTTTCTGATGAAAGCATAAGGTCTCCCTTGAAGCTGTGGCTAGACCAGACTCTCTGGCTCTTGCGAATAACATTCCCTTACCTGATGGTAATCTGGGAGTTTACTGTAAACACTCAGTCCATGACATGACAGTTCACTGTCAATGGCACTGAGGGTGGGAGCTGGTTTCAGGTTCACACAGCTACATATGAAAGGTTGTTGAGATTCCTTATCTCCTTTGTTAAATTCTATAGCCTGGCCCTATGTGGGCCTGTTTGAATTACACTCTATCTGTATGCTAATCGCTGCCACCAGCTGCAGGGCCCAACAAAAGCGCAGGGATGGATCCATGGAGCCGTTGTTAATTACTCAGGCCGGCCATGGCAGCGGAGGGTTGGAGGGGGACTTTGTCCTCCCACTTCCTGGAAAGGACATAGTTCCTACAGGCTGAGTCCACCCAGAGTGCACAGGTCTCTGCATTTATCATGGGGTGAGCATAGGAAAATGTGTGTGGATCAGCCCCACATGTCCTGGTTGGTCTACCATCATTCCATTTAAGTAAATGCATTTTTTTTTAAAGCCCAGGTGAGCACAAACCCACTGTGCGGATGGTCGAATTCCTCAAAAAGATATACACATATCTCCTTATTTATGAAGAAGCATAGCTGTGAATAACTGTTTTATCTCGGCTTCTTTCCATACTCCAGCCCAGGAAATCTATCAGCTCTGCTCTGCTAGTCAAGGATGCCACCTCATCCCTATTCAGTAGGTTCTCTAGCTCGGGATTGTTCTGCTCCATTAGGCACACTAGCTCAGCTCTCCTTTCATCTCTGTTCTATAAGACATTGTAACTCAGGATTCCCCTAGTTTCTGTTCCCCAAAACTCTGATCCTATAAGAACTCAAGCCTAAAATAACCCCTTATCTCCACTCCATTACAACCTATAATAAAATACCCCCTAATCTCTGAACCATTAGATGCCCTAGCGCTGGGTAATCCCTTGCTTGACTCCATTAAACACTCTAACCAGAGGATAGAACTGTATTCCTGCTCCTTTAGAAACCACAGCCCAAGATAAACCCTTGTGTCTGCTCCATTAGAATCCCTATCCCTGGGCACTCCCTGATCACTGTTCCATTAGTCTCCCAGCCCAGGATAGGCCTCTATCTCCAATCCCTCCTTAGACACCCTATCTCAGGTTACACCCTCATCTCCGCTCCATTAGACACCCTCCCCCGTTGCACCCTTGTATCTGCTCCATTGAACTTCCTACTCATGGGCATTCCCTGGGCCCTGTTCCATTAGTCCCCAGTCCAGGATAGGCTTCTATCTCCACTGTCTCCTTTAGACACCCTATCACAAGTTACACCCTCATCTCCACCCCACTACACACCCTAGCCCCTTACACTGTTGTATCTGCTCCATTAGACTCCCTACTCCTAGGCACTCCCTGTACCCACCTCCATTAGTGCTCAGTCCAGGATAGGCCTCTATCTCCACTGTCTTCCACAGACACCCTACTGCAAGTTACACACCCATCTCCACTCCATTAGACACCCTAGCCTGTTACACCCTCGTATCTGCTCCATTAGACTCCCTACTCCTAGGCACTCCCTGTACCCTGCTCCATTAGTCCCCAGTCCAGGATAGGCTTCTATCTCCACTGTCTCCTTCCGACACCCTATCACAAATTACACCATCATCTCCGCCCCACTAGACACCCTAGCCCCTTACACCATCGTATCTGCTCCATTAGACTCCCTACTCCTAGGCACTCCCTGTGCCCTGCTCCGTTAGTCCACAGTCCAGGATAGGCCTCTATCTCCTTTTGTGAAGAGAGGGCAAAATTAGAGCGGGGTCCCAAAATAATGTAAAGGCTTATAAATGAGATGCCATTTGACGAATCTACACTTCATTTGGCAAACTGATAATAGATCTAGATATACATGTTTTTGCAAAGTTTGGTGCGATTCTATCAAGAGGGAGCAAAATCTACACAAAGGTTTGCAAAAAGATTTTAGATCTAGATATAGATGATTTTGTAAAGTCTGAATGGATTTTGTCAAGTGGGGGCTAAGTTATATGACGATTGTATGTGCATACATTTGACACTTTTGAAAAAATAAAACATGTGTGGAATTCCAGCAAACTTGCATAAGGAGCATTGGCAAGGACCTACAGGCATAGTTTTGCAAATGTGCCAGTGTTTTATTATTTGACAAGTGTCATAATGTAGCTGCAAAAAAAAAGCGCTATACCTTTAGTGACTGAGGGGTAGCGTGTGGCCATGGACAGTAGCCAGATTGTCCGGGTCATGGAATAAGGTCATGATCCGGACAATCTGGCTACTGGCCATGACCACAAGGGACAAAACATAGGATTAAAGTGGCCATGTCCACCTGGGACTGGCTTTGTGGTAAAGGTATTCGAAATTATGATAGATCTGAAAGGGAAGAAAAATGTGCTCTTGGTAATATGGTCATAGGGTTCTCTTTTTACCTTCTGCAGGCTGCCATGGAAAGTGAAGAGGGGCCCTGTATGGAACCCTCACCTTCCCTTTCCATGGTGGCCATCTTGGAAACGGATTTTCCATCCTACACCAGGACACCGCAGGCTTTTTTAGAACCCTGGGTCCCTGCTTTGGGAACCTAGGGTGGTAATGGCCATCATCCCCCATTTCAGGGGCTGGAATGGGTGGATAATGGTCCAGAGACCTTGTTATCCACCCTCGCTTCGCTTGGGCTGATAACTTGGGCTGCTGGGCCAGTATCCACCATTCCAGTCCCTGGAACAGAGGATGAACGCCACAATATTCCCATAAGCATAACACAAAATGCAAATGGAAATGTTGGAAAATCTTATTGAGTCTATGTACTTAACTGAGAAATATAAAGTAGATGGAGTCTATAAATGTTTTTTTTAGTTCTATTTTTAACTGTGAAAGGTGGTTCCTAAAGGAATATGTCTTTTGTTGTTTTTGGATGTATTGTTTTGGCAGGAGAGCTGAGAACGAAAGGTGGGGAGGGAAATGAGGGAAGAAGAACCAAACACTAATTTGGAGGGGCAGGTGGACAAGGGAAAATGTTGCACGTGTGTTATTTCTAAGGTAGTGGGCAGTGTTTCTCATGCTCCAGGATTACAGCAGTGGTGGTGGCTCTTGGGGAGGAGGGATGGCATTAGCTGATGCCATTTTAAGATAAATAGCAGTTTTGCTGAAAGTATGTACTGTGTACTAGATTGTTAATAGATAATGAGTAGAAATAGGTCTTCGAGCTGTGCAAGGGACATTTTGAAGTTGAAAGTTACTAGATCAGTAGAAAATGCAGTTCTGAACTGTGCGCGAAGCAGAGATCTTATCATGAAGTGCGGACAGGTTCATACACACCAGCGTATGGTCATGTGGCACTGTCCAGAAGGTCCGCTATGAAGTCAGATGTTTGTAGACGTCTACGGATGAAAAACTAGTTGAATTAGTTGCAAAAAGTGTATAGAAATGTTTAAAATGATTCCAGAAGGTGGGAAATGGCAGAGTTTTAAGGTGACACTTTGTAAGTGGGACACAAATATTGCTATACTTGGTAAGTATGATATTAATAAGTTGTAGGAAATAGCACGCACTGGTTTTGCAACCTCTACGGATGCAAAACTAGTTGAAATAGTCCCTGAAATTCATTGAAAAAAACTTTGTTAAAGGGGTGTTATGGTTAAGTTGCACTAATAAAAACCTATGAAATGCAATGAAAAAACTTTCTTAATGGGACGTTATGGTTAAGTTGCACTAATAAAACCTATATAATTAAATGAAAAAACTTTCTTAAAGGGACATTGTGGTTTCAAGTAAAACAGAAAAACCCCAGAAATTCATCAGCAAAGATCTTATTGTGAAGTGCAGACGGGTTCTCGGACACGTCATCATGACGCGCACCAGCATATGGTCATGTGGCACTGTCCGGAAGGTCTGCTATGAAGTCAGATGTTCATAGATGTCTACGGATGCAAAACTAGTTGAAATAGTTGCAAAAAGTGAATGGAAGTGTTCAAAATGATTCCAGAAGTTGGGAAATGGCAGAGTTTTAAGGTGACACGTTGTAAATTGGACACAAACATTGCTATATTGGGTAAGTATGATATTAGTAAGTTGTAGGAAAATAGCATGCACTGGTAAAAACCTATGAAATTCACTGACAAAAACTTAGTTATAGGGGTGTTATGGTTAAATTGCACTAATAAAAACCTATGAAATTCAATGAAAAATCTTCATTAAAGGGACGTTATTGTTAAGTTGCACTAATAAAAACCTATGAAATTCAATGAGAAAACTTTGTTAAGGGGACGTTATGGTTAAGTTGCACTAATAAAAACCTTTAAAAATCACTGAAAAAACTTTGTTAAAGGGACGTTATGGTTTCAAGTAAAATCGAAAAACCCCAGAAATGCGCCAGTTATGGTTAGCTAAACAACTATAACTCGCGCCACCACTGTGCACTGCTAAGACTAACACCCAGGACATCAAAGATGACATCACAAATGTTGTGATATTTATTTATATATATACATATATATATATATATACATATATATATATATATTCTTTTTCATTTTTTGTTTTGTTAGGCGGTAGTAAGGAAGAAGACAAGGGTAGCATGGAAGACCTCCTCCTGCTTCTTCTGCGATGCCTGGATGAGACTGTGAGCAGGAGTTATAGGGGAGAGAGGGGTTGAAATGAAAGCATACACGATTATATTCAGTTTTTCTGGGAGTCACGTGTTCAAGTGGACTGATAACGTAGGCTTTTTTTGTGACCTAGAGTTATAATCTCGCATACCTCACTTCAACAAATAGCCCTGATTCGATCACAAGCCATGGTTATCTGTGTGCACCACGGTGTCCTTAATCCAGAACGCTTAGAAGTGTGTTACCCCCCGCATTAGGTGCTACATCCAAACTCACCGAATTACTAGTCAGACCCTTTTCACGCAAGCCCTGCTTGCACGTAGATGGTTTTGATTGGCTCGTCAAAGAAGCAGTATATTCAAGTGTCAAAGTTGCCACCCAGGGAGGAGAGTTCTGTGCGATATTGTGTTTACTCCAGGGCAGGCCTGGTCGTGTGGGGGGATATCTCAAAGGGCCAAAGATGCAAACACTATGCTTAATGAAACCAACAATGTTGACACATTTACTGTGCGTGGTTGAGGGTGTTGCTAAGCAGACATTACAGTGCACAGGTTTAACTCTGAACATAAGTGAGCACAGTGTAGAATAATGGATAATAATATGCCAGAAAATACGATAGATCAATACTGCTCTATCGCTTTATTCCTCTGCATTCTTTTTCGCTACGTCTGTCTGTGTCCCCCGCTTTGTTTCTCTTTGTCTCTCTCTGGGATAGAGTTGTGTTGGCAGTTGCACATTTGCTAAATCCACGCAAGACGTTGCTGACAACAGCATAAACATAGAATAAACAGAGGTACGCTTAACGACGAGGGGAGGCGACGGCCTGACTGTGAGTTTGTTTAATAGGTAAACGTAGAACGGAAGTGGCAGCAACAGAGACATCCCCCAAGGAGGCAACTGGACCTGTATTTGGGACACACATGTTCATTGTGTGTGCCATACAGGAAAGGTGCCATCACAGTGAAGGTGCAAGCCCATGCTTGTTTCTTATGAATGGGACACTGATTGGCCAGATTGGCGCAGCAGGGGTGCTAGGGTTTTGACAAACTTTGCAAAGGTCCGGAGGACCAGGTTGCAGGTGTGTTACCAACTCTGGTACTGCATTTTCTTTTGATTTCTTTGAGGCCCATCTGATGTAATTGGACTGGCCTACAGATGAAAAGCGAGGTCACAGAGCTCAGCTGAGCTGTGGAATAAGTGATTCCTCAGGCTACCCGGGGCCAGTTCATGATCCCCATCTGAGAAGTACATGGCTGATGACACTGCTGGATCAAATCCCCAAGGCCAGAAGCTGACTCGCAGATATGACCGTGCATTTCACAATTTCAGGTTACACTCCTTCTCCCTTTTCTCTGAAATGGACCTGTTTATTATTATACATGCTTTATACATGATGTTTTATGGGTGAAAAATAGATTTAGCCACTCTGTTTGTATATAAGGATGAGCCAGGCCTGGAGAATAGAGCAGTAATTAGCCCTGCCATGCACTGGTCTGTTTGCATTCCAGCCCATTTCTCTCTACCTTTGGTCTCCTTTATTTAATTTGTGTCAGAGCGCCTGGGGTGTCGTGGAGGAACAGGACGAGCCTGTAACATACTGGTGCAGAAACCCGGGAGCTCCCTTTCCTGATGTGCATGACTGTGGTATAAAACAACACGACAGGTACGTGAAAATAGTGGTGTTTGCTCTGCCTGTAACTAGAGGACTCTGGAATCTTCAGGGACTCTAGGATTCATACAGAGAAAGTGCCTCAGAATGCTACAGTGGTAGAGTACATGGTGGGAAGGGCAACTACAGAACCGTGATCAGATCAGGGCATTCTTAGGAACCTGTGATACAGTCAGAGTGCTGGTTGTGGAGAGACAGTGCAGGGTCAATGCTATAAAGGGCACAGAGTAGGAAATGGAGTTGTAAGCCTCAGTTAACCTGCAATCGGGCCGATACCTGTTACAATTTGGCAGACGCCGGTCCACATACCAAGCGAGAGGAGGGGGCAGACCTGTCAAATAAATTGGGACTGAGGGCAGTGTTTGAGAGGTTGAGGAGTCTTGTGGACAATTGTGATGTGGCCTCCCAGTCAGCACAAAAGAATAGGGTGGTGGGTGTCGCCCCAAGAACAGCAGTTATAAAGTCTACCAGAGGAAAGAGACAGGGGAGTTTGTGGTGAAGCACGAGCTAAGCACCAAGATATCACAAAGGTGATGTAGGTAGGGAGGGATCAGATCCCCTAGGATTTGGCAGACATGCTTAGACCAACCTTCATGAGGGCCATAAAATGCAGCTGTTTCCACACAACATAATGAGGGTGCTGGAAGGGAGGATGAATGTGGAGGAAAAATTAAGGTATGCCCAGGGGTGGGCATACATTCTGACTGCAGCTCATGATGCATGGCTGACAGTGAGAAAAGCAGTGCCGGTGAGGTAGTGCAACAAGTGGCCGGAGGGAGTACACACAGAGGGGAACGATTGTGAGGTGCTAGCACCAGCGCCTTTGAGGATTGGGGTGGGTGACGCAGAATGCTGTAGGGGTAACTAATCATATTTCTGACAAAGGGGAGTAATAGGAAAAGGAAGGAGACAAAGGCTGGCTGAGTACTGGGGGGCAACTGTGTGCAACAGAGGAGCAGGAGGACATTCTGAAAAAAAAGTAATGGGATGACAGATTTGGCATATAGGTGCTTGCAGGGAGAACGAGGCAGAGTACAGATAGCCCTGCTGACTGCGGTGACGGCCACTACTAAAAGTACCACCCACATTCTGACACATAAAACTTGGGTCCTGGCAGCCTGGGGGGAGATATACCCAGACTGAAGGGCAAAAAATTAACTGGATCTCTGAAAGGACGGGTGATTGTGCAGTGTGCACATTAGACGGGGCAGTGAACAGAATCCTGGTGGAAGGGGTAGTGTCAGGCAAACTACATGAATACATGGCAGAGATTGTCAAAACAAAACAGGACGTGTTCAGGGAATGTGCACCAAAGAAGGACATTGACAGGCTGACATATAAAGACAGTTGTCAGTGGCAGGATGCCTCGATAGTGTTTGGGGGAAAAGAGCACAGTATGGTGAATTACAATCAGTGGTGTTGTCCCTGACAAGAAAGAACGTGATTCCATTGGGGTGAGAGTGGCCCATGACACCTAACAATGTCCTAGAGATGCAGCCAATGGCATCGATAGAGGATAAGGAGTGGCATGTGGCGGAGGGCCCCCAGCTTGAAGTGATGAAGATTATCCTACAGAAGGGCAAGTAGGAGGCTAAAAGGAAATGTGAGAGGCTCCTGGTGGACTGGCATGGGGAGGATGAACAAATGATGCAATATATCAATGCATAGAAAGGGCAAAACAATCGATATCCGCGCCTGACATAGATGGACTGGTGGTCCACAGCCAAAGAGGGCTGGCAGGAGCACATGGGCAATTGTGTGACTGGTTGGAAGAAAAAACGGAAAGAGGAGCTAAAGAAGGAGTTGTTCAAACAGATGGATGTGAAAGGCACACAGTGGGAAGACTGGCTGTCGTTTGCCCTCCATGGCCTACGAGTGAGAGAGCAGTCAGCAAACAGGTATTCACCATGCAAGATGCTATTTGTGAGAAGTATGCCAAGTAATGACAGGTAGTTGCTGGCATTGATTGTGGGTTTGCCTAGGGACTGAGAGGTACTAGAGGCTGATGATATACTTAGTCTATAATTGATTTTATTTTCTACCTTTGCTATTATTACCGGTTGTGCATGCAGTAACACATGCCAAGGTCAGCAGCACTACTAAGCGATCAGTGCTTTGGTGCTGAAAGAAGAAACTGATCATTGGTTTTAATCTCTGCGGGATCCATTTCAGGAAAGAAGGACATTTTGAGAGAGAAAATTACTTGTATTCTTGACAAAAAAACATGTCTTATAAAATGAGATTATTTAACAGGACAAAAATGATGAACTGTTTTTCTTTGTAAATTGTGCAATGTTCTTTTCCAGCAATCAATTCCAGCTTCAATTCATACTTAACCACATAACCTTATCAATAATAATCTGGTAGAAGGTAATTACTCACAATGGACAGTCACCTACACTCCTATTATAGTCCAAAAAAGCAGAAGACATACTCTATAATCAATATATAAGTAAAGGCATATATTGTTTGTCCCAATTAATCCTCCCCGTTCTGTTGGAATTCTAGAATCTCACATTGACATTGACACATGTGTTTTCATGTGACTATGGCATTGGACCGCTGTGTTATGTTAGCTCTATGAATACTGCATTCAAATGTTCCTTCATTCACACATTAAACCATATTTTTGCTGGCACAATGTTTCTCCATTCATACTTCACTCCTACTGAAAGTATTCTGCGTACCTTCTCTGGAGAGGGGGGCTGGCCAGTCCATGCCCTGTGGGCAGAGTTGTATACATTTTCTGCCAAGGAAGGACATTTGTATTTGGCTTTACTGGAGGGGAGAGGCATGTTTGCAGTCCCCTTGGGTGCTGTATATTGTGCTGTGTGCATAGGTGAACGAACAGACGCACGCATAACTCCTGGGCATGCTGTGTCTGCTGGCAAAGTATGCATTCACTTTATGCCAGTTGCAGCCTTTTGTCTGTTTAACTGTTCTCTAACACTAAACCGAACACTTATTTTGTTTGAATCATGTGAGCATGTTCATTTTTTAAATAATAGGAGCACATTTTTGCAGGCATTTTAGAGAGAGGGCCCATGGAATAAAGAGTGCCAGAGGGTGCTTTTATTTATGTATCTCCTGAATTAATGAAACTCCTTTTTCATCGGACTTGTGAAAGCTCATATTGCCATTGACTCTATGTGGTTGTCCTGAGACTATGGCATTGGAAAACCATGAGAGAGTTATTTTAGATTAATGAAGATGCCATCCAGACATTCCCAGTTTATCACATTAAACATCCTTTCTGCAGGAAATAAATATTCCCTTCCCACTGCATTCCTACTAAGAGACACATCACAAGTTGGGCGGTATCCTGGCTGAAATACTTCCCAACTGTAATATCGTTAGCACTAACCTGTCTGGCGGTGTTACCACGGGTTGGGCGTTAACTGTAAATCCTCATCCCCCATTGGGGAATCACCTTTGTACTAATACAGCCGGCGGTAATACAGCTAGCGGTAATACAGGGCGCTAACTGGGATCTTCACCTCCAGAAAAAAAGCTGGAGGGAAAACAGCCCATTTAGCACCCTACGAGTGATCAGGCCAGCCCGTAAAAGTAGCAGTAATACACTTACGACCGCATTTAAGGACTACCGCCTAACTCGTGATGAGGCCCTTTGTTACCTTTGAGCTTTGTCTGTGCAGTCCCTGTATTGTCAGCAGTGTTTCATATGTGTGCTGCAGAGAAAGGGCACTTGTCTTTTGTTACTGGAGGTGAGACATGTTTGTGCTAGTCTTGCATCATGTATATTTGGCTGCGTTCATGGTTGAAGTCACAGACGCAACCTGCACCACTGGTTTGTGTCTACTGCAGCGTTTGGTCTGTTTGGGAGCTTTCAGAAAACAATGAACACTATGAAGAGTGCTCTAACCAGATGAACTGGGAAAGTTCTTTGTCATATGATGACGAGGCATTGACATTTGCCAAGTGTTTTAGGAATGCCTTGGGGCTGTGTTCTGCCTCTGCCTTTTCTTGAATAATGCATTATTTAATCACACTGTGGACCATTCATCCTAGTAGTCTAGTCCCTTAATGATCCCAGCTTTGGGGATTTCTACACTTCTGACAGAGGGAGCATACTAATTCAGGAGGTGGTGTCAAAAATATCTTTGATTTACTTATATCTTATTATAGTTTATTAATGTGGATATTCATGGAGGCAAACCTCGCATGCGGAATGGAGAAGAGCTGTGCAATCTGGGGAGATAGTTTGTGCCATGATGTCTGATCCTTCTGGCAATATAATTGTTGACAGAGGCATTTGTCAATTTATATAAAAAGTAATGTCATGTGAGCTGGATGTTGGATTTGCCCATGTTGCTGGTGAGGAGCAGGAATTCAGACCCTGCACAGGTGCATTTGAGGTAAGTCCAACATTCTCAGGATGCTGTGAACAAAACATGAGTTGTGCGCAATCAGCATATTGATGTCAAAGGATATACATAGAGACATTCGTGCGAACTGGCCACGGATTTGCAAATTACCCTATGAACTGTGCTACATTCAAGAATGTCTGTTTTTGGATTAGAGAAGAAATCACCTACTTGGATTGCTGATGTTTTCTAGAAGACCATAGTGCTATTTAGAAGAAAATTATTTCTTAGTGAAGTCATAGAATCTTCCACGTGTATTGAAGTCATAGCCCTCATTACAAGTTTGTCTGTATTCTGGCGGTAAATCTCCCAGAACACCGCCAAACAAATTTACTACCACTTGGTCCAGTGGATTTTCCACGGCATTACAAGTGTAAGTCCCCATTTTATTTCATTGGGGGCTTTTGGTGGATTTACCACCGGTGGAATTACTGAGTGGTAGATTCACCAATTTTTGAAGGAAAATAAGGAATTTATCTCCAGCAAAAGAGTAAATCCTCCACTTCTCCTACAAGAATCAACCAATTTACCACTCGGTAATTCCACCGGTGGTAAATCCACCAAATATCTTAATTTGGTGCTAGTGGAAAAGTGGCAGTAACTGAATTACTGACACTTTTTTTCCTGCTCCACCAACCTCGTACTGAGGCCAATGTAACCTGTAAATGATGGTGATATAGGGGTGCGGTAACACAGTGTTGGGATGGATTTGGGATTGTGTGCTGTCATTCCTGTTTTCACCCTCACATGCTGCTATCACAGATTTACAAAAATAATGTCATCACAAAGTTGAGTCCCGCATCTGATTTCCGTAAAACTTTTGATGCCTTTAGCCACGGATTTGTCTGCAAAGGGGGGGCCCCAATGGACACACGGATGAGTCTCTTAGAGACACCCCAAGCCCAATGATGAAGGTAGTAAGTACACCGTCATGGTTTATTGGATGGTCACTTTCCACTCAGGAAGTTCCCTCCAACCCCCAATGAAAGTGCCGTACAACAAAGCACTTAGCAGATTCAAATTTGGTTAGGTCTACAACCTGTATAACACCATTCAACAGATACCCTCTGTATCACCAATAAGCTAGAAACCAGGCCGGTGTATAGTAATAATATGTATATATACTACACAAAACCCAATAATCACAAATGCAAATTACGTGCATCAATTGCATCAATTGACTGACATGTATTCCTTAATAGACTTTCGGTGACAACAACAAACACAGGCTGAATTTGAAGATTTGAAATAAAAACACACATAAGATTTCTTTGCACAATAACAGATTGGAAATTGAAACATACAGAGATGAATTGGGTTATCACAATGCTCTTCCAGCAACACCCACCCCCAGGCATCATATATATATATGACCCCTTAGTTTGAAGTTTGAAGGAAAGGTACATGGAGTGGGTATATAATGGGAATTACGTGTTAGCTTTTGGTCGAAAGGTAAGGTTTGGGAAAGTAACTCCATTGGAAAATCGTTTGGGGAACACACATTGAAATTGAACGCAGGGTTTGGGGAATTCGGAATGAATGGCAAAATTCATTTGGGGATAATTCTTATTCACTGGCAATGCAGGGTGTTGAGTTTTTTGTGTTGGGGAAACTAGTACATTCAAATGAACAGCAGGGTTACCCAATTACAATAAAGACTAGAGTCATGTACTATGCACTGGAATAATCTTTGTCAATTTTGAATTTTGAAAAATATACTAGCCCGTGGTGGCTGACCCTGTGGGAATTAATGAAATTATATTTTTTGTTAAATAAGATAAGGGAATGATGCTTTTACCTCCTTCCCACCAATAAAAGGGCACCCAATAATAAAAAGGAATGGGTTAAAACAGACAGCTTCCCCTCATAGTTCAGGTTAAAACAGATATGGTGTTTTCCTTGAAGGGAATTAATTAAGTGATATTTTTAGTCAAATATGATCAGGGTCTACACAGTCCTGTCCCTCCACCCACTAATGGACAGGGGTTAAGGCAGGTATCTCCCCACACAATTGATAGCTTTGGGATATATCTACATACATGGGTGATCTCTGTTCCTAGCTCAGGATGCCAGACAGATTTTAGACCCTCTTTCAGGAATAGGTTGGCAGCTCACACATCTGGTCTCTATTCACAGCAAGGTTCCTCCAGGCAGATTGTAGGCCTCTGTCTCAGATAGGGTTCCCAGCTTCCAGGAAAAAAGTCCCCAGTAAGTGTCCCAGGGTCTCCTGTCTATCTACCCTCCTGGGTGTCAGCCTTCTGTTTGTCAGCTCTCTGTTGTTGTAAGTCTGCTCTCCTCTTGTTTCCCCTTCTGTGCCTTTTACATTGAAATCTGATATTATATAGCGCTGATGACACTTACATATTATGAATATTCTCATAGATTGAACATCTCTCTTTCTCCCCTGCTACTAATCCAACTACTGCCAGCTGATAGAGAAAGGAGTTTAGAGGTCTGTATTATGGATAATAGGGGAGGAGGACGATGCATCATTTAAAAATGTGATGTATTTGCATTTTGTTTGTAGACACAATCTCACTACAAGGCAATGGTTCAATGTCATATCATCAACAGTAATTTTTACAACTGGTGTTTTTATGAATACATTTTGCTGAAAACGTCATCAAAATTGTATTTTTATTTTTTGATTGCCCCCCTTCCCACCTATTTTTAACTGTACCTGTCCCCCCAACCGCTTATCTGGCCTTTCCCATCCCCCAAAATCTCAATGATTTTTGTTCGCCAAAGTATTTTCATAAATACGACTGTGGATGAAACAATGCTATACCTTCTCTTTTCAGATAACTGCATGAACATATATATATTTTTGAATTCTACATTTTATGGCAAATCGGGGAATACTCATTTTAAATATGCACCACCTTCCTTGCAGTAACCATCAATTTTTTCTATTTGCTCCTGAGCCGAAATAGTGAAAAATATGCCACTTCACTATTCAAACATTAAATTCTCAATCTATCACCTCACCAAATTTCAAATTCCTCTGAATTATGAAAAGGTCAGGATCATGGTTTTCTTTCTAACTTACATTCTATACATCCCATATGATTAATATTCACTGGCTTTTTATACCCTTTAATATGCTTCCTGGATGAGCTCACTGGGAAGCACAATTCTCTTTTTATTCAAGAAAATGAGGCCCAATGTTAATCAATAGCAATGCATGCCAATGGAAGCTTGTAGTTTCATATTCCCAACAAAACCCCTCATGAGTTTCATTTCACCCTATTGACACGTGGCCTGAACATCTGCGTATCAGTAGACACCAGTTTTGAAGATGTTTGAAGATCCATTAAGGCTCTGAGATGCCATTTAATGGGGTCGAGACAGCCCTAAAAGGTAATTTCTGGTGGCTGGCTCCTCTGCAACCTCCACAATTCTAATATAATTCTTTATATTTCTTAAACTGAAAACCAGACATGTTTTCCTAGTGGGACTCAGACAAAGATCTGGAGGTCACAGTTCCAGATACACAGCAGTTCATTGGGGGAAGCAGCAGCAGTTAGTTGCATGCATAATTCTGAGAAAGATATAATTTTAAATCGAAAAGATGTGTTTTAACATGTAACATTTGCAATTTCACCTGGGCCTGCAGTCAAGGAATGAAATCTTTCCTTAAAACCATAATTAAAAATATATGAGTTTCACTTCCAGTATTATTCACATATAGGCCACAGTTAACACAGAAAACTATTGTTCACTTCTACAAAAATTAGGCCTTTCCATTTAAATGCCAGTTTATTTTTGAAAAGTAAGTGACTTACTCTGTGTAAAATGAAATGTGTCACTTGGCACCACTTTTTAAATGTAAGGCACATTCCTCCTTTGTTCATTTTCAAATGCAAAGCATGTCAATGTATTTTTACCCATGTGTACTGATGCAGTTTGGAATCTATCAAAATGTGCCATTTACCAGTTTACACCAACTCAGTATCTGCAACACCACATGCCTTTGGACACAGTTAGCAATATTACATTTCTAAGGCACACTCTCCTCCAGCTGAGTGCCTCTCTATTTGACAGAGTTGAGAATGGCCCATTTTTGTTCACTCACTATGCCTCATGTTGGAAAATATGTGTTTGGACTAGCTTGCATATCCCAATAGGTTTCAACAGCACCCAGCTTCATGGCCTCTCAATCTCTGTCACTCTGGGGCTATATTTTCACCCAAATCCTCCCCCCCCGGGTCTTTAACGTAGAAAAGAGCAAGGGAGAGTGAGGTTTTTGTTTTCTTTTTGCTTACTATTTCCATGAATTTACTCGTAGGACCAAGTCTGCTCTTTTCCCCATCCTGAGGGAGTGGCGCTCTGGTCTGAACTCCATTCCTTTTGGATCTAGGGGTTTGGTCCAGGAACCCTACTTTCTGGAATCTCCTAGCCCCAAGCTGTGAAGGGAAGAAACATCTGCTCCTTGGTCTGGTTCATTTGAAAATTGGACAGGTAGACCCTGTCACCTAATTTGTACTCCTTCTTGGAAGTTTTTAAGTCATAGTAGGTTTTCATTCCTTCTGCCGACTTTTCTAAATTGTGCTGAGTACGTGTTTCCTTAAATTCCTTAAATTTTCAATGTACTCATGGGTAGTGGACGCGTTTTTAAGTATCTGCTCTTGAGTTTTGTAGACCATTTGTTGGGGTAGAACTATCTTTCATCCAGTTATGAACTCAAATGCTGAAATTTATGTTGCATAAGTTGGTGGGGACCTGGGGACCTAATGGCCATCAGGACAAGCAGTAATTGGATGTCCCAACTAGGTCCAGCGTCCACCACCACCAACTTCTTCAAGATGCCCACAGTTGTAATATTGTACCTCTCAACTCCCCCGCTCGAGGCTAGGTGGCAGGCAATGTGGACATTTCTTTTTACCCCTCGAATCTGCATCATCTTGGTCATCACCTTGCAGGTAAACAGATTTCCTCAGTCCGACTGAATCCTGTGGGGAGGCCAAAATGAGAGAAGATGTGGTTGATCATTTGTGCGGTAATTGTCTCTGCCTTACAATTTGTGTCCAGAAGACATTCTACCCACTTGATAAACAAGCATGTTATTTTCAACATGTACTTATTTCCTCTAGAGGAGCGAATCTCTGTCCTGGTGAAATCAACTTACAAATCCGACCAAGGCAGTTTCTTTCTCCTTTTCTGTAGGGGAGCTCTGTGTGTGAGCGAACTTGGCAGAAACTGTGCACACTCAAGACACACCATTAAGTAGATGTTGAGGTCCTGACCAAATTGTGGCCAGTATGCAACATTGCTGCAATATTTCTAATGTCGTATGAAGCCCCCTATGACCGGCAGTGTGCACATCATGGGCGTGATTCAACGGAATGAGGGTAGGTACCACCCACTGGTCACATCCAAATAGAGATCTCCGTACCAACAAACCGTCTTGGATTTGGAACATTTTGGAAAACTTCATCAACACCCATAGATACTGTTTCTTGATATAATCAGATTCTGTCAGAGGAGAATTGATGTGGTCTTCAATTCGTTGATAACATTTCCCAATAATCGGGTCCTTTTTTGTGCAGTAATCAAATCTGCATCTGGTATTGCTTTATTCCACTGGGCATTTGAGAGTTTATTGTTGGCATTTGTTTGGGACCTTGTGACAGCAGTGATTTGGATTTACCCCAACAGGGATGCGGCTTCTATGGAATGGGAATGGTCATGGTTTTTGCCAATAGGTCAGCCAAGTCATTTCCACTCTTGTCTAGTCGCTCTATTTTGGACTGACCTCTGATTTTTTTCCAATATATGGTCATCTCATTAGAGGTCACCAGATCATCAATTAATTGAATTAATTTCCCATGCTTTAGCGGTTTATTATTTGTACACAGCATGCCTTGATTTTTCCAGTTAATCAGGTGTTCCACAAACCCATTTCTGACATATTCTGAATCAGTTATTATGACCAGTTCTTTGAGTTGGATGTGCACGGCAGTGAGGATGGCTTGAAAAAACATCCATCAACTCTGCCACCTGACTACTTCAGGGCCTGTTTTGTGACCAGAAGAGGGTTCTGGGGTATCATTGTCACAGGCCTTCCCAATGACATCTACTATTTATTTTTCCCTGTTATTGTCAACATGGTAGGAGCACCCATCCACATGAACTGTGGGTATCCCTTGACACGTGTCTTCCTCATAGGTGTTTTGCTAGAAGTCAGGTACGCCTCCATATTGTCATTGGTCCTTAGACATTTGACCTTGAGACAGTTTTCTTGAGCACAGTCATGCAAGTCAGCCAATCCTTGTGCTAGAGTACTCTTCTTGTTTTGGCCATATCTGATCTCCATGGGAAAGCCTTGAATGGACAGAATCCAGGAAGCAATTCTGCAATTACTTGCATTCCCTGTTCGGATTCGGTCACTTTGTAAGTATTGCAGGGGTTGGTGAGGAGTCTCCACAATGACATGCTGATCCTGGATAAAAGGCTGGTAATTTTTCAATGCCCACACCCTTTGCCCAGAGTGCCTTTTAGCAATAGATACATTTTTCCTCCAGAGAGGACAATGTTTTGCTTGCATACAAGATTACTTTGTTGACCTTGTAGTGCTTCTGATACAATATCGCTGTTAGGCAGGTATCTGAAAACCCTGTTTCAAGAAGAACTCTTTGTTCTTTATGGGGTAGGCCAAACAAGGAGCTTGGGAAAGACTTTTCTTTAGTTGTGTTACTGCCTCAGATTTTCCCAGACCCCACTCTCGCTTGATCCCTGCCTTTAATACATGGACCAAGGTTTGAGTGACCTCTCTGTAGTCTTCAATGAATGTTCTACTATATTTAGTGAGCCCATGAAATCTTCATAATTCTCACACAGTATTATGGTGTTTCAATTTCAATAATGCTTCCAACTTTTTCACCTGGGGACTGAGACCATCAAAGGTGATTTTGTGCCCTAAGAAGTTCACACAGGTCTTACACCACTGTGCCTTCTGAAAGCACACTTTTTCTCTGGCTTTCTGCAACTGGGTAAGAACATAGCATATTTCTGCTATATGTTCCTCCATCATCATCTACATAGGCCAGGTTTCCCCTTTCACCCAAATCGGGCATGGACTTATGTAGGAAGATGTTAAATTAATTGCCAGAGTTTATGTAGCCAAAGGGGGTTTAGGCCCACATGTATTGCTGGCGCCTGAAGGTAAAGGCAAGCTTTTACTGTTCTTCCCTGCTCACGGGTATTGTACAGTGGCGGTGTACACCTTTGACCCTTGGAACTGGGCCAGTCCCTGATCGATGTAAGAAAGGGGGCCATCATAACATGTGGACCCATTTTTTTTTAACTTTCTTAGATCGGCACATAGTCTCCATTGGCCATTGGGCTTGAGTATCCTCAATACCAGGTTGTTAGAGGTACTGTGGATTGGACGAATTATCCCACAGGATTCAACATTTTTAATGTAATCATTTCTGTGAGTGACTCCGTGGATTCGAGAGTTAACCGGTATTGTTGAACAAATACTTGAGCCATCCCGGGGTCTGTGAGTATGGTGGTTGAATGTATATCTTTGCATCCAGAGTCATATGAGTCCACTGAAAAGATATCCTGAAAATCTAGAAACACACGTTTCAGCTTCGGTTTTTGCTCCTCAGTCTCACAGGCATCAGTGAGATTGATTTATTCTTCAACCATCTGCGTGAAGCCTTTTAAAGCGTTGGGGCTCCGAAATTTTGGCTGTATCCTCCAGTTGGGTTGAGAGATCTCTTGTTATGGTGTTGGGCTGGACAGAAGGTTTCAAGGCAGTCACTGTTGACTCATAAACACCACCTCATCCTTCTTTATGTCACAGGTCACCTCTTCCACTACATAAGGGCAGGAAGAGTACTCCCAAAAATTCCCACGTTGTCTGGTGAAAATATTTTCAGGGGGATACTGTTGTTGCGGTGGGGAAGGGCGTGGTGTTAGCCTGCTGATGGGACCCATCCTGGGTCTGTCCTCGCTGCCTGCTACTGGAGGCCATGCCCCCTGGGATTGAAATCAGTGCCCGACCACGCATCGGTGAAGCCTGCGGCGGGGTAAGGGCATGGTGTTTGCCTGCTGCTGGGACCCTTTGTGAGTCTTTCCCCGCTGCATGCTACTGGAGACCATGCCGCCTGGGTTTGAAATCACTGGCCCGACCCCCACAAGGGTGAAGCCCGTGGTGGGGCAATGGTGCAGTGTTTACCTGCAGCTGGGACCCTTCCTGGGTCTGTCCTCACTGCCTGCTACTGGAGGCCATGCCCCCTGAGATTGAAAACACCGGGCCAGACCCCCGCAACAGTGAAGCCCGTGGCAGGGCAAGGGTGCAGTGTTGGGCGGCGCAGGTGTTTGGCGCAGAAGTGAGAGGTGACTCACAGACAGCACAGAAACATGAGGTGAGAGACCCTGCTTGAACAGAGATTGTTCCCCAAAGTCTGCTCTGACTTTCATTGCTGCACCAGCCACTTTGTGGCCACGTTTCTTCTTGTCCACTTTGGGAACAGACTGTTTCTAGCATGGGGTCTCCCTTTGATTCTCCCATTCCTCCACTCCTGTTTTGCCATGCCATCCTGGATCCACAAGCTCCTGTTGTCCCAAACTTTCAGCGCAAAGTGCTGACCATGAAGAGGCAATGGCGCCAAGCCGGACCATTGAAGGAGGCAAAAATAGCCTGCATTGTAAACACACCCATTGGGCCTGACAGTGTCAAGGAAAAGGACATTGTTGGATTCCCTCTACCCTTAACCTTACCTGCTGACCCACAAGACCACACCTCTGACCCCCTGTGCCCCTAGTCGACCTTCTGGCTGTACCTTTATTGAAATTGACTTGCAAAATCATTAGCCACAGTGTTGAGGAATTTACCTCTGAAGACTCTAGAGGGGAGAACCCAACCATCTGATGCCATCTCAGAGCCCCTTTACTGTGGCCCCTGATCCCCCACTGATCACTGGCACCCTGGCTGATCACCCTATTTGTACTGAAGCACCAACTCATATGGATATAGAGGTCTGTGCCACTGGCGCTGCTAATTCTGCACTCATATTTTCAGGAGCCCTGGGCTCTTCAAGCTGCGTTTGGAGGGAACAATTCCCCTTTATTAGTCCTGGGGGAAACTCTTTTCTTTGTCTCTCCTCAGAGCTCTACATCCTACCTGCCAGGTAGCAGAGCATAGTCCCAACCTTTCAACTGATAACATCTGCTCCATGTGGAGGTGCAAGTGCAATCTGGTGCTCGCGGAGGTCTTGGCCGAACTGACAGCTATTAAGAATTTACTCCTGGTTTTATTAAATAACCAGGGGGTGGAGGTAAAAGGGCACAGGAGGACTCTGTCACTCTTCCCCAAAAGGCCAAAGGTCTGACAAACCCACTTCCAGGGAATCCAAAGGCTCAGCACTCCATTAACCCACCATTAAATGTATACACTCCCACTCACCGTAGGGCTCACAACAGATTGTCCTCTACTCCAGCTACTGTGGATACTAGAAACATGCCTCGGAATTGTACTACCTCACCTCTTGACAAGCCACTGCCTTCTTCAGCTGTGAAGCAAGACCCACAACGTCCTCCACCAGGCCAAGGTCCAAACGCTTCAGGCCAACATATGTGGCATCACAAAGGGAACTTATCAGGGCCACACTCCAAAGGCGGGCCCGGTCCTGTCACAATTTATTTGCACAGGGTACCAAAACCATTGGAGTCCAAGTCTGAACCAAGAGACGCTTTATTGAAAAAGTGCTTGCATTGTTTGCGGTCTGTGAGAGGTTGTACGTTTGTTACCAGAGAATCTATGGTGGGATGCGCTAGAATACGAGGCAAGGGCTGGAACTCCCACAATACTGTGAAGCTGGTCCTCTGGGATTGCAGAGTGGCCAAGGGGATCCTGGAAAGAACTGGGTGGGTTGATGGGGTGCCACAGGGTGGGTTTCATCAAGCTACTGTCCCTCACAAACTGCTAATGGTAGTTTGGGATACTTTACAGCTAACACCCCTCTTACTGGCCCAAATTGAATCCCTTTGGGCTAAAGAGGAAGGGGGTTAAATGACACTGAATCTCTTGATTGGGCACAATCCTGACTTATTTGTATTTTTTTCTGTTTTTGATATTTTTTTTTATTGTTTTTATTTAACTTTGTATTTAATTGCATTAGCAATTTTTACAAAACTCTTGATGCTCGTCTCTAAAGAGCCACATAATAGAAAATACTGAAGCAACAGGCGCTGTTTTCACACAGTAATCGGCGAGAGTTCGCAAGGAGAGGTGTGCCACTGTCAGTCTCTTGTCAGGGTAACCCACGCACGCCTTGGTCTTTAGAATTGATCACCAAAGAGGATCGTAAGGTGATCATTTCAAAAGCGCTTTCCAAGATTTTTACAGACGCTATAGTCCACTTTGTTTTCTCCACTGACATCAACCTATTCCACCAAGTTGAGTCTTCATCTTCAAGCAGTTCTAAATGGTTTGTGTGAAGGTTGTGTAGGTATGTGGCTCTTAGGTTTGTCAACTCTGAACAATGTAGCAAGAGATGCTTTATTGTTTCTGATTTGGATAATTCCTTACAGAGACGACAAGCTTTGTCATTGGATTGCATCCGGATCGCCATGATTTCACGTGTTGGAAGAAGATTGAATCGCACTCTCATGTACATTTTCCTTAGATGTTTGTTTGGAAATTTTGTGCAGTATGCCACTGGCTCCTTCAGTCTGTTAAAGGTAGGTGGAAGATCTCTTGTCAGTTTGTTTGCATGTGCTTTCTCCAGGGTCATTATCCAGTCTTGAGCCTGGAGTTTGGATTTCACTCTTAATGGATTTGTTTTCAAGTCTTCTTCTGTGCATGCAATCTCGGAAAGCTTTTCTTTGAGCCTGTCTGTCCATTTATTGAGAATGATTAAGTGGCGATTTGTTATTTCTGCTGCTATGATCTTGTATATGGGTGGACTATCTGCCATTAGAGTATTCCTGAAGAGTTGTATTGCGCTTTGGGTCACTGTCGCTTTTGATATTTGATGAAATCTGATTTTGAATGTTTGGTCACTGTATTTGTTAGGATGCACATTGGGCTTCATTACGAGATGGGTGGTAGCCTCCCATACCATGCCTGTGTCCGATCTCGTTCAATGGGGACTTACCGGTGTAGTCCGACCCTGGCGGGACCTGTTAGTCCCCATTGAACAGACCATTCACTATTCCCATTTGAGCCCCATAGAGCTCAATGGGAATGGAGAGTGTGCTAATAACGGGCTTGCGACTTGCAAGCCCGTTATTAGCGCCCTGGAGTCTTAGCAGGACCCGTAAGGGACATGTGGTCTGAAAACACGTTCCTTACGGTCCCCACCAAGGGACCTTGGAATAGGGTGGTAAGGGATTACCGGCACCGGTCTCCTTACCAGTGCCCGGTATCCCTTACCGCCCACCTTGTAATGACCACCATTGTATTTAAAAAATAATAATTCCAAAGCTAACTGTTGAAAAGTGTTATCCAAACTACTTTGTATGAGGAAATATTATATGTATCTTCTATTTAAACATACTGAACGTTGATTTGTTTCTGTGTTGGTGTACACCAATCTTTGCAAGATGTACCCTAAATCACTATTTACATGATATTTTAATATGCAAATACGGTTTAATGACTGATATTTGAATAAGTACCACAACCTAACATACATGATGAAACATTGTTTATTGTAAAATGAAAAATAGGGTGCCAGTTGCCACTTGTTTTAAGGTTTCCTTGTAAACCTTTAGAAAAGCTATGGACAATGTCCCTCCTAACAATAACCATAGGAGCCCTTGATTCAGTTATGAAATATTTAGGAAGAAAATTCATAAGCCACAGCAAATTCCAACTTGTATTTTCTGCTCTGTGAGTCTTCCTCATTGGTTTATTCATTTTGCAATGCAGAGACAGCAATTGCAAGATATGAAGATATTACAGATAGACTCCAGTGGAGAAGACAGCATTTTGTGGGATGTATTGACCCACTCCACTATGCTATGTGGCATCACCCTGCTAGTTATGGTGAAACAAACGGCAACACTGGTGGCAAAACCCTTGTGCGTGCCAAAAACTTAAAAAAAACGTGTGCTTCAGCACACAAAGAGAGGGATGCACAACCGGCCACCCATGGTGCATGTGCGGTGGAATAGAGCATGCCGTGCAGAAAATATGCCAGTGGGCTCCATGACCAGCAAACAGAGTGCAGAGAGAGAAGCAGCACTTTGCAAGTGAAACCCCAAAATGGGCCTACAAATGACATCTGCTTTGCTGCTAAAAACTCCAAAATGCCTACAACACAGCACTTCTCAACATTCAAATACTTGCCTTGTGCTAAAATTCATGTATCTAATGAAACACTGTGAACATACAAAGTCCTAATGTGAAGAGCAAAACATTCTTCAGACAAACTGGATTGTCTGAAAACTGACAACCTATGCCAAAATCTGGGTGCAGCACACGGGGCTGCCTAAATGACAGCTGTCAGATGAGTACTGATGAAACTTTAATGTGACCTAAAACTAAAAGTCTGCTGGATTATCAAACATAAAAATGATTGTTGCCAAAAAGGAATACAGATTTTAGTTGTGTTTTTGATCACACAGATTTTAAGGCTAAGAAAGAAATGCATTTATGTTTGATACAACCAATTTGGTTTTGCTGGATTTAAAAACTTAATTAGCCTGGATGAGCTACAAGAACTGGAAAAGCAAGTTTCTCCCAGAAGGTGGGCCTTCCTCTCAGCAGAAACTAACGGGGAGGGGGTTAGCCCAGACATTTGTCTATGGAAAGAGAAGGAACAATGACAGAGCTTCAGCCCAGGAAACTGAAGGTGTGAAAGGGGTCGTAAATACCTCCTGGAAGGAACAAACAAGAAGGGGAATGCCCCTGGACTGCAGGGAGACAAAAAGGGGCAGACCATATGTTGCTAAACATGAACAAAGACCAATTCTTAAAAGACTCATAACTTGTCATCCAAAAGGGTGAAAAAGATAAAAGGGACAGAGTTATTAATTTAATTTTTGGCTGCATGTGTGAAGAGGCGGTAGAACTGTGTGATGTTCTGGACAGGAATGGCAATATATGTGGTTTTATGCGAAAGGTGTAAATGTTAGAATTGTGAAAATGTACACGCACATCCCTATGTTAAACGCACACATTTGTGGAAAGTTGCATAAAGTTGGAAATTGTGTTCATAGCAAAAAGGACAACATTCTGTAGAAATTTGAGACAAGATCCCACTGCTGTGGGGTTTTGAGGAACAGATGCTACATAAAATATGGCATCTTTGTGTGTGATTTGTATAAAGGTGACCAATGTAGAAATGTACATTTAGTATCAAATCCGATTTTGAGACCAGTGGCTAAAGGGAGGTTTCTAAAGATTGTAAAGCTAACCATAAAATGTGACGTCATCCGGTCTTGATCCAATCACTCAAATTGCAAGGCGGAGATGAAGTGTGGTCCTATCCCAGCTCACAGGGTCAGACTTAGCTAAGCCGACCCATACACCCCCTTTGTGATGTCATTTTATAGCATAAATAGAGACAGCTGACAACACATAGGGACTCACAGATCCACTCACTTTCCTGATTCCAGCGAAGCACTCTGATCCAGCATTCTACATCCAGCTTTAATATTCTTCCAGATCCAGAGGCCAGGACTCTTGCCAGCAATAGAGAAATATTGATTTCCAGCAAGGCCCAAATCCTCAAATTTATTCTCTCCACCCAGTAAGCGCTGGGTGGTGTGAGAAGGCCTTTTGAACCAGTACCCTGAAATTCTCTTGCTTGCCACCACTAGGCTTGCCTGAGGAACTCGCTATCCAGCTGATTCAAATACCCACAGACTAGGACGGCAGATCCTGTGCAAACCTGGTGACCGGCCTTTCTGACCAGTACCGTGCCTGATGTGCTGTCTTTCCTAGACCAGACCCAATCCAATGACTAGAGCTGATGGTCCCATTTAAAAACTGATCCTGTGATTATTAATAGGAAGAACTGTGACCCTTAGTATATTTGCATTGTCTTATCCCTATCCCAAACCCATCCTATCTTTCATTCAGAACCAGCATTGTTAGGAGTATCTTTGCATTGTCTTATCCCTATCTCAATCCCATCCTATCTTTCATTCAGAACCAGCATTGTTAGAACAATCTTTGCGCTGACTCTTTTCTCATCTGAAGAATTTGTCTTCCCTCAGTAGGCGGGTTACACTGATCACGTAACTGTAAGATTCCTCTGTAGTATTTGCTTTTTCATAGTCATCCTCTAGTGTAAGCAAACCCATTTGTCATTTTCAAAAGTGAATTTCTGTTTTCCATTCTTGCGCCTATTTTACAAAAACAACCTTTACTAAAATCTCTATAACTCCTTCAGTTGTTCAACTCCTACTTGTACCTAACATCTGTGGCTATCCATAGAACCCAAAACCGCATCGTAATACAGTGCAATTCTCCCGTTATAGCAAAAATCACTCAAGGAAAAGTTTGCAGTGATTTTAAAAATCTGAAAGGTTTACACATGTAAAATAGCTTTAAACTGCTTCCAACTTGGACTTTAAGATTTCAAATGTTTTCTTTAGACTAAATCATTGCTTGTGCATGTGTGCAACTGTTCGAAGTGGCTCCTATAAGAAATTTTTAAAAAATTAAGTATTTTTGACCACATTTGGTGTTTTTGCCCAATCGAGTCTAAAAGACAATTTAAAAGCCATCTGACAGCTGAAAAGTCAATTCTGTTTTTCTCTTGCATTGGAAGGGGGAAATTGGACTGATATTCCGTTTGATTTGTGCTATTCCTGAATACCTGCTCTCTCCTCCCATCTCTTTGCATTGCCTATTGGGGGTTGAGGGGTGTTGCAGAGGGAACCTATAACCATAGTGCTATCTGATCTGAACCCACACAAAAGTATTATTTTCTGTGCTGCATTTGTTATGATTATTACTTATTCTTAGTGTAGTAAAGATATTATTCAGTGTTCTGTCACCCTATTGCTGATTTGCTGATTGTTGTTTACCCATTAAAATATATTGTGATAACATTTTCAATACATAAATACATTTATACCTTTGCAAACTAGCCTGATTCCTGGTTCAGTGTGACCGGGGGAGGGGGGTCTCAGGAGAAGGGTGTGAGATGAGTGATATATCGTTCAGAATATTGAATTTATAGACAAAAATAAATAAGGGATTCAGTTGTGCACTACATGCTGGGCTTTGACTTGGGTGTGTGCCATATAGAAATCACTTACAGCTTGGGGGCTCGTTGTGAGATCCTGAATTGAACATACACTCATGACAGTCTATCACAGCGTGCTAGCCAACGGGGTACATACACCTCGTTGGGTTACCATACTGTGCTACACTGTACAAGCACCCCTCAAAAGAAATACTCAAAGGAGTTGGGCCTATTTGTAAAGTAACCCTGAGATACGCCAGAAGGAAATTAATATTCCTGGAATGGCGACCCCAGTGGAAATCAATATTACAAGGGAACACCTACTGCACAAATTGGGGCAATGGTGCAGTGTTTACCTGCTGCTGGGTCCCTTCCTGGGTCTGTCCTCGCTGCCTGCTACTGGAGGCCATGCCCCCTGAGATTGAAAACACCGGTCCAGACCCCCGCAGCAGTGAAGCCCGTGGCAGGGCAAGGGTGCAGTGTTGGGCGCCACAGGTGTTTGGCGCAGAAGTGAGAGGTGACTCACAGACAGCACAGAAACATGAGGTGAGAGACCCTGCTTGAACAGAGATTGTTCCCCAAAGTCTGCTCTGACTTTCATTGCTGCACCAGCCACTTTGTGGCCACGTTTCTCCTTGTCCACTTTGGGAACAGACTGTTTCTAGCATGGGGTCTCCCTTTGATTCTCCCCTTCCTCCACTCCTGTTTTGCCATGCCATCCTGGATCCACAAGCTCCTGTTGTCCCAAACTTTCAGCGCAAGGTGCTGACCCAGAAGAGGCAATGCCGCCAAGCCGGTCCATTGAAGGAGGCAAAAATAGCCTGCATTGTAAACACACCCATTGGGCCTGACAGTGTCAAGGAAAAGGATATTGTTGGATTCCCTCTACCCTTAACCTTACCTGCTGACCCACAAGACCACACCTCTGACCCCCTGTGCCCCTAGTCGACCTTCTGGCTGTAGCTATATTGAAATTGACTTGCAAAATCATTAGCCACAGTGTTGAGGAATTTACCTCTGAAGACTAAGGAGGGGAGAACCCAACCATCTGATGCCATCTCAGAGCCCCTTTACTGTGGCCCCTGATCCCCCACTGATCACTGGCACCCTGGCTGATCACCCTATTTGTACTGAAGCACCAACTCATATGGATATAGAGGTCTGTGCCACTGGCGCTGCTAATTCTGCACTCATATTTTCAGGAGCCCTGGGCTCTTCAAGCTGCGTTTGGAGGGAACAATTCCCCTCTATTAGTCCTGGGGGAAACTCTTTTCTTTGTCTCTCCTCAGAGCTCTACATCCTACCTGCCAGGTAGCAGAGCATAGTCCCAACCTTTCAACTGATGACATCTGCTCCATGTGGAGGTGCAAGTGCAATCTGGTGATCACGGAGGTCTTGGCCGAACTGACAGCTATTAAGAATTTACTCCTGGTTTTATTAAATAACCAGGGGGTGGAGGTAAAAGGGCACAGGAGGACTCTGTCACTCTTCCCCAAAAGGCCAAAGGTCTGACAAACCCACTTCCAGGGAATCCAAAGGCTCAGTACTCCATTAACCCACCATTAAATGTGTACACTCCCACTCACCGTAGGGCTCGCAACAGATTGTCCTCTACTCCAGCTACTGTGGATACTAGAAACATGCCTCGGAATTGTACTACCTCACCTCTTGACAAGCCACTGCCTTCTTCAGCTGTGAAGCAAGACCCACAACGTCCTCCACCAGGCCAAGGTCCAAAAGCTTCAGGCCAACATATGTGGCATCACAAAGGGAACTTATCAGGGCCACACTCCAAAGGCGGGCCCGGTCCTGTCACAATTTATTTGCACAGGGTACCAAAACCATTGGAGTCCAAGTCTGAACCAAGAGACGCTTTATTGAAAAAGTGCTTGCATTGTTTGCGGTCTGTGAGAGGTCGTACGTTTGTTACCAGAGAATCTATGGTGGGATGCGCTAGAATACGAGGCAAGGGCTGGAACTCCCACAATACTGTGAAGCTGGTCCTCTGGGATTGCAGAGTGGCCAAGGGGATCCTGGAAAGAACTGGGTGGGTTGTTGGGGTGCCGCAGGGTGGGTTTCATCAAGCTACTGTCCCTCACAAACTGCTAATGGTAGTTTGGGATACTTTACAGCTAACACCCCTCTTACTGGCCCAAATTGAATCCCTTTGGGCTAAAGAGGAAGGGGGTTAAATGACACTGAATCTCTTGATTGGGCACAATCTTGATGTATTTGTTTTTTTTCTGTTTTTGATATTTTTTTTTATTTTTTTTATTTAACTTTGTATTTAATTGCATTAGCAATTTTTACAAAACTCTTGATGCTCGTCTCTAAAGAGCCACATAATAGAAAATACTGAAGCAACAGGCTCTGTTTTCACACAGTAATCGGCAAGAGTTCGCAAGGAGAGGTGTGCCACTGCCAGTCTCTTGTCAGGGTAACCCACGCACGCCTTGGTCTTTAGAATTGATCACCAAAGAGGATCGTAAGGTGATCATTTCAAAAGCGCTTTCCAAGATTTTTACAGACGCTATAGTCCACTTTGTTTTCTCCCCTGACATCAACCTATTCCACCAAGTTGAGTCTTCATCTTCAAGCAGTTCTAAATGGTTTGTGCGAAGGTTGTGTAGGTATGTGGCTCTTACGTTTGTCAACTCTGAACAATGTAGCAAGAGATGCTTTATTGTTTCTGATTTGGATAATTCCTTACAGAGACGACAAGCTTTGTCATTGGATTGCATCCGGATCGCCATGATTTCACGTGTCGGAAGAAGATTGAATCGCACTCTCATGTACATTTTCCTTAGATGTTTGTTTGGAAATTTCGTGCAGTATGCCACTGGCTCCTTCAGTCTGTTAAAGTTAGGTGGAAGATCTCTTGTCAGTTTGTTTGCATGTGCTTTCTCCAGGGTCATTATCCAGTCTTGAGCCTGGAGTTTGGATTTCACTCTTACTGGATTTGTTTTCAAGTCTTCTTCTGTGCATGCGATCTCGGAAAGCTTTTCTTTGAGCCTGTCTGTCCAATTATTGAGAATGATTAAGTGGCAATTTGTTATTTCTGCTGCTATGATCTTGTATATAGGTGGACTATCTGCCATTAGAGTATTCCTGAAGAGTTGTATTGCGCTTTGGGTCACTGTCGCTTTTGATATTTGATGAAATCTGATTTTGAAGGTTTGGTCACTGTATTTGTTAGGATGCACATTGGGCCTCATTTCGAGATGGGTGGTAGCCTCCCATACCATGCCTGTGTCCGGTCTCGTTCAATGGGGACTTACCGGTGTAGTCCGACCCTGGCGGGACCTGTTAGTCCCCATTGAACAGACCATTCACTATTCCCATTTGAGCCCCATAGGTCTCAATGGGAATGGGGAGGGTGCTAATAACGGGCTTGCGACTTGCAAGACCGTTATTAGCACCCTGGAGTCTTAGCAGGACCCGTAAGGGACATGTGGTCTGAAAACACGTTCCTTACGGTCCCCACCAAGGGACCTTGGAATAGGGTGGTAAGGGATTACCGGCACCGGTCTCCTTACCAGTGCCTGGTATCCCTTACCGCCCACCTTGTAATGACCACCATTGTATTTAAAAAAAAATAATTCCAAAGCTAACGGTTGAAAAGTGTTATCCAAACTACTTTGTATGAGGAAATATTATATGTATCTTCTATTTAAACATACTGAACGTTGATTTGTTTCTGTGTTGGTGTACACCAATCTTTGCAAGATGTACCCTAAATCACTATTTACATGATATTTTAATATGCAAATACGGTTTAATGACTGATATTTGAATAAGTACAATAACCTAACATATATGATGAAATATTATGTTTATTGTAAAATGAAAAATAGGGTGCCAGTTGCCACTTGTTTTAAGGTTTCCTTGAAAACCTTTAGAAAAGCTATGGACAATGTCCCTCCTAACAATAACCATAGGAGCCCTTGATTCAGTTATGAAATATTTAGGAAGAAAATTCATAAGCCACAGCAAATTCCAACTTGTATTTTCTGCTCTGTGAGTCTTCCTCATTGGTTTATTCATTTTGCAATGCAGAGACAGCAATTGCAAGATATGAAGATATTACAGATAGACTCCAGTGGAGAAGACAGCATTTTGCGGGATGTATTGACCCACTCCACTATGCTATGTGGCATCACCCTGCTAGTTATGGTGAAAGAAACGGCAACACTGGTGGCAAAACCCTTGTGCGTGCCAAAAACTTAAAAAAAAAAAGTGTGCTTCAGCACACAAAGAGAGGGATGCACAACCGGCCACCCATGGTGCATGTGCGGTGGAATAGAGCACGCCCTGCAGAAAATATGCCAGTGGGCTCCATGACAGCAAATAGAGTGCAGAGAGAGAAGCAGCACTTTGCAAGTGAAACCCCAAAATGGGCCTACAAATGACATCTGCTTTGCTGCTAAAAACTCCAAAATGCCTACAACACAGCACTTCTCAACATTCAAATACTTGCCTGGTGCTAAAATTCATGTATCTAATGAAACACTGTGAACATACAAAGTCTTAATGTGAAGAGCAAAACATTCTTCAGACAAACTGGATTGTCTGAAAACTGACAACCTATGCCAAATTCTGGGTGCAGCACACGGGGCTGCCTAAATGACAGCTGTCAGATGAGTACTGATGAAACTTTAATGTGACCTAAAACTAAAAGTCTGCTGGATTATCAAACATAAAAAGGAATGGTGCCAAAAAGGAATACAGATTTTAGTTGTGTTTTTGATCACACATATTTTAAGGCTAAGAAAGAAATGCATTTATGTTTGATACAACCAATTTGGTTTTGCTGGATTTAAAAACTTAATTAGCCTGGATGAGCTACAAGAACTGGAAAAGCAAGATTCTCCCAGAAGGAGGGCCTTCCTCTCAGCAGAAACTAACGGGGAGGGGGTTAGCCCAGACATTTGTCTATGGAAAGAGAAGGAACAATGACAGAGCTTCAGCCCAGGAAACTGAAGGTGTGAAAGGGGTCGTAAATACCTCCTGGAAGGAACAAACAAGAAGGGGAATGCCCCTGGACTGCAGGGAGACAAAAAGGGGCAGACCATCTGTTGCTAAACATGAACAAAGACCAATTCTTAAAAGACTCATAACTTGTCATCCAAAAGGGTGAAAAAGATAAAAGGGACAGAGTTATTAATTACATTTTTGGCTGCATGTGTAAAGAGGCGGTAGAACTGTGTGATGTTCTGGACAGGAATGGCAATATATGTGGTTTTATGCGAAAGATGTAAATGTTAGAATTGTGAAAATGTACACGCACATCCCTATGTTAAAGGCACACATTTGTGGAAAGTTGCATAAAGTTGGAAATTGTGTTCATAGCAAAAAGGACAACATTCTGTAGACATTTGAGACAAGATCCCACTGCTGTGGGGTTTTGAGGAACAGATGCTACATAAAATATGGCATCTTTGTGTGTGATTTGTATAAAGGTGACCAATGTAGAAATGTACATTTAGTATCAAATCCGATTTTGAGACCAGTGGCTAAAGGGAGGTTTCTAAAGATTGTAAAGCTAACCATAAAATGTCACGTCATCCGGTCTTGATCCAATCACTCAAATTGCAAGGTGGAGATGAAGTGTGGTCCTATCCCAGCTCACAGGGGCAGACTTAGCTAAGCCTACCCATACACCCCCTTTGTGATGTCATTTTATAGCATAAATAGAGACAGCTTACAACACATAGGGACTCACAGATCCACTCACTTTCCTGATTCCAGTGAAGCACTCTGATCCAGCATTCTACATCCAGCTTTAATATTCTTCCAGATCCAGAGGTCAGGACTCTTGCCAGCAATAGAGAAATATTGATTTCCAGCAAGGCCCAAATCCTCAAATTTATTCTCTCCACCCAGTAAGCGCTGGGTGGTGTGTGAAGGCCTTTTGAACCGGTACCCTGAATTTCTCTTGCTTGCCACCACTAGGCTTGCCTGAGGAACTCGCTATCCAGCTGATTCAAATACCCACAGACTAGGACGGCAGATCCTGTGCAAACCTGGTGACCGGCCTTTCTGACCAGTACCGTGCCTGATGTGCTGTCTTTCCTAGACCAGACCCAATCCAATGACTAGAGCTGATGGTCCCATTTAAAAACTGATCCTGTGATTATTAATAGGAAGAACTGTGACCCTTAGTATATTTGCATTGTCTTATCCCTATCCCAAACCCATCCTATCTTTCATTCAGAACCAGTATTGTTAGGAGTATCTTTGCATTGTCTTATCCCTATCTCAAAGCCATTCTATATTTCATTCAGAACCAGTATTGTTAGGAGTATCTTTGCATTGTCTTATCCCTATCTCAATCCCATCCTATCTTTCATTCAGAACCAGTATTGTTAGAACAATCTTTGCGCTGACTCTTAGCTCATCTGAAGAAGTTGTGTTTCCTCAGTAGGTGGGTTACACTGATCACGTAACTGTAAGATTCCTCTGTAGTATTTGCTTTTTCATAGTCATCCTCTAGTGTAAGCAAACCCATTTGTCATTTTCAAAAGTGCATTTCTGTTTTCCATTCTTGCGCCTATTTTACAAAAACAACCTTTACTAAAACCTATATAACTCCTTCAGTTGTTCAACTCCTACTTGTACCTAACATCTGTAGCTATCCATAGAACCCAAAACCGCATTGTAATACAGTGCAATTCTCCCGTTATAGCAAAAATCACACAAGGAAAAGTTTGCAGTGATTTTAAAAATCTGAAAGGTTTACACATGTAAAATAGCTTTAAACTGCTTCCAACTTGGACTTTAAGATTTCAAATGTTTTCTTTGGACTAAATCATTGCTTGTATGCAACTGTTCGAAGTGGCTCCTATAAGAATTTTTTTAAAAATTAAGTATTTTTGACCACATTTGGTGTTTTTGCCCAATGGAGTCTAAAAGACAATTTAAAAGCCATCTGACAGCTGAAAAGTCAATTCTGTTTTTCTCTTGCATTGGAAGGGGGAAATTGGACTGATATTCCGTTTGATTTGTGCTATTCCTGAATACCTGCTCTCCCCTCCCATCTCTTTGCATTGCCTATTGGGGGTTGAGGGGTGTTGCAGAGGGATCCTATAACCATAGTGCTATCTGATCTGAACCCACACAAAAGTATTATTTTCTGTGCTGCATTTGTTATGATTATTACTTATTCTTAGTGTATTAAAGATATTATTCAGTGTTCTTGCACCCTATTGCTGATTTGCTGATTGTTGTTTACCCATTAAAATATATTGTGATAACATTTTCAATACATAAATACATTTTTACCTTTGCAAACTAGCCTGATTCCTGGTTCAGTGTGACCGTGGAAGGGGGGTCTCAGGAGAAGGGTGTGAGATGAGTGATATATCATTCAGAATATTGAATTTATAGACAAAAATAAATAAGGGATTCAGTTGTGCACTACATGCTGGGCTTTGACTTGGGTGTGTGCCATATAGAAATCACTTACAGCTTAGGGGCTCATTGTGAGATCCTGAATTGAACATACACTCATGACAGTCTATCACAGCGTGCTAGCCAACGGGGTACATACACCTTGTTGGGTTACCATACTGTGCTACACTTTACAAGCACCCCTCAAAAGAAATACTCAAAGGAGTTGGGCCTGTTTGTAAAGTAACCCTGAGATAAACCAGAAGGAAATTAATATTCCTGGAATAGCGACCCCAGTGGAAATCAATATTACAAGGGAACACCTACTGCACAAATTGTTTGTCAGGGGTGAATGGCTAGAACAGGACGAACAGGTATAGCTGAAGGGAATAAAACAAGAAATCACTGAAATCAAACTTAACATCTTGCAGGACAAGGGGCCATTACATCAAGCACTCAGTGGGCTGTACATGACCCCTAAAATAAAAGAAGAGCAATGCAAAATTGCCAAAATAGCGGCCTACCTGTACCTCCACATAGGAGTCATACAGGAAAAGTACACAAACCATGCAGATTTCACAAAGAGGCAAGGGGGAGCACAGCAGAAAATCCAGAGCAATCTGGACTCTGCAGAGCAAAGGCTCCAAGATAGCCAAGAATCTGAAACAGAGGCTAGGCAGTATGCCGCCAAACTCCAAGAAGATCTGGCTCTCTTACTGCAAACGAATGCAGAGCAAGATACCCAGGTACAGACGCTGCAAAAAGAGTGTCAGGAAAGTTTGGACTCCCTACAACAGAGTCAACAAAATTTGGACCAACAATTAACTTTGAATAGAATCTGTGTAGAACAGATGGTCGTCTTACAAGACCAGATAGACAAATTAAAAGAGGAAAATAATAAATTAACTATTAAAGACCTAGAATCCCAAACAGAGTTTGATGAGGAGCGCCAGAAAGCTGGTGCCCTTGAAAAACAGAGGGATGACCTGGCTGCACAGAGGGGCACTCTAACTCAGGAAAGGGACGCCTTAGGCCAGGAAGTCAGTCATTTAAAAACAAAGTTAGAGGAAAATCACCTGGTCCTTCAGGAACTTGGTGAAATCAACATGGATTACAAAATGCTTCTAGAGCACACCAGGCGGATGAAGTATGCCTTGGAAAAGAATAACCAAACCAGTAAGGATCAGAATCGGGAGGTGAGTCTTCTGCAGCAAAAATTGGCCCAATACTCACAATTCAGGCAGGAAGCACAGAGAGACAATGAGGCTCTCTGTGAAAAGAATGACAGGCTCCACCAACAGTTAGCCATGCAAAACGACTCATAGAGACCAGTAAAGCCTTAATAGAGGAGCAAAAAGGACAGATATTGGTATGTCATCAAGAAATAGGGGCTGAAAAAGATGAGGTAAGATGGGAGAGAGAAACCCCTGAGCATAACCTCAGGAACCCTGGTATCAGGGACTTTAATCCCTTCAATTCCATGCACTCTGCCACCCCCATGTGCACTGGCTCATATGAACCAAGGGCCATGGATGGTAGACTTCAACACAATGGGAAATATGGGACTGATAGATCAACACCTCCCAGATATGGATGGGCGGGCATCTATGTACAGGTTCCCAAATATTAGGGCCAGCCTCTCTGAGCAGGGAGACTCTGGTGAGTGGAGAATCAGAGAACTGGATCCTCCGAAATATACCCTACTAAGAGATCAGTCAGTCAAATTTGGTGGGGAATTCCCTGAGACTAGGCCCACTAAGAGCATCTTAAAAACCTCTTCCCAGCTAGGACAGTGGTGGTGGGGGGTACTCAGCCAATCCTGGGATCAAGTGAGAGTCAGAAGACTCTTCTGAGCACCACAGGTTTCAAGAGACTAGGCCTCCACATTCTGCCAGCCATTCCCAAGCTTGCAGAATCAGAGAGAGCCTAGAGGATCAGACAGCCACCTCAGGTAGCAGTGCCTCTGAGTCAGAGGATGAGTGGACCAGGGTGACCAGAACTAAAAAGGCCAACAAAGTTAAGAGAGCTTTGCTGAAAGATCCCCTGAAGCAAATCAAGGCTATTAGGAGCTTCATAAAAATGCCAACTATTCAGTTTGTGAGCACCTTGTGCTGTTTGAGCAAATGATGGAGACTTTCCACCTGGAGGACAGCGAAAGCTGTATTTAGTATGTCAAGTGGACATCTTCAACCGAATACTCCAGCTTCTTTGCGGGGCTGGAGGATCAGAACCATTTAAGATGGCCCACCTATAGGACAGCCATATTAAAGCATTTTTCAATCCATAGAAACCCTCAAGAGGCCCCCAAGGCAGCCTACAACCTGCAAAATGGAGAAGACCAGGCCCACAAGAATTTGTCCAAGAACTGAAACGTGCCTTTGCGCAGACCACCAGAAGGGTGCACCCAGAAAGCAGGGAATGTGTCAATACCTTCTTTCATGCACTCCCTAAATACATTATGACCCAGCTGGTGAGATACTTTCATGAGAAAAGATCACTATACTGGGTCATTGAACAAGCAACTCGCATTTGCAAAGTACAGAAACAAGTAGAAAGTAAAAGTGCTAATAAAAACCCAAAACCGACCAACACCCCTGCTGCTGCTAAGGTGGCGGAGGTGAAGGTTGCCCCCATTTTAGATTTGGAGATGGGGGGGCCTAAAAACATTCCTGCACAGAATCTACTAACACAAGACTCAGAAGGCCCTCGGGCATATCCCAAACAGGGAGCCAGGGAGTTAACCCCATAAATGGGACCCCGAATTTCCCGGACTACATAAGCCCCCATTACAAGGGCAACAGACTCATCCTGGGCTATGTCTGGACTCCTCCAGCCCAAGGGGGGGGATCCAACCAGGCAGCTGCCAACCCAGGAAACGTCCCTCCTCACTTTCCGCAGGAGGGCAGTCATCCCTCAAATGTCGGACTGAGTTTCTTTCCCCGGTACCCGCCAAACCTCAACCCCGAAAACAACCCTTCTTTCATTCCCCACTTTCCTGAGCCCAGACAGCCCAATCCAAGAGAGCTGAGGCCAAGGGTGGAGGGGTACCAAAACTATCCTAACCAGGGGTATTATGCGAGAAGGGGCAGTTACCCTTCCTATGATCAACAAAGGCTAGACCAGAGGACCCAGTACCAGCCAGAGCGGGTGTCCCAACTGGAGCGCCAGGTCCATAACTTGGCACAGGATCTGGGTTGCATGTTGAGGGCGCAACAAAACCCTCCAATGAACATGGCGACTCAGAACTCCTCAAATCAAGGGTCTGGTGCTCAGGAGCAATGACAGGGGAAGAACCCCGACAACCCACATGTTCCCAGGGAGGAGACACAGGGGGAAGGGAGGTGTAAAGCCTTAGAGGAAGCTTCCTTCCCCACTTGTGGAAAGCCCCTGGAAACCAAGGAACTCCTGCCCAGACCAGAATCTCCTGCCCCCGAAAATTTGCAACCTAAGGAACGGAGGGCGGGTAGGAGAAATAAAGAGCCTTCAAAGGCCCATTTTGTGGAGGAGGTTTGAATCTTCCAATTTGAAACAGAGGGGTCCTCAGAGGATTTTGGAAAAGGATCTTCTTCCTCCCAAAGAAAAATGGGTCCCAAGAGATCCTGATCAAGACTGGGTAGATGTGGGGACCGAGTTAAAACCGCCCATCATCAAACCCCAGAATGACCAGCAAAACAATCCCCTTGTTCAAACCCATTCTGGTGACTGCCTCCAAAAAGGGGGGTGGGTGGCTGAGCCCAGAATCAGAACCAGGGGAGCCCAAAACTCCCCCATATTCAACTATCCTGTTTCCTTTCCCCATCCCCAAGATCGCACCCAAGATCATGTTAATGTTAACATTGTACCGCGCACTATCACCACCGAAGTGGTCCCCTGGCGCTCTGGCGGCTCTGAAAAGGGAAGGGAGGGGGTTAGTGGGAAGGAGCTGGAAAAGTGCAAGAGAGCAGTGATGTGCTGTTGGCGGCCTCAGCCCGGCGGTTCTGTTGGCTGGGCCTCGGGTGTTTTGCGGCCGGTAGTCGTCGTGTACTGTTGTGCGAGTCTATGTGTTTTTTGTTTTGTTGTTGCCATGTAGTGAAGTTTGTGCGGTTTGCTGTGCTGTAGGTTTGTGGTTGTGTTTGGTTTGGAGTTTGAGAGATGTATGCAGAGGGGGAAATTGTTAGTGCAGTTGATTAGTTGCCATCTCTATCCCGACTTGAGGCGGTGGGTTTCTGTATTCTCCCCGGATGGGTTTTGGTAGCACCCTTATGAATCTGTCATGATCTGAGTCCATCCAGCCTTCAAGGTTCCTTTTACATCTAGCCCCCTCCTCCTCTCACCTGCCTTGCAGAACTACCTATCTCCCCTTCCCACTCATACAGTCATTGCACCTGCCTACGCCTACGTATCCTGACAATTCCAACCACTGTGGTACCCAGTGGGAACTAAGGGATGAGTGCTTATGTTTGGGTGGGATTAGGTAGAGTTTGTTGATTCCGTCTCCGTGGGTGTCACCTGTGTTACACTCTACCTGGTGAGACTCGCCCGGATGCTGTGGGAGCTTCCCCGTGGGTTCTGGGAGATGTCCGTGTCTGGTTTAGTCTAGTCATCCTTTTTCTGTTTCCGTGTTCAGTTGCCCAAACCTATTCTGGGGACTGCCTCCAAAAAGGGGGGGTGGCCCAGAACCAGAGGAAGAAGAGTCCCTAGCTCCCCAAAGCACTTCTGAGGACTGTCCCCAAAAAGGGGAGGGTGGACAGCCCCAAATCAGAAAAGGACGAGCCTGAGACTCCTCAAATCACTGAGTATAAAACTGTGTGCTCAGATACCCAAACTATCCAACTCCATTCTGGGGACCGCCTCCTAGAAGGGGGGAGCAACCCAGAGCTGGCCCAAGAGGAACCCCAATCCTCACCAACCACTCCTGTTGACTACCTCCAGAAAGGTGGTGGCAGCCCAGAAACAGAACAAGGGGAGCCTGAGACTCCCCAAATAGCGGTGTGTCAAAATTCTGTGCCAGATTCTGCCACTCTGACACCGTCTCTTGACCCAACCATCCCGGTGTCAGAGTCAGAAATAAGAAAATTGACCATCAAGCTTACCCAGAGCACCCATTACCTTTGCCCCTTGGAGGAGAAGCAAGGTAGATTATACGGCTCCATCCAGGTGCAAGGGCAATGTACAATTCCAGCACTGGTGGACACTGGATCCCAAGCAACTTTGCTGTCAGAGAGTCTTTGAGCTGCTAAATTCGGGAAGGGGGGAGGAATACCAAATTTCTCTCAGCCCTCTTCCTCGACAGCTCCAGAACTTTGACGGGAAGGAAATTCCTGTGAAGCGACTGCAGAGCTGGAAATTAAAATTGGGTGACACAAAATGAAACACCCGGTCTTGGTTGTGGTGCCAGAGGGAACCCCCAGTTTTTGTGATAAAATACTTGTACCTAACATCTGTAGCTATCCATAGAACCCAAAACCGCATTGCAATACAGTGCGATTCTCCCGTTGTAGTATAAATCGCGCAAGGAAAAGTTTGCCGCAATTTTAAAAATCTGAAAGGTTTACACGTGTAAAATAGCTTTAAACTGCTTCCAACTTGGACTTAAAATGTTTTCTTTGGACTAAATTATTGCTTGGGCTTGTGTGCAACTGTTCAAAGCGGCTCCCATAAGAATTTCGAAAAATGTAAGTATTTTTTGACCACATTTGGTGTTTTTGCCCAGTCGAGTCTAATAGACAATTTAAAAGCCATCCGACAGATGAAAAGTCAATTCCGTTTTTCTCTTGAGTTGGAAGCAGGAAGTGGGACTGATATTCTGTTTTATTTGTGCTATTCCTGAATACCTGCTCTTGACTCCCATCTCTTTGCATTGCCTATTGTGGGTTGAGAGGTGTTGCAGGGGTACCTCTAACCATAGTGCTATCTGATCTGAACCGACACAAATGTATTATTTTCTGTGCTGCATTTGTTTTGAATATTACTTGCTGCATTGGTGATTGTTGTTTGCTCTTTAAAATATATTGTAATACAATTTTTAATACATAAATAAATATTTACCTTTGCAAACTAGCCTGATTCCTGGTTCAGTGTGACCGGGGGGTGGGGGGTCTCAGGAGAAGGGTGTGATATGAGTGGTATATCGTTCAGAATATTGAACTTATAGACAACAATTAATAAGGGTTTCAATTGTGCACTATATGCTGGGCTTTGACTTGCGTGTGTGCCGGATTGAAATCACTTACAGTTTAACGGGTCGACATCCTTGTATAGTATGAACTAGCCCCAATTACAAAAACCGTTTCTGCCCCAAATAGTTGGGTTAATGCCAAGGGCATCTGGCTCTTTGACTGGACTCATGAGCAAAAAGGGCTGGATTATAATACTGATGCATGGATTTCAATAATAAATATTAGGCTTTACCCATATTAAGTTCTCCTTTTGGCATCTATTTAACCTCTGTGATTTCCCTTTAGTTTAGATTGTTTGTGCTTCCCCCATCAGCGTGCTAAAAAGAGCACACCATTGTTCACTATTGTCCATCCTTTATGCCAGGGAACCTGATCTTGGAAAGATGTGTGGTACCGATTATTTGGGGTATAGATTCATTTATTAAATATTTAGGAACAATATTCATAAGCCTCAGCACATGCCACACTTTCTTTTCTGCTCTGTGAGTCTTCCTCATTGGTTTATTAGTTTTGCAATGCAGAGACAGCAATTGCAAGATGTGAAGACGTTACAGATAGACTTCAGATATGACTACATTTGACCAATGTGTTAAGAATTGAAGTCCAGGCTAATATATGAACATTGATAGTTTATTAAGTATCTGTCTGTGACAGCAGGCACTACTTCCAGCCCTGCACCAAATGCTCTCAAACAGAACGTTCTCCAAAGCATAACACTCTGACTAGAATGCATTGCATCATAATGGCTTGGGTAGGTAATGAACAGGCAAAAAAGTATGGTATGAACACTTACACTTTCTGAATATAAACCTTGAACAAATCACAACAAGTAATGTAAAATAAGACATAAATATCCCAACACATCTCCTCCCTTACATTGTTGAATTCAATTAGTATAATAATCTCTTAACCAGGTAGGTTTACTCCTCACTCTCCCCAAATCCACTTTTACATTGCTATCTCTTGAAGCATTATTGTCCCCACTCATGTTGGCATTTGAACCCGATAACATATTATCATCATTGTCACTCCCAGTGCTTTCACACTCTTCATCAGGCCCATTGTTGTTACATTTCACTAACCTAGACATGGACCAACATTCACCTCCCTCCATGATGGCTACATTTCCTCTGACTGCAGTAATCCTTTTGGGACCAATGAATTTGCTCTCAATGCACTTAGGAGAAATTCTTGGGTTTTTAATGTAAACCATATCTCCTTTTTTCCAGGCTATAGTTTTGGATTTCCTTTCAGCATTCGCCCTCTCCATATACCCATCCTGAGCCTCTCTTATGAGTTACATAACTCTGGTCCTGTCCACATAAGTACTCTTAGCCAAATCAAACCATCCCGGACACAATTTGGTCCCTGGTTGCCTACCTTTCAGGGACATAAATGGGGAAATTCTGGTAACGGAATGTGGGGTGGTGCAATAATTCCACACCATCTCCCGTAACACACTCTGCCAATTAAGACCTGCCACCATAGCCAACTGTAGCCCTCCTTTTATAAACCGGTTTGCTCTCTCTATCAAACCATTAGCCCTAGGCTGGTAGAGAGCAGTTCTGTAAAGTTTAATACTAAACTTGTTGAAGAACTCCATCATTCTGTCAGAGCAGAACTGAACACCATTGTCTGACACAATCTCTGTAGGAAATCCCTCTCTATAAAATACCTCTTCAAAAAATGTTATCATTTGAGTCGTGTTAGCTTCTCTTATCGCCTTCCATTCCACCCATTTAGAATGGTAATCCACCAGGACAATCAAGTATTTAAAGTCATTTCCCAAATCTTGTAAAGGCCCCATTAAATCTACCGCAACTTTTTTCCATGGTTCACTTGGAACTCTTACGGGTCTTATGGGAGCTTCTCTAATAACCTTACTCTTATCACTCTTTTCACATTCTCTGCACCCTCTCACGCATTTCTCGACCTCACTATCAATTCCTGGCCACCAGAAAGACTGCCTGATATGTCTTTTAGTGCCACCCAAGCCTAAGTGACCTTGATGAGCAATGTTAACTAACTTGGACCTAACATTACAAGGAGGCACTACCCTTAGTCCCTTCCCGAGCTGAAAACCATCCTCTGATAAACTCAATTCTTCTTTTATGCCATAATATCCTTCATATTTCTTTTCAATAAAATCCTTCCTGGGCCAACCTGTTTTGGTCCATTCCTTTACATGTTTTATTATTTCGTCCATATCATCAGCATCTTTCCACTCACCTCTCCCTATGGCTTCATATTCCACTTCATAAATGCTCAGGCCTTGTTCAACACTCATTTCTTTAGAGTCATTGTCTTGCACAGGCAATCTTGATAAACAATCTGCCACTACGTTATCTTTCCCAGGTATGTATATAACCCTAAAATCATAAGCTAATAAGTCTACCATTCATCTGGATATTCTAGGAGAACCTTTGGCCCAGTCCCCACTTCCCAACAATTGAACCAATGGCTTATTATCCGTTCTCACAGTGAAAGATTGACCCCAGAGATAAAACTTAAAATGTTTAACAGCCCACGATACAGCTAGAGCTTCCCTTTCTACCACTGAATAATTTTCTTCCGCACCCCTCAAAGGTCGAGAAGCAAAAGCTATGATGTGTTCTACTTTGCCAGCATCAAACTGAGAAAGAGCAGCACCCAAACCCAGAGTACTCGCATCCACTGCTAATACAGTTTTCCTATTGACAACGAACCCTCCCAAGGAGGGAGCACGTACAATACCATCTTTGATTTTAAGGAAAGCACTCTGACACTCATCCGTCCATATATACTTTGCATTTTTCTTTAACAATTCTCTCAGAGGCGATGACATGGTGGCAAAGCCATCAACAAACTTGTGATAATATTCGGCCAACCCCATGAAAGAGCGCAATTGCTCTTTGTCTTTTGGTTGAGGAGCACTTCTAATACTGTCCACAAGGGATTTCTTGGGTGAAATTCCCTCACAAGAGATCCTGTGACCCAAATAATCTACTTCCTTCACTGCAATTTTACATTTTTCCCTCTGCACAGTCAATCCAGCTTCCCTGAGTCTAACCAACACTGCTCTCAATGTTTCATCATGGTCAAGCTCACTCTCTGCAAAGATAAGAATGTCATCTTGAAAAACTGTTACTTTTCTCAAGCCCCTCAGTACTTCTTCCATCACCCTCTGAAAAACAGAAGCCGCGGAGGCCAACCCAAAAGGCATGCGGTTATACTTAAACACTCCCTCTGGTGTGATGAAAGAGGTGAGGTGTCGGCATTCTTTGGATAATGGAACTTGATGATATGCTGACGAAAGATCGATGACGGAGAACCACTTCGGCTCACCCAACGTTGACAAAGTCTCAGAAATATTTGACAGTGGATGTCTCTCCACAATGATGTTCTGGTTCAAAGCGCGAAGGTCAACACACAGTCTCAGTTTCCCATTCGCTTTAGCTACTAATACAATGGGCGATAACCATTCAGTAGCCGTAACAGGCTCAATAACACCCTTGTTGACCAAATTTTTCAGTTCTTCTTTGAGTTGATCTCTCACTTTCAATGGCACTTGCCGCACCTTGTGTACCACAGGCTGTGCATTACTTTTGAGCTTTATATGGTGTTCAAATTTCTTCAGCTTGCCTAATTTTTCCGAAAACACCTCTGGGAAATCCTTGGTCCAAATGTCTTCTACTTCTGCTATAGTCACAGGACTGGGAGCACTGGCTTGAACCCGCACTCCTAAGTTCTTCTGCTCCTCCCATCCCAACAGCGAAGTACCTTTCCTCGCCACTAATACAATAGCTTGACAATTTCTTTCTTTATATTGTACCGTTGCTGGAAATTCCCCCAGAATGTCTATAGCCGACTCAGCATAACCACAAGCTCTGACACTGGTGGGTCGAATTATGTCTTCGCTTTTTCTTAAGATACTGACCAGGGTGTCTCGGGATATAATAGTCAAAGGCGAGCACGTGTCTACCTTCATTGCTAGTTCACACCCATCAACAAGAAATGTGTCCACAGGGCCCTTCGTCTCCCCAGCTTAGGCTGATATCTCAAAAACATATTTGTTGGCTGATTCTCTCAATTCCACCACTTCCTGTATGTCATATCTCCTTTTGACATTTTCTTCTTTATCATCTTCTGCTCTGTGTTCCACATAACTGACAGAAGCAACTTTGCAGACATTCGCAAAATGTCCCTTTCCTCTGCATTTGAAGCATTCCCCAAACTTAGCAGGACACGATGGAAAGTTTGCGCCGTGTCTGGAACTTCCACATCGAGGACAAGAACTTCTCATGTTCCCGTTCCCTTTCTTCCCACTGAAATAGTTGGGTTTCTTCCTTTGATCCAGAGCGCACACAGCTACTGATGGTGTGATAGATTTGTCTATCCTGAGCTCCTTGACATACTGAGTGGTTTGCTCAATGCCCCTGGCCAGATTCACCGCTTCATCCAGGCTCATGTCCTTGGCAAGGAGTTTTTCTTGAACCCTGACATTGTTGGTGCATCTTATTAACTGGTCTCTTATTAATGAATCGCTCAACTGTCCAAATTCGCAGGAATAGCTCAGGGACCTCAAACATGCAATGTAAGATTCTACAGGTTCCGACTTTTCTTGTGTTCTCTGGAAAAACTTGTGCCTCTCAAAACTGACATTTTTCTTTGGTTCAAAATGATCTCGCAGGCGACCCAGAGCCAATTCATACTCATCCATGTCGTCAGATCCTGACACTTGGTTTCCAGTAAGGCCATGAAAGATTCTTCGCCCTTCTACTCCTAAATTATGTATCAGCAGAGCTTTCTTGCGTGTGGGTGAGAATCTGTCCCCCCCCATGGCCACCAAATAGTTCTCAAAGGCATCCTTCCATTTATCCCACCTAACTGCAGGCCGGCCTGGTTCATTCAGAAAAGAGAGAGGGGGTGGGATGGACGCAGCCATGACAACAGTAACTTGGCTGTGACTTTAACTCTTCCTTTAGAGTCCTCTTGAATGTATTGCGAGCAGGAATATTACTTGATTGACCTATAAAGTTACAGATCACTTGTATATGTCTCCAGCCGTAATTCCATATGATGCTTCACATGCCAAAGTTCATCCAATTTGGTGATCCTGAAGCATTGTCACTGTAAAATACCAGGAGCGGGCAATGGTGCGGGAATTTTAATTTGCACACAGTGTTGTTCAGTGTGGGAAACAGCAGTGCCTTCTCCCGCTCCTTCACTATAAATACTGGCTGAACAATTTGCACACAGTGTTGTTCAGTGTGGGAAACAGCAGTGCCATATCCCGCTCCTTTACTCTAAATACTGGCTGATGTGGAGCTGATGCTGCGGGCACAGAGCTCGTCACTGATTTCACTTTCCTGAGTCGCAACGCCCGCCCAGCCGTTTTACGACTGTGCGCGTGGGCAGATACGGTGCTCGCTCTTCACTCACGAGAATGCTCTCCACTCGCGAGCTGTTTTCTGCTCGCGCGAGGTCGCGCGGACTGAGACGCGCTGACTTCTTCTGCCTCGCGGGCTCGCGCTCCACTCGCGAGCTGCTTCCAGTTCGTGCTCACGCTCGCGCTCCTCTCTGCTCACACAACGCTTGGGGGGCTCGATGGTGCCTGCGCGCGCTCTCCTAAAAGGGGCACCTTTTCCCACACAGGCTCCACACCATACGCCTGACCTGCTAGAACTGGGTCCGACGTCTCGTGGTTTCCGCAGCGGCGCTGACTTCTTCTGCCTGCTGTCACGGCCGCAGGGAACCATGGATCCACAGCAACACGGAAAGCGCCGGGGCCGTCGTACCGAAGGTTCGGAGGATCCTCGTCGCCAATGTTAAGAATTGAAGTCCAGGCTAATATATGAACACTGATACTTTATTAAGTATCTGTCTGTGACAGCAGGCACTACTTCCAGCCCTGCACCAACTGCTCTCAAACAGAACGTTCTCCAAAGCATAACACTCTGACTAGAATGCATTGCATCATAATGGCTTGGGTAGGTAATGAACAGGCAAAAAAGTATGGTATGAACACTTACACTTTCTGAATATAAACCTTGAACAAATCACAACAAGTAATGTAAAATAAGACATCAATATCCCAACACAATGCTATCCTGCTCACAGATTCACACCTTCCCATCCCCAGCCTTGGATCGCCTCTGAAATTCAGACTCTCAAATTAAGTATGCATTGGACCAACACCATTGGTGAAAATTACAGACACCTACACAATCCATTGCTTACACAAATTCCCTTGCTGCCCTAACCTCTGCACTGGACTCTGCCAAATCCTCCTACTTTACAAACTTAATCTCCTCCCATCGCAATCACCCCTGCAAACTGTCATCTACTCTCTATTCTTTGTTCCCACCTCCCAAGCAAATATCCATCGGCTCCCCCTTCCTGCTAATGACTTTGGTCACTTACCTTTCCTCTAAAATCTCTAAAATGTGTGACTCTCAAAGCCTTCTCTCCTTCCTTCATAACCCTCTTTCTATTCTCCACCTCTCCTCCGCTGCTTCTACTCTCGACTACTTCTCCCCTGCTCCTCCTATTGAATTAGCACCCACCCTTCCCTGTGCCAACCCATCTTGTGCTCGTATTGACCCTTTTGCTCACTAAATGGTCAATTACTTGCTTCGATCTTTATAACCTCTTTCTCTCTGTTGGACCCTTCCCTGCTTGCCTCAAATCTCCTACTGTTTTAGCCACATTGAGGAGACCTCCTGTTGACCCTGGCATCCTCACTGTATAAGAAACCCAGTTAAAGGAACATGATTCTACATTTTGACAGCTGTCACCCAAGCATGCCAAAGAAAATGTACCTTATGGGCAGTACAGTGTAATTGGAGATCCATCGCCGATTATTTTCACCATGATGTGAGTTTGGATGAACAGCACAGCGCACAAGGCTATCCTAAAATAAATGTCAGTCACTCTAAGAAAAGGGCCAGATATACTCCCTGGAAAAACTATGTACGATCTGAACTCCCATGAGCCATACCGATCAGGCGACGTGTGTTCTTACACACGGCCTAACACCTTTGACTTGATTAACCTATCAGAAAGTACTCATCAAATTAAATCTACCAGAAGAGCTTTCCCCACAATTCGCATTTAAACAATCTAAAAATGTAAGGGACTATCTAGTCCATTCACAATTTAAGCATGTAGGCTCTTGAACACGATTGTGCGACCGACGTCCTGTCTAAGTTAATTTCCAATGCGGAAATTGTGTGGCATTCAGATTTTCTAAAACAAATGACGACCTTCAAGATTGGTGACAAACAATGGGAACTGCGTAATCTGACGAATTGCAAAACCACCACCGAGGATTACTGCACAGAGTGCCTTTGTGGCCTCAGATACAGAGGACAAACAATGCAGTCTGTTCACATTGGCATTTCTGAACACTGCTCCTCCATCCGTTGGAAAAATACCACAGCTCCACTGGTTTCACACTTTTTAGAACACCAGCATACAGCAGATGACTTGACATGGTGGATCCTGCAAGTGGTTAAAAATGTCCTGAATGTACAAAATGCCATGCTATTCATGGAATCACGATGGATCCACAGGTTGCAGACACACGACACAGGTCTTAATGAGCAAATGATACCACCAACCTAGGTCTTAGGGTCTCTGTTGCTGCTGAGACTGTGGATACCGCAGTGAAAACTGGGGCTGTGGGAACCCCATGGAGGTTTTAACCCATTTATGGTTTAGTATTTATCTGACAATTGTGTCATTTGGATTTGACATGGGCTTTGCACGCTATGTTTTTGGTGCTGCCCTATGTGTGTTATTTCATTAGCTAAATTTGCCTTTTAAAATTCTACTTTTCAGACTTAGGTGTACCAGGAATCCTTGGGTTCTAACCTCTTCATTGTTATTAGTTAAGGTAATGGCCTGAGCCCCTTGTGTCTCCATTTTCACATCATTTCTCTTTGCCGCGATGTTCGGTGTCCATTTCCATGGGAACAAATCACATGGACTTGTTATGACGTATGTATGCTCTTTCGATGTAGGGACGTTTCCTACGTGTTTCCCATGGGAACAGGACAAGCAGAAATGTCAGTCTCTTTTAGCATGCTGAGTTTCACGTTTGTAAAATGTGTTTTACTTGCCTCTGGCAGCGGTATCTCTTTACTATGGAGAAGGGTCAATTAAATACTTCAGCCAGGCCTACCCTTCTTATTTGTTTCATTGTGATGCTGATTGCCAGCAGTTACATGGCTGTGAGTCGGCGGTGCAGTTTACTGATCTGCTGCTTTTTTTCCAAAGTTCCTGCAACTTGGCTTGATAATTAATTAAGGTACCTTACAAGTGGAGGACCACCCACATCGGCACAGGTTTTTCGGTGTGTTCTGCCACCCGTGCCACATATATATTGGGGTTTGGGACCCAGCCAAAGGTGTTTAGGGGTGTTCTGCCACCTGGGCCACTATATTGAGGTTTGGAACTCAGCACCAGTTTTGGGGGTGTTCTGCCACCTGTGCCACTATATTGGGGTTTGGAACACAGCACTAGTTTTGGGGGTGTTCAGCCACCCATGCCACTATATTGGGTTTGGAAACCGACACCAGTTTTGGGGGTGTTCTGCCACCCGTGCCGTAAAGGTTGGGGTGTAGGGCACCGCGCCTGAGGGTATTTCCTGCCCGTGCCTTTAGGGAATTGGATGCCGATAGCTTAAGGGGTGGTCATCTCCACCTGCTGTGCATGATAGGGGCGCCTGTGCTCTGTGCATTATGAACCTTGATCATTTGATCTTTATTAGAATAAAAGAAGGTCAAGGGTGTTCTGTGATTTAGTACACCTTAGCTTTTGGCAGCAGGATGAATGAGGGTGCTGTTTTGGGATTGTGTGGCATGGTGATGTGTTGAGAGTTAGGGCTGGTTCCTTTGTTTGGGTGTCTGTTGTTAGTCCTGCAACAGACTTTGAGTGTTTCGTATGGTTGCTTGCCTCATTGTAGGTTGTTGAAGGGACGAGGTAGGTGGGAGAGTGTCTCGTTGTTCTTCGGAATGGAGTAAGTGGGATTTGGAGTTCGGAGTTTGGAGTGGATGGGGCCAGAGTGTTGTTGGTTTCATACTTTGGTCCCATTACTGTGTTTTTTTTTTCCCCCTTGCACTTCTTTCCGTACCTTTATCTTGGTTTCTGCTGAGGAGAGAGATGTCTTGTGTCTTGTGTTCCCTGCCTTGGTCCTGCATGAATGCTTGCATGAGAGAATGCCTGATGGAATGTTATGCCTCTGGAATATTATGGTGTGAGTGCCCCTGTAAGCTCCATGAATGTTAGTTGGAGTGAAGCAGCCTGTGAGACTAGAGGCCGGTGGATGTCTCCTGTGTACCTTCCAATTTACTTACCATTGGACTCACCGGATGGATATACCTTGTCACTGGAACTTAGTAAAGAAGTTCACGTCCCTTACCTGCAGTATTAGGCTTTCATTTCACCCCGCTACAACTTCCTCTCCAACATTTTGGGACCGTTATGTGCTATAGCCTTATATTTCCAAGGCACGTCTACATTATTATCATTTACCGGATGCCGCCACTTACATACTTCTATTTCCTTTTTTTTCTCTTTGCTATACAGATTTATCACTCAGTGCCACAGTGTGACCTGCTCCCTCTGTAATGTCAAGCAATCTTCGCTGTAACTAGTTTTGGTGAGGGCTGATGTATAATTTCTTCCTTTCTGGATGCTGGCAGCCTGTACTATTTGTCTCTGAATATGCTTCATGTTTTCCTTTGTCTCTTTCTGTATAGGTTACCTAATCGTGGTACTGACAAAGGCGTTCCAATTAGTTTCCCTGGTGAAACTTGTGGCTTAAATTGTATGCTTCATTTTGATATACGTCAACCATCAAATGAACCAATAGACTTTATTTGACTATTTAGTGAAGTGATGACCTTATACTAATGTCACCTCAAATAAAATAATAGTAGTTGCAGTTATCCTCCTATAGTTAGTCCATAGGAACTGATGTTATTCTAAGCAGTGTTGTGTATTGCCTTGAAATACAGTGTAACAGTGTATGACTCTCTCTTGGTGACTCTCCAACATTGTGTATTCATTGAGCACAGTCGGCCTATGTTAAATCAGGCCGAGAGTCCCCTTTGTGTAATCTTTCATTGCTTTTTCTTTGTTATCTGTGAATTCTGTCTTGTTTATACCTTGTTTTGACGTCATTAGTTTTGTATGCGATGTATTGTTTTTGTATACATGTTATCAAATTTAGTTACCACAATTTTGCATAATGTAAAATAAACTTGTTTTTCTGTTCATATTAAAAATTAATGGTATCAATTATTGCAGTGAATTCTATATGGGTGAAGCTGTGCCATTAAGTGTATAGTGATTAGTAATAGTAAGTAGGTTGCCTTGTAGAACATTGACTTGAGTTTTGTTAGACAAATGAATATCCTCTGGATAGATGAAGTACTATATAATTCCCAGAGGGAATATTTCCATGGTTTTGTCTTAGTTTACCCCTGTTTCCAGCACAGTTGTGGTGTCCCTTTGCATGAGTGGGTTCACTGCCTCCCCATCCTTTGACTAGGTGGTCTATTCTCCAACTTTCAATCCAATGCTCACCACTCCAGTCGTTCTTCTATACTCATCCTTTTAGACCTTTCTGCCACTTTCAACATTGTTGACCACTTCGATCTTCTCCTCACTGTGCAGGACACTGGGACTTGCAGATCTGCTCTTTCCTGTATCACCTCCTACCTGCAAGTCAACCCATTAAAAGCCCTGTTGCCATCCCCTAAGGATCAACCTTCGACCTCTTCTATTCCATCCTTTTACCATTGCCTTAGGAAGACTTATCTCATCCTTCGACTTTCACTATCACCTTTTTACAGATGACTCCCAAATATTGTTCTCATTTCCCTCCTTTACTGCATCCATCACAGAACGGTTTACAAACTATCTCACTGCAATTCATCACTGAATAACTCTCCACTGCCTCACAGTGAAATAGAAGTAATCATTCTCCCGGCTTTCAATGCCATTCCTCCTCTCCTCTCTCCTATCACCTTCCCATCTGACCTTCTTGCTCCTTCACCCAAGGTTGCATTCTTGGGGTCCTCTTTGCTAGTGAGGGACGACTGCAAAAATGCAACATTAGCACTCCTCTGCTGCTTCCTCCTTTTCTTACTAACCAAGCTACAAAAACTCTAATCTCCACTCTTCTACGCATCAAACTTGAATACTGGTCAAGCCTATCCCTTGGCCTTTCAATCTACTCTTTCCTCTCTGTAGGCAGAGGCATCAGTGCTATGCAGCAGATCAGGATCCTCCCCCACTTCTATCTCTGAACAGCATTCTTGTTAGCTCTCCATGCACAGCTACTCTCTTTTCAAGTTACTTCTCCTCATCTACAAAACTATGAATGGTCCTACTCCTTGGTACCTAACTGATTGCTTCTCAGTGTACTTACTATCTCATTCTCTTCGATCCTCATCTGCACTCAACATCACCATCAGGGGTCAAGTCCTAAAAATAAAATTGGGGGAATTCATTAACATACAGAAGGGGATGTGAACCAACTTGCATAACAAGTTGAAATATGCAAATTTCATTCATGTGCAAAAATGGGGACCTGAGGCGATAGTATGTTATTCAAAGGGCAATGCTAATTCAATATTAAAAAATAAACATTTATTAGGTAAAAATGGTCATGCGAATAAACACATATTTCAATACAACTCTTCAAAATACATCAAAAATAAGTAGGATCCTATGGGTGAACGTGACTGACCCTTTTACCAGATCAACACAACTCACCATTTTAACACAGCACCCTAACGCATAGCATCCAGACAAGGTAATTGCCTATAATACCCAAAGAGAACAACAAAATGTGACACACAATTTAACATACCTAGCATTTCGACGAGTGCATACTATACGAAAAAGGATTACAGTAAAGTAATACGACAAACTTTTGTTTTCACATGTGTCTCCTAATTACTAATCTTGAATACACAAACGCTGCACCTAAATAACACACGCATGTTCACCACTCTGCAAGTCCGTTTTTTCTGCCAACTAGAGTTTCGGCTGATGAGGACTATGTCATTTCTTTGCCCAGCCTTCCTCAGGGCATGCTTTAATGTATCAGCATAGATGGTGTGAAAAGTGCATGTTTCTACAAGACATGATGTACATGTATTAGTTTTGAAATTAAAAAACATATCCAATTATATTCAAAAATGACTAGTTTAATTTTACAGGTTCCCTGAAAAAATGAAATGCACTGGTTAATCCCGTAAGGGACATAGGTCAATCCTTGACGCTCAGATAGGGGTCATGGTCTCACACCGCCTCACTCCCAGAAACCTGGCCATGCTGAGAAAGAGAAATGTATCTCTATCCGAATGGCTCATAATTTCATTTTTGGCACTAATTAGAATTGGTATTAATGTGTACATTACTGTACTGGGCTTCATTACGGGTTTGGTGGTATCTGGGTGGTAAATCCACACAGATACAACGAAATGGTATTAGCCTTACCACCACTTGGTTGAGCAGTATTACTGTTGGATTATATGTGGTGGTAGGTGGTGTTAGTCCCTGTTTGAGTACATTGGACTCAATGGGGATTTTCGGCGGAATTACTGTGGAATTATGCAGACATTGGGAAGAAAGTTGGTGGATCTCCCTCCAGCGCAGAACTGGAGGTGAATCCTTCAACTTTCTGCTAAACGTATAGGTGTGCGGTCCAGCAATGTGGCGGTAAATGTAATACCGCTGCATTTTCCACCCACCACCCAACTTGTAATGATGAGGCCCGCTGCGTCTGTAAAGCCGTTAAGCCATCTTGCATACTTTAGCGATCCTTGCCTATGGGTAGCCAGGTTCCACTGTCTCACACAGTCTACCTCGCATCGAGGAACACATCGTCTGTCTGGGTAACGAGATGGAAAAAACCTGTGTGTTTTTAATGCTGTGGTAATCCATCTAGTGCCTGCTAATCTGTACTCATGAAAGGAACTAAAGCAAAGGCAGTGCTGCTTTAATACACTCATCCCAACTTGCCTAGAATATATCTTAGCAGTTAATTCTCTGATGCTGTTAGGAAGCCGAGTGAAGTAGTGTGACGTTTTAGATACATGACCCTCGTACGCTTGCATTGCTGTGGGACAGCTATAACGTTACATGAATGGAAACAGAAGCAGCTATGGCTGCCATAAAACTGCTCAAATCCAAGAAAATTAAAACTTAACTTGTGAACAGAATATTCAAACTTGTTTGTAATATAAGCATTGTTGTCTCAAGCCCTGAAATAAAACATAGATGTTAGGAAAGGCATCCCTGACCGCCATCTCAAAGCTGCCCGCATCTGACAAATTCGGAATGGACAGTTATAATATCTATGCAATAATGGTAGTGTGTTATCTGTTGCAAAAGAAATGGCCAAATGTCCAAAAATGATTAAAGCCATGATGCTCTTGTGGTGTTTTGCACAGGATGAATGGGATTTGTCCTTCATAAAATAAAGGCACAAAAACCAAGAGAGGATATTTTCTTCTAATAGTATTTTGAAAACAATGCAAGGTGTGCAGGTTTTAACCCCTTAAAAGCCAGGCTATTATGCAAGTCTGTGCAAAAAGGACAAGCATACTCGTCCTTGGCACTCCAAGAATCAATACCAATATTTTCCCTGAAATATGCTGTCCTGAAACATGACATTTCATAAGTAGTTCTCTGCTATTTCTCAGCAAGTTAAATGCATACTTGCCAACCCTACCGATTTAGGCTGTAGGCTATGGCCTTTTAAACATGCATATGGCCTACAGATTTGGGTCTTTAATACTACTGATATTTTAATACTTCCCAACACTCTGTGACCAAAAATCTGTAGGATTTTTTAAGTTCCAAAAATGGTAATTTGCATAATGATAACTTCATGGGAAATTACATCACTTGACTTGATAACATCTGAGGAAATAACATCACATGTCATATGGCTTCCGAACCACAAATTTCTATTCATAACAGTAAAATGTGCGATTTGCAGTGCTCGCCTTACAAGCTGTGTTTGCTGGAGCCCTTCCCATCTTCACTTCCCTTGGGGTATACATCAGCCACAGAGAAGGATTTACAGCTTTTCAGTGGACATTTATTGTTTCAGTTACCAGCTGGCTGGCAGTTTTGTGAAAATCAGTGGTAAAAGACCCAACATGTATTTCTTAGTCTCCATTATGTGTATGCACTCTATGGGTGCCTCAGAGTGTTTTCCACTCCAAGTAAGCCTCCCACCCCCCAACGGTCATGTTGAAATTGCCCCCACACATCTTCAGCCAGGCCCGTCCAAGCACAACCACTGCTAACACCAGCCGGCACCCCCCAAAATACACTCAACCTACGCCATCGCCAAATCTGCACTGCAGCTGTAGCTTTTCTTGTGTGCTCCATCAAAAATATCCTCCTTGTTCTCTGTGCAACTACCCTTTTACCCAACTGTAATATCAATTGATGCAGTGGCTATTTTGTCACTCAACGGCAGCAAACCAACTGCCATCATAGCATGTATTGCTTGGCTTAATTTGAGTTCCTACCCTCCCTATGTGTGTTCTCTGTTCTTTACACATCTAAACTCTGTCCATTTCCAACTTACCAACTCAGGCCCTTCAGAGTTAGCTTACTTACTGTGTGCTGATTGCTTCTGCACTCATGGACTTGTTCTTAGCACACCCAGATATGCTTCTCCTCTGAATCACCCAAAGTCCCAAGCTGCCTCATCTTCCTGTGACAGCAAGCCTGTAACATTCCTTGCCTAACCTCAGAACTGTTAGGACCAGTAGTCAGGGTACATATAAAGGATACTCTGGTAGCCATCGGTGATCTTCAGGTTACTTTAATCAGGTTTCATCCCAAGGAGATAGGAAGCACAGTACTATGGAAACCCACTGGCTTCCAACACCTAGGCTACATCATTACCAACTGCTCTGGGAGGAATCTCATACACTCAGCATTCCAGTCAGTCACACTCCTGGCATTCCATTCATGACCTCACACCTACAAACACACAGCATGCATTCAGGAGCAGTATTAAGGAAGAAGGTAAACATACAATAGGAATACCATTCCTAACCCCTACCTTCCTTCCATCTAACCAGGCACACAACACAACACACCTCCCTTTCTTCCACACAGCAGACACATACCTCAAAAACATCTGCATAACCAATACAAGAGGAGCCAATTATCCCCACCTCAATCGAAATGCCCCTTTTACCTGTATGCTGGAAACCAGAGTATGTGATGTATACAGAACAACTGTGTATGGACTCAGTCCAATACCAGTAAAAAGGCCAGTACCTAAGAGAATCTGGGAGGCAAAGTACCCATTGAGAAAACCATATCTGCATACAAAGAAATATGATGGCCATTTGAATGAAATCCCTGAAGAGGCAGAGCCAATAAATGGCAAGGATGAATGCTAGTATCACTAACCATTGCCAGTATATGTTACATGGAGCTGAAGATTAAGTACATAAAAGAGATGCAGTGACCAGAGAATGCAGATATTCTATAAGGCATCAAGAAAGCAATAAGGATAAGTGACATCTTGGGCTCAAGGTGAAGAAGCTTATGCCACAGAAACAGATGAATATATCAAGTCATTTTACACGTGTACCTATGCAGAAGAAACTCATGCAGCAAAGTAATCGTGATGCTAGCTCTAAGCTTATAGTAAATGGACTGCGCAAGCACCAAAGTGTGCATAGATAGGAATGAGAGAATTATGGATGTTTCCACTAAACGTATTATAGCAGATTGTAAATTAGCAAAAGGCCTTAGTTCAGTGTGTCGCAGTAAAAATCAAATTGAATTACAAGCAGAGTATCAGCGAGCCAAAAAGCCAAGATCTTATAAAAACTGGAGTGAATTGGCTTTGGATACAAAATCATGTGAAAGAACAAAACTCCTGTTCAGAAGGCAAGAATATAACAAGGAAGACGTCAGAGGTCTATTAGATTAATAATATTAAATGCATGAAAAAGCTCGCTTTTATGGTCTCTAGCTACATGGAAGCATGAAGTTGGATGAATGAGGTGGTCATACCTACGCACAAAGGCAGACTGTGCTCCTCACTCCCTAATCTTCTCATAGCTAAGAACACTCTCAACGAGGAATTTCAAAGGCCACATTGATAGCAGACCACTGAGGTGATGATAGGTTGATATGTTAATTAGTGGGAAGCTAAAGGTAATACAACCTCACCAGCATCTGGATGGCCAGCCTGCAGCATGCTAACATAGGTGGAAAAGTACTGAAGGAGGATAGATTGCCAACCAATTGTAGAGGACCTGTGTATTTAGGGGTCCTATAGTGTGTAAACCAATGGGACATTGTGTATTTAGTGATGTTCATAGTGGTCATTTTGTAGGGAGTGCTTAGTTGCCACACCTGATGTTGAATAACCAATCACCTAGTTACACTTTTTTACACTAGTATGGATCATTTACTCAGAACCAATAGCCCATGCTTATATGTTTTTGTAGTTTGCCACGTAGTGTGACGTTAGTACACATGTAGGTTAACGTCATTGATGACACATGTGGCTTATAAAAGTGCAATTTTTTCTTAAGGTACTTTGAGTTTGAAGATCGAGCAATTGCGTTGATGTTCGTTATGCTCCCTGTTTTAGATAATTGCCATTAAAACAGTCTTCCTTTTGTCAACTTCCTGAGTCCGCTCTATTATTGATGTATGAGTAAGGTTTGCATCCCCATCCATCTCGAGGATAATTGCTGCGCATCGAAGGGGCTGGACTATTCAGTTCACTTGGTAGCAGAGGATGGTTTAAGAGCCATCGATCTGAGTAGACTTTAGAGTTTCGGCAATATCGAATTGCCTTTGCCATTTGGCCAAAAGAATGTGAATCTCCCCATAGATAGAGGTTAGGGTAATTTTTAAGAAAAGCTTGCACGACCGGGTGTGATGGGTTCCCTAGTTTCCATAGAATACCCTTCCACTTCTGCACAAAGCGGATCAATCGGAAGATTGAAGAGGCAGTAAAAAAGGCGGACGATCCTGAGAGTCAGAAGATGAAAAATGATATCAGTGAATAAAAACCTGAGTGAGTTGACAAAAACATGGGTGACGAGTGAAGAAAAAAGAAAGTAACGGGGGGTGGCGGGATAAAATATAACGTAAGAGTAAGTGTATAAATATATGTGGGGAATGAGATGTTGACTCAAGTGTGGCCGAGCAATAAGATAATTGTGAGAAAGGCCACAATAAGAGACTATGCCCTGGGCTGCATTTTTACAATGTAACAGACGAAGTTTGATCTCAGAGTCCCATAGTAGAACATTAGGAGACGGAACCGATTCAAGACGGTTTCAAAGAGGTTAATTTGCACCTCACTTGAAGTATTTTTAGAGGGCTAGACGAGTCTTAGAAATAAGATCAAAAAAGATTTTTGTAACAAACCTGTTTGTTTTATGTGTTTTTTGTGAACAATAGCATCATAAGTAGGAACAAATGAATTGATTGCTTAGAATTGAACCTGATGGTTGTTTTTTAGTAAGATTAAAGTAAAAAATTGTGGTTAGTGGGATTGGAGCATGCAACAAGTGGTGCTCGCTCATATTATATTATTTTTATGAAACATACTTTTTAAATCTGTGATTGAAAATAAACTAGTGTTATATAAAGCTTAGAATGAGACGAGTCGAGAATGGAAGATATTACTCCACTTGTGCATCTCTGTAAGCCGTTACCGAAGCATGCACATAAGCTCAAACAGTATAGTGTGGAATGGCTTAAAGGAACCGCAGATAAAATGTTTATGTCGTGGCATCAAGGAGGTTCACTATTGAAGGCAGTCCTGCAGCATATGATGACATATTTGCATGCATCATACACAGGGAAGAAGCCAGAGAAGCGATTAGCTAGTTTGGATATTTGGAAAATGTACCAACAAGAGAAAGATGAGGAACCCTCTATAGATTGGATACTTAATATATGCAAAGAGGGGGGTGAGGTGCCTTCTGCTCCCCCACCACAGTTGAAATAGGAGATGAGAGCAAGAAAGATGATGGGTTATACCCATTGAGGGAGCTTAAAGCAGCAACAGGATATAGTAACCCGGCATATGAGTCACCTGTGCAAAGCAGTGACGAGAGAACAGAGAAAAATATTGAGAACGATATAATCTCTAAGGTTCTGAGGGACAAGGAGAGACACAATAAGGAGAGAAGTGATCGAGCAAGTACATCTCTAGACATAGGAAGAGATATAAAACAATGGAAAGGAGAAAGAGACAAGGTTGATCAGACAGTGCTTTTTCAGAACGAATGGATGGGTGGTCAGATTTTATTAAAACGCGATGGTAAGAGCATTGAAGATGTAAGACAATGGGAAGATCAAGACAAACAAGATAAAACAGATAAAGAAAGAGAGGAATGATCAAAGGATGAAGGAGCAAAAAGGAAGGCTAGGCAAAGAAGAGAGCAGTTATACCGAGATGAGCAGTCAAGAAAACAAGAGAGAGCAGAAGAGCAAAGAAAACTTGATAATAGACAGAGATGGATCGATGAGCAGGAAAGGTTAGAACAAAAAAGAATAGAGGCAGAGGAATAGAAATTAAGGGATAAAAGAATACAGAGACTGAAGGATGAGGAGATATGCAGGGCAAGTGAGAGAAGGGATATGAAGAAAAAAGAGGAAGACACAGTGAGAGAGGAAGCAATGAAACAAAGAGAATTTGATGACAATATGGAACATAAGAGAAGGCAGAGAGCATGCAATCTCAATCGCCTGGAAAAAGAGATGAGAGATCCGGGGCCAGAGGTAGCATGGGAGAACATAGAGGAATTCTTCCAGAATACGAGTCATTATCAGGCCCGTCTAGAGTAAATCTAGAAGACGAGTTTGACTCGAGGAGCATTGGGGAGGCGATCAATAAAGTATATTATGATTTAAAAGCCCAGAAATAATTAAAGGTTAAGGGAAAAAGCTATCAACTCGAGAGTACCCAGTTGTATGATACGGAGGGAGCCTCATGTAGTACGAGGCAAAAAGAGCTGTCTTTAGATAATCTGACTCTGAACAGAGATGACGAAGACAGAAGCTGTACAAGTTGGGCACAGGAAATATCAGATGAATGCAGGGAAACCTTCCATGGCAAAGAAAGAAGGAATGTATGCGGTCTTGAGGGATGTTTTTCAATGGAAAAAGAAGTCAGATGGTCAGATTTAAACACACCTGTAACTAGGGCACCAGAACCACTGACACAGTCAGATCAACCTACGGGGCAATTCCACAGTGAAAGGGGAAATTGCCACCTTATATGAGCAGACAAAGGTCACTACCAGGTAGAAGTTGATGTGATATTATTGTCCCTGCGGTGGACAGACAAATGATGAGAGATGAGAATGAGATTGGGGCATCACAGTTTCCCTTGTTAGAGAAAGAAGGGGCCAGACCACAGTATATGCCGTGGACTCAGATGGACAAGGATAACATAAGATGTAAACTCCCCAGTTTATCTTCAGGCTCTGGGAAATGGATACATGAGTTCGCGAAAATGATGGGAAGAAACACGTTGGCTATAGGGGACATTAAGGGTCTCCTTATCACCATACTTGGTGAGAGAGCTGATGATGTGTGGATGATGGCAGGATATGCTGGTTTGACTACAGTCAACACTGCTCACGATGGAGCTCCATTCAATAACTGTAGGGTGTCAGTTTGGAAAGCGCTTAGAGTACTGTATCTGGACATGTGCGATATGGGAGCTATAATGACAAAAAAGATGAGATGATCCGTTGGTTTACATTCAAAATTTACAGGAGGCTTGGGCCTTCGAAACGCGAGAATCTTGGGGAAAATCTATACCGGTATTCTATCATATATTATGCCAAGGGCTGCCAGAGCCAGTACAGAACCAGCTCAATAAATTAGTGTGTATAGAAGCCAAACTGTGGTCGGATATTCAGCTGACCATTGCGCACTATTGCAGGCTTTTGCAGGAAAAGAATTGCAAAAAAGACGATGCCCAGAAAGGCGAAGAGGCAACATTAGTGCAGAAAAAAACTGTCTAAATATGCCATTGAAAGGGCAATGTTGACAAGTGTAGATGGATTGAATCCACAGCAGATTGTAATTATGCCGCAGGGGAATAACCAAAGGCAGTTTGACCAGAGTAATAATGGGTGTACTCCGCACAGAAGGGGTGGATTTCGAGAAAGAGGTTTTCAAAATAATCAAGGAAACTGACAGAATAATCGGGGAAGCTTTCAGAACAATCAAGGTGGGGTTCAAAATATGCAGAATGACGGTCAGAACATACAGGATGGGCAAATTAGAAGGCCACCTATATGTTGGACATGTGGGATGCCAGGGCATTTTGCTTGTATGTTTAGAAGTCAAGGGTTTGTGCAAAATGACCAATTTACAAGAGGGGGATTCCAAACCCGCCTGCATATTTGCAACAGTACAGTGATGGGTTTGCTCAGACTCAAACCATGCAACAACAGCAAGCGCCAAGAGCACAGCAGGGTTTGCAGACACAGCTGCTAGCAGTAGCTCCACCACAAGGGCAGTCGAACCACGCACCTATGCAGATTCAACAGAGCATTGAGTACAGGACAGTTAACGACACTTTAGAATAGGGAGTGTCACTGTTGGTGGGGGGAATCCATTTGCAGGTAACGGGATGAGTCTGTACCCGCAATAGGACAATAGAATATTTCCTTTGGGTGTGGAACTGAGGTTGGTACTACCTATTCTCTTTTTATCTATTGTGACAGTGGTCTGTTGGAGCTTGGAATGGTTCAGGTTCAGTGTGCTGTTGATGAGGCGTCCTAGTGCTTCCGTCTTGGTCAGCCTGTGTATTCAGTCATTAGTTTCCTCCTATCATGACTATCTTTCAGCTAGTCCTTCGGTTTTCTGTGGGGTGATTTCCTTAAAAGTTGTTGTTTGGTTGTTGTTTGTGTGTGATGGCGCGTTGTGCTTCCCGCTGTGTCTAGTTGAGCATAGGGTAATGTGAATGCTTATTCTGTTTCTCACTCTCTGGTTTGGAGCTATTGGATGGGAGTTCCCTAGTCCCTTGCTATCGGTTGTGACTGGGTCTGTTGGGAATGGCTATGGTTTAGGGCTAAGATCTTTGTCTTGCTATGTATTCAGTCTTTTTGGTCCTATTACGGCTGTCTCTCGGTTAGTCGTTTGGTGTGTCGTGGAGTATTTTCCTTCTGATCTTTTCCTTGTAAATTGCTTGGTGCGGATCAGGGTCTGTCTCTTCGTTCATCGATGTTTCAGGTGTTTGTGTGACCCTGTGGGCGGTCTTCTAGTTATGACGTGAAGAGACAAGTTTAGAGTAGTTTCCTGAATAATAGGTGGGTTCTTGTGTTACATATGTACTTTGGAAGGTCGTTCCAGGTTTTTGGTGCTTGGTGAGAGAAGGAAGATCCTCAGAGTTTTCTTTAATTGTAGGGTTTCGGTTCCAGGTGGATGTCATTGCTTGATCTGAGCGTAGTTGTTGGTTGATGTAGATGCAGTTTATCTCTCAGGAACTCAGCGCCTTGATTGTGTACAGCTCTGTGCGTGATGCACATTGTTTTGAACTTTATTTGTTGTTTAATTGGTAGCCAATGTAGTGTTTTTAGCGCTGGTGTTCTGTGTTCTCTTCGGGGTAGTTTCAGAAGCGGTCTGGCTGCTGCATTTTGTATGCGTTGTAGTTTTTTTAGAAGCCGTTCAGGCATACCTAACTATAGGCTGTTGGCGTAGTCTACTCTAGACATGACGAGATCGATGATGGTGGTTGCTCTGTTGGGTAATGATAAGAACGGTAGGATCCTCTTTGCCGCTTGTAGGAGAAAGAAGCATTTCTTGAGTAGGGCATTTACTTGTGGCTCTAGGGTGAGATTATTGGTCATCAGGAACCCAGGTTTTTTTAAATTGGCGAAGGTCCTGGGGTTGTCCCAAGTTCCATTGGCCACGGGATGAAGTGGTTTTCTCCTCCATTTTTTATGACGATCATTATTTCTGTTTTGCCTGAATTGATTTTGAGCCAGTTTGAGTTCATCCAGTTAAATACATCTCAGAGGTAGTTTTCTAGCATTTAGTTTATTTCTAGGTTGTCTTGTATTTTGAAGATTATTTGTGTATCGTCAGCATAGTTGTAGCAGGTGAGGCCGTGACTTTTGATTATTCTGATTAGTAGATATAGGTAGATGTTGAATAGTAGTAGGGAGAAGGATGATCCTTGTAGTAGTCCACAGGTGGAATCTCTCGGGCTGGATTTGAAGGGTTTCATCAATACGGTTTCCGTTCTGTTTGTTAGGAAGGATTTGATCCATAATAGGGCCGTGTCTGTTATTCTGAGTCCTTGTAATCTCTTTATGATGGTGTCATAATTAACTGTGTCAAATGCTGCGGATAGGTCTAGAAGTATCAATGCAGTTCTCTTGTGTCATTTTTAGGTCATCCCATATTGAGAAGAGAGCTTATTCCGTTCCTCTCATTGGTCTGAAGACAACTTGTGCCTGGTCTAGCAGGCAGTGCTTTTCTATGATTTCTTGGGTTGTTTTGTATATGTACGTTTCGAGTAACTTGGCTGGGTTCAGGATGTTGGAGATGGGTCTGTATTTGGAAAGGTCCTCTATGGTTCCTGCTGTATCTTTGAGTAGTGGTCTGATGTATGCTGATTAGAAGGGTTTTGTCACTTTCCCAGTTGCGATTGAAAGGTTGAGGACATTCCTGTGATATTCCATCGGCGTTCCTTGTTTAAGAATCAATTTATATATGTCTGGGGGTCAGGGGTCCTCAGGAGACCCTGAGTTATTGCTTTGATTCACCAGTTTCACAAAGGTCTCCACTGATATTTCTGGAAAGCTGTGTAGTTTGTTTGGGTGTTCCTCCTGAGTGTAGGTGGGGATCGTAGTAAGATCGGGTGGTCTGCTTTGTATAGTTTTTTTGGATGCTGGTGATTTTGTGTTTGTTTTTGAAGTGGTCTGCAAGGTCATTGCATAGTTTCCTAGATGGAGTTGGTGTGTTGTTGCATCCCAGTAGATTTATTATTTCATTTATGATTTTGAAGAGTTCTTTTTGGGTGTTTGGTGCTTCAAAGATTCAGTTGTCGTAGTGTTTCCTCTTCGCTTTTTGTATTTCCCTTTTGTATCCGCTGTTGTGTCTTTGGAATTTCAGCTTATTCGCAGTGTTGTTTTGTTTTCTTCAATCTAGTTCTAGTCTTTGGTTTTTCCTTTTCATGGCGCTCAGTATTGGTGTGAACGATTTTGCCATTGCCCTTTTATGAGAAGGAGTGAAAGGTCTTTCTTTGGTGATGTTGTCTATGGTTGTTATAATCCAGGAGTGCAGATGGGCTACTTTTATGTCCAGGTCACCGTTTTTCATGTTGGCTGTGGTTTGCTGAGCTCCAGGAGTTCAATTAGATTGGAGCTTTTGATGGTTCTGCAGTTTCTTTTCATGGTGTTCAGTGTTTTGTCTGGTTGACTGTTTACTGGAGTGGTCATTTTGATTACAAAGCGGATGGTGAGGTGGTCTCTCCAGAGTATTTGAATTGGGGGTGCCGTGGTAAGGAGCTGTTTGTTTGTGAAAATTACGTCAAGTGTGTGCCCTGCCGAGTGGGTTGTTCCTTTGACTAGTTGTTGTCGATTCATTGCTGCTAATTGGCTGGTTAGAGATTTTTGTGTTGAAATCTCTGAGGATGATCATGAGATTGTGTTTGATGGCTAGGGTGGTGATTGCTTCCGTAAAGGCTTCTACGAAGGTTGCATCGTAGGTTGGTGGTCTGTATATCAGTATGAATTTCAGATTTTGTTTGGGGCTTACTGATAGACGTAAGAGTAAGGATTTGCATTTATCAATGTTTAGTGCGTCTTCCAGTTTGATATCCAGATGTTCCTTGTGGATGATTGCCAGTCCCCCCTCTTTTAGTTTTTCTGTTTGCTTGAACGCATTTGAATTTTTCAGGCGGGCAGTTGTTGAGGGTGATCTTGTAGCCATGTTTCTGTTACAAATAGGATGGCAATCCCTCCATCGCAGAGCAGATCGTATATTTTGGTGGCATGTTTGGACATAGACCTTACATTGATTAGGTTGCAGTGGATCTTTTTGGTGTGGTTGTGCTTGTTAGTAGTTCCTTATTTTGGTTTGCAGTTGTTTTGTTGCAGTGCATCTTTATTGGCGTTGATTGGACGGAGATGAATATCAGTGAAGGCTGAATCTTCATTGATGCGGTCTGCTAGATTGAAAGCATGGCTGTTCAATAGCAGTGCTTCACTATTCATGCTGTTTCAATGAAGACCAGCGAAGGCTTCTTCTTCATTGAATTGGTCCGTTAGGTTGAGGTTTGGGTTGTTGGTTATTAGTGCTTCGTCGGTTTGTCTGGTGTGCCTTGGGTGTTGATGGTGTCCTTCTGTTCTTGTGATGTATGGGGTGATGGGGTCGGAGTCTTCCCACACTCTTCTTGGTTGCTCCCATCTGTTTTCTTGTTGTCTCAGGTTGTTCTTTGTGTGTCATGATGTCTCTGTGTCATTGGGATATCCAGGTTCTGGGGTTGTTGCGAGGTATGGTGTGAGATATAAGGATTTTTCCCTCGCGAAGTTTGTTCTGGTCGTGTTGGTTTTTGGCGGTGTGTATTCTTCATCTGAGGCTGTTGCTGTAGGGGTAAGTTGAATTTGTGTGTCTATGTCCAATGTGGCCTTATCTTGTGCTCTTTCTCTGTGCCCCTTCCTGGTCCGGGGCATTTTGGTGCTCGGTGCAGAGATGCCGGTTGAGTGGTTGACTGTGGTGTCTTCTGCTAGGCAGTACTGGCGTTTCTTCTTGTGTTAGTGAGCTTGGGTGCTTTTGTGCTGTCTATTCTTCAGGTGGGTGGGGTATGTCTCCTCGGAGCGCTGTTCGGTGGTGTTGGGGGATGTTGGGCATACGATTGTCTGGAGGTGTAGGACTACGTTCGGTAGCTTTCTATGTAATTCTCTTGAGGGTTATTGGTGTAGGGTTGAAACTATATCATCACAGTCTAGCTCTAGGTGTGTATCGAGTTGGCTTAGACTGAGTTTGAGTTCGAGACTAAGCGCAGCTGTGCTCGAGAATCCTGTATAGCAGGAGGGGAGGTCCACCCCTGACAATGCAAGATGAGAATAAAACCAAACAAAGCTAGATTTGAGCGTCCTGTATAGTGGGATAGAGACCTACATCTAACAATGAAATTTGAGTACCAACCTAGACACAGTTAGAGCCTAATAATGCAATTTGTGTATCAATCTACGAATAGCCATATTTGAGAGTCTTGTATAAAAGGAGATAGGCCTACGCCTGACAATGCATTTTGAGTGCCAGCCTAATCACAGCTAGATTTGAGAGTCCTGTATAGTGGGAGAGAGGCCTACACCTAACAATGCAGTTTGAGTACCAACCTAGACACAGTTAGGGCATAACAATGCAATTTGTGTGTCAACCTAAACACAGCTAGATGTGAGAGTCCTGTATAGTGGGAGAGAGGCCAACAACTAACAATGCAGTTTGAGTACCAACCTAGACCCAGTTAGGGCCTAACAATGCAATTTGGGTGTCAACCTAAACACAGCTAGATCTGAGAGTCCTGTATAGTGGGAGAGAGGCCTACACCTAACAATGCAGCTTGAAAACCAACCTAGACAGAGTTAGGGCATAATAATGCAATTTGGGTGTCAACCTAAACACAGCTAGATTTGAGAGTCCTGTATAGGGGGAGAGAGGCCTACACCTAACAATGCAATTTGAGTATCAGCCTAAATACAGTTAGGGCCTAACAGTGCAATTTCAATATAGGCCTAGGTGCTTGGTGGTGGAGTGTAGTGTATTAAGTACAGTACTAACTTGGAGGCGCAGTCTAATCATCACATTACTGTTCCGAGGTCTATAGAATTGTTGTATAGCAGGGTTTCAGGATTAGAGTGATTGCTCTACTTCCCACCCTGTCCTCCCCTACCTTGTTCGTTGCTGCTGGTTGATGGCTGGCTACTGGCTTCCTCTGTGGGCACCTGCTGACACATCCTGGAGCTGCTTCCGTTGGAGCTGCCCCTTGCCACCGGGCCCTTAGCCACAGAGGGCTGCTCTGGAAGGTGACTTATGAAGGGGAGGAGGCCAGTTAGAGACCTGCTGGGTGGGAAGGATGGAAGTGGGAGCGGGGAAACATGGAAGAGGGAAATGGGGCGCTCAAGAGCGCGTTTTCTTTCTTTCGATGGGTTTTTTGTTCTTCAAAAAATTAAGTTGGAGGGGCAAGATGGCCTCACCTGGGGCTGGTCTCTGTGCGTGTGGGGCCGAGGTGCAGGGGGACTAGTTCCCTTCTGCTTTCAGTGGCCTTAGAGGACAATCAGGAACCTGGTGGGTGGGAAGGAGGGAGGAGGGAGCAGGGAAACACGGAAGAGGGAAGCGTTGCTTTCATTTTGGGGTTTTCTTATTTATTTATTTTTTAAATGTAGGTGCCGGTCTGGAGGGGCAAGATGGCCTCACCTGGGGCTAGAATCTGTGTGTTGGTCAATTGATTTCACATGAAGGAAAAAAGGTTACTCCTGAGAGAGCTGAGGCTATTTTGAAAACTGCAACGCCACACATGATAAAACACATGCAGAGGTTTTTGGGATTATGTTATTACATCAGAGCATGGGTCTTTGATTACAGTTCATATACAATGCCTTTACTGCAAGCTTTAAAGAAAGCAAAGGCGAAGCAGGAACACATTGTGTGGACTGAGAGAATGGAGGAAGCATTTGAAGAGCTGAAAAAAGCCATTTGCACAGCTCCAGTTTTAGGGATTCCTAATTATGCTGAGGAAATCTTTTTATTCTCGCAAACAGATGGCACTGTTATGACAGCAGTCCTTACGCAGAGAACCACATTGGGGTATAAGCCCCTTGCACATTAAAGTGGGATTTTAAACCCAGTAGTGAGAAGTCACTTTTTGTGTGAACAGTCTCTGGCTGCAGCCACGTTCGACATAGAGAAAGCTGCAAGCATAGCGATGGGATGCTCTATGATGTTATTTGTGGAGCACACACTATTTGCTATTCTATAGAAAACTAAGGGCACATTGACTTCTCAAAGGGCTTCTGCCTATGAGATTGTCGTATCGAATCCAGCAATCAAAATAGTTCAATACAGAGTAGTGAACCCTGCCATGTTTGTAGCCAAACCACTGACAAAGTACGAGCATGCATATGGCTGTACACACTATGAAGAGTTATATGACAAAATTCCAAGAGTAAAAGAAAATGCCTTGCCAGGTGGATGAATTGTTTTAATTGATGGTTCTTCAAGAAATGATCAAAATGATGGACAAAGATGTATGGGTGCCGCTGTGGTAAAATACACAGCCAATGGGGAGTTTCAGACATTGGTAAGAGCACAACTCCCGTCTCGCTATTTGGCACAGGCTGCAGAGCTAGTGGCACTGATTGTCATGCTCGAGAACCATGCAGACCAGGAAGTAACAGGGTACATCGACTCTGCCAATGTGACGTCAACGGTGCACGTTGGAAAAGGAGGGGCTACCTCCCAGCGGATGGCATGCCAGTGCAGCATGCCACCTTATTGGAAAGGCTTATTAAGGCACTGCAACTCCCAGTGGCCATTGCGTGTGTCAAACGTTAAATGCGCAGCACATACTATAAGAGCAGACTTTATCTCACATGGAAACCAAGCAGCAGATGATGAAGTGAAAATCGCTGCATGTTCAGAAAACATAATGGGCCTCATTACGACCCTGGCTGTACGGAGTGAACGGCGCCGTACCGCTGCATTACGAGTTCTCCTCGCGGGACACAGTAAGCACGCCTGGGAAAACCAGGCGTGCTTACCGGGTCCCGCGAGGGGAAGAGGGAGCAAACAACGGGCCATCTCGTAATGGCCTGTTGTTTGCTCCCTCTCCCATTCCCATTCAGCCCTATAGGGGCTATAATGGGAATGGGGAAGGACCTTGTCCGGGTCCTCGGAGGAAGGAATTACCGGGTCTTCCGAACTCGGAATGGCCCGGTAAGTCCTCATTCCGAGGACCCGGACCCCGACGCGATTTCGGCGGCAGCCATGCCGCCAATAGCGGCATGATTACCGCCGAACTCGTAATGATGGCCAATGTCTTTTGAAACTTTTGATGTAAACGAGAAAATGGTTGTGTTGATAAATGTGGTTGAAAAGTATAGTGATTTATCAAAAACACAGATTCTGGAGGTTCAGGGAGAAGCACCTCAAGATGAAAAAGATTTGTGGACACGAAAAGGGTGTTCTTTAAACCACTTTGAATCATTGTGGTGACAAGACAGCACTCATAAACCGGTAATGCTTGTAGCCTTATTGAGGGTGGTGCTGGAACAGCTACACTACCCCGCCCACACAACTACGGAGAACCTTGCTGCAACAATTGCTGAAGATTGGTTTGTACCAAATCTGTTAGAGCATGTTGCATTTTTTATGACAAATTGTATAGTCTGTCAACAATTCACGGCTGGGCATACACTGCACACAGTTTGGGGGGTTATTCTGATATGATCCAAGTTTGTAATGGATATAGATAATTTACTGTTGTAGTGTGTCCCTTCTCAAGGTGGATTGAGCCAGGTCCCTGAACACACCCAGATTCCACCTGTGCAGCTAATTTCTTAGTGCAGGAAGTATTTCCTAGATGGAGAATATGTAAGGTTATAAGTTCAGACAATGGCCTGCATTTTGTGAACCAGACATTTGAGCAGATCAGCTTGTTGCTTGGTATAAAGCACACAATTTCCTCGGCTATCATCCATAAGGAAATGGGATGTGTGAGAGGCTAAATGGACTGCTCAAAGAAAGGATAGCCAAGTTAAAGCTTACCTTGAAGAAAGGGTGGTTGCATTGCCTACCACTGACATTATATGCTTTAGGAACCAACTGGGTTCTGACCACCATCTCATGGCTCATGACTTGGAGGTGAATGATAACACCCCTAATGCCTCCATCCAGAGTTAGAGGTGTTGCTCAGTCAAATGCAGATTTGTTTGGAATTGAAATGCATGATTATTTGAACTGTATGACTTTCAGTATTTCTGTCATTTCAGGACAGATGCAACAACAAGGGGTGAGGGCAGTACAGAACACAGAAGGAGATGCTTCAACAAAGAAATCTCAAGAATTTCGTCTTACCCAACTATTCGCCAGAGATGAGGTCCTAGTACGTAACCAATCAAGGAAAAGGTGGGACGAACCCCGATTTAACGGTCCATTTATTGTGGAAGACATCACGCCGTCTGCTGTCAAAGTGTAGGGCAGGCATGCTTGGATATTTCTTAGCGATGTTAAAATCTTTGTTGGAGAAACCTCTCTGCCCGCATCCCAAGTAGAAGCAAGTATACACATTGGGTAAGAACAACAACAGCATGTGCAGATGAGTTCTATGATGAGGAAGAAGGACGCAGAAGCTGACAAAGAGAAAGACAAAGAATTTGTTGGACTGTGGCTTGGGTCAGGACACTCTTTCAAGCAATCTTTGAAAGGGTTAAAGAAAGCTGATGAAAACACTCTGTGTTGTTATATTAGAGTGAAAGAAAAGTATTTGTTTTTGAGCCACAGAGGAGCTTGTTAAAACTTTGCACTGAGGCATGCTTAAGCCTTGATAAGAAGAGAAATATGCCAGACACTGATGAGGCTTTTATAATTGGAAAAGAATGCAGTATCCCGACTTGTTCCACACTGAGTTCTTGTTTGCATTTGCCCATGGTGTTATCCAATGATGTTTCAAGGATTATATTTGAGGTTTTTCTCTATGTGCTGCGCTCATATCCAGCAATTGTGGGTAGAACTTTTAAAATGTGTACTTTCTTGCATAATCGTAAAAAGGGCCCGATTGTGAGGAAACTACTTGCAGCAATCATCGAGCAAGTGTTGCAGTTACCTGAGTACAGTGGGATAGCACAAATGCCCCTATCACCTGATGCCGCACACAGATTTGTTGGAAGGGTTTTCTTTTATCTGATTGAATACCCGCATCTTGTTGGCAGACACACAGATGTGCTCACATTCCTAAGGGATCCCAGAAACACTGAAAATCTGAGTGTGATTTTGGAGGGAATTATAATTCAAGTGAGCCTATATTCTGAGAGAACCCACAGGACGGTGGTGTGGGACTTTCCTTCGAGGGGCAGATCGAGAAGGTTGCTGGTAAAGAAAGACTTTTTGTTCCATGCTGAAAGAGGTTTGTCATGTCATCTGGACTAAGACAAATTTGAGGAGTTGATTGGGAGCTGGTGTATGTCGTTGAACTGGTCTAAATACATTGAGAGCAGTTTTGTTCTTGCTGGAGACATTTATATTTAATATGGTTAAAAACTGGTCCCAGAGAAATAGAGATCAAGATTTCATTCTTATCGTTCAGCAACCAGACAGTGGATCCAGGACGAAGGTACCGAGGCAAGACAGCAACCTCCAGGAGGAGTGTATAATACTGATATATTAAAGATTACTTTTTCCTTCCTTAAGCAATAAAGATGAGCAGCACTAACAGTAATTTTGTGATATGTGATGTAGAAAGACATCCACGTTGTCCATGGAATAGATTCTGTACATCACCATACCTTTGCCTCATTTATGGTTGGATTTTGTTTATAATAATACTGCTCTCACTCACAGTCGCACTTCTTACTATTTTGATATACATGGAGCCAAGACTCCAGTGAATCTTCCTGAGCAAGAGGAAGGAGTAATTGTGGCAACTACTAGGCACCCACGAACCTATGCAGTTATTCCTGTTCCAAAGAAAGATTACCCTTTACCTGAGTTAATAAGTGCCATTAGCAACCATTCATATGGACAAAAGGTTGTAGGAATTCTGTTTGGGCACGCAAAGCAGGCTTGGCAAGATGGGCAAGATAAGGGGTTGCCAGACAATATGCCTATACAGATAATGCATGCAAAAACTCCTGATCCTGTGATAAATGACCCAAAGTTAATCCCCAGAAGACAGACACATATGGAGATTTTGCAAGATATTTTCATGCGCAAATGGTATGGTGAGAGGATGAAACTCTCTGAACGTTCTCCTACTCAGGGAGCACATATAGGTCTACCCCGTCCACTGATAGATGTGCCTATGATTTATCCAGAAAGTAGACGTTATGCTGGTACACTTCATGATATGATTTTGGAGGGCCACATGAGGAGAATGAGAACTAAAAGAAACACTCAAGAAGATGATTTTGAGCTAAATGATTACCTGGACAGTACGGCACATTTGGGAAATAACGTTCGGTACCAGCATATTAAAGTAGGAAGAAGGACCTCAAATGAGGAATGCCTTGTGTGTGCACTCCTGCCATACAGTATGGGAAAGTCTAAAATCTTGATAGCTAGCGAAATAGACGTCCAGACCGCTCATTGTATTTCACATATAGCGTTTTGCAAAATCAGAGGCCAGTTCATGGATCGAGATGCCTACCTAAAAGCGGAAACCGAATGACATATCCAGATGAAGATGACTATGTGCAAGATACCAAGACAAGAAACAAAGCCCATACCAAGAGTCATGTGATCAGATGTGAGAAGCCTGGAGTAAAAGGAGCTGGAATCAGATGGGAGGTGAACATGAACTTGGAGGTTGCAGGAAAATCTGCAGAGTACACTCAAAGATGGAAGAATAGTTGCCAAATGCAGATCTGGGGATCTGTGTTATCACCGGATGGATGGGAAGAAGGAGGGGTCATCTGCAGAGCCTGGGAGATCATTGGATGTTATAAACCAGTCATTGACATTGTGCAGAATGGCTGCAAGAAATTATGGCCAAGACTTGCTAAACTACTGACTTGGGTCAAAGTAAGAGGAGGACCCCTGCAGATAGTGTCATTAGAGAGTTCAAAGCTGTGCTTCAGAAATAATGGCACAAGAAACGGAGAAAATACAAATTGTGGACAAATCTTTGATGTTCCAGGAATGGTACATGGTACAGCAGTGATCATGGATCATTATTGGGCTTGTACAGCCAGAGCCCATATCAGATTGCCTGCAGATTAGGGAGGAATATGCACACTGGTGAATGGCCATGTTCCAGCTTTGGTGATTCCAAATAGTGATTTGCACATTGACAATTTCCTGAAAGCAGATGTTCACCTGAGGAAGAAGAGATCTGCGGAGTTGATAAAGTGGATGAAGAGAGATAACTATTTCTCAGCTAAATCAGTAGAAGCTTCCGATTCTATACCAAGTGGTTACAAATCACCAGATGGGAATTGGTGCAGACAATTAACACTACAATAAAGGGATTCAATGCAATCAGAGAAGAGATGAGAGCTATAAGATTGATGACTCTTCAGAACAGATGCGTCAAGGACATGATTACAGCAATGGATGGAGGTGTTTGTGCAAAAATCAGAGAATCATGTTGCACATTTATACCTTCTCATGATGACGAGAATGGAACCTTGACAGAGGGCATAGACATGCTGATGAAACTGCATGGCCATATGATAGATGAAGTAGAAGATATTGCTGATGACAGCTGGTTTGGAATACTCTTCTCTTGGGTTCCACAATGGATGACAGACATTTTCAAGTTCCTTGGAGCCCTGATAGTGATGATATTGCTTGGAATCTGTGTTATCAAGATAATAATCTCACAATGCAAGAAGACAGCAAAGAAAGCCATAGGGATGGAGATTGTGATTGATGTTGAATCAGGATGGAAGCCCAAGGACCTGACAGATGAAGAAATCAGAGACTTTGTAAAGGCTAGTATCCATGCACCTGAGGGGACAAAGTTCCTGTATCCGAAGAATCATAAAAAATATGTGGGAAGATGGATCTACTGTGGTCCAAGTTGACTGTGCCAGTTTATGCCATGGAATAAGGATGAGCATGTGAAAACAGAAGGATGCCTGAAGGGAGTCATAAAGATATGTGTCCCAAAGAAGTTGTTCTTCAGGCCAAGCTGCCTGGATGTGAAGGATGATATGGGAATGGTCGATGAATCACCCAGAGGTGGGAGTGTAGAGGAGGAGCCAAGTACCCCCACCTAAATCAACCCACACCTTTTACCTATATGCTGAAAACCAGAGTATGTGACGTATAAAAAACAGCTGAATTGACAAAGAGCAGAATATGGGCCAGTCCAGTACCTGTAAAAGAGCCAGTACCTAAGAGAATATGGGAGCCAAGGTACCCATTGAGAAAACCATATCTGCATACAAAGAAATATGATGGCCATTTGAATGAAATCCCTGAAGAGGCAGAGTAAATAAATGGCGAGGATGAATAGTAGTGTCACTAACCATTGCCATTATATGTTACATGGAGCTGAAGATGAAGTACATAAAAGAGATGCAGTGACCAGAGAATGCAGATATTCCATAGGACATCAAAAAAGCTATAAGTGACATCTTGGGCTCAAGGTGAAGAAGCTTAGGCCACAGAAACAGATGAAGATTTCAAATCATTTTACATGTGTACAGATGCAGAAGAAATGCAGGCAGCTAAGTAATCGTGAAGCTCACTCTAAGCTTATAGTAAATAGACTGCGGCAAGTGCCACCGTATACATACATAGGAATTAGAGAATTATGGATGTTTCCACTAAACTTATTATAGCAGGTTGGATATTGGTAAATGGCCTCAGTTCAGTGTGTCACAGTAAAAATCAAATTGAATTACAAGCAAAGTATCAGCGAAAGGCGAGGCTGAGAGAGCCAAGATTCCAAGGTCTTCTAAAAACTGGAGTGAACTGACTTTGGAAACAAAATCATGTGAAAGAACAAAACTCCTGTTCAGAAGGTAAGAATATAACAAGGAAGACGACAGAGGTCTATTAGAGAAAAATATTAAATGCATGAAAAAGCTCGATTCCATGGTCTCTAGTCACATGGAAGGAAGCATGAAGTTGGATGAACGAGGTGGTCACACCTACGCACAAATGCTGACTGTGCTCCTCACTTCCTAATTTTCTCAGAGCTAAGAACACTCTCAAGGATGAATTTCAAAGGCCTAATTGACAGAAAACCACTGAGGTGATGATAGATTGATATGCTAATTAGTGGGAAGCTAAAGTTAAGGCAACCTCACCAGCATCTGGTTGGCCAGCCTGCAGGCTGCTAATGTAGGTGGAAAAGTACTGAAGGAGGATAGAGTGCCAACCAATTGTAGAGGACCTGCATATTTAAGAGTCCTATAGTGTGTAAGCCAATGGGACTTTGTGTATTTAGTGATGTTCGTAGTGGTCATTTCGTAGGGAGGGCTTAGTTGCCCCACCTGATGTTGAATAACCAATCATATAGTTACACTTTTTTAGACTAGTATGGATCATATCACTCAGAACCACCCATGCTGATAAGTTTTTGTGGTTTGCCACATAGGATGACGTTAGTCCTTACAAATTTTGCTTATAAAAGTGCAGTTTTTTCTTAAAGTACTTTGAGTTTGAAGATTGAGCAAATGCGTTGATGTTCATTATGCTCCCTGTTTTAGATAATTGACATTAAAACAGTCTTCCTTTTGTCAACTTCCTGAGTCGGCTCTATTATTGATGTCTGAGTAAGGTCTGCATCCCCATCCATCTCGAGGGTAATTGCTGTGCATCAAAGGGGCTGGACTATCCAGTTCAAACCCAATTCCAAATACAAAAGAATGGTTACTCAAACAGGCATAACTAACCCACTGGCAGAAGGACCACACCAACACAACTACCATCCCAAACCATCAAAACAAGACAAAACACCATCCACTTACTGCTGCCACCGGAGAGCCTCAAACCTGTCACATTTCAGTACTGACTTACCCTCTCAGTGACCAAACACACAACCAGAAACCCTTCCAAAAAACTGACCACCTTCTATCCACCACTGCCACTGATAGATCTTGGAGCTGCCACCCCCAAGCACAAACGGTCCCTATATGTACGTAGTCCCACTGCACCAAACAAGAAATCGAACTAACAACCATAAACAACCAATCCAAAGCAATCTAAAAGGAACAACTGGGACACAAAGCCCACACACGCTCAGAACGCATACCCAGACCCAAACGCACTACACACACATCTGGGCAACAAACACAGTAGGAATGCAACCAAAAGAAAACCATTATGAACCCATAGTTTTGTGTTGACGTTTTGAGCATGGGTGAGAGTAGTAATTCATTGCTCTTGAGTAAGGTATGTTGGCGTGCTTGTCTTTTGTGGTTGTGAGTATGGGTGAGAGTAGTAACCCATTTGACGTTGTATAGGTATGTTGAGTATGGATGATAGTAATAGCCCATTGAGATAGCCCATTGAGGTAACAGGTGTGGGGCAGGGCCGTGCCCACATGCTGTTTGTTAGTACGGGTGTGATTGGGATGCCTTCACATCTCATTGTCAGTTGTTAAGACCAGTGGTCAGGGTACATATAAAGGATACTCTGGTCTCCAGCTGTGATCTTCAGGTTCCTATAAGGTTTCATCACAAGGAGATAAGAAGTACAGTACTAGGGAAACCTTCTGGCTCCCACCACCCAGGCTAAATCATTACCAACTGCCCTGGGAGGAATCTCATACACTCAACATTCCAGTCAGTCACACTCCTGGCATTCCATTCATGACCTCACACCTACAAACACACAGCATTCATTCAGGAGCAGTATTAAGCAAGAAGGTAAACATATAATAGGAATGCCATTCCTAACAAGAACCATGCATTTACACTTTAAAGCCTAGTTCTTCCTGTTGCACTTTCACTGGCCATTAACCTCCCCATAACTGAGGGTTATCTGAAAACAACAAGGCAGGGTGTTTACAACTAATCCCATCAACGTGATTGCTCTAGAAGAGTCATGTTCTTCTACCAAATTAATAAAATGCTTGTCTGGCTTTCCAAACATTATGGTACAACGCAGAGAAAAGAAATGTGCATGCCTAGTTGAAGATAAGGAGATGAACCTGCTAGTGTACTAAACTGGTTACTGGGGAGACACACTGCTGCTTCAAGTTGATTGAGTCTTGCATCTGAAGCATGTATGAGGTCATAATGGGTAGCATGGCAAGTATTAACACTTCGTTTGCTGCAGACCAGCCCAGTGCTTCACCTTGTGGTGCCCAGGAAGATGGTTCTCTCACAAGCACCCCCTACCCTACAGGAACAGGGTAACAGAGAAACGCTGTTGTACCATTGTATGCTAGTTCTAATCCAAGCTAACCTATTTAAGCACAGTGAAATGAATAGGGCAATGACATCTGACTTTGCACTTCCACAAGGCGGAGACCGTCTTCAAGTGAGTGGCTAAATGGCGCGCTATTCTGGCGGTCCCAATCTGCCTGATGCAGCATGTTCCATAATGTGGACCACTTAGAACAGAGGTGGACAAAAGGGCAAACTACATAACAAAGAATAGAAGAAAAAACATCCAAGAGCCGAACACAAAAGCTTCAAAAGCAGCAGGAGGCGGAGGCAGCACTAAGCGGTCACATAAGTGTGGCAGGAAAAGTGCAGGGAAGACGAAATGAAGGCGCACAAAGGCTCACTGGGCCTCATTACGACCCTGGCGGAAATCGAAAAACGATGGCGGAAATGCAATACCGCCATCGAATAGCGCTCGGTGCGACTATGACCCGTCACCGCAAAGTACGAAGCCATTAGCGACACCGTAGTGAACGCCAACGCTAACTGCACCAAGTACGCGCGCGCGCGCCATGCCAAACCGTAAATACCACCATGGCGCAAGGGTACGCGAATTCCGACCCTAGCGGACATGTACCTAACGCCATCAAGCACGGCGGAAAGTACCATTCCGCCATGGTGAGAAGTACGGCATCGCGAATCAACCGTAAACGGCCCCACTGAGTGCCTGTACACCGCTCCCTGCCCACAAAGTACAACTCCCCGTAGGTGCAATGAAGTCACAATGCAACCAGTGAAATGTACAAGTCACCCATGCATGCCAACGAACAAAAGAATCACAAGAGGGGCCAATGGGAGCTGCAGGGCACAGATCGCACGAATACAGAAGCCATTCCAATGGACATGACCACAGTCCCCCACCAAGAAACGCACGCAAACACAGGCACCTGTGACCAGCAATATTCCGAAAATCACATCATTCCACCAGTCCACCTGGCTGACCGGCATCTGTTACACAAAACCCAATCCCCCGCCCCTGAGCATGACAACATTCAAACAGTCATATTGGCAGCCCCCACCCCTGACCTCACTGGGCTTCATAGGCAAACGCGCCCAGCACAGTACCACGCAACTAAACTCCGAAGCTGGAACCCAATGCAGATCTCCTCACAATACATCGCTCCCCAAATAGGAATATGCCACATCACTC